>NW_023601653.1:30585723-31185723 GCF_014898055.3 Talpa occidentalis
TTTTTTTTTTTTTATTTTTTTTTTATAAATTTATTGTTATTCCCATACAATTGCAGCCCCCCATTCTGACCCAATCCCTCCTCCGCCCCGCCCCCTAAAAGTGTCTCTGGTTCATAGTTTTTTTGTTGATTTGATTTTCACTTTCTTATAGTTTTTCATTTTCCTGGTCCATTATTTGTTTTCTAGATTCTGCTATGAGTGAGACCATCCGGTATTTTTTCTTTTTCTTTTTGGCTTATTTCGCTGAGCATGATCCCTTCCAGCGCCATCCATGTTGCTGCAAATTGCATGTGTTTATCTTTTTTGAATGCTGAGTAATATTCATGGTATATATGTACCACATCTTCTTGATCCAGTCATCTATTTTTGGGCATTTGGGTTGTTTCCAAAGCTTAGCTATTGTAAACAGTGCTGCTAAACATAGGGGTGCAGGTGTTCTTTGGAATTGATGTTTCTGTGTCCTTTGGTAAATACCTAGGAGTGGAATTGCTGGTCATATGGAAGCTCTATGTTTAGTAGGTCCAGAAATCTCCACACAGCTTTCCACAGTGGTTGGACCAGTTTGCACTCCACCAACAGTGCAGAAGAGTTCCTTTTTCTCCACACCCTCGCCAACATTTGTTGTTGCTAGTTTTTTTAATATGTGCCATTCTCACTGGTGTAAGATGGTATCTCATGGTAGTTTTGATTTGCATTTCCCTGATGACAAGTGATGTTGAACATTTTTTCATATGCCTGTTGGCCATTTGCATTTCCTCTTCAGAGAAGTTTCTTTTAAGCTTTCTGCCATTTTTTGACTGGATTATTTCTTTGTTGTTGTTGAGTCTCATCAGCTCTTTGCAGATTTTTGTGATCAGTCCTTTATCATTAGTGTTGGGTGCAAAAATGTTCTCCCAGTTGGTGGGGTTTCTCTTTGTTTTGTTATTGTCTCTTTTGCTGTGCAAAAGCTCTTTAATTTGATGTAGTCCCAGCTGTTTATCTTTGCCTTCACTATCACTGCTTTGGGTGATGTGTCTGTAAAGATGTCTTTGATGTGCAAATCACGTAGTGTTTCGCCTATATTTCCTTCTATATATTTTATGGTTTCAGGTCTTATGTCTAGTTCTTTAATCCATTTTGAGTTGATTTTGTGTATGGTGTGAGGTGGTGGTCAAGCTTCATTCTTTTGCATGTAGCGACCCAGTTTTCCCAGCACCATTTATTGAACAAACTTTCTTTGCTCCAATGCATAGTCTTTGCTCCTTTGTCAAGATTAGTTGACCATAAATCTGTGGGTTTATTTCTGGATTTTCTATTCGATTCCATTGGTCTGTATGTCTGTTCTTGTTCCAATACCATGCAGTTTTGATGATTATGGCTTTGTAGTATAGTTTGAAGTCTGGGAGTCTGATGCCTCCATTCCCTTCTTTTTTTTTCAGGAGAGCTTTGGCTATTCGGGGTTTTTTGTGATTCCATATGAATTTCATCAATAATTTTTCTATTTCTTTGAAGAATGACATTGAAATTTTGATTGGAATAGCATTGAATCTGTATATTGCTCTTTGGAAGGATGGCCATTTTAATAATGTTTATTCTCCAATCCATGAGCAGGGGATGTCTCTCCATTTCTTTGTGTCTTCTTCTATTCTTTTAACAGTGTTTTATAGTTTTCTTTGTATAGGTCCTTTACCTCTTTTGTTAGATTTATTCCAAATATTTGATTTTTTTTGTTTCAATAACAAAAGGGATGGTCTTTTCGATTTCTTCTTCTTCAGATTTATTGTTTGTGTATAGGAAGGCTACTGACTTTTGCGTGTTGATTTTGTATCCTGCCACTTTACTGAACTGATTGATGAGTTGAATTAGCTTTCTGTGGAGTTTTTGGGGTTCTCTATGTATATATCATATCGTCTGCAAATAGTGATAGTTTGACTTCTTCTTTTCCTATTTGGATTCCTTGGATGTCTTTTCTCTGTCTTATTGCCCTGGCTAGGACTTCCAGTATTATATTGAAAAGCAATGGTGAGAGTGACATCCTTGTCTTGTTCCAGATCTTAATGGAATTGCTTTCAGCTTTTCACCATTGAGATGATACTGGCTGTTGGCTTGTCATAGATGGCCTTTATGATGTTGAGTATGTTCCTTGTATCCCAGAATTTCAAGGGCTTTTATCATGAATGGGTGTTGCACTTTGTCGAAAGCTTTCTCAGCATCTATTGATATTATCATATGGTTTTTATATTTCTTTTTGTTGATGTGTTGGATAACGTTGATTGATTTTCGGATGTTAACATCCTTGTGCCCCTGGAATGAATCCAACTTGGTCGTGGTGAATTATCTTATGGATACATTGTTGGATTCTGATAGCTAAAATTTTATTGAGGATTTTTGCATCAGTGTTCATTAGGGAGATTGGCCTGTAGTTTTCCTTTTTTGTGTTGTCCTTGTTCGGTTTTGGTATTAGTGTAATGTTGGCTTCATAGAACGTGTTTGGTATTGTCCCTTCCTTCTCAATTTTTTGGAAGAGTTTGTGAAGGATAGGCACTAATTCGTCTCTGAATGTTTGGTAGAATTCATTTGTAAATCCATCAGGTCCTGGGCTTTTGTTTTTGGGGAGGTTTTGATTACCATTTCAATTTCGCTAATTGTAATTGGTCTGTTTAGGTGTTCTATTTCTTCTTTATCTAGCTTTGGGTGATTGTAGAGTTGTAGGAATTTGTCCATCTCCTCTAGATTGTTAAACTTGTTTCCATATAACTGTTCATAGTAGTTACTGATTATTCTTTTGATTTCTGCTGTGTCCGTTGTGATTTCTCCTCTTTCATTGATGATCCTGTTTATTGTGCTTTCTCCCTTTTTTCCTTTGTGAGCCTGGCTAGGGGTTTCTATTTTATTGATTTTTTCAAAGAACCAGCTCTTGGTTTCATTGATCTTTTGGATTGTTTTTTTAGTTTCAATTTCATTTATTTCTGCTTTGGTTTTATTATTTCTTTTCTTCTACTGGTTTTGGGGTTTTTTGTTGTTCTTTTTTCTAGATCTTTGAGCTTCGAGATTAGGTTGTTTCTTTGCGTTCTTTCTTGTTTCTTGATGTGAGCTTCTATTGCTATATATTTTCCTCTTATTACTGCTTTTGCTGCATCCCATACATTTAGGATATTGGTGTCCTCCTTGTCGTTCAATTCAAAATTTTTAATTTCTTCTTTGATCTCCTCATTAGTCCAATGGTCTTCCAAGTGTGGTTTTAATCTCCATGAGGTAGGAAGTTCCTTGCCTTCTTTTTATGGTTTATTTCTAGTTTGATGCCTTCATGGTCAGAAAAGATGGTTGATATGATTTCAATCTTGGTGTATCTGTTGATGTTTGTCTTGTGCCCCAGTATGTGATCGATCCTGGAGAATGATCCGTGTGCGCTTGAGAAAAATGTGTACTCCGTTTTTTTGGGGTTTAGTGTTCTATAGATGTCTGTTAAGCCCAATTGCTCTAGGTCTTTATTTAGAGCTTTGGTTTCTTTACTTATTTTTTGTCTTGTTGATCTATCCATTGTTGATAGTGGTGTGTTGAAGTCTCCCACTACGTATGTGTTTTCTCTGATGTCTGTTTTCAGAGAGGACAACAGTTGTCTGATATATTTTGGTGCTCTTTCGTTTGGTGAGTATATGTTAATGAGTGTTATTTCTTCTTGAAGTATTGTCCCCTTGATCATAATGTAGTGACCATTGGGGTCTCTTTTTATCTTTTTGAGTTTGAAATCTGTTTTATCTGATATAAGTATAGCTGTTCCTGCTTTCTTTTTTGGTCCATTTGCTTGTAGGATTGTTTTCCATCCTTTAACTTTGAGCCTATTTTTATCTTTTGTAGCTAAATGTGTTTCCTGGAGACAGCAAAAGGTTGGGTTTTGTTTCTTAATCCAGGCTGCAACTCTGTGTCTTTTTATTGAAGAGTTTAGTCCATTTACATTTAGAGTTAATATTGATATGTTAACATCTGTATTTGCCATTGTGTTTGTCTTTCCTTTGATTTTATTTATTTATTCTTTTAATAACTTTTTTTTTTTTTTTTGGCCTTCTTCATTGTTATTCGTCGCTCTGAGGTTCTGGCTTTAGAACTCCTTGTAGTATTTTTTGGAGTGGGGGTTAGTTGCAATGAAATTCCGGAGTTTCTGTTTGTCTGGGAAGGTCCATATTCTTTCTTCAAGAGGAAGGAGAGCTTTGCGGGATAGAGTATTCTTGGTTGGCATCTGTTTTCTTGGAGTCTGTTGACTATGTCCCTCCACTCTCTCCTTGCCCGTAGTGTTTCTTCGGAGAAGTCTGATGTCAGCCTGATTGGTTTTCCTTTGAATGTATCTGTTTCTTCCCTCTTGCCAGCTTCATTATTTTTTCCTTGTCCTGGATTCTTGGGAGCTTTACTATTATGTGTCTTGCTGTATTTTTCCTTTCGTCGTGGAAGTTTGGTGTTCTTCTTGCTTCTTGTATATCAATTTTCAGCTCCTTCTTCACATTTGGGAAGTTCTCTTCAATTATCTCTTTGAATATTTTCTCTGTTCCTACATCTCTCTCCCTTTCTGGTATTCTATAACTCTTATATTTCCTTTCCTCATGGAGTCCGATAGTTCCCGAAGTCTTTCTTCGTTCTTTTTCCTTCGTACTTCTCTTTCCTTCTCTGTTTTGGTTCTTTTTATTTCTGTGTCTTCAAGATTACTTATTCGTTCTTCCATTTCATCTATTCTGCTTTCATTGCTTTTCCCAGAATTCTTTAGTTCTTCCATTAATTCTTTGATCTCCTGCATTTCTTTTACTTCCTCTTTAGGGACTCAATTTCTTTCTTCTGACCATTCTTTTCCCTCTCTAGGGACTCAATTGCATTCTTCTGATCGTTGATTATTTTTCCCTTATCATTGTTTTCCTTTATGACTTCTGTCAGTTTTTTAATCACGGCAATTTTAAATTCTCTTTCTGGAAGGCTCAGAAATTCTTCCAAGTTATTGTCGTTGCAATCTGGGGGCTGGCTTTCTTTTGTGGTGTGCTTTTTCTCTGGAGAGTTGCTAGGTTGCGTGTGGTTCTTCTCCTCCCTACTGTCTGTTTTCTAATTTGCCGTATGCGTTGGGACACTGTGTTGTTGGGACTTGCCGGCATCTTGGGTGGGCTTCTCTGTTCCCCTCTGGTTCTTCCAGGAGTCATCTGTCAGTTTCAAGCAGCCTTTACTGGAGAAAGGTCCCTGTTCTAAAATGCCGATGTGGGGACACACTCCCCTGTGCGCCTGGTCTGCCCCGGCGGTGGGTTCCTGCTCCCTCTGGGCTTGGACTGCAGGCCAGAGGGGGTCTGGCGTGGGCGAACTTCCCCCGCTCACCTCTGGCTCCTGAGGAAGCCTTCTGCAGGTAGTCTTTACTGAAGAAATGTCCCTGTTCTAAAATGGTGATGTGGGACACACTCCCTGCGCTTCTGGTCTCAGGCACACTATTCTGCGCGCCTGGTCTGCCCCGGCTGTGGGTGCTCGCTCTCCCTGTGGGCTCAGACTACTTGTTCAGAGGGGCCCGGTGTGGGCTAACTCCCCAGCTGGCCACTAGCTCCTTCAGTAGCCTGTGCTGGGGTCAAGTCGCTAGGTGGCACCAGAGATCTCTCCTAGAGCCCTTGGGGAGCTGATTTTCCACCCCGTGGGACAGGGAGCAGAGCGGGGATGGTAGGGTACACCTCAACGGCTTTGGGGTGCTGTGTCTGCCTTGTGCCCCACCGTCGTGGGGAACCACGCCCCTAATTTCGTGCCCGGGTCTCAGTTCCAAAGCCCTCAGTTCCAGGACGGGGCTGTAGCCCAGATCAGTGGCGCGGGAATGGCGCCTTTTGAATCCCGCTCCCTGCCTGGGCGCCTTGTTCCTGCTCACTCAGGGAGGGCCTCCGCCCGGGTCTCAGTTCCAAACCCTCAGTTCCAGGACCGGGCTGTAGCCCAGATCAGTGGCGTGGGAATGGCGCCTTTTGAATCCCGCTCCCCTGCCTGGGCGCCTTGTCCTGCTCACTCAGGAGGGCCTCCGCCCGGGTCTCAGTTCCAAAGCCCTCAGTTCCAGGACACGGGCTATAGCCCAGATCAGTGGCGCGGGAATGGCGCCTTTTGAATCCCGCCCCCGCCTGGGCACCTTGTTCCTGCTCACTCAGGGAGGGCCTCCGCCGTCTCCCCGCAGCCTAGGTCGCAGGCGCAGGGCCCTGGGCAGCTGCAATCCGAGCGCTGCTTTCGTGCAAGCTTACGGGGCGGCTGGGGCTGTGTGCTGGTGCTGGGCTCCTCCTGGGGGGCGGGCTCTCTTTACTGGCGCCTGGAGCTCACCTCCGCGGCGGATCCTGCAGGGTTCGCCTCAGCTCCCGTTCACGGGGTGTGGTGGCTGAATAGTTCCTTTCCACTCACAGTCCCCTTGCTGCATCCGTTTTTCTTGTTGGGCGTTTTGGTTTGTTGTTTCTCGTCTCTGCCGGTCGGAGAGTGCCGCCTCTGTGGGCGGGGAGGGGAGCAGGGTTCTGCGCTTCCCTCCCTTCTCGTCCTCTTTTATGGCAACTTTCTTCTTCGGGCAGTTTGCTGGAGTCGTCCGTTTATCTTCCCTGTCTCAGTTCTCACTGGGACCTGCCGCTTTTCCTCCCTATTAACTTTTTTTAATGGGAGATCTTACTCGCAGCGTCTCCTCGCCGCCATGTTCTGCTAATCTGACTTATATTTCTTAACCTGCCCAAGCCTAAGTTGAAAAGATGTCCATAACAATAATTTTATCTTTAAAAGTAGCACTTGAATGCATGTACTCTAGGGAAGGTAAGGTTTTTATCCTATCTTAAATTTTCTGGTTGGGACTCACATAAGGCTTAGGAAAAGCACAAAAATTTTGTATGTATAATTTGTGTTCTCACAGGAGAAAATGAAGCCCCAAAGAGGTAGCTAAGACTGCAACACTTTATTGTTACTAACCATCATAAACCTGCCAGCAACTCAGCCACCCAGTATCCCAGCTGCAGCCAAGCCTCCAGGAGCGCTAGTCATCCTTGTGACACCATGGATGGCTGCCTACAGGCCCAGCAAACACCAATGCAGCTGGCAGCCTGGACACACTGGTCCCCATCCCTTGGCAACTCCAGGCAGCCACATGCCAAAGCCGGACCCACAGCACCAACACGGAATATATCTTAGTCCAGGGCCAAATCTAACTAAGGCGCCACTGCCTGGCATGGCTCATAGCCCACCCACAGTACTGCCCTGGCACAGCAGGTAGGTGGATGTAGCCTCAGGGGTACCCAGTGTGACTAGCTCAGGAAGCTGAGACAGTGCTTCACAAAGGCTTGGTGCTTCTCAGAGGGCTTTGGGGCCATGCTGTGGGGTTACTGATGATAACCAGCAAGGCTCAAGGATCCCTGGCCATGGATGTAGGTAGGTACAGGAGATGGATGAAAGAGGAAGGAGTAAAAAGGGAGAAAGCAAAATAGAAGAGAGGAAGGAATAAAAAAAAATAACTGAAAACAGAAGAACAGTTTATGACTCATGTTGTTCAACCTCTGAATGAGTGAAGTATTTCACTTTGATTTATAGCTTGTTCCCAGGCACCTGGTGAAAGGAACTGGGGGTGGGGGGTGAAAAGGAAGTGGGAGGGTATGAAGAGGGACTGCCCAGACACTAAGTTTGGGCTGTATTATTCACTAAGAAGTTGCTCTGTTGATGATTAAACTGTGCTCAAAGAAAGTTGGACTATGAATCAAGCTATTCCATTGATAAAGAAATCAACATGTCTTTTTTCGTCAAAGTTCTGAAGCCTTTATAGCAGTATGACAGTAACTACAATAGAATTAATTGTCATATCACAAATGGTGGATGAAGGGATGGATGAATGAACTAAGTGGGTGGACAGGCCTATTATAACTGAGAATACAGTTTGATTAATAGAAGAAAAGGGTAGGGAACAAAAAAGAATCAAAGGGAAAAGACCATTTTAAAAAGAGAGACAGTGAGAAAAATTGATGTAGAGAACTTTTTAAAAATAGGTTGGGAACAAAATGCATAATGATATAAAAGGAAAAATAACCCATGTACATTTTCTACCCCACAACCCTTCTATTAAATTGATGGAATAGGCAAAGATCACTCCTATGTGAGGCAGGTGTGTGTGTGTGTGTGTGTGTGTGTGTGTTTAAAAACCATTTCAGTTACCTTAGTAAAGTATCTGGTACTATTTCACTCTCTAC
This sequence comes from Talpa occidentalis, assembly GCF_014898055.3. Taxonomy (NCBI): domain Eukaryota; kingdom Metazoa; phylum Chordata; class Mammalia; order Eulipotyphla; family Talpidae; genus Talpa; species Talpa occidentalis. The sequence continues at coordinate 30,593,901 of NW_023601653.1, forward strand.
ATTTACCTCCAGAGTATAAAATAAGTTATATGACTATTGATGGATCCAGAAGTTATTACTGGATAATTTTTCCCTTTAGTTTAAAATACAAGTTTTTAAAACAAAAAGATATAGTGAACCTATATAAAATTTGTTGGAATTTTTTCATTCTATAAATGACACAGAGACACAAGCTACTTGAAGAATCAATCTGAATGTTTTAGCATGTTATTATTTGAGTTTTTAATAACAATATTTGTTATAAAATTGAGGACATTGAAGTCCCTGAGGAAAAAATCAAGAGATTCATTTATTATTTATTAATTGATATGTCTTATTACTAATTGACTCAACTTTTTAATGTAGAAAATTTGTTTTTATAGACTAGTTTGAAACCTGGGTCACTTAACAAAAATAGATTTTATAGAAAAGTAAAAAGTAGTAATCCATTATGATAATTTTTAAAAAGGAAAATTTTGTTCTCTAGTGGATAATAACATGGTATCAAGTTCTGTTAAACAATTTGGTATCTTAAGAGGAAGAAAAAAGTTGCAAAACTCTCATGCATACACTAATATACCACTGGCCTTGTTTCATAAAATGAAAATTTATACTAACATTATTCATATGAAAATAAAAATGTAAGACACTTGTTACCATCTTGGTACCTAGGTGCTTAGTTTTGTTATGTTTTTCGAAATAGTTCACAGCTTTGGCTACACATTAGAATTATCTGGGATATTTTTTAAAATGCTAATGCTCAGGCAGCAGTCTCACAATAAGTGAGTGTCCCAAAGATAGGACAAATATTTAAAGCATTCCAGGGGATGCCAATGATCCAAAGTTGTGATCCACTGATCGAACAGTCCCTGTTTAAGCCTCCTTTTCATCATCACCTTTTAAAATCACTCCCTCTTCTCCAGTGAAAGGAGAGCATGGAACAAGTCTGTCTTGCATTATTTTTTTATCTTCAGTCCCTGGTAGGTAGCTGCTCACTGACGTAGAGACTGAATGAATATGCTTATTTCCAACCAGGGTCATGGAGGAAGGTTGTCACCCTTTCAGAGACAGCAGACTCCTCCAGAGTGCATACAGAGATGATGTGACTCACGTCGTTATATTACACAGCGCTGAGTCACCTGGCACTTGGCCGGCCTAAAAGTTTTAAAACCTGATATTTTGGTTCTTGTTCAATAGACATTTTTATCCTGGGAACAAGGACTAAGGATGACAGCTGACTGAATCAGCTCAGGCCTTCTCTTTGGGAAGCAATGGGAGGCCACTCCTTTTTGAGCTTAGATAACGATGTATTGCTCATGCGTGGCCCATGGAATGGGATTAAACTGTGTTTGTTTCCCTCCATCACTCTAAACTCAGTTCAATGGAGATGAACTTCTCCCATCTGTGGACGAGGTCTTGGGTCAGTCTCAGTAACCCAACACTTTTAGTTGATAAACAATCTCATAGACACTTACTATGCTCAGTGTCGCAAAACAATCAAAAATTCAAACCTGAAGTCAGGCTTAAACCATCCTCTCCAGCCCTGACTGCTTCACAAGCCTGCAGGGAGCAAGAGATCTATGGTCCTTCTGCCCACCCTTTCCCCAGCTCACCTGTGCTAAACATGCCTGATTTCTCTCTGGCTGGGATCAACATAGGGAGAGGGAGGGGGAAAAAAAGGGAATATGATGTCACTTGGCTGAACCTGGCAATAAATGATAGAAGCTGGAATTCCTGGATGAAATTGGCAGGTGGAAGCATTTGATTCTTGCATTAAAAGGGTTTTTGTGGTTTCTTCAAAGATCTCTGTGCTGAGTTCCTTGCTTACAGTTCCTTTGATCTATGATAACCCTTCTCTGTTCTTGGTGGACATCTGTGATAACTTCTTCATCTTGAGGTCCACATCTTAAAGAATAGCCTCTTCTATGTGCGGTCTCCATGCCCCTTCAGGTAACCACACTAGACCACTAAGACTCCACACTGATCCATTTCTTGGCCCACACACGTCCAGTCTGGGGTCAGGTCTATTTCTGTGCTATATCTCCTGGCTCCACCAACAATGCAGTTGCCTTTAGAATGCCAAGGTGAGAATCAAACATTATTTACAGGCCACTTTACCTTCTAAGAATTGTGTAAGGGGCCAGGCCATTGCCTTTTGATTGCAGGGAGCCCTTCAGAGATCTCCACGTAGTCCCCCAATTTCAAGGTCCTCCCCGCTGTCTGGGAAGGGTTCCTCCAACTGTCCGAAGTCAATTTCCCTTAGAAACAGAGCGTGGAATGGAGATTCTTATTAGGTGATTGATTGAGCAAATTGAAGAGAAGTGGGAAAAACACTGAAAGCTGGTTAAGAGGGAGAAGCTAAGCAAGTGACCCCAGCTGGGAACTAGCTTTAATCTGATGCCAGAAAGAAAATCCTTCAACCCTAAGTACATCACAAAGACAGTTCCACCTTGAGCTGTTTATATCCTCCCAGTAGCTGGGTCAAAGTTCCCTGGGGTGCTGGGGTGAAGGTATATAGCCTTTAAGTGCTATTGGACTAATGAACATTCTCCAGAGAAGGGGGAAGCTGAGTGCTATCCAGGGTAGACAATAGGTCAAGGGGATCTGGAGGAGCATCATCAATATCCATTCAACCACACTACCCCTCTCTCTAAAGATATTTCCCTCCGGGGCTCCCCAGTGGCGCAGTGGTTGAGCGCTGGGTTGCGAAGCTCCCGCGGCCTCTGCGACGCCGGTTCGATCCCTGCTCCCCGCCCACCGGAGGAGGGTCCCACATGGCGCGCAGACCTCTCCTGCCGCCCGCTGCTCCCCTCAGCAGTGTACTTTGGTCCTTCTGCCTGCTCTGCTCCCTGCTCTGGCTCTGGTGAATTCTCTCACCCTCCAGCACTTCTGACTGTACCCAGTGCATGTATAAACAAACAAACAAATAAATAAAAAAATAAAATAGTGCCTCTTTAAAAAAAAAAAAATCTTAAAGATATTTCCCTCCTTAGCATGTCTTCATCTCTTGGAGCAGTTCAAGGATTGTGGAAATGGATTCTTGGAGACATTTCCTTTTAGATGTACTAGCTGGGAGGGGGCGTGTCTCTCACTCATTCTGGTATCTGACATCTATCATCTCCCCCCCTCAGTTGAAATAAAGGTAGCATGAGCTCTACTCTATCGTGCTGTCTCTGAGAAGTGTTTGGGTTTTTATATTATACCAGTGACCACTGAGCTCAATGCTTTAATCCCACAGGAGAGAGTCCAGAGTGGTGAATGAACTCCAAACCAGGTTTAGTGGTTTGTCTGGTATTTATGATGGATTTGTGCTGTTCATACTCTTTCTTTCAATAGGCCACACTGGTGATAGGACTGATGAGGGAGGGTATATCTCTGTCCATGAAATAGAGCAGGGCCAACTGGAGCAAACCCATGACTTTCTTAAAAAATAAAACACACAGAATATACTGGACTAACAACTTTTAGAGTACCATGACCTAGGTGGATTAGAACAGCTTCCTGGAGATCTTACTGAGGCACTCAGGAGCTACAGGGAGAGGATACAGAGAGGAAAGACAGTGATCTGATGTGATAATATAACTCCAACATCCTGAAGAAGTTCCGGAGGTGGGGAACACCCACTCCGGAGAAGCCATAAAAGAAATGGAGCTAATCAAGGATGAGGAGTAACACAGGGAGCTGACAGAATCATCTGGCTTCCCACACTCATTTCCTCCTTTTTCTCCCCTGTTAAATATACAACTTCCTGATTCCTACCAAAAAGATAGGAATAATCCTTTCCTGTCGGAGCTTCCCCTTCACCGAAATACAAGGACTTTGGAACTGGAAGGGAACCTAGGCTGTATCTAGAAAAGCTTTCTGCTTTCATAGATGAGAAACCATGGGACAGAGCGGTTATGAAACACGTGCTTCTAGGCCAATCCTGGCATGCACAGTCTTGGTTACAATATGAATTAGTTGTGAAGATTGAAAAACCAGGAAAGATTGAAGATTGAAAATCCTCTCTCTCTCTCTCTGTCTCTCTCTCTGTCTCTCTCTCTGTCTCTCTCTCTCTCTCTCTCTCTGTCTCTCTGTCTCTCTGTTTCTCTCTCTGTCTCTCTCTCTCTCTTTCTCTTTCCTGGCATGATAATAACCACCCACGGCTGAATGATGATGACAATCTAGTTTGCTGTGTGTCATACTCCACCAGGTTAATTTATCTTACCCAACTGGTCCCAGTAGCTAACTGGGAAACTACACCTGTGGCTTCTCAGAGTCATATAGCTTATGACAGACTAGGGTAGGAGTACATGTCAAAATTGAAACATAGAAGGCACTGGCAGGGAAGATTAAGGAGGGACCAGGAGCTGCAAGTCCCCAAGTCCAGAAGTGGTGTGGGATGTTGAACCAAATTGGAATGAACACTCAATCAGGCTGGCAAAACCCAGCTCTGCTGAGTTTGGTGAAGGGAGAGGTGATGGTTAATCTAAACTGGTCAGCAAGACATGGAGTTTCTGTGGGGAAAGTATGATAACAGAGTCTTGTGGCAAACCACTGGTTGGCATTGGGAAAATTTTAGCATGAACTAGTGAGGCTCCAGCCTCAGGACTGGTGGTCAGGAGTAGGGCCCCAGTCGTAGTTTTGAGGAATGGGGCATTGGTGGGGTCGAGATTGAAAGTCAGTCTTGGAAGTAGAACTATAATATCAGGAGAGATCTAAGGTCAGAAAAACTCTAGGATGCAGAATCCTGGCACTGTGAACTGAAGTCAAAATAGACCTCAGAAGTGGCTGCCTTGTTGCAAAGCTACTTGCTGAAGTCCTGGAGTTGAAATGGGAACTGAGGGGTCAGGTAGTGGAGAATTTATCATGGAAATGGGAACTCAGGGTCAGTGAGGCCATTCCCTGCCATCCTACTATTTCTCATTCACCTGCAAACTCAACCTTCACATGGTTGAAAAACTGGCTTTGCCTGAATCTTCACTATGCCTCTTCTCATATTTATAAAAACCAAAGCTGGAACAAAGCAAAGGGAAAATTATGAGAATTTTTCAGCTTGGCAGCAGGTGGGAAAATGAGCCCACGATGCTGTCAAGTACCATGTGAAACAACAATGGCGCTTGTCAACGGTTCATTTTGGTGGGTATTGAGTTTGATGAAATAGCCCACTTGTACAATAAGAGGAAAAAATAAGTGACAGTTCTGCAGACAGATGGTGAAAGACTTCCCTCTGCACTTACAGATACAGTTTTACCGAAATGCTTTTGAAGGTGACCTTCTCGAATAATTATGTGCCTCACTATGATCTGACTCCAGTATCTAGGGCATGCTTCTTTTTGTTAGATCATGAAAAGGATAAGTCATTTAATCCAGGCAAAAAATAAACACCACAAAGGTCAACCAGGCTGAATGCATAATAATTACCAACATTTGCTGGATCCCTGATAAGGGCCAAATGCCATGTAAGCTTCTTTCTTCTCCTGTAATTCTCACACAGCCCTCAGAGGTAAGCACTGTTATTACCACCATTGTGTGAGGAAACTGAGCTTAGACAAGTGAAGTAAGTTTCCCAAGTGCATATCACAGGTAAGAGGTGGAGTCTGACTCCAGCAGTTTGGCCGAGTTGCTAATTGACTACCCCAGCCTCCATTCTCCTTAGCCTCCTTAGCAAGAAAATCCCACATTATTTAGAGTGGCCAGGCCACGAGCCTCCATCTGCCAGTTGATACATGGCACTGACAGACCCCTCAGTCACTTCCTTGTGCCTGTGTCCTTTGCCACAAGAGTGCAATAATAACCCATGAGGACAGCCAAGTATAATAATCAGTGCTTACTTTGTGTTAAGTGCTGTTCTGAGCCTTTTATGTGACATTTTTTGGCTATTTAGTAATTTGTGTATTAACAAACTGGTTAGATAGAACTTAAAATATAGTTTCCCATGTAAACCGTTCATATATAATAGCTGAAAAATGAATATATTTTATATAACCTTGAAGTTCGCAGCTTATCCTTTAAAGCAATATGTCATCTATAATATCTTGAGGCCAATGTGCTAGTTTGAGTCTGCGGTCTTGTGAGTAGAAAGTCATTTGATAAAGCAAGAACATAGGGGAAACAGGGGCCTCCCTGGTGGAGCAAAGAGTTAAGACGCAGCACTATGAAGCTATCCGCAGCCTCTGCAGCACAAGTTCGATCCCCAGCCAGGGAGGTGACCCACATGGCACAGCAGACATCTCCTGCCTTGCCTGCTGCTCCCCTTAGCAGTGTATTTCAGTACACCTGCCTATTCTGTTCCCCACTCTGTCTCTGTTGAATCCTCTCACCCCCCACACCTCTGGCCTGTACCCCAGTTCTTGTATGCATAAATAAATAAATCTTTTTTAAAAAAGGAATTTAAAAAAAAGAATATAGGGGACCCAAATAAGACATCAGGGAAAAAAATAGTAACAATACAAAACACAACAAAACAAAAACAAACAGACAATTACAAACCAGAGACATCCTGGGGGGAGGAGGAGGGAGAGGGATCAGAGGGAGGGAGGGAGGAGCACAGGGGACTGAGGTGATTGTGCACAGGTGCACAGGGGAAGGAAATCCCATGGGGACTACACCTGAGGGGATGGGGGGAAGCAAATGTTGTTTAAAAATGAACAATGATGTAAAAAAATTAAAAAAATTATTTTTTTTTAAAAAAAGAACAGGAAGCTAAAGAATATTTTACTCTTGGCAATTTTGAGATGGGTGGACTCGACAGGGAGGCGGCGTGGCTTGACCACCTTGTTATTCCTCTCTGTGTCTAGGTATTCCCTGTTAGCCCCACCTCTGCCCCCAAGTCCATTGTCTTTGTGTGGCCCAAGGCCTCTGATGACACATCATAGGTCTTGTCAGCTCTACCCTTGTGCCTCATGACCCAAATCCTAACTTTACTCAAGAAATTTCAGATAGCTCTTTGAAGAGCTCCATCTCTACTTAGAAACTTGTCAAGGGAAGCAGAAAATTCCAAGTAGAGTGAGATGGACTGGACACCCTATGGAGAGGGGCTTCCATCTCTGCCATCGATTCCCATGTCCACCCCCAGAACCCCCTGCTGACCACAGGTCTTTTCTTCTACTGCTGAGTAGGGGGATTCGCTGTACCTGTCACAATTTTTGGCCACTGTTTCTATGGTTGCGTCAGTGGAAACTTGGAGATAGGAAGACATGATTGCTCACGTTCGGGAGACAGTTCATATAGCAAAAGCATGACAAACCCTAAATATTTGTGCACTTAGAGCCTGCAATTCCACATTTAAGAGTTTGTCTTTAAGTAACTGCTGAATAAGAATGTTTGTCAAAGTGCTTTTTAAAGTATGCAGAAGAGGCAGCAACTAGTTTTCCAAAATGGAAGCTTATTGGCGATTTTGCATTATTGCCCGAAGTGTATTATTTAGAAAATTGATTTCAAGAAAATTTTCTTAAAAGCTGGAGGAAAAATGGGACCCCCTTTGGTTTTTTAAATAGTGTGTAACATTTTTTTAGGGGACTTTGCTGTTGTTGATTTTTTATAGTCCTTGGGAGTGTGATTTACCAAGGGGAGTGGGAGGGGCAGTCCTTCCTTGCGGGCATAGAAGAGTACATTTTCTGTACAGGATTTAATAAGAATAATTTAAATAATAAATTCAACACATTGGTCTGCTTTTTGTTATGTGCTGGCAAACCTAAGCACCGTGATAAAATATTCTTCCCCCAGAGATATTTTGTTGGTTTAAGTTTTAAATAATTGTTTTGGTTACTATGGAGTTTAAGTAAATATATGGAAGCTTCAGGTTGGCATATTTTATTCTTATCTTTTAACAAACATCATAATTTAGGGCCTCCCCTGGTGGCACAGGAGGTTGAGCGCTGGGCTGCAAAGCTGCCCACAGCCTCTACAGCGCAGGTTCGATCTCCGGGCGCCGGCGAGGGTCCCACATGGCGCGCAGACCTCTCCTGCCACCCGCTGCTCCCCTCAGCAGTGTATTTCGTCAGTCTGCCTGTTCTGCTCCCCACTCTGGCTCTGGTGAATTCTCTCACCCTCCCGCATTTCTTAGTGTACCCAGTGCTTGTATAAAAATAACAAAAAAAAAAAAAAAAAACCAAAAAAAAAAATCGTATTTTATATGGAGGTTAATTTTGAGGACCTCACAGTTATACAGAGGCTGCCATTTATCCACTCACCCCTACTCCCCACCTACTGTCAGCTTTTCTTCCCCTTGCCCCCAGTACAAATTCCACCATGAAGAGTCTTGTGACAATACACAATACATTCCTAACCTGTCACAATCATTTGCACTGTTTCAGGTGCTGTTCATATCTCCAACCCTTTTGATACTGCATTTTCCCTTAAGTATATTTGAAATAAATCACTATAACACAATGACTTTAAAAAACAAGGAAAGTGGATTTGACTTACTTCATTTCTAACCCTTTCTATAACCACTCTGAGTTTTTCTATTTGTATGTAAATTTTAAAGAGTGGTAAAGAGTACAAAATGTAAGGCGTGATATTTTTCTTTGGTAAGTGGAAATAGTTCATTTATGAAAACTTTTACTGAATTTAAAACTGTATTTGAAGCTACACTTTGTTCTTCTTTTTAACATTTGTTTTAAATCTAAAGAAAAAATGAAGAAACAACATTCCTTATTAGTACATGCACTAATACTAAAAATATTGTTTTCCTACACAGCAGGAGGATGTTATAAATTGATCTGCTCCCAGTGTCAAATACCCTAGGTGTGCCATTGCTTGGGTGAGAAATTTACTAAGAAGTCAAGTGTTACTAAGATTTCTCTGAGATGTGTGAAAGTTGTTGGTGGGGAAGCTATGTGTCACTGCATGTGTTAGTTCTTCAGGAAATGAATGCCAGGGCAAATGAATTTGCAATAATAAACTCTTTCATCCACTTGCACAATTTATCACCACTAGCCAGCAATGACATCCATCTATCTTCGTGAAAGGTAAACCTGAACTCATTAGCAACTCTCAAAACTTTCAGAAATAGCCAATGCTTTGGAAGCTGAAATAGCAGAAGCATTGAGGAAGGCATTAGTATCTACCAACTTCATGAGCAGATAGGATCAAAGCAAACTATTGTGGCATCCTGAGAGAGGTACAGATTTTGGAGAAGATCTGGACTTTGGTTCTGATCCCCCCAAAATTATTCACCATTAACTCATTCAAAATATTTATTGATTATGCACTGTATAGATGCTGAGAGTACAGTGATACACAATGATATAGCCCCTGTCCTAAAGGAAGGCAAGTCCCCACCCACCTCTCAAAAAGAGACCAATGGGAGGGGCGGAGCAACATGGCGGCGAGGAGACGCTGCGAGTAAGATCTCCCATTAAAAAAAGTGAATAGGGAGGAAAAGCGGCAGGTCCCAGTGAGAACTGGGACACGGAAGATAAACGGACGACGCCAGCAAACTACCTGGAGAAGAAAGTGACCATAAAAGAGGACCAGAAGGGAGGGAAGCGCAGAACCCTGCTCCCCTCCCCCGCCCACAGAGGCGGCACTCTCCGACCGGCAGAGAGGAGGAAACAACAAACCAAAACGGCCCACAAGAACAAACGACGCAGCAAGCGGGACTGGGAGTGGAAAGGAACTATTGCAGCCACCACACCCCGTGAACGGGAGCTGTGGCGAACCCTGCAGGATCCGCCGCGGCGGTGAGCGAACGGCTCCGGGCGCCATTAGAGAAGAACAAAGACCCCGGGAGACTCGCACACAGCCCGGGCTGCCGGTAAGCTGGCGCGGGAAAGCGGCGCGCTTGGCGCGCTTGAAAAGAAAACGCGGACCGGGATCGCAGCGGCCCAGGTCCCCGCGCCTGCAACCTAGGCTTGCGGGGAGACGCGCGGAGACCCTCACGGGGGTGAAAGTCCCTCCCTGAGTGAGCAGGAACCAGGCGCCCAGGCACGGGAGCGGGGTGCAAAAGGCGCCATTCCCGCGCCACTGAACTGGGCTACAGCCCGCGTCCTGGACCTGAGGGCTTTGAACTGAGACCCGGGGCACGAAAACTCGGGGCGTGGGTTCTCCACGACAGTGGGGCACAAGGCAGACACAGCACCCCAAAGCTGTTGAGGCTTACCCTACCATTCCCGCTCTATTCCCTGTCCCACGGGGTAGGGGGAGGTGAAAAACAGCCCCCCAAGGACAATAGGAGAGATCTCTGGCGCCACCTAGCGACCAGGAAAAAAAAAAGTCACTAACACCCCATAGAACAGGAAATTTCTTAAGACTGCTTGAGAGGGCCTCCCCGGTGGCGCAGCAGATGAGCGCTGGGTTGCCAAGCTGCGCACAGCCTCTGCAGCACCGGCTCGATCCCCGGCTGCTCCCAGGCCACCAGAGGAGGGTCCCACATGGAGCACAGACCTCTCCTGCCGCCCGCTGCTCCCCTCAGCAGTGTACTTCGGTCCTTCTGCCTGCTCTGCTCCCCGCTCTGGCTCTGGTGAATTCTCTCACCCTCCTGCGCTTCTGACTGTACCCAGTGCTTGTATAAATAAATAAATACATACATACATCTTTAAAAAAAAAAAAAGAGAGTAAAGCACTATTTTAAAAAAAAAAAAAAAAAAAGACTGCTTGAGAAGGGCAGAAGGCTTCTGGAGGACCCGGTGGCCAGCCGGGAAGTTAGCCACGCCAGGCCCCTTCCGACCAGCAGTCTGAGCCCACAGAGGGAGCAGGCACCCACGTCCGGGACAGACCGGGCACACAGAAGAGTGTGCCTGAGACTGGAGGCGCAGGGACTGCATCCCGCTTCGCCATTATAGAACAGGGACATTTCTTCAGTAAAAACTGCCTAAAACCATCAGAAAGCTCCCCCAGAAGCCAGAGATGGCTCCTGCAGGAGCCAGAGGGGAGCGGAGAAGTTCACCCAAGATGCCAGCCAGTCCGAGCAACACAGTGTCCCAATGCATACGACAAATTAGAAAACAGACAGTAGGGAGTAGAAGAACCACACGCAACCTAACAACGCCTCAGGAAAGAAGCACGCCACAAAAAGAAAACCACCCTCCAGATTGCAACGACAGTAACTTGGAAGAACTTCTGAGCCTTCCAGAAAGAGAATTTAAAATTGCCCTGATTAAAAAAGTGATAGATCAGAAGAAGGAAATTGAGTCCCTAAAGAGGGAAAACAATGGTCAGAAGAATGAAATTGAGTCCCTAAAGAGGGAAGTAAAAGAAATGCAGGAGATCAAAGAATTAATGGAGGAACTAAAGAACTCTGGGAAAAGCAATGAAAGCAGAATAGATGAAATGGAAGAACGAATAAGTACTCTTGAAGACACAGAAATAAAAAGAACCAAAACAGAAAAGGAAAGAGAAGTACGAAGGAAAAAGAATGAAGAAAGACTCCGGGAACTATCTGACTCCATGAGGAAAGGAAATATAAGAGTTATAGGAATTCCAGAAGGAGAGGAGAGAGATGTAGGAACAGAGAAAATATTCCAGGAGATAATTGAAGAGAACTTCCCAAATGCGAAGAAGGAGCTGAAAATTGATATACAAGAAGCAAGAAGAACACCAAACTTCCACGACGAAAGGAAAAACACAGCAAGACACATAATAGTAAAGCTCCCAAGAATCCAGGACAAGGAAAAAATAATGAAGCTGACAAGAGGGAAGAAACAGATAACTTTCAAAGGAAAACCAATCAGGCTGACATCAGACTTCTCTGAAGAAACACTACGGGCAAGGAGAGAGTGGAGGGACATAGTCAACAGACTCCCAGAAAACAGATGCCAACCAAGAATACTCTATCCCGCAAAGCTCTCTTTCCTCCATGAAGAAAGAATATGGACCTTCCCAGACAAAGAGAAACTCCAGAATTTCATTGCGACTAAACCCCCACTCCAAAAAATACTACAAGGAATCCTAAAGCCAGAACCTCAGAGGGACGAATAACAACGAAAAAAGACCAAAAAAAAAAAAAGTTATTAAAAGAATAAATAAATAAAATCAAAGGAAAGACAAACACAATGGTAAATACAGATGCTAACATATCAATATTAACTCTAAATGTAAATGGACTAAACTCTTCAATAAAAAGACACAGAGTTGCAGCCTGGATTAAGAAACAAAACCCAACCTTTTGCTGTCTCCAGGAAACACATTTAGCTACAAAAGATAAAAATAGGCTCAAAGTCAAAGGATGGAAAACAATCCTACAAGCAAATGGGCCAAAAAAGAAAGCAGGAACAGCTATACTTGTATCAGATAAAACAGACTTCAAACTCAAAAAAATAAAAAGAGACCCCAATGGTCACTACATTATGATCAAGGGGACAATACTTCAAGAAGAAATAACACTCATTAACATATACTCACCAAACGAAAGAGCACCAAAATATATCAGACAACTGTTGTCCTCTCTGAAAACAGACATCAGAGAAAACACATACGTAGTGGGAGACTTCAACACACCACTATCAACAATGGATAGATCAACAAGACAAAAAATAAGTAAAGAAACTAAAGCTCTAAATAAGGACCTAGAGCATTTGGGCTTAACAGACATCTATAGAACACTAAACCCAAAAAAACGGAGTACACATTTTCTCAAGCGCACACGGATCATTCTCCAGGATCGATCACATACTGGGGCACAAGACAAACATCAACAGATACACCAAGATTGAAATCATACCAACCATCTTTTCTGACCACGAAGGCATCAAACTAGAAATAAACCATAAAAAGAAGGCAAGGAACTATCCTACCTCATGGAGATTAAAAACCACACTAATGGAAGACCACTGGACTAACGAGGAGATCAAAGAAGAAATTAAAAAATTCTTTGAATTGAATGACAAGGAGGACACCAATATCCTAAATGTATGGGATGCAGCAAAAGCAGTAATAAGAGGAAAATATATAGCAATAGAAGCTCACATCAAAAACAAGAAAGAACTCAAAGAAACAACCTAATCTCGAAGCTCAAAGATCTAGAAAAAGAACAACAAAAAAACCCAAAACCAGTAGAAGAAAAGAAATAATAAAAACCAAAGCAGAAATAAATGAAATTGAAACTAAAAAAACAATCCAAAAGATCAATGAAACCAAGAGCTGGTTCTTTGAAAAAAAAAATAAAATAGACAAACCCCTAGCCAGGCTCACAAAGGAAAAAAGGGAGAAAGAAAGCACAATACACAGGATCATAAATGAAAGAGGAGAAATCACAACGGACACAGCAGAAATAAAAAGAATAATCAGTAACTACTATGAACAGTTATATGGAAACAAGTTCAACAATCTAGAGGAGATGGACAAATTCCTACAACTCTACAATCACCCAAAGCTAGATAAAGAAGAAATAGAACACCTAAACAGACCAATTACAAGCAGCGAAATTGAAATGGTAATCAAAAACCTCCCCAAAAACAAAAGCCCAGGACCTGATGGATTTACAAATGAATTCTACCAAACATTCAGAGACGAATTAGTGCCTATCCTTCACAAACTCTTCCAAAAATTGAGAAGGAAGGGACAATACCAAACACGTTCTATGAAGCCAATATTACACTAATACCAAAACCGAATAAGGACAACACAAAAAAGGAAAACTACAGGCCAATCTCCCTAATGAACACTGATGCAAAAATCCTCAATAAAATTTTAGCTATCAGAATCCAACAATGTATCCATAAGATAATTCACCACGACCAAGTTGGATTCATTCCAGGGACACAAGGATGGTTTAACATCCGAAAATCAATCAACGTTATCCAACACATCAACAAAAAGAAATATAAAAACCATATGATAATATCAATAGATGCTGAGAAAGCTTTCGACAAAGTGCAACACCCATTCATGATAAAAGCCCTTGAAATTCTTGGGATACAAGGAACATACCTCAACATCATAAAGGCCATCTATGACAAGCCAACAGCCAGTATCATTCTCAATGGTGAAAAGCTGAAAGCAATTCCATTAAGATCTGGAACAAGACAAGGATGTCCACTCTCACCACTGCTTTTCAATATAATACTGGAAGTCCTAGCCAGAGCAATAAGACAAGAGAAAGACATCCAAGGAATCCAAATAGGAAAAGAAGAAGTCAAACTATCACTCTTTGCAGATGATATGATAATATACATAGAGAACCCCAAAATCTCCACAGAAAAACTAATTCAACTCATCAATCAATTCAGTAAAGTGGCAGGATACAAAATCAACACGCAAAAGTCAGTAGCCTTCCTATACACAAACAACAAATCTGAAGAAGAAGAAATCAAAAAAACCATCCCTTTTATTATCGAAACAAAAAAAATCAAATATTTGGGAATAAATCTAACAAAAGAGGTAAAGGACCTATACAAAGAAAACTATAAAACACTGTTAAAAGAAACAGAAGAAGACACAAAGAAATGGAAAGACATCCCCTACTCATGGATTGGAAGAATAAACATTATTAAATGGCCATCCTACAAAAGCAATATACAGATTCAATGCTATTCCAATCAAAATTTCAATGTCATTCTTCAAAGAAATAGAACAATTATTGATGAAATTCATATGGAATCACCAAAAACCCCGAATAGCCAAAGCTCTACTGAAAAAAAAAAAGAAGAAATGGAGGCATCACACTCCCAGACTTCAAACTATACTACAAAGCCATAATCATCAAAACTGCATGGTATTGGAACAAGAACAGACAAACAGACCAATGGAATCGAATAGAAAATCCAGAAATAAACCCACAGATTTATGGTCAACTAATCTTTGACAAAGGAGCAAAGACAATGCATTGGAGCAAAGAAAGTTTGTTCAATAAATGGTGCTGGGAAAACTGGGTCGCTACATGTAAAAGAATGAAGCTTGACCACTACCTCACACCATACACAAAAATCAACTCAAAATGGATTAAAGAACTAGACATAAGACCTGAAACCATAAAATACATAGAAGGAAATATAGGCGAAACACTACGGGATTTGCACATCAAAGACATCTTTACAGACACATCACCCAAAGCAGTGATAGTGAAGGCAAAGATAAACAGCTGGGACTACATCAAATTAAAGAGCTTCTGCACAGCAAAAGATACAATAACAAAAACAAAGAGAAACCCCACCAACTGGGAGAACATTTTTGCACCCAACACTAATGATAAAGGACTGATCACAAAAATCTGCAAAGAGCTGATGAGACTCAGCAACAACAAAGAAAATAATCCAGTCAAAAAAATGGGCAGAAGAGCTAAAAAGAAACTTCTCTGAAGAGGAAATGCAAATGGCCAACAGACATATGAAAAAATGTTCAACATCACTTGTAATCAGGGAAATGCAAATCAAAACTACCATGAGATACCATCTCACACCAGTGAGAATGGCACATATTAAAAAAACTAGCAACAACAAATGTTGGCGAGGGTGTGGAGAAAAAGGAACTCTTCTGCACTATTGGTGGGAGTGCAAACTGGTCCAACCACTGTGGAGAGCTGTGTGGAGATTTCTGGACCTACTAAACATAGAGCTTCCATATGATCCAGCAATTCCACTCCTAGGTATTTACCCAAAGGACACAGAAACATCAATTCCAAAGAACACCTGCACCCCTATGTTTATAGCAGCACTGTTTACAATAGCTAAGCTTTGGAAACAACCCAAATGCCCAAAAATAGATGACTGATCAAGAAGATGATGTGTACATATATACCATGGAATATTACTCAGCATTCAAAAAAGATAAACACATGCAATTTGCAGCAACATGGATGGCGCTGGAAGGGATCATGCTCAGTGAAATAAGCCAAAAAGAAAAAGAAAAATACCGGATGGTCTCACTCATAGCAGGAATCTAGAAAACTTAAATAAGGGACCAGGAAAATGAATATAAGAAAGTGAAAATCAAAATCAACAAAAAACTATGAACCAGAGACACTTTTTGGGGGGCGGGTATGGGAGGGGAGGGATTGGGGTCAGAATGGGGGGGCTGCAATTGTATGGGGAATATAAAAATAAAATTTATTATTTTAAAAAAAAAAAAAAGACCAATGGATGAAATAATGTTTTTGTTGTTTTAAGTGGCATGAAGGAAACAAACAAATGACTTCAGATGCGCCTAGGATAAAGGCCAAAATTTTTGACATCTCCCCACTATCCTCTCCAACCACATCTAGTACTTCTCCCTTGCTAGGTCTGTCTGTTCCAGCCACAGTTTTCTTTTAGTTCCTCAAAAGCATCAAAGTCTTCCTGTTTCAGGGCCTTAACACATATTGGCTATTTCCACCCCTACTTTGTTTAAGTTAGGCCCTAATATTTCCTTCACTTCTCAGGACAAATATGTTGGCAGCAAAGACTTCCCTAATGTCCATCAGACCTGTGCATCCATGCTATGTCCCCATAGACATACAACCAGGGGCCAGTTCACACACCCCATAGCACCCAGGGCTTTTTCTGCAACTTTGTCTGTGTAATCATTTGTTCTGTGTCTGTTCTCACCACAGACTACTCCCACTAGAGTGTAAGGGGCAGTTCTGTTTGACTCATATCACTGAGTTCTCAGGTCTTGGAAAAATAAATATTTGCATGAACAGAGGTAAGCACAGATGAATATATAACCAAACTAACAAAACCTACCCAGGGATGGGCCTCAAGAGAATTGTCAGGAGGAAAGATTGACTTTCCAAAGAACTTCCTCATAACAGCTTTCCCTGTCTGGTCTGTTGACCAGGTTTTTGTTTTGAGTTTTTGTTTTTATGAGTTCCCGTTTTGTTTTCTCACTCTTCCACTTTCTTTCTTTCTTTCTTTCTTTCTTTCTTTCTTTCTTTCTTTCTTTCTTTCTTTCTTTCTTTCTTTCTTTCTTTCTTCTTTCTTCTTTCTTTCTTTCTTTCCTTCCTTCCTTCTTCCTTCCTTCCTTCCTTCCTTCCTTCCTTCCTTCCTTCCTTCCTTCCTTCCTTCCTTCCTTCCTCCTTCCTTCCTTTCCTTCCTTCCTTCCTTCCTTCCTTCTTCCTTCCTTCCTTCTTTCTTCTTTCTTTTTTTCCTCCTCCTTCTTTCCTTCCTTCCTTCCTTCCTTCCTTCCTTCCTTCCTTCCTTCCTTCCTTCCTTCCTTCCTTCCTTCCTTCCTTCCTTCTTTCTCTCTCTCTCTCTCTTCTCTCTCCTCTCTCTCTCTCTCTCTCTTCTCTCTCTCTTTCTCTCTTTCTCTCTTTCTTTCTTTCTTCTTTCAGCACTGGGTATAGCCAGAAGCATGGGAGGGTGAGAGAATTCACCAGAGCCAGAGCGGGGAACAGAACAGGCAGAAGGACCGAAGTACACTGCTGAGGGGAGCAGTGGGCACAGCAGGAGAGGTCTGCACACCATGTGGGACTCTCGCTGGTGGCCAGGGATCAAACTGGTGCTACAGAGGCTGTGGGCAGCTTCGCAGCCCAGCGCTCAACCACTGCGCCACCAGGGGAGGCCCTCATTCTTCCACTTCTTAAATTACATTTCTTTTATTCTATCTGTCCATTGGTCTTTAACTCTATCTTAATTTTATAGCTTACCATGAGAAAGCTTTCATCTC
Source organism: Talpa occidentalis (assembly GCF_014898055.3). Classification (NCBI taxonomy): domain Eukaryota; kingdom Metazoa; phylum Chordata; class Mammalia; order Eulipotyphla; family Talpidae; genus Talpa; species Talpa occidentalis. Next base: position 30,611,385 of record NW_023601653.1, read on the forward strand.
TTATTTCACTAGCCATCATTTTTTAAATTATAAATATTTATTTTGTTCTACTTTAATTCATGACTTATTTTAGTTTGGAATATTTATCTCTAATCTTAACTCTTTGTTGTTTTGATACTTTTAAAACTAGATACCCATTCAAATCAAATTTTAAAGTAGGTATCATTTATCTCTATCTTTAATTTGTTGTTTAATTTGTAATTTACATAATTTTAATTTAATTTATAGATTTACGCATCATTTTACCATCTAATTTCTCTTTCGTTTGGGGTTTTACCTAACCCTTTTGTTCTCATCTCCCTCATCCGCTCACTCTTTCCTCTTGTCCCCACGACTTGCCCCCATGCCCATCTGCCCCATGCTCACATTCCCACTGGTGCTTGCAGTGATCAGAAAGTTGGGAGTCAGAGGAAGATGAACAGTAGAAAGAGTGTGCCTAGTGAGCATGGAGGGATGATGGCTATCGTTTAGCCATCAATTTTTCCTGCACCAGATTCTCACGGCTACTTCAACAGATCATTTCTCAGATCTGTTAGGAATGGTTTTCCAGAGAACTTCGTTGTAGAAGATTTGGTGAACTCATTTACTTCTCTCTAGGGGAACAAACCCCATTCTGGAGTTGGGATATTTGATTTCATGCAACAATGTTGCTTGTAAATGTTCCTTCCACCTACTACTTAGATGAGGAATTTTGTGGAAGCTACGCCAGCTCCATGCCCAGAAGTTCAAGCCTGGAAGGGATTCTCCAGCTAAATCCTCTCAAGTCTGATCCTGGTGAGGTGCTGACAAGCCTCTTAGTAAATACTTACAGGATTTTTTTTTTTTAAAGATTTATTTTTATTTATTTATACAAGCACTGGGTACAGTCAGAAGCGCGGGAGGGTGAGAGAATTCACCAGAGCCAGAGCGGGGAGCAGAGCAGGCAGAAGGACCGAAGGACACTGCTGAGGGGAGCAGCGGGCGACAGGAGAGATCTAAGCGCCATGCGGGACCCTCCTCCGGTGGCCGGGGAGCAGCCGGGGATCAAACCGGCACCGCAGAGGCTGAGGGCAGCTTCGCAACCCAGCGCTCAACCGCTGCGCCACCGGGGAGGCCCCACTTACAGGATGTTTTAAAGTAAAGAGTCTGCCGCTGGTGTCTTGGCACCACTTTAAACCAGCTTTTATTCCTCATTCATCCAAGGCTGTTTCCCTTCCCTTTTCAGCAGGTTGGGTGGAGCTTTCTTCTGGACTGTGGCTGGACTCAGCTTTCTTCCTTAACTTAGGGTGAGGGCAGGCTCAAAATCAGTTTTATTTTTTTTTTTTTTTTTTAATATACTTTTTTTTTTTTAAATAGAGGCATGTTTTATTTATTTATTTGTTTGTTTGTTTGCTTGTTTTCTTTATACATGCACTGGGTACAGTCAGAAGCACGGGAGGGTGAGAGAATTCACCAGAGCCAGAGCGGGGAGCAGAGCAGGCAGAATGACGAAGTACACTGCTGAGGGGAGCAGCGGGCGGCAGGAGAGGTCTGCGCGCCATGTGGGACCCTCCTCTGGTGGCCGGGGAGCAGCCGGGGATCGAACTGGTGCCGCAGAGGCCGCGGGCAGCTTCGCAACCCAGCGCTCAACCGCTGCGCCACCGGGGAGGCCCTCAAAATCAGTTTTAAAAAAGGTAATACTCATCACCTTGCTTCAGGGTTAGTTTAAATTTTAGATCCTGTACCTGATAATTAAAGCCTGCTCAGAGGAGTGGATTTCTAGGATACGATATAGAACTCCCTTACTATCTGCTCCCCGGACACCGTTTCTCTAGCATTCCAAGAAAAATCCTTATTCTAGGGATTAAGGCTGAGCTAATGGGATCTCTTTCCATCCCAGTAGAGCAGAGTTAGATGCCACACTGGGAGACCAGACTACCTGGATGAAACCTTGAACATTCATTTATACCTCACCTTCCTTCTTCAGATCTAGATTTATAGATTCTATCAACATAGACTCTTTCCCTCAAAGAGATCTGTTCACTCTGCATTATTTAAATAGATTACATTCTTTCCCACCCAGTATCAGGGAGAGAGCCACTTGCATGAAACAGAACTTCAGATTCTCATTCTCTTACCACTCTTAAAAAACCTTTCCTTTGAAAACCTTCAGGGGCCTTCCTGGTGGTACAGGGGTTAAAGTCTCAGGGCTATCAAGCTATTGCCAGCCACTGCGACATGCGTTTGATCACCTGCCAGGAAGCTAACCCACTGGTGCAGCAGACCTCTCCTGTCTCACCCACTATTGCCCTCAGCAGTATATTTCAGCAGATCTGCCTGTTCTGTTCTCCACTCTGTCTCTGGTGAATCTTCTCATCCCGGACACCTCTGGCCTACACCCCAGTTCTTGTATGCATAAACAAATAAAATTAATATTTAAAAGAAAAAAGAAAACCCTCCTTTAACCAACTTACCAGCCAAGCCCATTTCAGCACCACTGATACAGAATTCCCATTCACCTTACTTTTCTCAACTATAAAATGGGGCTAGTAATACCCATCTCTTAGGGCTCTCCCGAGAACAATAGGCTATATTTATATAAAGCAAGTGATGTGTATATATGCCAGTGTCTGATATATATGAGAGGCAGTTTATAAAAGTTAGTTATTTTTATGGGATTTATCTTTATCTTTCCTTTTAGAAGTACATCTGATTCATCAGATCTATAGATCTATATTTTCTGGCACATGAAAATGTATTTAACACACCCACATCTAGAATCTTTCCAGGAGGCTAAGTCCTTTCTTGTGTTTAAAGCAATTTGTTAGGGTATTCCTGCATTTTTTTTAAAGAATTGAATTTTAATCCCAGTTGGGGCAAATGGGAATTGTCTTTTATTTCCTACTACTTGAATTAAGATGGTCTGGTACTACCCTCTGATTCTGAGAGAGTCCCAATGTTATGGTAGTACCTGGGTTATGAACATAGAGGTCCTAGAGCACTTTCTATCAGAAAAGTGAGATATTCTCTGTACGCTGGGCACATTTATGTATGAAAAAATCACTTACCATCTATCCAGTTGATCACAGTAGATACCTCAATTTCTTTCTCAACCTAATAGCAGATTGGTCATGAAAAAATCTACAACTTTAATATGATAGAGTTTTATTTCAATAGAGAATGTAGAAATTTAGTGTTCTATGGGTGTGAATCAGATGTATATTTTAGGGAATCACGGAAAAGCCCACAGTTACTTATCTTGTTACAAATTTTAAATCAGTCTAGGCCAATTTGAGAGGAGTAAGGTTATTTCTAGAAGACTGTGATGGCTTCGGAATTAAGGAGAAACCAAATTGCTAATTTCATTAATAAAAATTACAAAATTTATTGAGACTTTACTAAATGCCAGTTCGATTGCTTCTTAATTAACTAAGGTAACAGTGTTAGTGTCTTTGTATTAAAAGAAATGATTTTGTATTCTCAAATCTTATCTAACCACAATGAAGGAAACAGACTTAGGGATCCAATTCCATCTTCTGAGTTGACCAAATATTTTTGAAGGTTCAGGTAGATGTACTTTTGTTAAAGGGACCTGAAAGCCACTTAAAAGTGTGCTTTATACAAGGCCCTCATCCACACTTTTAGAATCACAAATGTGACACTAAGAAGAATGGAGAAAGGATAAATTTCTCAGTAACTGGTCTGGTTGAAAAATATTCATATGGTAATAATGAATAGTGACTCCTACCTCACACCATACATAAAAAAATCATTTGAGTTGGGCTGTACATCTAAATATGAAAAGTAAAAGACTGAAGATATTTAGAAGAAAATGTGAAATAGCATCACATCCATGAGGAGAAGTAAGATTTTATAATATGACACAAAACATACCCATAAAAAATGGATAAATTGGGTTTTATTAAAATTATGCACAATAGTTCATTAAAAGATACTATTAGGAGAGTGAAAAAGTAAGTAACAAAATAGGAGGAGATAGGTAGGATGGATGGATAGATAGATAGATAGATAGATAGATAGATAGATAGATAGATAGATAGATAGATAGCAAATAACTGGTAAGTAACTTCTAACAGGAAGATAATCCAATAGAAAACTGAGAAAAAGATTTGGACAGTTACTTCACAAAATAAAATAATCAAGTGTTCAATAGATGTAGATGAGACGGCATAGAAGCACAAATTATACTGTGATAAAATATATCTCATCTGAATTGTTAATATTAAAAAGTAAATAATACAAAAATTTTCGGAGAGAATAGGGAGCAATTTACTTGGAGTCTAAATTGGTTCAACCACAATGAAAATCTATTTGGCAGAAAATCTACAGAAAAGTTGAACACACACATACTCTATGACTCAGCAGTTCTACTCAAAGGTATAAACCCCAGAGAAATATGCACATATGTGCACCAAAAAGAAAATGTTCAAAAATATTCTGGCAACACTATTTATAACAGCCAAAGCTGGAAACAACCCAAATGTTCATCAATAGTAGAATGAATTAACACATTGTGATGTATTCATAAAATTGAATACCACTTGAGAATGAACTCTTTACAGCTACCTGCAGTAACATGAAATATGTCCCATAAACTTACAATTAAACAAAAGAAGCATACCATGGCACACAAAAGCATACATGGATGGTTATATTTATGTCAGTTTCCAAAGCAAGCTAAAATATAATCTAGTGTTGGAAGTGTGCATGAAGATTACTTTGTGGGGAAGGATAATGACACAAAGGAGTCCTAAGAAAGGCTTCTGGGCATTGGTAAATTCTGTTTTTTAGCCAGGTGCTGGTTGCATAATGTGTGTGTATTTTGTAAAAACTCATCAAGCTGTTCACTTGGTTTGTGTATGAACTTTCCTGTATATACACTACACTTTAATAAAAACCTAAAAAAAAAAATGGGGACTCCCTGGTGGCACAGGCAGTTGAGTGCAGCACTGTGAAGCTGTCTACGGCCTCTGCAGTGCAGGTTTGATCCCAGCTGGCCAAGGAGATACCCACATGGCACAGCAGACCTCTCCTGTCTCGCCTGCTGCTCCCCTCAGCAGTGTATTTCAGTCAGTCTGCCTGTTCTGTTTCCTGCTCTGTCTCTGGTGAATCCTCTCACCCTCCTGCACATCTGGCCTGTGCCCTGGTTCTTGTATGCATGAATAAATAAATCTTTTATGACCCGCTGAGCTGGCAAAAAACCAAGAGAGAGACACCCCCCCCACCCCCACATGGCCGGTTAAATACTCAAACAGAGAACATGGCTGCTTAACTTTGCTCTGAGGTCCTCTCACAACCCTGCCTTTGGTGATCATGGGATTTGTAGTTCCCAGTGTCTTGATGGAGCACGTGCAAGGCATGAAAAACGATGACATATCCATTGACTAGGAAGGAGTTTAGCATCACTGGGGAAGAATAGTGAGCCAGGAGGCTGGAAAGGAATTGAAGCCCAACATTTGTGACTCTACACCCATGTCAGTTGTTATTTTTGTAGATATAGTTGTAACAAATTTCAGACAACATTCATTGCATCTGACCATGATTTAGAACTACGAGTTCTAAATATTTATAGTTTTGTAAATTGTGTTTTATAGTCCTAGCATAAATAACAAAAAAGAATACCCACATTAACATTTATACTGTAAGCCAGGAAGTAATAAGCTGAAATAAAGCTAATATTCATAGAATAGTTTTGAACTTTAAATTTTTTTCAGGTTGATCAAAATCCAAACACAGACATAACAGGTGTTATGCTACCTACAGTGGACACTTAAAACCTTTTCTAGAATTAGAGAATAAGTTGATACTGATGTCAGCATCCTCATATGAAATGAATTTTCAAGGAAATGATGTTACATTTGGAAATATCGATGTTTTAAGAATGCCTATTATGATGATGAGTAGCTGCAGACACAATGTCTGTAGCTTGTCATAGAACAGCTCTCTGGTTTGCCAAACAACCACTTAAAAATGCATAAATGTGATCTTTGTGCTAATGGAACAGAGCTCTTTAGTGATTTTCAAAGACAGGAGAGAAGGGACAGAGAAAAGGTGGTTCTTGTGTCACTTCCTGTGACTTCCACACCAACATCACCAAATGAAAAAAAGCAGCTTGGAGCCTCCCTGGATGCAACCTATGAGGTTGTCTGCGGCCACTGTAGCGAAAGTTCGATCCCAGGCCAGGGAGCTGCCCACATAGTACAGCAGACCTCTCCTGACTCGCCCGCTGCTCCCCTCACCAGAGTGTCTGGTGAATCCTCTCCCCCCAACACACCTCTGGCCTGTACCCCAGTTCTTGTATGTATAAATAAATAAATCTTTTAAAAGAAAAAGGAAAAAAAAAAAACACTTGCTCTCTGGGTGGCACCAAGGGGAACTTTGGACCCCTGCTCCTGTTTTTTTTTTTTTTTCCCCAAAGATTTATTTATTTATGCATACAAGAACTGGGGTATAGACCACAGGTGCAGGGGGTGAGAGAGTGGGGGGCAGAACAGGCTGATCTACTGAAATACACTGCTGAGGGGAGCAGTGGGTGAGACAGGAGAGGTCTGCTGCACCATGTGGGTCACCTCCCTGGCTGGGGATCAAACTCATGCTGCAGTGGCTGGCGATAGCGCTATGTCTTTAACTCCTGCGCCACCAGGGAGGACCCCCTCTTTTCTCTCACTTCTAAATTATACAATGGAAGTGGAGGTGATGAGGAGAGCATTCAAATGCACCAGCATGTGATTGGTTCTGGAGATGAATTCAGCAGTTCAGAGTGTCTGGGCCCTGAGTCCAGTTGGCTTCTACACTCCAGTAACTGACCCTGACAGTGTGAATGCCGGGGCATCCAAGATGCTGAGTTGGAACAGGGTGTCTACTTTCAGATTCAGTTCCTGGCAAGGAAATTGCAGATTGAACTACCTTGGGGGCAAATTCCTGACTGCACAAGAGCTATAATTGAACAGTGAAACACTTTGTTGCATTCACTGCATTAACATTAGCAGAAACAACTAAGTAATCATATGAAAGGCAGTGGATGAAGAAAATAGAAGGGAATTAATATTAAACATCTGTTCTGTGCCAGGCGTGAACTAGGAATCTTTATGTGGGTTACAGCGGGGCACGACCATACTATTTGTCTATGCATGGCAGCTCTGTGATGATGTACCAGCTCCTTAAACTCTGCAAACCTCAGTTTCCTCATGTCTACCTCCCAAGGCTGCGTGGAAAGGAAAAGAGAATCCATGTTCACTTTGCACATAGTAAGTGCTCTAAAAAAAGTAGGTATTTTCAGTTGTTGACATTATTATCATTATCATTTTATTCTCAAACTGATGTCACTACCCATTTCCAGATGTAACACTAAGGCTCAGAGAAATAAGAAGCTTGTCCAGGCAATACAGCCTTGGCACTATGATTCCAGGCCAATCATACACCAGAACTCATACACCTTGCCACCAGAGAACACCACGATGCTTTTATTCATCAATTTTGAAAAATGGGTTATAGAAATGAGAAGCTGGGGGGTTGGGGGGAAAGGGAGGCTCGTTTGCAGGAATTCATGAACCAAAAGTTGATGTGGTGTATTAGTCAGGGGTCCTCCAGAGAAAGTGAACCAATGGGCTGTATGTGTCTGTCTGTCTGTCTGTCCATCATCTATCTAATGAAATTTTAGGAAATGGGCTTGTGCAATTGTGGAGGCCGACAAGTCTGAAAACTGCAGGGGAGGCTGGCAATAGGGAACCCAGGGCAGAGTTGATGTTTTAGTCCTGAATCTAAAGACAACCTGGGGCAGAATTCTTTCTTCCTTGGATGACTTCAGTCTTTATCTCTCAGGGTTTTCAACTAATGGATGAGGTCCACCCACACTATAGAGGGCAATCTGCTTTACTCAAGTTTACTCATTTCAATGTTAGTATGATTTAAAAATTACCTTCACATGGACATCTAGACTGGTGTTTTAACTAAATGTTTAAGTACCATGATCTAGCCATGCTGACACATAAAATTAATCATCACAGGTGGGGAACAGAGCCCTATGGCATATGAGCCTAGGACCCGAATGTTTGAGTTGAAGCTCTGTCCTTAATTCACTTCCGTTGTCAAACTGCTTCAGTTTTTCCCTGAGTTTTGTGCTTTTTTTTTTTTTTAAAGATTTATTTATTTGTGCATACAAGAACTGGGGTACAGGCCAGAGGTGTGGAGCGGGTGGGGGTGAGAGGATTCACCAGAGACAGAGTGGGGAACAGAACAAGCAGATTGACTGAAATACTTTGCTGAAGGCAGCAGCGGGCCAGACAGGAGAGGTCTGCTGCACCATGTGGCCAGACACCTCCCTGGCTGGGGATCAAACTCTTGCTGCAGTGGCTGCAGATAGCTTCATAGGCTGCATCTTAATCCCTTGTGCCACCAGGGAGGCCCCTGAGTTTTGTTCTTAATTTCTTAAAATCCATATTCCTTCAGGTGTTTTTGACTAGCCACATGAACTGCTTTAATAAAACAAAGCAAAAACAGAGTGAGAGGACCTCCCCGGTGGCGCAGCGGTTGAGTGCTGGGTTGCAAGGCTGCCCGCAGCCTCTGTGGCGCCGGTTCGATCCCCGGCTGCTCCCCGGCCACCAGAGGAGGGTCCCACATGGCGCGCAGACCTCTCCTGCCACCCGCTGCTCCCCTCAGCAATGTATTTCATCAGTCTGTCTGTTCTGTTACCCGCTCTGGCTCTGGTGAATTCTCTCACCCTCCCGTGCTTCTGACTGTACCCAGTGCTTGTATAAATAAATAAATAAATCTTTAAAAAAAAAAAAGTGAGAGCTGTAACTTGTGAGTTCTTAGCAGCAAAGATAAAAACAGCTTCAGGAAGTGCAGTCCTTTTACCCAAATGACTCTCTTTCCTAATACAAGCTCAAGGGTGAGCTATTATTTTTAAAATAAAGAAAAAGCTTTATATGGCTCCCCTCTGTTCCCTGTTGCTAAGCTGTGGAACTTATTCATAGCAAGAACAAAGTTATTTAAAACAGTTGTTGGTTTTATTTTTTGGAAGGTAGAAATTAGTTTATTTCCCAGACAAAATTGGATAATGCTTTTCATATAATAATTTTAAAATATGAATTTCTCCCAACTGCCGTCTGCAATAAAATAAAATTTTTATGTCTTTCAACTGTGAAAATGGTCCTCTGACTCCTCAGTCAAGAAGACGCACCTTGCTCTTTTTTTGGCTTCAGGATGTTGGAAAACAGAGGAGTTTGTTCTGATCCACCAGGCCTTGAATTTGAGAGAAAGCTGTGCAGGACTGCGGAAGAAATCTTCAGCCAAGTAATCCAGCTGGTAATAACTGGCCTGCTATCTGGTTCCTTTTTTTCTTAGTAACAGGTACCCGATTTTATTTGGGGTGGCAACATGCCCAAATAAAGAATAACATTTCCTAATCAAAGGTTGCCCCCTTTGTCTGTTTCCCCTTGCTGCTAATGTAGCTGTCATGGTTGGCTTTGTAGCAGTCATAGTGAATTAGGAGGTAACCCTGAGGTGAACAGTCACACACAATGCTACTTCTTTATAAACTTGTAATTTACTTGCTGTAATTTTCCTACCCCCTGACTTTTCCAGCCTCCCTCATGTCAAAGAAGAACTCTTGTTTGTAAGCCACAGTAGTTCAGATCTCATTTCTTGCAGAACAACTTAGTCCTTCTGAACCACTAGCCCAGGCAGCCATCAAAACACTAAGTTCCCTTAACATGCTTCACTGAAAAGAAATAAATTACAGACTCAAAATCATTTTTCAAAATCCACTGAGATTTGATATACAGGGCAATGTAAATAATCCAAAGAAAAAAACAACAAGCTGTTATTTTTTTAACTTCCTGTTATTTAACTTTCTGACCCACCTTCCATTTCACAGATGAAGAAACAGAGGCCCGAAGTTTAGTCCTACGACAACACTGAATAACCTGACCGGAACCCAAACACTAAACTCCCAGTACCAGGGCATTACCCCGTGGCTACCTGAGTTCGAGATTTCTAAAAACATCTGACGTAATGTTTGTATAGTCATGAAAGTAACTAAAAACCGTTGCTCACACTAGACCAGTGTTTGACTGAAAACCATTTTGCCCATCTTGTAACATAGCATTGCCCAACATGTAGGTTATTGACGGAATAACCAGATTCCTACCACCATGTGAACATTACCATGGTGAACATTATTGGAGAGGGCCAATTCTTGTTAGCTGGAGGTGAATTATCTACAGGCCTAGCAAAGAAATGGACCCATTGTGCAACTGTTCATCCTTGTCAGCTTGGAAGATGTTCGGCAAAGATATTTTAATTAGGCAGTGGGAGAGCTGCCCCATTTAGAGCAGGTCATAAATGAGATTTTCAGGACAAACTGAAGTTCTTGGTGCTTATGCTTCTACCAGTTAAAACATAGTGGATGAGTTCTTCTTTAGTACTCTGTTAGTACTCCAAGCTTCATAAGAATCAGGATTGAATGATTTCTCAAAGCTCGGTCCTCACTTCTCATTGCCCTTCTGGCTTCATGGTTTGTAGACAGAACACAGATCCTTTAATCAAGCTTTCATTAACTCAAGTAATTTACCCCCCTAGTGGTGACTGTATTGATTACATTACCTCCACTTTTTCTGAAAGTGCTAATAGACAGCTCATTCTAGTGGAGGTCTTTATAATTCATAAATAGTAAATGTTTTCAGTACCTGCAAGACAATAAGCCAACAATCATAGCAATGTTCTGTGTTAGTTATCTGCTAGCTTAGGAAAGGCTGAGCAGTAACCTAGTTGCTGATGCTTCCCTGCCTCCATTTTACAGTGAGGAAGCTGCAACAGAGAAAGACTAAGCCACCCAGTTTGATGAAAGGCAGAGTAATAACTCCAAGTCAAAACCCAGATCATATTGTAGCAATTGTTCAAATGAGAAATACCAATTTTCATCTTCTGATCTATGTCAAACTTTTTTTTTTTTAGATTTATTTATTTATTTATACAAGCACTGGGTACAGTCAGAAGCACGGGAGGGTGAGAGAATTCACCAGAGCCAGAACAGGGAGCAGAGCAGGCAGAAGGACCAAAGTACAGTGCTGAGGGGAGCAGCAGGCGGCAGGAGAGGTCTGCGCGCCATGTGGGACCCTCCTCTGGTGGCCGGGGAGCAGCCGGGGATCGAACCGGCACTGCAGAAGCCGCAGGCAGCTTCGCAACCCAGCGCTCAACCACTGCGCCAACAGGGAGGCCCTATGTCAAACATTTTGACTATATAATCGTGTGAGTGAGCATGTATTGAAAAGAAGTTGTGTGGTTTAGATAATGAAAAGTGGAAGATGGCACATGGTAGAACAAAGAACACTGGAGGGCCTCCCCGGTGGCGCAGCAGTTGAGCGCTGGGTTGCAAAGCTGCCCGCGGCCTCTGCAGTGAGGGTTCGATCCCCGGTTGCTCCCCGGCCACTGGAGGAGGGTCCCACATGGCGAGCAGACCTCTCCTGCCGCCCGCTGCTCCCCTCAGCAGTGTACTTTGGTCCTTCTGCCTGCTCTGCTCCCCGCTCTGGCTCTGGTGAATTCTCTCACCCTCCCGCGCTTCTGACTGTACCCAGTGCATGTATAAACAAAAACAAACAAACAAACAAATAAATAAATAAAACATGCCTCTATAAAAAAAAAAAAAAAAAGAACACTGGATTAGAAATTAAGACTTGACTTCTGCCCTCAGCTCTGTACCTGGCACCAACTGTGACCTTGACCCCCACATCCCTGAACCTCCAGTTTCTTTGTTACTAAATAAAGTCCTTGCAGCAGAAACCCTTCATCAAAATAAATATTTTACAAAGTCCCAGTTTACGAAACAGATAAGAAGAGAGTGCTCTGGTGGAACAGGGGCAAGGAGCCCATACAAACCCTTGACCCTGTTCTTCCACAGGGATCAATAGCTCCAGAGGGCCCCTGGCTGTGCCTGCTTCTAAGCATTGGTCCAAGTAATTATAAACTCTGTTTACATGCTGGTGTTTTAACACACATTTCCTCTTTTCCAAAACTAGAAAAAAACTGAGATATATGGAAAATACAGGCAACACTCTGTAAATCTGGCAATCACTTAAACCTTGCTTTGTCCCAGAAGACACTAAGAAAAAGCTCAACCTTGCTGCATTTCAGAATAGGGAATATTTCTTCAGTGTCCATTGGGGGTCTTTACCAAGAGTGGTTGACAGCTGGCAAGTACTATCTATTTGTACTTCATCAGATAATCTCATACATAGGCCATTTGGAGAATTGGGGGATAGAAAACCTGCCATAAGTGAGGAGAGGGGAGCAGGGCAGCCTGTCCTTACTGTCCACCCTGTGTATAGCTGCCACGTTTCTGTTCACATGCAGCCTCTCTGAATAGCAGCCAGTTCTGTGTGTTTCTGAAAAATTTAAATGGTGAAATAAAAGTAGGATTTGTGTCACTGAATGGAAATTTTTCCTGGACTTTCCTGTCTTGCTCAATCAGTATACCAGGCTAAAATAAAATATAACCCCCAGCCATTAAACCAAATGCAGATGTTGTATCTACTTACTTTTTAAGTGTTAAGCTCCTTACAAACCAGTGACTTGTGGTGGAGCGCTAAAATGGTTATATATTTTGCCCATCCCTGTAGGTTCACCCCTTCTCAATGTGATTTGAAGCTCCTCGCATCAAGAGGTAGTCGATTCTTTGGGCTTGGGATGTGAGTTAATTCAAGAATGGCCTCTCCATCCCACAGAATTGTGAACTAAATAAGTGCCTGTTGTTTTAATTAATTTAATTGTGGGGTGATTTGTTTTGCAGCAATTGCTGACACCAGTTTATAAACATTGTTAATTCAGTTTTAATAAGGGCGTGAGATAGCAAAGATGACTGTTTATTTGGACCAAGGCAACAGAAAATTACTAAATAAAGTAGAAATTTAGAGACATAAGTAAACAATAGGCTTATTTTTCTTCCCTGAATTAAAAAATACTTTAAATAAAAGAACCACTAGAAACAAATTTGTTTTTTGTTTTGTTTTTTAAAAGATTTATTTATTTATGCATACAAGAGCTGGGGTACAGGCCGGTGGTGAGTGGAGGGATGAGAAGTTTCACCAGAGACAGAGTGAGGAACAGAACAGGCAGACTGAGTGATAATACACTGCTGAGGGGAGCAGCGGGCGAGACAGGAGAGGTCTGCTGCGCCATGAGGGCTGCTCCCTGGCCGGCTGGGGATCGAACTTGTGCTGCAGTGGCTGCAGATAGCTTCATAGGTTGCCTCTTAACCCCTTGCGCCACCAGGGAGGCCCTAGAAACAAATTTATATCCCCAAATTTCGATCCTCCTTCCACTCTGACCTACTCTATCTGCTGAGTTTGTGTTAGATCTCATTCCAAAAAATTTCTGATGTCCCTGCCTCGTGCAAGTGTGGTGAGGACTAATAAACCCTTGTTCAGAGAGAATCCAGGGCTCCTCGGATGACGCTGGAAGGACAGCGCATCATCACTGACACAGTTAGGAAGAGCGTCAAGAGCCTCTGTATTAATCTGTAGCAGGAGTGAAGCCTCTAAAGGCGACGTGCCAGCTCTTTAGGCAGATACAGAAACTGGAGAAAGCCCAGGGTGGGTTCAGGAAGTATATGGAGTTGTATGAGTGTGTGAATTTCAAATATGCTCTTATTTTTAATGTTGGCTAGACAATATCCATATTTCAGTGCATTCAAAAAGTATACCTTCTCAGGAAATGGTGAGGCTATAAACACAGGTATAACATTTACTTCCCAATTTGTAAACTTCTTATAGATTTTTCTTTTCCAGCAGCCTTTCGGCTAATACTTTCTAGTGTATAACCAGGCAAATGATATAATAGTGTTGCTGAGAAGAAAATATTTTACTGATTTGAAAACATTTCCAAGGCAAAAAAAAAAAAATCAGTATTTCTGTACATCTTGGTAACTCAGAACAAAGTGTTTTAATAAAAAAAAATTGCTTTTCTTCCCAAATCAGATTACAGTGCTTACTATCCCTCTAGAGTGTACCAGTGAGTCCAAACTCCTCGTCATCAGAGTTCCTACAGTGGTTTGTAAGTATATAAAGATCTTGGCCTCACTCATGCACATTCTGTTCCTTGGAACTTAGAATTCTGTATTTTCATAGAGGTGGCTCCCTAAAAGAGCCAGTTTTAGAAATTGCTGTAAGAAAATGCATTTCATGAAAGCAGCTATTATACTGAATTTTTATTGTCATAGTAAATAGATTAATCTCAAAATAACCCCCGCTTTTTTTTTTTTTTTTTTTTGGCAATCCTACTCCCTGTTAACAACAGGAATGTTTCTGACAAAAATACTGCTCTTTGCTAAATAATAAAATTTGGTACCTGTTACAAAAGGTATTATAAATAATAAAATTTGGTACCTGTTGCAAAAGGTATTATTTGGAGCAAACACTTTTTTAAGTCTACTTCTACTGTACACAATCATTTGAGCTTATACATATAGATCAGGTAAATCTACCTTCTACTGCTGCCGAATCACTATTAATATGTAATTTGGTCCTGGTCTCTCCTCTTAATCTTTTCCCCAAGAAGAGACAGTGATTTCAGCTGATTGATGAGATTTAAAAAAAAAAATATTTGTTTATTTATGCATACAAGAGCTGGGGTACAGGCGGGGGAGGGGTGGGGGGGTGGTTGTTGGGAGGGGGATGGGTAAAAGGATTCACCAGAGACAGAGAAGGGAACAGAACAGGCAGACTGACCAAAGTACACTGCTGAGGGGAGCAGCGTGCGAGTCAGGAGAGGTCTGCTGCGCCATATGGACTGCTCCCTTGCCAGGGATCGAACTCATGCTGCAGCGGCTGCGGACAGCCCCATAGGTTGGGTCTTAACCCTTGTGCCACCAGGGAGACCACTGATTGATGAGATTTTTGGGCAAAGTGATTGTGCCAAAGACCTCTCCTTACTTTCTTCTTCCCCTTGGCTGATATGTGTTCTGTTCCTCTGTGCTGCCAGGCCTTACCTCACCAGTGTTTCTCCTTTGGTGTAAACCTAGTTTTTTTCTTGGGATTTGGTGTTATAAACCATGTGTGTGCAAGGAAAGGTCACGTGTTTCTTTGTGGGCGTTAGCCCTCCTTAACTGAAATATTTAAGCCTGAGACCCAGGTAAGAGAAAAGTGTGTTTGGTATGGAACCCTCTTCAAATTTACCGTGTCCCTATAAAATCATTATTTTTTTATTATTTCTGTTTTAGAGATGAATAAGTTAATATTCAACCATTCACATCCTTTGCTTAAGATCTCTTGAACCGTAAGAGCAAACCCTGAGCTTTGGCAGTTCTGCTGGCTCTAAATAATGTATTTGAAAGAAGGTTATATATAGACTTTAGTTAATGTATCAATATTGATTCACTAATTGTAGCAAATGAACCATAGTAATTTTAGATGTTAATAATAGGGGAAATAAGGTAAGGGATGTCTGGCAGTACTATTTTCATAATTTTTCTGAAAATCTAAAACTGCTCTAAAAATAACATAAATGAAATAAGCAAATCATTTAATTTTTAAAAGATTACACATGAAATGAATGGCATCTTAATAAAAGGAAGTTATTTCTCAATCTTTTTTTCTGGGTGCTAAATAACAGTAATAAAACTTCTCACTAGATTATCTCTGCAATGCCTCATTTTCAGGTGGTTTGGGAACAAGTGATGCCCAAGTTCATTTTCAGGCAGGGTTACCTCACCTGACTTCCAGGACCCTCAGCAGTAGATTACTGTTTGGGTTTCAAAACTCATTCTCCCCTTGAAGCTTTTGCACAAATTCCTCTGTGGGGTCCTCATCTGGCACTGTTCTTTTTTTTTTTTAATTATTTATATAAAAACTAGGGTGTAGGCCAAAGGTATGGGGAGGGTGTAAAAGGATTCACCAGAGGCAGAGTCGGAAGTAGAACAAACAGATCTACTGAAATACACTGCTGAGGGAAGCAGTGAGCCAGACAGGAGAGGTTTACTGCCGGGAACCGAACTTTAGCCACAGTTGCTGGCAGTAGCTTGATAGCACTGAGACTTTAACCCCTAAACCACCCCTGTACTGTTCTGGTACAGACCTACATTCAAGGAACAATCCTATCAGCTCGGAATACTTTCTCATTCACCTCTGTGTTCTCCTTGAACTTCGGTTTCTGAAGAATTAATTCCAAAGAGAGTAACTCCCTGCACAGTACTAGAATTACATCCTCAGAGTACACACTATTTTCAGTATTATAACCATACAACTAGTAGTTCTTAGCAAATGCATAGATAGCTATGCTGTCATGTGGGGGAATCATGGATGTACCTTGAATTCTAACCATATTTTGTGACTTCTCCCAGCTCTAAGGTGGCATAAGAATCTATCATTTCATTGAAACTTTGACCATGAAGACTAGATAAAGGTTATCTTTTCTCCATGATTGCTCTTACCACACACTAACTATATCAGAAGTTTGGAAGAAAAGATGGAAATATGAGACGTGAACTCAAGAAGTTAAAAACAGGAAAAAAAACAATCCATGCTCCAAGGAAAGAAAATTCTTTTAGCTGCCTCTAAAAATATTTCATTTGGAGAGACACTTTAAAAATCTTCCTGCTAGAACAGCACAAGTAAAAATAAATACAAAGGTATGACACAAATCAGGAAATGCTGAGAAACCAAGAAAAAATATTCATTATATAATGGATATAATTGGCTATGTATTGATGATATGTTGATGCCTCCTCTCATCCAGAGAAGATTAATTATCGTAAAATAAATGACAAGGTAATGTCATTACAAAATACCTTCTACAAGACGTGGGTCAAATCCTATTCTCTATGTACTACACAAAGCCTTTGCATTATTGTTCTTCAGTCCCTAACACCAATGCCATTTAGTGATTTTGTAGATGTCTGTGTTTTAGCTTATAAGACATCCATTTCCTATTTTTCTCTTAATAACATTGCAATTTTTTAGGGTGTCACCCCTCCCACACTTGTGTTAGGGATGAATCAGCTCCAGGAGTGGGCATGTGTCCCAGGCTTAGCCAATCAGAGCAACCTACTATTTTTAGCCCATGGGTTGGTTTGCTGATGGGTACATTACTCATTATACACCAGTGAGACTCAAATCTGGAACTTTTGTGAGAAATACTGGGAGAAGATCTGTATATATTCAATATTGAGTTTGGGCAACCTCAGGCTGGCAGTGACGGGGTCACTACATGAAGAGGGTTAGCCAAATCCAAATTCTCAAGATAGCAGAACTGAAAGATGAGAGGTTGCTGACACGCTTGTGCTCATAGATCCAACCAGATTGAAGACCTCTGATCTTTTCTCTTATGAAGATCAATAAATTCCCTTTTGTACTTAAGCCCATTTAAATTGTGATTTCTGTCTCTTGCAATTTTTTTTTTCAATTGAGGTAATGTTGGTATACCTCATTGCTTGCATTTGGGGATATCATTTGCAATTTGAAGAGTCATAACTGATAGTGTTTGACAAAAGTAATTTGTTTATAATATAAAACAATGTATTATTTAATTTAAAAGTTATACTTATTTCTTAATATTATGACCATCTGGACAAAAGAACTTTTCCAATGTTCTGAATTGTATCAAATTATATTTCTCATTAATTAATTTAAGATAGCAATAATGAACCCCATTATTTAGCACCAATCAAGTGCCAGACATGTGCTCAGTGCTGAGTTTATTCTTTTATTTCATCCTCCCAACTAGTACCCCACATTGTCAATGAAGAAAATTGAAGCAAAGAGGTAGAATTTGAACCCAAATCTGATTCACTTCAAAGTGCATGCCCTCAATAACCTCTCATCTTGAATATTTTAACATTTAATATGCATAGTTTAGATGTAGTTTAATGATAATCTCTTAAATTGGGGGGCATTCATTTTAAAACATAAGCAGAAATATCTAAAGGATTCCTGTTCCTTGTGAATATTTATATTAATACTCTCAAATAAGCTTAATCCTTGGCTCTTCTCCCCTGCTCCCCTCAATGGCTGCTGTCTTCTCAGCCTTGCCTGGACCTGCTTGTGTACACGCCCTCCTCTCTCTCAGGCCTGCAGCACACTCTTAAAGACCTGTCATAAAGCAGGATATTATAGCACATGCATTTTATGTACCACAATTCTTGAATTTCTTCGGTCATCCCCACCACTGAAAAATCCTCTCTGATCATCTTGTCTTAAGGTTGTATACCAAATAGTATTGGGCCTTTCTCTCTAATTCAAGTGCAAGACTCCAAGCCTCTGGTTCATTAGGTTAGCCTGGAAAAACAAAACAAAACAAAACAAAACAACAATCTCAGTATTTGAATAGTTGAATCTGTCAGTCTTTCCCACTCATGTTAACTCAAGTTCTACAAAAAAAATCCATGGATATGCTTTCTTAAAGTAATCCTTCTGGTGGGTTTCTACCCTTAGTAATATAGACATTGAGAAGCTTAAAATGATCATTTTTCTTTACTATCTTGTTTTCTAATTGCAGTTGTTTAAAAGTAGGTAAAAGTCTTATTTCCCTCCATTTTCTGTATTGTACCTATTGCAATGTAGAACATATAGTAAGAAGTTAATAAATAGTTGCTAATGGAATGTCCACTGAATAATTTTCTGTGATGCTGTTGTGTAGACCTAACATCTTTATAAATTATTTTCTGGGGTACGTAAGTTAGAGAAAGCTGCACTGAGTTCAGCATTATAACATATCTAGAGTTCCAAGAGATTTAAGCTTAGTATCTGAAATAATATAGAGAACTTGAGCCAAGTCAAATATGAGAAACCCCCCCACCCCGCCACGCACACACACACACACACAAAGACTAAACTCTCAACCCCATCTTTACTAAACAATCTTAGGCCATGAATCTTTATCATATATATGGTGGATGGCAGATGATACATGTCTTGTAACGTTTCCTTTGAAAGGATTCTGACATTCACGTTTCAAATAGTATCTGAGGGGTTCAAGTGCTGATTAAGAAAAAGATATGTACATGTGTCTTAATTTTTCTACATCAGAAATGGACACATGTGTTTTCTTTCTATCTATAGAATCAGATATTCTAAGAAGAAACCTGAATTTCACTGCTTAGTACTTTTGGTTCTTGAGAGGAAAAACATTTTTAGAAGTCATCATTAATAATTCATAAATGAAAGAACTTTACCAGATCAGAGCAATTCAATATTTTTGTTTGTAACTTATCTTTAAATTTTTTTAGTGCCTTTGAAATTCATGTCTACCCATGAATCACTCTGAAGGACTATTTTAAATGATTAATGGCAGCCCAATGCTCCATGACATTAAGATTGATGTTGTACCCCAGCCCCAAGTAGGTGAGCTGCTAATAGAAGAACTCATTTGGGGGCTTATGATCAGTATGAAATAGCAGCTTTCACAAATCGTATGAATTGTTGGCTTGGGATATGCACACTTGCACTTAGCATGTTTTTGTCTTTAATTTAGATTATTTAAACTAACTTTAAATAAGTTAGTAAATAAATAAAATAAATTTAAACTAACTTTAATAGCAAGTTTGGAGATGGGAGAAAGAAAGATTGATTTTTTTAATATTTAAAGAGCAGGTTTATTAGAAAAGGGATAGGACAGTAAAAGACACTTGCATAGACACAAGTGGGCAGGAAGAACTGAGCCAAAAGGGTCAGGTTTTCTAAGAGAGGCCTGCATGGTTGCAGGTGGGCGGCTTGAGGAGAGCTGTCTCTGCTGAGGCAGTTCAGTGAGGAGAAGTCCCAGCATGGTACAGGTCAGGGGCAGGCAGGAAGCTGCTGCCCTGCAGAGGAGAGAGTTGGTGAAAAGAGGCACCTGCATAGTCACAGGTGGGCAGACAGAATGCTGCAGAAAGAGTGATTTTTTGACCTACAGTTTCTCTGTGATGATAATGGAAATTCAGGAAGAACAAGGCAATTTTTTTCTGCTCTTGATAGCAAGGTCCCTTGCCTCAGAATCTGAAGGAATGACAAATGAAAGGATCCTCTCTCTCTCCCTGTGAGCTTTACAAATCAGAAACAACATTCCTTTCCTGGAGTGTGATGTTTTTGTAAATGTGATTTTATACTTTCTGAAAGTTACATTTTTTTTTTGATCCAGTCATGTATTTGGGGAGGTCAGAATCATTGGGGACTTTTTCAAATATAAGTGCACACGCACACACTCAGCCCTCTCCCTTGGCAGGAGGCCGAGTCACCCTTTCTGGATGTCCTTCAGAAAAACAAGACCAGCTGGACCTAGATCGAACACCCAGGGCATTGTCCACTCTGCTGAGACAGGAGGTGCCAGCATGTGAGGAGGGTGATGGTCTCAGTATAACAAACAGGTGGAAAGATGCTGTGACAAGTCTTTGCTTTCTTTCCCTTAATTTCTCCTCTACCCTTCAGGGAGACCAAGACAAAAAGAACTATATTGGCTTTCTGTCCTGTCTGACTAATAACAAAAATCTCTGCTTCATTAACGGTCATAGGAAAGAAGAAGAAGAATTTAAGGAGAGAGTAGTTTATAATGAGGATGATGACAATTCCAAGGTGAAGAACATCCACCATGACTTTCTGGCTGTTGTTGATTGTTGAGTTCTGGGATGTTGAGCCCTTTGGGCAAGTAGCTTGCCCTCTGTGTGTCCTAGTTTCCTTCTCAGTCAGTGGGGACAATAGAATAGGTGGTGTTAGTATGATGATGATATTGTAGAAAAACTAGTGCAATCAAAACAAAGATAAAATTGCCCGCTGAGATACTCTGAGTGTTCACTATGGACCAGACACAATTTTAAGTAATTGACACCTATGAACTCAGCATGAATATAAATGTCTCAAAACAAGACTAAGAATATAGAAAACACTGTTTAACTGGTAAAAAATAGGTTAAACCCTATTCTCCATTCTGATGGGCAGTTAGGTAGCAACCCATTTTCACTCTTACACGCAATGCTTCAATGAACATTACAGTACGTGTACGTGCAAGGGGTCAGGGAGGGGAGTAGGGAGAAAGATGGGGTGTCTAGAAATACTTGACTGACATGTGTTTAGCTTATTTCCTTCTTCATTAAAAAGCAAAACAAAACAGAGGTGTGTATATCCTCACCTCTCAAGAGAAGGATCACAGCAAATTAAAATCACATTTTTTTCTCTTTAAACACTTTGCAGACAACATTTGGATAACAATATGCTACACCAGACAAAGTGTGCCAACAGGATGGTTGGTAGCAAATTGCTTTTTAATTTGCCAATTTGTGTTAGAGGATAAATTTGATTAAAAGATTGACCAAGTAGACAAAAATCACTTTGGGAAGTTCAAGGAGGGTAAATAGTCATTACCAATTTCTCTGCCTCTATTTTATTATTAGCATGAAAAACAAAGAAGGGTTAGACTTGCTGTGGGCAAGAATTTCAATAAAAAAGACAAGTAATGATGGTTAAATTATCTTGATTTTCAATCTGCTACTGCAAATATTTGTTATCTCCTTTCCTCCTCATCATTTGATGATACATATTAGCTCATAAATAAAGCACTGCTTTTTTGAACCCTCATTGAAAATTTACCTGCTGCGGGGCTAAAAAGGGGGACATTTGGTTTAGACAAGGTAAGAAATGCACATGAAACCTGTTAAATTAATTTTAGTATTATATATATTGAATTTAATCTCATCATTTTATTCTTAGCCTAGGTGATAGAGCATAATAATAGAAATGCATTTTCAATGCTTAAATGATTAATTTCTTGATGAAAGAAAATTAGCTCGAAAATAAACATAATCTTGTAATGATTTATTTTCAGAGAGTTAAAAGCCAGCACAAATGTAATTTTGGCAAGATTACTTTTAAGTATATAGTCATCATAAAATATTGTTCCAGGATCCACTAGGTAGACTCTATGCCTATAATTTATTATTTCAGTTGTAATATTGGGCAAAATGATATTGTAAGAATATATTCAGCACGAAATATTTTATCAAGAACCACTGCAATTTATTGTTTCATTTTACATTTCAAATATTGTGAATGTAGAAGCCTTAGGAATTTTTGAATAGTAGAATAAATATTACATAATAGTGATTTTAACTATTATGTTAGAAATCTGGTGAGTCTGTTTGATATGGAGAAATTAGCTGGGTGGAGGCACAGGTCAAAAGGTACCAGTATTACTGTGGTTAGCTCAATCCAGAAAATTTGAAATTTTAGCCAAATTACTTTCTTTTTCCTTTTTAAATAAAAGATTTATTTATGCATGCATGCAAGAACTGGGGTACAGGCCAGAGGTGTGGGGGGTGAGAGAATCCATCAGAGACAGAGTGGGGAGCAGAACAGGCAAACTGACTGAAATACACTGCTGAGGAAGGCAGCAGGTGAGACAGGAGGGGTCTGCCATGCCATGTGGGTAGCTTCCTGGCCGGGGATTGAATTCGCTCATGCTGCAGTGGCTGCAGGTAGCTTCATGGGTTGCGTCTTAACCCCTTGCACCACCAGGGAGGGAGGCCCCCAAACTACTTTCACTGCTAGTAAGAATTAAACATTTGTGCTTCAGATCCCCTTGCCCCCAATACAGATTTGTGGGGTTTTTTTTTTTAGTATTTTATTTTATATAATTCTTACATCATTTTTCATTTTTGAACAATGTGTGCATTTTCATTTTGGTTATATTCCCCATGCAATTGCACTCCCCCCTTATTTTGACCCTAATCTTTCCTCTCCCCACCCTCCCCCCTCACCGTAGTGTCTCTGGTTTATAGTTGCTTGTTGATTTTGATTTTTACTTTGTATTAGTCTTTTTCGAACTCTCATCTAAGGGAGATCATGCCTCAGAAACTCCTAGTCTAAAACAGGTCCAAAACTGTCATGTTTTATTATAGATCTACTAAACTAAAAGCTTATTTGCATTTTAAGTGTCCCTATATTCATAAAACCAAATAAAGTAAATAAAGTTAGCTAGACTGGACTTTTTTGACACAAATATAATTGTGACACTGCTTAAAAACCTTTCAGGAAAGTGCATGATCTGACCCAAGTCTGCTGCCCATTCTCATTCCTGGTGCTCTCCCAGGTATATCTCATTCAGCTGCTACTTTTATACTAACACACCATGTTTCATCATGCTTCTTTGCTGTGACTCTACTTTCCTTTGGCCCTGAATATTTTTCTCTTTCTCAAAATAATAAGCTATTTTTCATCCTTCAAGGCTTAACTCACATTTCAACACCTATAATAAGTCTTCTTGACACCCCACATAATCAACTTCCACTTCTACCCATAACACAGCATTTACGCAGGTCTCTGCCTCTGACTATGAGTTTTTCTCAGAGATTATGAGCTTCTTGAAAGTAATGGAGATGTCTTATTAATCTTTATGTTCCCATTCCTCACTCTATTCCTTCATTCTACTGCCTAACTCAATGTCTACATAATACATCTTTAATGAATGAGTGAATGCTAAATCAGTATAATCTTGGGTTGCTCCAAAGTGCAATCTAAAGAAGATGACATTTATGTGGTGAGGCAAGAAACAGAAAAACCTATACAATTTAAGGAAAATACTATATACAATTATACCAAAAATTTTGTTCAGGGAATAAAAATTAGAAAGCTAAGTATTTATGACAAGTTCAGAGATTAAATCAATGGAGATTTACGTAAAGGACAGTGTTTGCAGGTGGATGAAACATGCAAGTCTTGTTTCATTTAAACTGAGTCTCTGAGGAGATTGGATTATTATGACCATAAGTCATAATAAGACTTATGACATAAGTCATTTTGACATCCATTGGGGTTTTATTTCACCACTTTGGTTTTTCTATGTATTCAATGGCCCAATATTCTTTTCAAAAACGAACAATCTTCATACCAACAAGGACTGATTCAGACTTTCTGCTGTTGTTTATATCTGACTGGTTCCCTCTTGTAATTACCTGCTGGGCCTTTGCAGGCAATTGTTTTGACCTCTTTTAGACTAAACAAACCCAATGGAAGTGAAGGGAAAGGTTACACGGACAAAATTCTGATATTTTGAAAGAGAATAAAATATTTGGAGTTTTTGAGGCATGGGAATATTCCAAAGGAGGAGCACCCTGTGATGAATGTCAAACTGGTGCATGGAAGTGAAAAAGAGCAGACACTGAAGAGGGATTAAGGAAAGGTTTGGTGGTGCTAACTCCAGCTATTCACTTTCTGTGTGTCCTTAGGAAAATAAAGCGCCAACCCCAAACCTCATTTTCCTAACATGCAAAATGAGAATATTAAAATCTATAATCATAATGGCTAGAATAAAATGGGATACACAAGTAAAATTTTAATTCCTTCATCCATAATAATCTTGTTCCCTGAGTAATGACATTGTTAAGTGATATTTCTTTTAAGAAAAATAGAGATATAATTCTTAGGGATGATTCATTTGAAAGACAATTGAGAAATCTTAATTTTTAGAAGTAACAATAAACCAAATAAACAAATAATATCTTTATGATATTTGATGAACCTCTAGCACCTATAAGGACAGGAACTTGATTTAGAGTGTTCATGTTGACAGTTAATGGGGTGACTCTTTGCCCAAAGCATGCATGAATGAACAAAATTCATTATCTTCAAGATGAAATTATTCAGGTTCTGCAAATGTCATATCCTAAACTATGACTCTTTCATTTTCACTTGGAACCCATAAAGGTGTTTCTAATTGAACATGACAAGTGTGCCGTACTATTGTTCCATTTTGATGGATGAAAAAATAAAGAAACAAAGTAAACAATATTATGGTAACTCTAAAAGACAACACAGAACCAAAACTAGAGAGGATAGTTTTCTGACTTTCCCCACTCGCTCTGTTTTAGAAATTTAATGTTATAAAAATCACTACAAGAATTCCTTAATGATTATCTGGTGTAAATGTAGCTACAGCCATAATACGAATACATGTTGAAAATATATTGTCATTTTAATAGCTGGTATTAAAAAGGACACAATACAACCCCACTTTCATTTAGAAAATTAAATACTTATATTGATCTCTATATCAAAAAATCTATAAAACTATACACCAAAATATTAACAACACCGATTATTTCTGAATGGTGACATTTACATTACTGTAATTTTCAATTTATCTATATTTTTATATTTTTTGAAATGGATATATTTTGTCTAATTTTTGTGAGTATAAGAAATTTTTATTTTTTTTTAAAGATGTATTTATTTATGCATACAAGTACTGGGGTACAGGCCGGGGAATAGGGGGTGAGAAGATTCATCAGAGCCAGGGTGGAGAGCAGAACAGTCAGACTGACTGAAATAACTGCTGAGGGGAGCAGCAGGCAAGGCAGGAAATGTCTGCTGGGCCATGTGGGTCACCTCCCTGGCTAGGGATTGAACTAGTGATTTGGTGGCTGCGGACAGCTTCATAGGCTCTATATTAACCTCTTGAGCCACAAGGGGGCGCAGTGCAAGAAACTTTTAAAAGATGATTCTTTGGTATCCAGTACACTTTTATTAGGGCCTTCTCCAACTCAGTTCCTGGGGTACAGAGGTAAGATATTCCTTACCCTCTAAAAAAGAGGTAAGTCTTCACCTAATGGAGAGACTAAGAACAAATAAGTAGAATGTACATTGAGAAGACAGAAACTTCCACCCACTCTGACTAGGAAGAATCAACAAGATGACATAGACAAATAGATGCAGGCAAGTTGGCTCCATTACCCAGAGGTCAGGTGCAGTGTCTACTTTTGTGGCCTGACAGAGGTCACCCTTCACCTCACTCCCTGGTTTGCCAAGCTTCTGCCTATAAGACATGCTTGCACAAGGCCACCTGGTTGTTATGGAAAGGACTTAGGAATGAGAAGTGGAAGAGTCAACACCTGTTGTCCAGGAATTGATCTGGTGTTGCAAGTTTGGATCAGTGCAGGCAGACACGAGAACAGAGTGTGGAGCTGAGAGTGTGTGTTAGGGACTGACACCTGTAGAAGGAAAAGGAGGGAGCAAAGGTAAGGAGCAGGTCCATTAGAGCTTTGGCTAATCCTGCAAGGAAATTAGGAGCAGGAATAGTCCTTCAGCGTGTCCAAAGAGGCCACAACATCTAGACTTCTATCCCCACTTTCACCTGCTCATCCACTAGATGTAGGCCACCCTAGGAAGGCCTGACATTAGTGAAGCAGCTCTCTGCTTTTAGGTCAGTCTCAGCTCTGAGTGCTAATCACGCTGGGTCACTTCTTTTTTTTTTTTTTTTTTTTAAAGATTTATTTATGCATTCAAGAACAGAGTACAGGCCAGAGGTGTGGGGGTTGAGAGGATTTCCAGAGACAGAGTGGGGAGCAGAACAGGCAGATTCACTGAAATACACTGGTGAGGGGAGCAGGGGGCGAGTCAGGAGAGGACTGCTGAGCCATGTGGGTAGCTCCCTGGCCAGGGATCATACTCGTGCTGCAGTGGCTGAGGATAGCTTCATAGGTTGCATCTTAATCCCTTGCATCACCATGGAGGCCCTGGGTCACTTTTTGAAAGTAGTGATGAGTGGTACATCACAGTGAATATCATCATTGTCTTGGTAGATCAAGTGGCCCATTTAAAGTCTAAAAAACAAAACCCTTGAAAAAGCCAAGTTGAAATGTGAAGTTCAATCTTTAGTTTGAGTCTGCCTGAAAAACCTCTGATGGACTAATTCACTGAACTAGGAAAACAGAAAGGGTGAATAATAGTGATTGCTAATACTCTGCCCCAGTTAAGAAGAATTGGGCAGAACTATGTGTGCTAAGAATGAAGATTTTTTTTTTAATGAAAAGATGACTATTTAAAAATAGATGAAGATCTTAATTGGCCACCATCAGGGTTTTTTTTTTATTTTTTATTTTTAAGATTTATTTATTTATGCATACAAAAGCTGGGTACAGGCCAGAGATGTGGGCGGGTGAGAGTACTCACCAGAGACAGAGTGGGGAGAATAGGCAGATGTACTGAAATACACTGCTGAGGGGAGCAGCAGGCGAGACAGGAGGGATCTGCTTCGCCATGTGGGTTGCTCCA
This sequence comes from Talpa occidentalis, assembly GCF_014898055.3. NCBI lineage: Eukaryota > Metazoa > Chordata > Mammalia > Eulipotyphla > Talpidae > Talpa > Talpa occidentalis. Next base: position 30,638,366 of record NW_023601653.1, read on the forward strand.
TGGCCGGCCGGAGATCAAACTGCAGAGGCTGCAGAGGCTGTGGATTGCTTCATAATGCGGTGCCACCAGGGAGGCCCCAAACATCAGGATTTTAGAAAAAGTTATGGTGGTAAAACATATTCTTAGTCTCAGGGAAAAAAATTAAAGGAAAGACCATGGGTTTTAAAAAAAGAATAAAGAAAAAATATTATATTGTTTACAATAGCTAAGCTTTGGAAACAACCCAAATGTCCAAAAATAGATGACTGGATCAAGAAGATGTGGTACATATACACCATGGAATATTACTCAGCATTCAAAAAAGATAAACACATGCAATTTGCAGCAACATGGATGGCGCTGGAAGGGATCATGCTCAGCGAAATAAGCCAGAAAGAAAAAGAAAAATACCGGATGGTCTCACTCATAGCAGGAATCTAGAAAACTTAAATAAGGGACCAGGAAAATGAATAACTATAAGAAAGTGAAAATCAAAATCAGCAAACAACTATGAACCAGAGACACTCTACGGGGAGTGGGGTGCGGGGAGGGGAGGGATTGGGGTCAAAATAAGGGGGTTGCAATTGTATGGGGAATATAAAAATAAAATTTATTTTTAAAAAAATCCACTAATGAATTTTAAAATCTGAAAAAAAAGAAAAAATATTATAAAGGATAATTAGATACAATGTAGTAATATCATCAAGACAAGAGACCATTGAATAGTCTGATTATTTTAATTACTACATGGTTTCAACTTATTTATATTTGTAAGAATTTCTTTCTAAATTTTTACCACTAATAAGAAAACAGTCACAGATGGTAAATTAATAAACCTACACAAATCTACAAACTAAAAATAGAAGCTGTTATGGACTCCAGATCTAAATATTTTATAAAGAGATTTATCTGAACTTTTCAACATCAGCATGTCTTTGAGTCAATGTAATTTTGTTAAAGAGAGGAAAAGGGAATTATCTTCAGAGATGACTAATTGTTCAGGGAAATGAGTCCCTTTAAAGGAATGTGAAGAAGGAAATTGCTTAGTATTGGAATTTTGAGTTTCCAAAAGACCACCATGCTAGGAGGAAAAGGTGGCCAGTAGCCAAGCATTGTTTCGTCCCTCCATGTGGTCACCTTAAAGCCACAATGTGGAAAAATCTTTCTGTAATAAGCATCCACATTGAGGGGCAATGTACAGCATTAACAAACAGAAATTAACAGACTTGGATGATTTTTCTATCTTCAAATAGAGTGTCTGCTGCTCTGTGCTTATCACTGAGGATGCAAAATAATGTGAGGCACAGGCTGGGCCCCAGAGAAGCTCTCGGATTGAGAGGGACACTGTGGTAGCCTCTGAATGTCCCATGAGCAGACCAAATGGTCATGGTTAAAGGAAAGAAAGATCTGGAATTTGGTTTTATGGAAGACATGGATTTGGTGCAAGCCTTGAAAGAAAAATTGTCACAAAGGTACAGATTAAAAGGGGACATTGTTGGACCTCCCTGGTGGCCTAGGGGTTAAGTCTCAGCACTATTACCACTATGGCCTGAGTTTGGCCAGGGAGCTAACCCACATGGCACAGTAGACCTCTCCTGTTTCACTCACTGTTCCCCTTAACAGTGTATTTCAGTAAAATCCCCATGTTCTGTTTCCTACTTTGCCTTTGGTGAATCCTCTCACCACCCTCCACCTCCTTACTGCCCCCACTCCCCAGCCCCAGCAGTCACCCTGTAGCTCATTTCCCCAGGATAAACTGTGCTATGTTTATATTAACTTTTTTTTTTTTGGTAACATATTGAGTTACAGATCTAGTTACATTTGTTTGCATGCAAAATTATCTATTAATTTGAACAGTCCCTGCCTACTCTGGGTCTAGAAGTTATACAGGAGATTCCTCAAGAAGAGAGTTTGACTGCTTTTCCCTAACCATTAGTTGAGCACATATTTGTTCCTCACAACTGTCCTTATGGTGTGTGACTCTTGTCCAAGTGTTTTATAGTTGAGGATCCTGAGGATCAGAGAAAGTATGTGTACTGCTGCAGGGTCCCTGGGGCAATAGTGGGCTGGCTCTAAAAATAGCTCTCCTCTCTAACCACTCACAATCAGCATCAGCAACTTTCTGATACCTGAATGCTGTATTAAGAATTTTACTTTTGGCCTCCCCTGGTGGCGCAGCAGTTGAGCGCTGGGCTGCGAAGTTGCCTGCAGCTTCTGCAGCGCCGGTTTGATTCCCGGCCACCGGCAAGGGTCCCACATGGCGCGCAGACCTCTCCTGCCGCCCGCTGCTCCCCTCAGCAGTGTACTTCGGTCCTTCTGCCTGTTGTGCTCCCCGCTCTGGCTCTGGTGAATTTTCTCACCCTCCCACGCTTCTGACTGTACCCAGTGCCTGCGTAAATAAATAAATAAATTTAAAAAAAAAAAGAATTTTACTTTAACTAAATTCACTTTTCAAATTTAAAATATGTATTTAAAAAGTGAATTCTATTACTGTCATAAATGGAAATCCTGCATAAACAGAAAAAAAAAATCTCCATGAGCCGGTGTTTGCTCTTCAGCTCATCCTGAGGCTATTTCTACCTCATTGTGATCTCTCAAAAGCTTTTCTCTCTGTCTCTGGTGCTCCTAAGAGATCTTGGTCAATCCCCAGTTCCCACTCAGCCTCAGTCCTTCTCTCTGAGATCTGAAGTCTGCTTATCAAATAAATTTAAAAGTCATCTGTCTCCTAGTTTGATTGGGGAGGCCCATCCTGTTCCACCTCTAGGAATATAATACTCATTTTCTGGGTATACTTCATAAGCATGCACCCTTTAAGAAACTCCAAAATAAACTGCTTCCTATCCATCCTAAGAAAAAATAGTGCTAAGGGAGCAAAATAAAAATAATGTAGTTCTGAGCCATATGAATTTCCCTAGTCATTCAGTAATGACTGAAAAAATCACAAAAGGCTAATTTATCCTTTTTAGTAGACAACATTTCTTTTCTAAAGCTTTACAAGGTGACATTTATTTCTTTTTAGAGTCCTGTTGCTAACAAACTGGACTGGAACATGATTGATCTACTCGGTTATATTCTCTTTAGTGTTGGAGGCAATTACTACAGTTGTTCAATTGTGTCAGGAGCCAAACTAGTAGTTATGGTCACCAACACAAATGGGTTAGTGGTGCCTTGGGCTTTTATTTGTAGGCAGTCATCATCTCTATCTGGGTCCATTCAGAATCTAAGAGGAAAATGAATTTTCTTACGAACATGAATTGCTAAGAGTTGAATTCTGACTGAAAACCTCTTTGGATGATGACACTTTGGTTACTAGATATAGCCAGTTCCATTTGGAAATGCGGGTGTCTAATTTCTTTCTTTCTTTTTTTTTAAAAGATTTATTTATTTATGCTTATAAGAGCTGGGGTGTAGGCCAGAGGTTTGGGGGTGGTGGTGTGGTTAAATGATTCACCAGAGACAGAGTGGGGAACAGAACAGGCGGATCCACTGAAATACACTGCTGAGGGGAACAGCGGGCGAAACAGGAGAGGTCTTCTGTGCCATGTGGGTCACTTCCCTGGCGGGAATCGAATTCATACTGCAGTAGTTGCCGACAGCTTCATAGTGCTGATGTTTTCCCCTTGAGCCACCAGGGAGGCCCCTAATTCCTTTGTTTGTGCATGTGCCCTTATTAAAGAGTTTCTCAGACTGTATGCCAGGGGAATTTACCTTTCAGGACAGCTGAGGTTCCAAGTTTCTTGTGTTTTGCATAAAATCACTACTTTTTCTTTCGTATGTGGAATGTTGTAAAAAGATACTTTGGAAGTATCAAGAGAACAAGGAAGCAAAGAGAATAAGACTCCAATCCTGGGAGAAGCAGCTCAAAATGTTGGTCTGCAGATAAAAAGGGAATTCTTCAGGATACTGGAAGGTAGAAAGATACTTCAGGATACTGGAAGGTAGAAACAGCAGTTGTAAGCAGTAAACTTTACCATTGTTGTTGCTCAAGGTGTTATCAACATATTAATCGATGCAAACAAAACAATGTAGTCTGTTTTCCATGACTAAATCTTTCTGGTGCCAGCTGCCCTAGTTAGTTGTTCTTTGCAGAATTTAAAACTTTTTATTTTTTAAAGATTTATTTATTTATGTGTATAAGGGTTGGGTATAGGCCAGAGGTGTGTGTATATGGGAGTGGTGGTGAGAGGATTCACCAGAGACAGAGTGGGGAACAGAACAGGTAGACTGACTGAAATACACTGCTGAGGGGAGCAGCAGGCGAGACAGAAGAGGTCTGCTGTGCCATGTGGGTATCTCCCTGGGCGAGGATTGAACTCATGCCTGATAGCTTGATAGTGCTGTGCCTTTAACCCCTGCGCCACCAGGAAGCCCAGAATTTAAAACTTTTGAGAGCCTTTTTTATTTTTTAACCAGGTTGCAACATGGGAGAGAAGGTTTGTTGATAAAGAAAAAAAGGACATTTTATTTTTCATGACTTTAACCAAAACTAAACTGAAGCAAATGTAGAAAAAGTGCAGTGAGAATGGATGATGGGACTCATCTCTCAAGAAGGAGGAAAAAAAACTGTTGGCAATGTCCAAATGGCAACGGAGGTAGTTTGTGGTGGAAGCTCCATAGGTATAATGTAAAAAGCTGCTTTTTTGATTTTACAAGAAAAGCAGTAACTTATTCAAACTGCTGGAAGTAACAGCTGAAAAATAATGTTAAAGAGCTTTTTATTTTGAGAACTCAGAAGAATTTTCACTACCCTGAAAATAGAAAAGGGTAAATTTTTGCTTTTCACAATTTGTTCCATACTTTTGTTTCTAGTATCCATGTGAGCACACTTATCAAACTTAAAGATAGTAAAAGGACTCACAAGTTGACATTCCCTAAATAGTGCTCTTCGCCAGTTAAATCACCAATGACTATTGATTGAATTTTCAGAATGTTCCCTGAGTTCTACCATTCTTCTTAGATGAAATCAATTTTTCCTCCATTTCTCATGCTCAACCTTCTCCATATTTCTAGGAATTTGACTCAATGACTAATTACAAAATCTAGAACACATTCCACTTATAAGATCCCTAGTCATTCTTTCTGGGTGTTAGTGGCCATTCTTAGCTTAAGTACCACTCTCAACCCATTTATCACCATAGACTGTAATGGCATTGCCTCTTTTCCACCCAACACAAGTGTGTCATTAAAAAGGTGTTAGGTCTCTTTACAATCTGGGATCCATCCCTGTTGCTTGCTTCATTCTCTCTTTGTGTCATTTCCTTCTCTATTCCTGCCCTCTCAACATCAGCAATAAAAAAACCTCTGACACCTTTCATTTTCCTCCCCTGAACAGTTTAGCTCATTCAGGTTTCTGCTTCCAGATTCAGCCCCTGGACTTCAACAGTACTTGTCAGAGCCAGTCTGACTTCATTTTTAAACAAGGGGTATCCTTTTCCAGCTGGCCTATGGTGAGGGTTTTTAATTCTTTCATTTATAAGAGAAAATATTGTCAATTCTTTTAAAAGTCACACTTTTTTAAAGATTTTATTTATTTATTTATACAAGCACTGGGTACAGTCAGATGTGCAGGAGGGTGAGAGAATTCATCAGAGCCAGAGCAGGAGCAGAGCAGGCAGAAGGACCGAAGCACACTGCTGAGGGGAGCAGCGGGCGGCAGGAGAGATCTGCGTGCCATATGGGACCCTTGCCGCGGCCAGGGATTGAACCAGCGCTGCAGAGGCTGCGGGCAGCTACACAGCTCAGCACTCAACCACTGAGCCACCTGGGAGGCCCAAAAGTCACACATTTTAGCATAGTTTTACAAGTACTTTCAAACCTTTTTTTTTCAATGCTGAAGAGCTAAATAAAAATGTCTCCAACACCTAGCGAGCCCTCAACCTACAGATCTAATCCTTTTCTACAGGAGACATATTTGTTGTTTAGAAAAACAACAGGAAAGGGAAAATATCTTCTTCCTTTCATCGCTCTAATTTCGCTGACTCGGACTCTGTAAATCAGGCTCACAAAAGTCAGCATAATAAGAGAACAGCATATAAATATGTTTGCTGTAAATTTTATGTAACACAAAACCTTCATAAGGAAAGGAAGATGACAAGAGACAGTTAAAACTGAGTTGTTGTTTTTTTAAAAAGATTTATTTATTTATGCATACAAGGGCTCAGGCACAGGCCAGAGATGCAGGGGGTGAGAGGATTCACCAGAGACAGAGTGGGGAGCTGAACAGGCAGACTGACTGAAACACACTGCTGAGGGGAGCAGCAGGCGAGACAGGAGAGGTCTGCCTCACCACGTGGGTTTCTCCCTGGCCAGCCAGGGATCGAACTCGTGCTGCAAAGGTTGGAGATAGCTTCACAGTGCGGTGCTTAACTCCTTGCGCCACCTAGGAGGCCCTAAAACTGAGTTTTTATACTAGATTTTATGTCATGGAAAGATGTGATAGGGCAAAGGGGCATAGAAGCAATGGAATGGGTATTGTTTGGACTTCAGGGCCAGCTCACTGAAGCTTTTTTTTACCGAACCTGGCACTAAACTCTACCTAGAATTGTGCAAATCATATCTTTGAGCCCTGGAACAGCCAGTCATGTGATAGGGAGGGAGGAAGAGAGGTAGAGAAAGAATGGAACTTTCTCTCCCTGTTGTGGGAGCTGAGGATCAATGATTAGTAAATACTTATTATTTTTATACTATTTCAGGCAAGACACTACTTGAAATGATACCATAAAGTCACTCATGAAACAGACACCTTTTGGTTCATGCTGTCGCTCACTTTCTTTGGTGATTCTCAACTCTCCCAGCACCTCTCCCGACATTACCAGGGCAAAGGTATCTTTCTGTGCTCTCTGTGTTATAGGGCAAGGTGAGGGGTACTTTGGGACCCCCAAGCCTGCCCACTTTAGATGGGTTTTGCTATCTGCCCCATCAAGACAAAACATACTCTTGTGCATAAGACCATCAATGGAAAGGAACTTTAATATGATTAGAGTGTGACAGAGAGAACAGAAAGAGAAAGAATATAGTTTCCAAGTCAAGAACCCAAAGTATTACCCATCCCCTCATGGGAAAATGCCCAGACAAACAGGTTGGCCCAAAGCAGGACTGCTGAGCCCAAAAGCTTGCCACAGGTCTAAGGCCCTTTCTGGTAGGGAACCATAGGAAGGGGGCGAAAAGGGCCAGGCAAGTCTGGAAGGGAAAGAGCAAAATCAAAACCCAAACCAAAGGTTGTTATTGTCTCTCACCCATGTCTGTTTTAAGTGTCTCCTTCCATGTCCCCCAAGTTTCTGGTACAGTCCAAGGCCAAGAAGCAAGTGTAACTTTTTCACCTGTATCTCTGCTCCATGTGCCACCTCCAGGTCCCCTTCTTGATCTCTGCCTTTCTCCGCTTCTCCTCAGTCTGGTCTTTCTCTCAGTCCTTCTCTCAGTCTTTTCTAGCTTCCCCTCCCTGCCCAGCTCCACCCTTCCTTAGGTGGGACAGGGAGCCTGGACCCTCCTCTTCTCCTGTCGGTTACCCTGCTACATCTGCTCCGGTTCATAAGCCCAAATCCCCTGTTTCCAACCCCTACTGATCAAAACTCTCTTTACTTCCTAGATGCCAGGAACAAAGTTCCCTGACATGCTTTTATTTGCCCAGAGGTTATCTCATAAATCAAATGTATCTCTAGATTTATTTCAGGCAGGCTGGTCTGAAGTGAGTCATGGGAATTCCACATTACTGAGTGGAAGGGTTGACTCTTCTGAAGAGACAACCTGTGGAGGCCTCACCTAGTTCTGTTTTTTTTTTTTTTCCCCAAAGATTTATTTATTACTTATGCATACAAGAATGGGGTACAGGCCAGAGGTGCGGGTGATGAGAGTATTCACCAGACACAGAGTGGGGAACAGAACAGGCAGATTGACTGAAATAAGGGGAGCAAGGGGCAAGTCAGAAGAGGTCTGCTGCGCCATGTGGATCACCTCCCTGGCCGGGGATCAAACTCGTGCTGCAGTGGCTGCTGTTAGCTTCATAGGTTGTGTCTTAAATCCGTGCGCCACCAGGGAGGCCCTAGTTCTGTTTTTACAGCAAGTTCCCTTCTCCACTTTTGAACCTGAGTGAAATACAGGGAAAATACCAGAAAAGACAAATTAGCACACCATTCTCTTAAATTGTTTGATCTAGCAAGGCAGGTGCAGCAAAGATGACGTTGTGAAGAGAATGGGAGTCTTCTTCAGGTTCAGAAGTCCTACTATTTTTGGTAATGTGCCAACACCTGAATCTGGCAATTAAAAAATTAATTACATTTACTCTTTATCAAGAGAACTCTAAGTAGGAAAAATAATCTAAAATTAATTTCTAGAACTCTTAACTCATGATGATATTTTTAAAGCTCAGTTCTTACAGTGACTAAAACCTTCAAAGGCAAAAAATGCTGGTTTTTCTTAGTCATCTTTTGAATATAACTTTCTGAAGTAAGAATTGGTTATTTCACTAAGCCAGAAGGAAAAAGAAAAATATCAGATGGTTTCACTTACAGGAGAAATTTACGGGAACCAAATAAGGGATCAGGGAAAAATAATAATAATAATAAATTAAAAAACAAAACTAACAGGCAACTATAAATCAGAGACATTCTGTAAGGGAGGGCGAGACAAAGGGATCAAAAGAGGGGAAGGAAGAGCACCAGGGACTATGGTGATGGTGCACAGGTGAATTGGTGGTGGGAATTTCATGGGGACTATACATGAGAGGAGAAAGCAAACATTGTACAAAAATGAACTATGATGTAAAAATATAAATATATATAAATTAATTTTAAAAAAGAATTGGGGCCTCCCTGGTGGTGCAAGGGGTTACGTGTCAGCACTATGAAGCAATCTGCAGCTATTGTAGCACGAGTTCGATCCCCAGCCGAGGAGCTAACCCACATGGCACAGCAGACCTCTCCTGTCTTGCCTTCCGCTCCCCTCAGCAGTGTATTTCAGTCAATCTGCCTGTTCTGCTCCCCACTCTGTCTTCGGTGATCCTCTCATCCCATCCCCCCACCTCTGGCCTACACCCCAGCTCTTATATGCATAAATAAATAAACCTTTAAAAAAAAAAGAATTGGTTATTTCACATAAGCATGGTCTTTGTCACTGTTAACTTTCAAGGTTAAGGCCCTATTAATCTTTGTCTTCTCCAAATTATTAATGCAGATGCCAAAAGCAATGACATCATTTCAACTCAATTTCCATTTTGATTATAGTAAGACTGCTTTATGTACTTTCCAGATGAATTTTTAAAATTAGCATCCTACTGAAAGAAAAATAAATGCAAGAATAATTATTATGTACTTCTTGAGAAGTAAAAGAGATAATTGTTATTGTGTTTTTCTGATGTATTTATTGACTATCAAATTATATACAGTAAAATACCAATGTGTAATTGAGTTGCTGACTGATGATCACAAAATCTATTTTCAGAGGTTTTTCTTATTAAGCAACCAATAAAGCTAGGTTGAGTACCAGGCCAGGTTATGCCACAATTCATGTTCTTCTTGTGATTCTTGTCACAATTGTAATTAACTGTTTATGTTGTTATTTATGTAATCTCTTTCTTTTTGATTCAACTGTGAGATACCCAAGGAACTTTCTGTCGTGTTCACCACTGTATTTTGAATTCTTCATATGATTCATAGCATATGGCACATAATAGACCTCATAACTCCCATAATCATATATTCAATAAATAAACAACATCACTAAGCACCTGAGGTAAGTTCATTGTGATAGCTGAGCAATGAGTTTATCAAAGTTTCTTGGCAGTTACCATTCATGTGAAAACATATTGGGCTTATGTTCTAAAAATAGCATGCATATGAAAATACAATTTTCCTTAAACTGAACAGTAGAGTTCACCAAATAACAGAAGACACCAAGTAACAGAAATGACCCCGCCTGTGGTTTTGTAGAATAAGCAAATGCTATTCAAATGAATTATTTCATGTACACACCCTCAAAGTCTATCTTACATTTAACTTATGTTAATGTTTTTGTAGACAACAGAGTACATGGCCCAGGTACATGAATGTCAGCTAATCAAGACAGACTATAGTTGGGTGTTTAATTGTTCAGACTTTGAAGTCAGAAAGATCTGGGTTTGCTTGCAGGCTGTACCCTATAAAAGATGCATGATCTTGGCAATGTACTCACTCCCTCTGAATCTCAGTTTCCAAATCTGCATATGTAAAACTAATCCCTGTTCATAAATAGGTGCAAATTAAATGAGATACTATATCTAATCCTTCTGACAAAGCATAAATGGCCAATAAGTGATTGTAAGTATTATTAGCTAACAATATTGAAGCATATCCAGGGGAATCTAGAAGAATAAAGTGACTGTAATGACAAAATTATTTTTCCCAATCTCAAGACTTAAGTAACGATTATAAAATGACATATCTTAATCTTCCCAGGCTGTCCTAGCAGGGCCCAACACTGTTCCCAGCAGCCCTGAACCAGGGGCTGTAGGAGTTGGGGGTTCCCTCCACTGTAAGAGCCCAGGGCACTGGCTTGTTCTGGGCAGGGCAGCTACTACAGCCACTGCCGCTGAAGCTGTCCCAATGTTGGGGCTGCCCACCGGGCATGCTGACGTAGATTGCTGGAGCCCCAATGGGGCTGCTTGCCAGCAGAAGGGGAAATGCCTGCTTTCCGAGGCATGTTCCAACAAAGCCACCAAGCTGTGGGGCCGCTATAACAGTTTGATTCATTAGATAAGCAATTTTGCTTCTGATCCTGCATTAGGAAATAAAAAGTTCTAATGCATAAAGATTTTTTTTGTTAAAGATTTATTTATTTATACAAGAACTGGGGTATAGGCCAGAGGTGCGGGAGGTTGAGAGAATTCACCAGAGACAGAGCAGGGAGCAGAACAGGCAGTAGGACTAAAGTACACTGCTGAGGGGAGCAGCCGGCGAGGCAGGAGAGGTCTGCCACGCCGTGTTGGTTTCTCCCTCGGCACCCAGGAATATAACCTGCACTGCAGAGGCTGCGGGCAACGCTCAACCCACTGCGCCACCGGGAAGGCCCTCTAACACATAGAGATTTTTCTAGATTTTTTTCTTCAAATGAAAGTAATTGATTAGAACATCCAGAGCTATGCTATCTGATTATGTAGTCCCCAGCCACATGGGACCATCTAAATTAAAATGAACTTTAATTAAATAAAATTAAAATGTCAATTTCACATTCACATAAGCCACATTTCAAGCATTCAAGAGTCACTATGGCTAATGGCTACCATATTGAACAGTGCAGATAAAGAATATTTCCATCATTGTGGAATCTTTTATTTGACTATACTATTCTAGAATGATTAAAATGACTGGCTGCCAATTTGAGATTGTTCCTAGAACCTTACAAAATACCAAGATCATTCTGAGGTGATAATGTTGAGAGAAATAATTTGTCCAGCTATCAAGGGAAATTTACATTTCTGCATTTCCTCTTGTAAATGTCATGTCTTAAGAAATTCTGACAGTTGGGAACAGTTTCTCCTTCCAAAAATAACGCTCTGTTATCAAAGTGTCTACGAAGCACAGGTTTGCTTATTAAACCTACACAACAGATGGTCCAGGTCAAAAATGATGGTGCTAACAGGGTCCTAGGTTTCTAGGCTGCTCACAGTGGGGGTGGCCTATGTCAAGTGGCACCCTTGACAAGGACAAGGGGTTCTCTCCTCACATGTGGAAGGCATTTACCTACTTCACCTGCTCCCTGGGGTGGAGGTGGGTATGCAGGATGTCTTCCTAGGTCGCAACACAGAGAGCACAAGGGACCCAATTTCATTGCCTACCCCCACATCTGCATCAGGTCCAAAAGTTCCCTGGGGAGATGGTAAACCCACTCTACTCCACAACTCTTAGGTGAATCTACTGCCCACCAGCTATGAAGGTGAATAAAGAGAACCAGATCACTACCCAAGCGCTGGGGACCATTACTCAGCAATGGACCAGAAAGGTGTACAGTTCCTCAAGTTCACCTCCTTTATTTGTATCAAATGATGACCAGTATTCTTAAGGTATGTTCTGACTCTGCTGCTTATGGCAGGAGATGTCTTAAATAAGTAACTTGAGGACCTCCCCAGTGGCGCAGCGGTTGAGCGCTGGGCTGCAAAGCTGCCCGCAGCCTCTGCAGCGCCGGTTCGATCTCCGGCCGCCAGCGAGGGTCCCACATGGTGCGACAGACCTCTCCTGCCATGCCCACTGCTCCCCTCAGCTGTGTATTTCGTCAGTCTGCCTGTTCTGTTCCCCGCTCTGGCTCTGGTGAATTCTCTCACCCTCCCGCGCTTCTGACTGTACCCAGTGCTTGTATAAATAAATAAATAAATCTTTTTTTAAAAAAAAAAAGTAACTTGACTGGCTGGTATTATTTTCAAAATGCAGTTAGAAAGTAAAGTGTAGAGTAATGAATTTGTCCTAAATAATTCAGTTGATGTGGGGATAACAGGAATTTCAGCCCTATTGCGTCTTAGTTGCAAAGCTCTGTGCATGGTTTAGTAACTTTATAGACTCTATTAGAGAAAATCGTAACAGTGTTTCCTTTATGTGTGCCAAATGAGAATCTTAAATCACACTCACATTTAGCAGCTTTGTGACATTGAGCAATTTAATATCTTTGTGCCTCAGTTTCCTCATTTGTAAAGTGGGAATGAAAACAATAGTAGCTACCACGAAAGGTTATGACAATTATGTAGGCATATGTGAAACACTTGAAACAATGCCTGACAGATGGTAAGAGCTCAATAAACATTTGCTATTATTATCTAAGTCAGTGTTTTAAGGAGATCAAGAAAAGAACTTTTGACAATTTCAGTTGCTAATCATTTATAACCAGGTCTGGAAAACTCTTAAAATGGTATCTGTTTTTCAAGATATCAAAGAGATTAGATGACTAGGATTCCCCTCATCTCCACCCACAAAAGGTAGACAAAATTGGCTTCAGCCAATCTATTGGCGTACAAGGATACTTTTTGAAAAAATCTAAGCACAACAGCTGAAAATCTTCAGCACTCAGGAGGTTTACCTGAAGTCAGGAGAGAGAATGTATTTTCACTCAACCTTCTTTATATTAAATGAAAGCAGAACAGAGGATTGGGATCTCTGGGTAGACAATATTATCAGATAAGGAGCAGCTCGCAGACTGCTGTCAAATGCAGACCTTATGTCGGGTCATTAATTTTGCAGTTCTGAATCTCAGAAGACCCTAGGGGATCCATTTTCATTGGCTACTGGGAAGTTGAATTCATAATTCATAAACACAGGGATTGAAATTTGTTTCTGAGCACTATTTTTCCTGATCTGGGGCAGAAAAACAATGTCAAAACTGAGCAAGCTTCTGCCATGCAGGAGAATCCTGCTCCCCCACCCCCCAGAAAGAAGGTTCAAGAAAGCTATGCTTGTTCATGCACAGTTCTAACAGTGATGGCTACACACACACATCAGCAATAGCAATAGCCCAAGCCCCGGGGAGAGGATTCTAAACCATTTAACTTAAAAATAGGAAACAAATGAAAATTTCAATAGCAGGAAAGCCACCACCAAACAAACTCAGCGCATACAAAACAAAATAAATATGTGGACCTCCTCTTTCCCTTCTAGATGTATTGCAGCAGTGACCTTCTGGAGTCAATTACATTATCTGGCTCTGAATAACTCTGCAGGGGCAGGTGGGGTGGAGTAGGATGACAGGTTTGGTAGAAACAGAAATAGCCTCTCATAGTAGTCCATAGAGGAGAAGGAGAATTCAAAAAGTGGGGATCTTGTGGCATATGTAAAGCACATTTCATTTCACATAGAGCTAGTCATCATTCCATCCCTTCTGTAGACCTAGGGGCCGGAAGCAGGAGGATAGGAAGACAGGAGGAAAAGCCAACAGCAAAGGAATCATTCATTACCACACAGCCTCACTTACTGTCAGTAGGATTTAGGAACAAAAACCAAATTATATTTCCTCTTATTCCCTTTCCAGAGTACTCCAACAGTCCTATTATTTTTTCAAAATCAAGACCATTTTTACCTTTTCCCTCACTGACAGACCTATATTTTGTTTATAAAAGAAAATATTAAACTTCTAAATGCACTACGCAAGTCACTTAAGCATGATTTAACTTAATCTTTACAACTTTTAAGCAGGATCACTAGTAAGTGGCTAAACCAGGATTACAAACTCTGCAATCTCTCCACCCTTTAATTGGATACTATTCTGTCCTGTGTATAGTGCATGGTCTTTTAGTGAAGCATGCAAGCACCACTCCACCCACATTACTAGTCACACTGAGACCCTCTGTCACAAAAAATAAAAAATTTCCTTTTGTAGGTTTTCTTTTAGAACTCTGTCAGCATGGGGTCCTTCCCTACCATTTTCAGTTCAAACAGGACTCTTGACACCTGCACACACACACACACACACACTCACTCACTTTGATGTTGGTCTCCACCTAAAATTCCTTTTTAGGGTGCAGCTGCTTTTTACAAATACCTGCAGAAGGATGAATGGGGGGATGGGAGAGGTCAGATCTCACATTTTCTGTTGTTTTGATTTTATTGCCCTCATAACCCACTAACGTCTGTATAGTTGTTTGAGGCTTTATCTAGAGTTGGAAGTTACTAAAAGAAATTATAGACTTTAAGGGAAAATAATTTTAAACTCTATGTTAAATATAACTTTCTGGGCCTTGCTGGTGGCAAAAGGGGTTAAGTACAGCAATGTGAAGCTATCTGCATCCTCTGCAGCATGAGTTCAATCCCTGGCCAGCCAGGGAACTAACCACATGGTACAGCAGACCTCTCATGACTTGCCTGCTGCTCCCCTCAGCAGTGTATTTCATCAGTCTGTCTATTCTGTTCCCCGCTCTGTATCTGGTGAATCCTCTCACTGCCCCCCAACACCTCTGGCCTGTACCCCAGTTCTTGTATGCATAAATAAATAAATAAACATTTTAAAAAATAATAAATAAATATAACTTTCCCTGTAGTTTAGACCAGAGGCTGGCAACCTTTTCTGTAAATGGTCACATAGTTGATAGTTTAGGCTTTGAAGAGTTTGTCTCTTTTACAACAATTTAACTCTGCCATTGTAGGGAAAATAGCCATAGATGATATGTAAGCAAATGGGTTTAGTTGTGTTTCAATAAAACTTTATTTACAAAAATAGGCATTGGGCTGGATTTGGTCTGTGGGCTATGGCATAGTCTAGTGCTGTCTAATAAAAATATAATGCAAGGCACAAATCTAATTTAAAAATTTTTAGTGACCCACATTTTAAATCAAATAAAAAAGAAACAAGTGAAATTAATTTTAATACATTTTATTTGACACAGTATAGTAAAATAATTATCATTTCAACATGTAATTAACAATTAATGAAATATCTTAAATTCTTATTCTTCGTGTTATCTTTTAGAATCTAGTGTATATTTCGCACTTACAGAGCATCTTAATTCGTACTAATCACATTTCAAGAGCTCAACAGTTACAGGTGTGTAGTGGCTATAGCAGTGACCAGAGAAACTCTAGATTCCTTACTGGTGTCTCTGGTTTCAGATATCTGGTTACCCCTTTTGTAGGTCATTTGCCAGAAATGCCAGGGTCAGGCTGCCTGTTGCTGCCAAAGCCAATGAGCAGAGACAGGAATTGAAGCTACAAGGTATACTTTTGCTGTCAGAAAGCCAGCAATTCTAGAGAACAGCAGATATGTTACCCCCCAAAAATGTTCTGACATCTTATTTTGAGCTGGCCTTTTTTTTTTTTTTTTAAAGAGGCACGTATTTTATTCATTTATTTATTTATTTGTTTGTTTTTGTTTATACATGCACTGGGTACAGTCAGAAGCACGGGAGGGTGAGAGAATTCACCAGAGCCAGAGCGGGGAGCAGAGCAGGCAGAAGGACCGAGGCACACTGCTGAGGGGAGCAGCAGCGGGCGGCAGGAGAGGTCTGCGCGCCATGTGGGACCCTCCTCCGGTGGCCGGGGAGCAGCCGGGGATCGAACCGGCGGCACAGAGGCCGTGGGCAGCTTCGCAACCCAGCGCTCAACCGCTGCGCCACCAGGGAGGCCCTGAGCTGGCCTTTTTCTAGTGAGTTCAACAAAGAGAGTTAATCATAATCAAACAGCCCCTCACAACAGCCCATCACAGTTGGTGTCCCTGGTGTTCAACATGTGTAACCCCAGAGTTCGTTGTCACCTCCTTGGTCATCTTGACTCAGGTATCTCCTGTTTTACTGGGCCTGGTTAGTTTCTGATGACATCAATGTCTGACATTTCCCCGGGCGTCACGGGGGCAGGGATCTCAGACAGATCAAAGAAAACAGATCATTAATCATGTGGTGTTTGTGTGCAGCCTATGCTGGGTGTGTATGTGCAGATTCTGATACCAAATTTGGTGCCCTTCTCTTTCTTCCTAGTCCCTATCAAGTCTACCCATCAGTATACTTATCCTCTTCCCACAAAACCAATCTCAAAATCCTTCCCCAGAGCTTGAGTCATTCAGTATCCAAGAATATTCAGGGACCGTCTTAGGTTGCCTGTGGTGACCTTTGTCACTCTGAGTCCCAAAGAACAGTGTACATGTCTGTGAGGTGGGCTTGGGAACATCTGTCTTAATCTGTTCAGGCTGCTATAACAAAAATATCACATAATATGTGGTTTATACAACAAATGCTTATTTCTCACAAGTCCAGATGACAGTTCTGGCACCTTTGGTATCTGGTATAGGATGACTTCCTGATTCGTAGTCATTTTTTTTTTTTTTTTTTTTGCTGTGTCCAGTTATTCAAAGAATCACTATTAAATCTGTAGGCTTTCTCACCTCTTCATCTCTTTTTCTGTCTCGGTCTATGTTTCTGGCTGTCACTCTCATACATAAGCACATGTGCACACACACATAAATCACAAATGTTGCCGCCCCTCCCCTTACACACATACACGAAGAGAAAAATACTAGTTCTTGAAAACTTTACCATCTAGTAAATTTGTAAGATTGAAGAGAAATTTTTCCCCTAATTGTTTCATTATTTGTAGTGCTGCCTTACTTTGGAATTGATGCTTCACAGAGCAGGATTGGTTCTTTCTCTCCACCTTTTTTTTTTTTAAAGATTTATTTATTTATGCATACAAGAGCTGGGGTGTAGGCCACAGGTGCGGAGGGTGAAAGGATTCACCAGAGACAGAGTGGGGAGCAGAACCGGCAGACTGACTGAAATACCTGCTGAGGGGAGCAGCAGGCGAGACAGGAGAGGTCTGCTGCGCCATGTGGGTCACCTCCCTGGCCGGGGATTGATTTCATGCTGCAGTAACTGCAGATTGCTTCATGATGCTGACGCTTAACCCCTTGAGCCACCAGGGAGGCCCTCTCTCCACCTTTTGACCTCCCAATTTTCATTTTTATCTGCTTAAAACTACCTGAAGTAAGAAATAAAATCATTGCTGAGCCACTTACACCTTATGGCCATACTCCTAGTTATACAAATTCTGATCCACTTGAAGTTCAAGTAGTGAGTGAGTGAAGGACTCTCAGATTTTAAATGTACCTCTGCTAGCCTCTAAAGCATTTACTTTTAAAATGTAAACTACTGAATAACAAAATTGCAAACAAATTAATCCTACAGCTTTCTTTGGCTTTATTAAATGATTCGTAAATGGACAGCATTGTACCTAGTGAGTAGAAGGGCTATGTAAAGGTTGTACAAAATGGAACGTTTTTATAATCAGCACAAGGGGGGGATGAGATTCCTAGGAGAAGAAAACAAAGATTATTTCAAAGTTATCTTTCCTTAAGTTAGTCCCATCATACAGATGACCTCCCTCAGGCTCACCAGGAAACTCCAGATTGCTTAGCTTAAACTTCTGCTTTGGAGTTCTCTCCAAAGAGAGTTGAAACTGCAACCAGCTTAAGTTCTGGTGTATCTTGACATGAGCAACTTCACTTTGGGCCTGTTTTTTTGGGGTTTTGTTTTTAACAAAACATTCATAAAGCCAATCTGGTTTACCCATTTTATTTAAGATTATTGAAATAATAGTTTCATCCTAACTAATAACAGTATTTTTTACTATAACCTGATGTTGGTTCAAAGTGCTTTTATGAAATATCTCATTTGATTCTTTAGGTGGTTGAAAGGCAGGACTTGCTAAACTGGTTTTACAAAAGAGGAAATGAAGTGACCAAGAATTTGGAGACTTGACCATGACCAAGCAGCCAAGGTGATGATGTTATTGCAGCCGTGTCCCAGTTCTGAAGCCCAATACAGTGCTTTCTCTCTCTCTCTCTCTCTCTCTCTCTCTCTCTCTCTCTCTCTCTCGGATATTTAATTATTGCCTCTTTGCTAACTGCCCACAGTGAATTTAAGAAGTTATTCCATAAAAGCCCCAGCCTCCAGGGCATAATATCCCAGGATAGTAAGAACATTCTTCTGAAATCTCATGACCTGGCTTTAAGTCCAAGTTTAGTCATTTAGTACCGGCATAGGGATAGCAGTGATGGATACTGAAAGTAGAAAAATTTAGGATGGAAAGTCTCACAAGGGCAAACACCAGAGGTGGGGGTAGGGACAATCTTAACCTACTTTTAAACTAAACCTCTATGGAAGTTTCCAGGAATCTAAGGTAAGATCAGAAAAGATAATCAGCCAGAGGTGGGGGCTGAGGGGGTTATCAATTATACAAGACCAACCCTGGGCCTCCCTAGTGGGACAAAGGGTTAAGCACAGCACTGTGAAGCTGTCTGCAACCTCTGTAGCATTGTTATAGGACAGGGAGAGGGGCAGCCCAAACCCCGCAAACCTGCCTATTCTAAATGGGTTCTGCCATCTGCCGCATCAACACAAAACATAGGAGACTTTAATGGGAAGGAACTTTAATAAAAACTAGGAAACAATACAGGTAAGGCAAAGAGTCTAGTTTCTAAATGAAGCACCCAAAGTTACCCGTCCCCTCGTGGGTAAAACTCCATCCATATGGGTTCGGCCCAGAGCAAGGCCCCAAAGCCTGCCACAAGTCTAAAACATCTTCCAGTGGGGACCCACAGAAAAGGGTCACAAACAACCAGACAAGCCCGGAAGGAAAAGAGCAAAATCAACATCCAGATAAAAGCTGCCATTGTCACCTCCCCACGGGTCTCACCCACATCTGTGTCACCCAGTCCACGACCAAAAGACAAGCGCAGTTTCTTCACATGTCTCTAGGCTCCATGCGCCTCCTCCAGGTCTCCTGGCTCCATCTTGCTTCCTTCCTTCCTCAGTCTCTTCTTCTCCTTCTCCTCCTCCTGCTCAGCTCCACCCTCCCTTGGGTGGGACAGGGAACCTCCCCCTTTCCTGGGGACCACCCTGTTGCAGCATTAGTTCTATTCCTACATGGCACAGCAGACCTCTCCTGTCTTGCCTTCCGCTCCCCTCAGCAGTGTATTTCAGTCAGTCTGCCTGTTCTGTTCCCTACTTTGTCTCTGGTGAATCCTCTCACCCCACACCCCTGGCCTGTACCCTGGTACTTGTATACAAACATAAGATAAATCTTAAAAAAAAAAATAAAGACTGGGCCTCCCCGGTGGCACAGTGGGTTGAGTGCTGTGCTGTGAAGCTGTCCACAGCCTCTGCAGTTTGGGTTCGATTCCCAGCAGGCCAGGGAGTAACCCACATGACAGGGCAGACCTCTCCTGTCGCTCCCGCTGCTCCCCTCAACAGTGTTTTCTGTCCGTCTGCCTGTTCTGCTCCCTGCTCTGTCTCTGGTGAATTCTCTCACCCTCCCGCGCCTCTGACCTGTACCCAGTTCTTGTATAAATAAATAAATCTTAAAAAAAAATTTAAAAAAAGAAAAAAAAAAAAAGACCAACCCAACCTGACCCCAAGGCGGCAAATTCCACAATGATTTCATCAAAGAACATTATAAAAAAATGCAAACTGCAGATCACTGTCTGCCTGTGTCTAATGAAGGGAACCTCTGTTGAATTCTTTCTCAGAGACACCCAAGAACCTCAGGCACTGAACCCTCATCTGAACTCCAACAGTAAGATCTGCCGTGCAATGCTCTAGAAAGGAGAAAAAGCTCTTGGGGGCTGCCATTTTCTTGGCCTCAGGTGTCAGCATGGAAGGACCTCCAGGAGATAAGCCTGCTTTTACTCTCTCTAGTTCCATTATTTATCCCCAGGGGACAGGGAGTGATATATCTGATTTGGGAGTTTAGGAGAAAGAATTAGACAACAAAGCTCAGTCCCTTCTGTTTTTCTTTTTTAATTTTTCCAGGTCTGCATTCTGCTTTGAGGTAGTAAAGCAGCCTGTGCCTGCCAGGAAGTCCTGCTCTTAGTCCCGTGAAGTGTTCCTGGCTCGCAATTTAGATGTTCCATTTTGTAAATTATACTACACTACCTGTTGAATTAAGACATGAATTAAGGAACCAAATAGCATCACTCCTTTATTTAGGCTGGAATTACCTGATTTTATGGAATTCTGGCTTTGCCACTTACTGAACTGATTGCAACTTTGCAAAATTTGCTTAACCTCGCTGGACCTCGGTGACCTCATCTATCAAACAGTGATATTGAGAGTAGGGTTGTTGTGACAGTTGAAACATGTAGGTCACTTAGTGTAATTCCCTGCACATAAGCAAGATATAGTGTTTGCTGTCTCAGCTCTTACTGGGTCAGTTTCTGTCTTCTGGATTTTGTAAGATATTTTTCACAAGTGTTTCTAAAAGAGTTTTTTTTGTAAGATTTTGGAACATAGATTTACACTGACCTATAAAGAATACAACCCCTGACTGTGTAAAACTTTGTAAATACATTTTTTCATTAATAAGAAGTGACATTTCGCTGTTCAATAGACTTTCAATGTTGACAACTGAAAATAATGAATAGGCCCAAATTGAACTAACAAACACTTGATACCAGCATTTCAGGACTTGGCTATAATATTTGTGTATATGAAATCCATGTCCAGCCAAAAGCAGGAAGTGATTATTTTAGCAATTTTGTACTTTATATTGTTTTTCCTCCATAACCTTGAACAGTTAGACCAAAACTTCTGCCATATGGAGATCCTGTTGGCAGGAATGCTGTACTGCTCTTGTCACATAAGTTCTTACTTCCTGTGATGTCTTCTTTGATAGCTTCTTTTTTTCCCCCCCGGAGATAGGCATTATAGATTCATGCCATAAGTTTGTTTACAAATGTATCTAGTATGCTGTGTTGAAGAGTTTGAGTTTTCAAAGAGATCACACTTCTTAAAATAATCCTCTTCATATCTGCTGTATGGATACACTAAAACACCTCTTTTTCTTAAGCAGTTGGTGTCTTATTATAGGGAAAGGTGCAGCAAATCCAGAACCAATGTATACAGTCATCATCATTAGTAACCACCACTTGTTTACCAGTGAAAACGGTATATTTTTCTATGGGCCCTTCTCATAGTGACTCCTACAGACCTCAAGAAGTGGTGAAATTCTATGCTCTGTCCCACACAGCACAACTGGAAACTGCAAAGAATGCAGAGATTGAGGGCAGGAGAAATGGTGGGATCACCATAAATCCTTCTTTTTTTAAGACCGTGCTTTCTACCTGATACCCTCATTATTACCATTTAGTTGGGGGTATTTGCCAGGTCTCTCCACAATAAAGTTATTTTCTCCTCTCCATACTCTTCTTCAGAAGTGTGTCATTAGATCCAGTCCACAGGTAAACCATGGTGTTTGCTGTCTCAGGGATACTGTCATGGGGATATGTCTACATATACTCTTTGGAATTCTTCTAAAAGGAATTCCCTTCTCCATCATTCATTATTTATTGGATATTTTTTATATCAGTATGGAGTGACAGATACTTACTTTATTCTTTGTAGCTATTAGTTCAAAATCATGAAGTATTCGGTTCATGGGCGGTATGACCAGAAAAATAGACGAATTTGCAGTGGGATGGATTTTGTACAACTTATTTCATCATGTAGATGAGCCATTGAAGGTTGTATAATAATGTAGACTTGATTAGACTTGTATTTTAGAACCATGACTTTGGCAATGGACAACAGAAAAATAAGAAACTGGTATTAGGGAGATCAATTACAAGGCTATTGAAAATAATTGAAGTAAGAAATATTGAAGAGCTACAAAAGGAGTCATCTCTTCTGCTTTAGTGGTTTATTTGTAAAAAGAAAAACGTGGGGGGAAGTAAAATCTGGGAAATAAGAATCATATTTAGCATGCAAATTAAAAAAAAACTGTGGCCATTTTAATAGGGTAATGTAAGGGATCCTTGTGGTAAGAGAACTGTTCTGTTTCATCTCTGTGGTGACAGATACACAAACTCACACATGCAATATTATTGTGTAGAACTAAACAATAGAACATATACAAGGGATCCAGTTGAAGCCGAAGAAATCTGAATAAGATTGTGGTTTGTTCTTACCATTGTGGCAAACTGGGTAAAGCTCATATGAATCTCTCTGTATTATTTTGTATCACCATGTATGAATCTATGTAAAATCACTTCATGAACATTACAATTAAAAATGATGCCAAAAATAAAGATATGGTCAAGCAAAAAAAAATTATCAATTCTTTTTAGGATGCAGAGGGAGAAATTTAAGACAATTTGTATACCATTTCCCATTGGAATTTTTCTTTTACATTGCATTTTATAATAATTTGGAAAAAATGGCAAAAATTAAAATCAACCAGGTTCTTAACTGAGATAAGTTATTGAAATGCATCTTATGCAGTTTTTTGTGATAATTATTATTGGAATCCTTAGAAATTTTATATATATTGACTAATCGTGAAGGGAGAAAATAAACATTTATTGAATACTCAAAGTGAAAGTCATTGCTCTGGGAACGAGTATAGATTTCCCTATTTCATGCTGATGAATAAGCAATTTTGTTAGAATTATTAGTGCATTTTACAGGAGGGGATCCTAAGGGTGGGAGTAGATAAGTACTCATGTAAATCCATGGAATATTGGGACGAACCAACACTTTCTTACAAATTAAGAGCTGAAATACAGACACAAGAGCATTTAAGATACTGCCCTTGTCATTGTCATTGATGTCTGCAGTGTATCTAATTTTTATTTAGAATGTAGTACCTTTTACGTAATTGGTATGGGTTATTTCAGCTCAGGGAAATACAATTTGAAATTTGTGATGTTAACTTTTAATAAAATATTTCAAAACCTGTACTGAAGGGGGTAATCTTCAACCTTTAAATACAACAATTTTAAGTAGTAGGTTTATGATGTTTAACTTTTATTGAGTATTTACATATATTTCAGGTACCATATTCAGCAGTTTACATGTTGTTTCACAACAAAACAGAAGTGAAGCTTGGGCTGTTTGACTCCAAAGCCATACTTCTAATCTGTGCACTAGGATACAATGCTGTAAAAATCTACTAAATAAAATAATAGTGGGAGGTGAAGAAACTTTAAAGGAACTTTAACTGAAAGTTTAGCATGGGCCAAGATCAGTGATTAGGGCCACCATTTATTGTAATTGAAATGTAAATTAATTAAATTAACACATTTTGTGATTTGGGGGTGGGGGGGTTAAATGAAAAGTTCAATGGTATCTTCAGGTCAGTTACCTCTATTGTATTTTCTTTTTTTTTTTTTTCACTTACAACTAATATTATTCCATTACTTGACTATTATTTGCCCCACCTCATTGGAACATAACTTAAAAAATGAAGACCCTTATCTTTCTTGTTCAATGTATTTCCAGAGTCTCAGGTTGCTCCTCACATATAAATATTCTTGAATAATTGCATAAGTGTTTGGTTTTAGAGGTTTAGAGTTACAAGTTGGGTTCAAGAGATCACATTAAAAGTCATGCATAATTAGTAATTGATTAGTGTTTTGTTTCTTTGAATAGTTAGGATACAATGAAAGAAGGTGTTGAGGAACCTGGAGGAAGTTAGAGGTGGATGCTACAGAAAAGGGGAAAGAGAAATAAACTGGCAATAAGCCTTCAAATATGGAGCTTGGAGCGCAGTGTCAGAACTTAGGGCCCTTAGGTCAATGCCTAAAATTGCGAAGGCTTAGAAACTCGCATGATGGCTAACCTCTCAATTTGATCTTAGAAGTTCTACCATCACAGAAGTTTACAGAAAGGAGGTGAAGCTGTTTCATAAATTTAAGTGTGCTAATTACCTTGTGTTATGCATAGCTTTGATTAGAATGCAGTGCTCTCCAGGCCTCCTTGAAAGTTAGCACCAAGTTTGGAGGGGGGTGGCGGACTTTGGTCTACCTAGCTTATGTATCCTGCATTCTTTCTCATTACACAAACTCCTTAATGATGAGGAGTCACTGCTGATGTTATTGGCAAACAGAGGCATTTGTAGGGTATAATAGGAAAGACAGGGCCTCCCCGGTGGCGCAGCGGTTGAGCACTGGGTTGCGAAGCTGCCCGCAGCCTCTGTGGCGCCGGTTCGATCCCCGGCTGCTCCCCGGCCACTGGAGGAGGGTCCCACATGGCGCGCAGACCTCTCCTGCCGCCCGCTGCTCCCCTCAGCAGTGTACTTCGGTCCTTCTGCCTGCTCTGCTCCCCGCTCTGGCTCTGGTGAATTCTCTCACCCTCCCGCGCTTCTGACTGTACCCAGTGCATGTATAAACAAAACAAACAAACAAATAAATAAATAAATAAAGCATGCCTCTATAAAAAAAAAAAAAAAAAAAAAAAACAAAAAACAAAAAAAAAAAAAATAATAGGAAAGACAAGTAATGTCAACAAGGTTGGGGAGTACCAAGGGAAAAATTGTTTCCTCTAAAATGGAATAAAGTTAGTAGCTAAAAGTGAGAATGACAATACTCTAAACTTAGAATTTGAAGTTTCAAGGCATGAAGCATTTAGAGAAGAGGATCTCAATCTTTTTGGTCTCAGGATTCCTTTACACTCTTAAAATGAGGACCCTAAATTACTTTTATATGCATTATAGACACTGATATTATAATAGAAATTAAAATAGACATTTACAGTAATTTTTCATTATTTCATTTGAAAACAATTAAATGTTCACAACATCTTTTAGATGAAAAGCTACTTGCCAAAATTAACCAAAAAATTGAGTAGAGTGGCAGTGTTTTATGTTTTTGGGAATCTGCGGTCTCTGGTTTAACAGCACATGACTGGATTCACATATCCGCTTGTTTTCAATATTTCCATATCACATGTTATGTAGCCTCTGGAAAACCCCACTGTACACTAAATGACAGCAGAAAAGGCAAACACCATCTTTGTATTATTATGGAAATAGTTTTGGTCTCCCTCTTGAGAAGGCCTAGGAGCCCTGCAACAGACTTGGAGAACTACTACCTTAAGAGTTAGTAGCACTCAATAGCCAGGAGGTTTCACAGGGCTGCAGATTACAGAGGGTTTACTTTTTCAGAAGATGAAACATCAGTGTCCCCATTATAAGGCATCTAGAAAATACACAAATTTTGATCAAGCGCTTTCGCAGAAACAAGGGACAGCAGGCGGTGAAAGGTTAGAGGGGTAGGGAGGAGGTGCACCCCCGGGCGCCAAGGACACCCACCAGTAGATACCGTTGGATTGGTCAGGAGGAGAGAACTGTTGTTCTGGGGGAGGGGAGGGGAGTAGAGGGGTAGGGAGGGTTGCGAAGGGCGGGGAAAGAAAATGGTTACCCGGGCACTGGAGCTGCAAGCTTTAGGCCGGGTCCGGGACAGGAACCAACGCGTTCCTGTAGTCAGTAGGCGGCGAGCCTGCAGCTGGGGATGAATTCCCTCTGTCCTCTCTCCACTCCCTGCACCACGCGGAGGGGCATGAAGTGCACCCAGGGCGAGTGGGCAGATCAGGGCACTATCCCTAGCAAGGGTTGAGATATATATATATATATTTTTTTTTTTCCCTAACGCTTTGAGGATGAAAAGCGACGGCGTGGAGCGTAGCAGAAGAGGGAGGTGGAAACCAGAGGAACCCTAACCCGGTGCATTGAGCGTGGAGGTCGGCAGGGATGAAGGACGGCTCGGTTGCTAGGCAACCCTCCTAGGCCCGCCTCCCGCCCGCGTTGCTGGGAGACGGCGAGGCCAGGGGGAGGGCGGAGGAGCGGGCCCTACGTGCTGACGCTAATTGTATATGAGCGCGAGCGGCGGGCTCTCGGGTCTTTTTTAGCGCCATCTGCTCGCGGCGCCGCCTCCTGCTCCTCCCGCCGCCACTGCCGCCCTGAGTCACCGCCTGCGCAGCTCCGGCCGCCTGGCTCCCCGCGCTCGCCGCCGGTAACGGATGGGGGCCTGAGAGAGTCGGGGGCAGCGTCGAGTGGGCCCGGCGGCCTACGCGGAGGGGAGGGCCCGGGAGCCGAGCGCGGGCCCGCGGGCCCCCGGCGGCCTCCCGGCCGTCCTGTGAGGCCGGCGTCGGAGCCGCCCGCCGCGTCGCGACCCCGCAGCCTGAGAGGGTCCCGAAGGCCGGCGGGCGCCTTTTGGGGGGCCGCTGTGGGGGCGCGGCGCGGCCTGGGCAGGGTGGGGGCCCGCTCTGGTCTGCGCGGAGGTGCCCTGAGCCCCACCGGCTTCTCCGCGCGGGTGACGCGAGGCCGCGGCGACGCCCGGGCGCCCTATGGGGGCGACGGCCGCGCGGCGCAGGCCGGGCCCGAGCGCGTAGCCCGCCGCCCGCTCGGCGTCCCCGCGGACTGGGAAATAATGCCCGGGGAGAGGCCGCCTGGGGGGGGGGGCGGCAGAACGGCGGAGGCTGCGAATTCCGACGGGAGGGAGGGGCTGCGAAGGGACGAGGCCCCGAGGCGGGGAGGGGCGGGGAGGCGGCGAGGCTTCTGGGCTCCCCGCCCACAGGAGGCGGCGACGCTGCTGGGAGGGGAAACCCCGGCGGCTTCCCTCGACACGTGGCCTCCGCCGGGCCCAGATTGGAGACCCCCCACCTCCACCCTCACCCCCACCCCCTGGGTTGTCCTTCCCTGGAAGTGTCGAGATGGTGGGCTGTGGGGATGAATCAGTGAGTGGCTAGCTGAGCCCCTGGATTTCTAAACTCTCCTCTGCTTCTTAATGGTCAGTATTTTTGGTGATGGATGGTGAGGCAGGTCCACCCCTGCTGGCATTTTAAAGAATTAATGGCGTGAAAAGCGCGCCCGTGTTAGCTGTTATTAACAAAAGAGCGTGTGTGCCTGAGGTACAGTTAGAATTAGGCTGGATAGCTTGGCCGGCTTTTTTCTTGGCGACCATTGATCCTGATAGAATTCTCGAGAACAGTTAGAAGGTGGAGGAAAGGATTCGGCCAACAGGGTCTTTCATCGAGGACTTCGGGTGCTTTCTTGCAAATTACTCCCTTTATTGAGGGTCCTAGGAAATACTTAGCTTTTTGTTTTTGAGATGATTGGAGTGGGGGGGGGGAGTGTGGGATGGAGTGAAGGTTCAGTGTGGACTTAAGATAGCCTGCTGCTGGAGAATGCCTCTTCTCCCTCAGAAAAAGCAGTGAAGGGAGGCTAGAAATGAAGCCCTTCTTGGAGGCGGTGGTCTTTCAGAATAGGAAAAGAATCTGGCACAGGATGTCCTCAGGGTGCCCTGTTTTAGACTCACTCACTGATTCTGTAAAGACCACTTCAAAAGGCCCACGACTTAACACCCCTTGCCCTTTTCGGGAAGGTTGTAAAACAAAATGCCTTTTCTAATTGGTGTTTACATCCTATTTTCATGTTTAAAATAATACTCCTTGTTAGGAAGTAACAGATACCACCTCTAATTGTATATGGATGAAAAAGACAGGTGGTAAAGGAAGTTTACAGTGATCTTCTGGGACTATTAACATATCACTTGTTAGAAGTAGTCTGATTTTAGATTGATGGCCCGAATCTAAAATGTGATTTCCTTTAAGACTAATCACCTCTGGAGGATAGTTGGAACTCAATTTGGACATCTTTTATTGTTAGGAAACCGACTTCATGGATTCTCGTTCTAGATCACCTTTGTTTTGATACAATTTTTTAATTTCACCTTATCAGTTTGAAAATCCTTGTAAAATTTATGTGTTTCAAAGTACCAATTTTTAGCATTGGACCTATTGACAGAAAATTACTAAACTAATACTGAATGTGACATGTCATTATTCTTGCCATTAGAGATTAAAACAAAACAAAACCTTGTACCAGAGCTAATTTAATCCAAAATGCTGTTCTTATTGGTTTGTTTCTCCCCTCCTCCACATTCCTTGCCATGAATTAATAGGGAATGAGTTCCAGCAGTTTGTGCTCCTTTCTATTGGTTTTCACAGAGTGCTTCTCTGGGTAGAGCCAGGCTAGTGCTTCAGTTTAACCCAAGTACTTTGGCTTCCTTATTTTTCTGATAATTTTCTTTTTACACGTTTCAGAAAGGTAACAACCCTTACAGTGCTCACTATGCTCAATAATACGTCCTTGTTTGTTTGCCAGGATGCTAAGTGCATCCTGGGTAACATTACAGACGCTTCTAGTTTTGCCATGGTAACATTTGTGGGGCCTTTCTTTTTGAACAGTGCCTGTCCCCATGATGTCTCCAACATCACCTTGTAGACTCACATGCATGTGGCCAAAGGACCAACTTAATGTTTTCTAAAGGGCACAGAGAACTATATAGTGGGTGCCTTTCCTCTTTCGTGTCTGTCTTGGTCATTTTGGCAGTTCCAGCCGAAAGGAGCAGTGGCCCATTTTATTACTTAATTTCCCTATATTGTTGGCAGGTGACATTTGTTAACTTCCCAAAATACATTCAAAACAGTCCTTTTGTTGCAAAATGGGCTAAAAGAGGCAAAATCTGTTTGACTTTTCAAGGTATGAAGATTTCAAATTAAAATTCTGTGCTTTATTAATTTTTGTTTGGTTTTAAATTTGAAATATTAATGAAAGATAGGATTAGAGTGAATCTTCATCAATTTAGTAAACTAGTGATTTTTTTTTTTTCAGGTCCTCAAGTTTAATCCAAACTTGTAATTGTTTTCTCAGTTGATTCTTAGAATATATATTTTAGCGTCTATTTGGAATGTTTATCTTATATTTTGAGCAAACTGGGCAAATTGTAAAATGTTGAATGAATGAGTCGTGATGAATGATATGAAGAAACAGAAAGGGATAGAGTGCAGGAACTTATTATAATGGTGATACCAAGTCTCATTTCACACTGATTACATCTGAATAAGTTCTTTTTGGGCAGTGTTAGAGGGTGAGCTTTGTTGCTTTTACCCATCTTTTGTAAGTTTTTTACAATGACATCTGACCTCTAGATCATATTATTGGGCATGCCATAAAAAGTGGCCTCAGAACTTTCTGATTACCAATTCTGCCTGATTTGCAAGTACATTTATCCTTGTTTGTACATTTTGAATTTTATTGGGAAAGGAGACTAATTTTGAAGAGCTTATTTGATTATTTTCTAAGGTAATGCGGACACAGGAGCACAAAAATACAACAGTCAGCATTTACTGGGTCAATATTCAGTGAATGTTTTAAATTGTAAGTAAATGCATTTAATGCTTCTGGAGGTAGGTATCAACATTTTAATGGGGACACTGAGGTATAGATCAGTTAAAGGATTTACCAGTAGTTACTTAAACTTGATTTATGATAACGATTTTGTGTTGGTCTTTGAGGGAAGTTTCCTTGAGTTAAACTCTTGCTATTCCTCAGCTCAGAATTCATAAGCCTTCTTCTTTGGGTTCCACTCACTGTGCTCCAAGTAAAAGCCACAACGCCTAATCTTGAGATTGTTTAGCATGGAACTGTTGACATGGT
This sequence comes from Talpa occidentalis, assembly GCF_014898055.3. Taxonomy (NCBI): domain Eukaryota; kingdom Metazoa; phylum Chordata; class Mammalia; order Eulipotyphla; family Talpidae; genus Talpa; species Talpa occidentalis. Next base: position 30,668,050 of record NW_023601653.1, read on the forward strand.
AATTAGGTGATGGCTCCTTGGCCTTTTGTTTGCTCCTTTGTCTGTACACACATGCATATACACGCGCGCGTACGTACACACACACCCCTACATGTATGCATGTCCTGTGTGGGTGAATTGTTTTTGCTGGGTTATTACACATTCCTTGAATTCTCGCTTTAAATGTAGAATTCTTAATGATGCTATCACCATGAAGTAGGTTTTTGGTTTTTTTTTTTTTTTTTTTTGGTAAAGAAATAACTAATTTGTTACTGTATAATCTGTGTAGCAGTAAGTTATTAGCCTTGGTTTTTGGACTAGTGGACTGGATAAGGGTTTTGGAAGTCAGGTTTTAAATCTTAGTTTCCGCTCTGTTGTGAGCAAGTAACTATTTTATCTGCAAAGAAGAGGAAAGTCTATATATAATAGTTCCTTTCAGATTTAGTGTTGACTTTCTTTCCTTATTGAAGGGAGAACTTATTTGGAATCAGGTTTACTTGGATGGGAAGAAGTTATTTTATAGCATGTCTGGATATCTAGCTGTTACATGACCATAAATAATCAGGTTATGATCTGATTTAATTTCTTTTTAGTGGAGATTTTCTTGTTCAAGTATCAAGTGAAGATTTTCCCCAGTCATGTTAGTCTGAACTATGTCTTTCCATTGACTTCTAGATTACATATATTGAAAATGAATTGAATCTCATTATAAAGTGTCTTTTTCATCTCTAGTAATGCCTTTCCTTACTTTTTTTTCTCCTGATGTTAGTACAATATTACCAGCGTCTTTAAAAATTAAGATTATATTTTACTTTGAGACATTGACATATTTAGGATTACATCTGAGCGTGTGTGGTGTGTTTTTTCTATTTGCCCGCTCTATTTTTCTTTTAGGTTGATTGCAAAAGTTCTTGATTGTCTTTTTCCTTCTACTCTGGAAGTTATAATCATCTGCATCTAATTTTTTAGGAGCTAACCCAGAAATTACAATAATACATACTTGGGAAAATTAGAATACCATAATCCATTTTCTTCCCTTTTGCCCTTGTTAATGCTGTAGCTTAATTTTTAGCACACTGCACAGGGGTTATAGTGTTTAAAAATATTTTGCCTATGTGCAGATAATTTTTTTTGCCCCTCATTTCTTGGACTTTAAATCCTTTAGGGGTGATTACTTGTCTTCTGCCTGAATAATGTTTTTGTGGAATTTACAGTGAAAGTACTGCAGCCCTCATTCTTAACTAGTATTTTGGTTGGGTATAATAACTTTAAGATCATCAGTTATCTTCAGCATATTGAAGATTCTCTTGTGTTTGGGTCTGTTAAAGAAGATATAGCTGTCAGTATTCTATGCCTTTCAGGTTAATCTTTTCTCTGTTTTTGTCTTCAGCCTTTTATACATCTGAATTTTTTTTAATCCTGAGCTGGATTTGTAGGGTTATCTTCCATAGTTCAAGAAACTTCTTACCTTTTAATATCTTTGATCATTTTGCCCATTCTCTGCTTCTAGAACTTAGCTAAGTTAAATCTTTGTTAGGATTTCTTGTACCTTAAAATGTCTTTTAACGCAAGTATTTTCCACCCTGCCCTAGAATGTCTTGCTTCTAAACTTGGTTCCAACTCAGTTCTCTGTTGCACCTGTGTTTAGTCTACTGTTAAACCTGCCATTTAGTTTGATATCCATTATTTTTATTTATAGAAGTGCTGTTCTTTGCCAGTTTTGCTATATCTCCTTTAATAGATATTGCTTACAGATAATACTGCAAATGCTACTTTTTATTTTAGTGTGAGCATAGATATCTTTTGTCTGTGTTTATAGTTTTAAGCTTGTTTATAGTCTTTTTACAGTGCTCAATTCTTTGTAGGACTGGTTGATTATATTCCTTTCTGTTCCCTTCCTTGCCCTGGAAAATTGCTTGTATGAATTTGAAATCCAGAATGGAAGTACCTTTCACTAACGTTTGGATTTGCGAGTGCCTAGGAACTCTGTTGGGTAGAGATCACTAAACTCATTGCTTGGGGTTTCAGGGGGTAGCAAACATGAGAGGTGCCTTTGAGCTCTTTTTTTCCAGGAGAACTGGTTTATTATCCTGGAGAGTACAGCACTTGAAGGTTCCTGATTAATTTGGGGGGTTTGCTGTAAAGGTTCATATCTTGAACGGGTCTAGGGATTTTCATTTCACCTCACGTAGTTAAAACCCAAGTTCAAATTTAAGATTCACAGATGCCCTCTGGACACAGTGCCTGCCTTCTGCTTATTATTTTGCTTCTTGATTTGCCTTTAGTTTGGGATTAGTGAGTCCTTACTAACTAGAATTTTCTGCAGTTTTAAGATTTTTTGTTGTTGAGCTTTTTTTTTTCTTTCATTTTATATATATTTTACATCATTCTTCCTTTTTGTACAGTGCATGCTTTTTCCTCTCAGGTGTAGTCCCCGCAAAATCCTCACCACTTATTCACCGTGTACCATCACCATAGTCCCTTGTGTAAGAACACATTCCCTCTCCTATTTTGGTCCCTCTCTTCCTGCCTCCCCTGTAGTGTCTGTGATTAATAGTTGCCTGTTAATTTTCTTTTTTAATTTATTATAATTACTTTTTTTCTTTGCCCCTTTTTTGGTTCTCCTATATTCTGCCTTATAAGTGAAACCATCCAATATTTTTCTTTTTTTTTTTTTTTTTTTTTTTTTCCTGGCTTATTTCACTGAGCATAATCCCTTCTAGCTCCATCCATGTTGCTGCAAATGTCATGAGTATCTTTTTTGATTGCTGAATAGTATTCCATGTGTATATATACCACATCTTCTTGATCCAGTCTCCTATTTTAGGATTTTTAACAAATACTTTATTCTGCATTTTAAATTATTTCTCACTGGTAGAGTTGGTATGCATAATCTAGTTTGTCACTGCCAGGAATGGAAATTCTTCAGATTTTTCAGAAAGTAATTTCATGTCTGATACGTAAAATTCTCATTGGTTGTATTTAATGTTGACTTAATTTAAAAAAAATTAATGTAGGTGTTAACCTAAACCTATATTTTTCAATGTGATCAAACTATCTGCCGTAGAAGCTTTGTTTCTTGTTTACAACACAGATTTTGGGGTATATTCCATCAGATGTATTGGTTCAGAATCTCAATTTGGGAATCTCTGTCTCTAAATATAATTTATATAATTTAGATTTTTAGGGAAGTTATAGAGATAATTCAGAGTGTTCCCAGTGCTCCATAGTTATTTTGCCTCTAAGTTAACATATGTTTCTACCTTGCTACATTGATGGGTTACTTTACAGTTGTCAGAACTGAAAGACTTTTTTTTCCAGCCATCATCCCAGCTGATTATTTTGCAGAAACGCTGACTCTGCTGTGGTTAATTCAAAATGGACAGAAAGAAAAATCACTAAGTTTGTTGTTTACTCAATAAAAAACACAGTCTTTTACATGAATTTGCTTCCTAAGAACAATCTGATGAGGGAATAGTTTTTTTCCTGCTTGATTGTACATAATAAAATAAGGCCAGAATTGGTTTGCCAGAGTTAGATTTTGCTTATTCAACTCAGATAATCTACATAATAGATTTAACTTTTAAAAACAAAAGTGTACAACCATGAAATATAACTTAGCTAAAATGGGAGATTGGAGAAAGCATCTCAGAAGTAAGTGCCATCCTGTTTTGTCTTGAAGCCTAAGTTGCTATTTTCTCCTAATCTTTTTGATAGGTAGCTACTGTTATGTTTCTGATAGAATTCCAGAAGTGTTTCATTCATGAGAAATCAAGTTCATCTGTGTATATATACACAGATGTACATATATATGATATATCCATCCAGATGAAAATTTTCCATATATCCTATACCCCTGCTTTTCTTGCTCTTTCCATATCAACTCAGATCTGCTTCAATTTTGACTGTACTCTGTTATGTGTGCATACTATGCTAATGCTAAGTTTATTTTTGATATGTAGTGCCAGATATATAAGCTTCTTATACTACTCTATAATACAGTGATTGACAAAACAGCAGAAATAATTCCTGTAATGTGAATCTTGTGGACCAGTAAATCTGGAGAGACTTGGCCAAATAATCACACTAACTTAATTCCAAATCAGAAACATTATAGGAAGAAAAAGGTTTATAGGAATGTGTGCATATAAGGAGATCTTATTTAACAAGAATGTATGGGATGGAGAAGTCCTCTCAGAAGAAGTTTGAATTTGTGGGCCAAAGGATATAGTATTGAAAGAGAGCCATCTAGGTGGACATGAAAAGTTTACTAGACCCTTAGATTTTTTACATAGTGTTTTTCATGGTAGTTTCTCATAAGTGAATAATGAAGGCTGGAGATGAACATATTTATTAATTCTTGATGTTCCTGTGGTCACAGTGCTCTCCAGAAAGATTATAATTGATGGGAATACTAGCCATATTTAAGAATGCATATTCACCACAGTTTTCCTCCAATAAAAATGCTTATTGATTTGATAGACAATAGAATTCAACTTGATTGTTCTGACTAGGATTCATTATTTTTCTTTTTGAATTAGCATTCATAATCATTTGCTAAGTATTTTGTCAGTGTTACTTTAGTTACCCAACTGGAGAAATTTATCGATGCAATTAGGAGTGATTCAAAGAACATGAGGATATTTTAAAAATATAGTAGGATATTTTAGGAAGAAATAGTTCCTTCGTAATTTGTCTGAAGCATGGCTATTGAATCAGTAATAATAGTTCAAATATTGGCAGTTGACTGCTGAAATCAGTAACTTGTCCTAAACCTCTAGGCAATAAGCATATTAAGTATGTTTGTTTGAGGAATCACATAGCATTCTATGAATCAAAGGCTAATATTTTAAATTAAAAAAATGTAAAAACTTGATTTTGGTGTGGGATTGATTCTGAGCCTGATTTAGATTGCCTTTTAGTAATGCATTACCTAGGGCATTAGCCATTTTTCTGTCTGATGAAACATTTTATCTCGTTTTGTCTTTCTAAAACCAGTATTCTCTAGGTTAGTATTCATCTTATCATGAGTTAGAACTTAGAATATGCTTAGTTCTAATAGTATTCAGGTTTGATAACCAAGAGCATTGTTGACAGTATGCCAGCATATCCAGGGAAGGTTGAATGCCTGCTGGTTATAATGTGACATAACAGTGATTTGAAGAGATGGGGAAGGTTTGCTTGACAAAGATTTGAGTCCCAGGGCTTTTGTAACTGTCATTAAGTAATTTTAAAGGGCTGAATTTGATGCGAGGATTATTATTTTTGACCAAAAATCCTGGGTGCTTACCGTAGATGGCAGTATTTGGCTTTAACCTAAATTGGATAAAAAATTAATACCATCAAATGAAGTGGTTTTGTTTTTTTTTTTCCTGTGAGGTGCTGCATAGCAAAAATTAAAAGGAAATAATTAAAGACCCTTTGCATTGTATTTTTTCTAGCATATATGTGATTCTTTACCAGGAGTCTATTTCTTCTAACAGTCCTTACATGATAGATTCTAAAAATCTGATAGTAACTTGTTTGTTTTAAGTAGTAGTCTCAGAAAAAATATCTTCTGGTGACTAAGGAGAGTTTATGTTCCATGGTTTCTCTTTTGAACACTGATGCTTTTTTAATGGGCGTTTACATTTTAATATATATGCAAATCAATGTGGTATTGATTTAAAATATTTTGTCCTCAAATGTTTTTATTGGTTTTTAAATAAATCTTATATATTTTTTAACATTGACATTTCTCTCCATAGATATTTGGAGTTCTTACAACATGGCAGACATTGACAAGTAAGTGACAGATAGTTGGTTCTTTTTTTTTTTTTTTAGAGATTTGGAATCACTTTGTACTGTGATGTAGTTAACAGCAGTACTATTTATGAATTATCAAAATGTATGGTAATGACTAATGCTTAGTACCTACTATTATAAAAGTTGGGTACAGTGTATCCAAGACAAAATATAGTACATAATGCATTGTCATAAATATAGTAAGCCATTTGTCAATGTTTATTCTTAGGAAAGTGATGAGCACAATGGTGAATCATAAATATTTGCAGAATTCATTTTTACCACATGTATTTCCCAAAGATTGTACTACTTACATTGTAATGTAACTTATACACAAAATTTTAAAAGTTTTAGAATGTGTATGTAGAATTTAAAGACTGAAAGGATACTTGTAGACAAGTTTTAAAAATTAGAACATTACTGTTAAGAAGCCCTTTGTGTCCCTTCTCAATTGTATTGTCCTTAGTTGTCTGCCTTTCCACTCCAGGAACAAAAGCACCATCTTGGCTTTTGTCTGATTCATTTCTTTGTTTTTCTTTAGTTTTATCAACTAAAAATTCTTAACCATGTTTAATTTTGAAATGCTGAATAGCAGTCACAAATTTTGCTGTGCTAAGAAAAAAATCAGTGTTACCACTATTAGTTGAAGACGAGGTTGGGAAAATAAGCAAGATAATATCTGGGTGGTCATAGTATGGCTTCAACTGTCATGAAGTTTTACAGGGGCTTATTTTGGAGAAATCGTTGGGGAAGGAGGCCATGAATTATGGAAACAGGTTTAATCAAGTTGACCTCTGACAGGATTCTAGTGTGATTGCACCTCTTGCAGAAATATGGTGAGGAAGAATGAGTTGATTTGCACTATTTGTTGCTTGTAATTTCACTGTAACCTGCAAACTCAAGTAATTAAAACAACTCTTAAGTATGAGGGGCATGATAAACTTAATAGCTGTTAAAGGCAGTAGAGTGTGGGGGTGAGAGTACAGGAAACTTTGACACAAGGGCAGCATATCCCAAGTATATGTAACAGTCTGGCCAGTCCTCCCCCATGAGTGCTGTCTTCAACATAAGACAGTAGTGCCACACAGACATTTTAGTGCTGATGGCTCTCAAGGTGACTGTCTCTGAATCCCACTCTCTGTTGTTCAGCTGTGGTATACTATCTTCCTCTGGTTTCCTTCTGTTTCTCCTCTTTGCTATGTCCCATTTTGTTTTCCTTGTTTGTTTGTTTGTTAGCCTAATACCTCAGAAGAGTGCCAGGGAAGTAAATTATTTTGAGTTATGGCATGACTGAAAATGACTGTTTCACCCTTATCCTTGATTGTTTGGTATAGACTTCTAATTTGGGGTTATTTTTCTTCACAATTTTGAAGGTTCTGCTGCATCATTGCCTTTTTCGTAGTGTTGCTCTGTCAAAGTTAAAAGTCATTATAATTGTTGATCTTATATATGACTTTAAAATATTTATGTATTTGTTTCTGGAAACCACTCTGGCTTCAGCATTTTGAAATTTTCAAATTGCTTTAGCTATTTTTATCTCTTTCTTGTGTTAGGAATTCAGGGGACCATTTTGTCTGGCAACTCTGGAATGACTTTCCATTCCAGGAAATATTCTTATTTTGTGTATTATCTTGTTTCTTTTTCCTCTTTCTGGAACTCCTGTTATGTGTTCAACTTGATTTTTCTAATTACCTTACATCCTGTTTCCTATCTTTGTCTTTTTACTCTCTCAGCAAATTGGAAAAGCTATTTATCTTTCAACTCTTGCTTTGAATTTCTAATTGTTTAGTTTTCATGAGCTCATTGGTTCTCTTCTTGCTTCTATAGCATCTTGTTCTTCTAATCATTGATTATGGTATCTTTGGATTTTCTTTCCCGTTTAGTCTTTCACATGTTTTTTTTTTTCCTTGTTTTTTTCTGGCCTTAATGCAAGAAGCTGTTCTCAAATCAGAGATAGTGCTTGGTTGTCTGCTCATTAATACTGGGGTTGGGGGCATGTATTTGAGGGAAATTTTTTAAAAAATTGATTGGGAAATTTGAGTATTAGAGGGGGAGACTTTCAATTTGGGATTTTAGTGCAGGATCCTCTGTGTGGCATTTGTTGTGAAAATAACCAGTATTAGAGTGTTTTTTTCTGGATCAGGTATCCTTCTGAAAGATGTTTGTGTAAAGAATTGACTTTCAGTCTATTGGGAGCCAAATTGGGAGAAGAGAGAAGTCCTCATATTTGGCATTTATTGTGTACATGATCCTGTCCTAGCTATTCCTCCTCCTCCTCCCCCCCCCCCCTGTCTGTACTCCTTTTGCCTGAGCTCTCTATTTAACCCTTTCCAGACAGGAAACCACCATTCATCTGCTAGAGTGAGGGAGAGGCTCCAAGGATTTGACTGCTTACCAGTTTTTGCTTAATATCCAAACTTTTTTAAGATTACATGTTGAGACTGGTTCTCACTTTTCCATACCACTAGCTTCGGTTTCAGTTCTCAGTGAAGTTTGTTAAATCCCTCTTTATCATAATCTTGGTGGCGATTTTGGATGTGCAGTTGAGTATCTGCAACCTGCCATCTTAACCTTGGGATTCTCCTTTTGTTTTAAACTTAAAAAAAAAAAGAGTAATTTGATTGTGACTCCTTGCTTCCTTGCTTCCCACACCATAAATTAATTTTGGATATTTGAGAGCCTTTTAGGAGGGAGCAAGAGTGAATGATTTTTCTGTAAAGGACCTCGTCATAAGTATTTTGGGAACATATGGTTTTTGGTCCAACCACTCAACTTTGTAGTATTGTGAAAATAGCAACAGGCAATACATAATGCAATTAATTTGCCTCTGTCCCAATAAAATTATAAAAATGGGAGTGGACTCTGTTTCACCATTCAGTGTACATAATTTTGACCCTAGTATTAAAGCCTTAATAAATAGATGAATGAAATTATACTGGAGGAGAACTATTTCTGTTACCTTCAGTCAGTGGCTTTTTATACTAGATAGTCCAGAAATCTCTTGATTCTGATAGGAAGGTTGAATTTTTCCCTCAGTTGATGGGAACTTAACTTTTACTAGTAGGATAGAGTTGAGCTTTTCTGTACTTGTTAGTATACAAAAATTTATTAGTCTTTGTCCCTATATGAAAGTTTTCAAATGCTGTTTCAAGATATGAAAGCAATGAAATCTCTAGCAAAATAGTAAAATGTGAAATCAAGGAATTCTACCATAAACTGTATGTTGACTTAGATGTCTGTATTCTCCTTTTTAATGCTGGTTGTAATCTCATGTTCAAAAATTAGATTTTTAGGATAAAATGGAAAGAATGTAATCTTAATACTTTTTAACTTCAGTGATGCCATCCTCCTGGCTTTGCTCTAGTCATGAATAGACTCTGATTTTCTTTCACTGTTCTTCCCCATCTTTGCTGTATAGAAAGATCAGAGTATAGTCTGATACCCTTGCTCCACAGCCATAAGGGATCCAGAACCTTTTTGTTTTTCAAACTACTTGATCCTTAACTGATGACATTTTCCCGAAAGTTTCATGGTCCATTTTGTGGCTGCTGGAGCTCTAGCCATCTTACATACCAATTCTAGGGAAAGAGCAAGATGAAAAAACCTCCCAGCTTGCTGTCTCATATCTTTCCTCCTACTTTTCTATAAAGACTTCCTTAAATTTCTATTCTACTTCTGCTTTTTAGCTCACTACCAAAAACCTAATCACATCAACTAAAACGTAGGTTAAGGAATGTGGACTTTTAAAAAGCTTGGTGTTTTGCCCTCTCATAAAATAAGCGCTATTACTAAAAAGATTAAAATGAGTGATTATTGAATGAAACGCTTATTTCTTGCTATCACATTCCCCAAACAAAAATGTTGCAAGCTCTATTTTAAGACTTAAAATATAAACTATATTCGGCCATATGCTTTTAAGTGAAATTCTACGTACTTCTGGTTTTGTATTTGTGTCCATTTGAAGTTAAAAGGAAAATGGAATTGCCATTTAAATTCCTACTTCATGTTTTTGAATGAGGCGTATTAATCTAGAAAATGAATTGAAGTTTTTCTGTAATTTTTTTTTTGTAATTGGTCCATTTGAACCTTGGTGTGATGCTATGATATTTTAGCAAAGAACAGTCTGAACTTGATCAAGATTTGGATGATGTTGAAGAAGTAGAAGAAGAAGAAACTGGTGAAGAAACAAAAATCAAAGGTATTACTTTAATTTACTTCAGGAGCCAGCGAATCCTGGCACTTGTGTTACTTGACCTTTCTCTTTTCGGATCATTGTCCACTTTACCACCCCTATCCTAGCTCAGAAACTGCGTGGTGGGAGGTAGGGGAAGAGGGAGATGGAGATGAAGTAGTAAGAGAGGAAAATATATGGATTGGGCCTCCCCGGTGGCGCAGCGGTTGAGCGCTGGGTTGCGAAGCTGCCTGCAGCCTCTGCAGCCGGTTCGATCCCCGGCTGCTCCCCGGCCACCGGAGGAGGGTCCCACATGGTGCGCAGACCTCTCCTGCCGCCCGCTGCTCCCCTCAGCAGTGTACTTCGGTCCTTCTGCCTGTTCTGCTCCCCGCTCTGGCTCTGGTGAATTCTCTCACCCTCCCGTGCTTCTGACTGTACCCAGTGCATGTATAAACCAAACAAACAAACAAATAATAAATAAATAAATAAATAAATAAGACATGCCTCTAGAAAAAAAAAAAAAAAGAAAATATATGGATATAGTGTGACTTATCAGAAGTCATGGTATCTGCTGCTGGGCTTGCATGTGGCATAGATGTGTCAGACAGAGCTGCCCATGAGTTTTGTCTGAATTTATCAATAGAAATATTTATTCATTCATTCAGAAATATTTATTCATTATTCATTCAATATTTATTCATACTTGTTATTGGTGGTGCTTCTCAACAAACACTAGCTTAGATTTATTTGAAATGTTTATTAGTATTTCGTGTCAGAAATACAATATATGTAGTGTGTGTGTGTGTGTATTTTTTTTTTCATTGTGACCAAACAACAAAAGAAACATTAACAAATAGACACAAAATCATTCAAAATTTTCTTCAGCAGATAATTCATATGTGTGGGTGAGGGTTAGTGATGGTAGTGGGGAATTATACTGCTTTAGGTTATGCTCTCTAATGATTCAACTTTTCATTTTTAAGCCAGATGATTGTGAAAAGACTACTGAACTAGCTCCATCTTTTGTCTTGTAATGTTTTTCTTAAAAGATACATGACTGTATCGTTAGTTGCCAGTATTGCTATTTTTAAAGGCATGTTGGTTTTCATAACTGTACATCACCCAATAATCAAATTAATGTTAGAAGATAGACTGACCCTTAAAAACATAATTGGGAAAAATTAATGGCAATTTTGTATGTATGTATTGAAGAAGATGACTTGTTTTTCATAAATTAGCTTATATTGGGTAGAGTATAATTTTCAGACACCATTAATAACCAATTTTGTTTGGCTTCACTTATAACCTTTGACTATTTGAACTTTTATTATTCAAATAAACCCAAGCACATTACAAGATTGAACATTCAGGTCACTCATTCCCACAGTTCCAGCCTTGAAACAGTCACTATATTTGCAGTTTTATGATATGTGTTCTCTCCTTCAAAGTATTGTCACCTATCATATATAGGTAACTGAGTCATGCTTTGAGCTGCCCAAAATGCAGTGTGGGTGAAACAAGATGAAAGGGTAAAAAAATATGTTGATGACATTTGAAATCAATAGGAATCTGAACTTCTCCTAGAGTGACTTTTCTTTGGCCTGTTGCCCATCTTTGCGCATACTAGCAATTTACAGTCTATTCAGAAACACTCATGATTGGATTGTCCTATTAAAATAACAATACATTGTCATAAAATACTTCTTTCGATGCCCTTTTTTTCTTTAAAGCGCGTCAGCTGACTGTTCAGATGATGCAAAATCCTCAGATTCTTGCAGCCCTTCAAGAAAGACTTGATGGTCTGGTAGAAACACCAACAGGATACATTGAAAGGTACACGTTTTCTTTTCCATAGTCCTTACTTATCTTTTTATAATCAACAGTGCAGGTGTATTTTTAAGACCATCTATGATTTTTGTGTATAATAGTTGGAAAACTAATGTATCCTATCTAGTGGAGGATTATTGGGAGATTAAAATTTTGTTTGAAGTACCACCAATTTAGGGTTGGTCTTTAAATTTTTATTTTGGTTCAGCTCCACAGGATGTATACTGATCCTAACCATACCGAGTTTTATTTAGAGATTTGTTAGAAATGCAGTTTTTTATTTTGCTGGTGATCATTAGTAATATTCCCTATTTTACTTTGCTTATAATTATTTTTACTTGCCTTTATGATTTTAAGATCCATCCATGTTACTATATTCATGTATCTCGAGTTGCTTTGTTCTCTGTGATATGCAGCCACCGTATTTTACTATACTCTTTTTCTTTGATGAACACAAGATTTCCATTAAGCTCCATACAGTTTTATTGAAGTGATCATCCCTGTGCATATCTTCTTAGCTATCTAAGAATTTCATTGGGATATGCATTTACCAAAAGGTTGCTAGTTTTGGGAGATGGAAGTATTAAGTGCTTAGAGTTTGCATTATTTGATTCCATTGGTTTTTGTTTGTTTTAACCAGTCTAATGTGTAAGGTTCAGGCTCATTTTAGTAATATTTACTAATAATCTGTTGAGTTTTTAAGCTTTGTAAAGATTGTGACCTTTAGGTTTGCTCATATGTACCCATTTTCCTATTGGAGTTTGCTATCTTTTTCCTGTTTTGTAAGAGTTCTTAGGTATTTTAAATGTCAATCCTATATCAGTTTTGGACTTCATAAATAACCTATTGTGCCATGTCTGTCCATAGCATCCTCCATTAAACAGAATTCCTTAATTTTTCAATTTTTGTGTAGAACTAGGATATAGGCCAGAGGTGCCGGGGGTAGGGTGTGAGAGGATTCACTAGAGCACAGTGGGGAGCAGAACAGGTAGCTCTACTGAAATATGCTGCTAAGGTGAGCAGCGGGTGAGACAGGAAAGGTCTTGCTGCACCATGACGTGGGTTAGCTCCATGGTGAGTGATGAAACTCAGTAGGCCCTTATGGTATTAGCGCTGAGACTTAACCCCTAGGCCACCAGGGAGGCCCCCAGAATTCCTTGACTTTTATGTTTATTGACATTTTTTACTTAATGACTTGTTCTTTCAAAATTAGGTCCTTCCTAGTTCTATCTATATTTCCTTTGACTAGTTTACCTTTCACATTTAATCCCTCTGGAGTCAGTCCACCTTTGTATTTGGTGTTAATTTGGCATCTGGTTTTCTTTTCTTTCTTTCTTTTTTTTTTTTTTTTTCCCAGTGAACTAGTTTTTATGACACTTCATGAAATAGTCATTCTCTGTCCCCATTTATTTGTGGTACGTAACCTTTATTGCATATCAGTTTCTTATAAACACTTGCATTTGTCTTTTAGCAGTTACTCCTCTGTTTCATTGTTCTTTTTTGTCTTATTGTTTTGTCATTTTCATGCCTTAATTTCTTTGGAATAATATGTCTTAGTATTTTTAAGGGTGGGTTACCTTCTTCCACTGCCCCGCACAAAACACTTTCAAGGTTGACCTTAAGTATAGATGTTTATCCTACATATGGTTGATAGTAAGGTTGTCAGGGTTTTCTTAAGAAAACTGAAATTTTGATAGGGATTACTTTGAATATATAGATTAATACAGCAAGGAACTATTTTATTCAGATCCTATTCTGTGTCTCTTATTACACTGTTTTTGTGTTCTATTCTGGTGAATTCTTGTATACCTTAGTTGTGTTGCTGTTGTGAATAAGCAAAAGATGTTATCTGCAATAAATGGCAGTTTTAGTTCTAATCTTCCACATTATACCACACCATATGTTTATTTTCTTGTAACATTGGACAGGATTTTTAGTACTTTTTAAAACATTAGCATTAAAAATGGGCATATTTCCAGTCTTCCTGGAAATGAATATAAACTCTCCATCTAACTTAAAGTCTGTTTGAATTTTTTGTGACCTTTTATTCTGTATTAATTCAGATGGGCTTTGTTTTTTTTTTTTCTTTGAATATTAAATATAAACATTTTTGGAAATGATTTTCGGATATCAAATTAGCTTTGCATTCATGGAACAAGCTTTATCATGATATTGTTACTAACTACCTAAGTAAATCGCACATTTTATTTATGTCCTTGTTGGTGAAATGAGCTTTGGTGCGTGTGTGTGTGTGTGTGTGTGTGTGTGTGTGTGTGTGTGTGTGTGTATATAAAAAGAAACTTTGCGGGGGGGACAAAGAAATATTATCCTTAAGTGGTTTTAGAGTTGAGATTTCAACTGCCTAATGGAATTATTTTACTTTTTTCTGCATTTTGGAACAAACTGAGACAAAAATTACTTGTTCCTGGAACAGTTGTTAGACTTTTTCTGAAGATTGACTTGTGCCTTTCAGGTTTGAGAACTAGAGATCATAGGGAAATCCACATGCTACCTCCCTTTTTTAAACATGCCAATTGACCTGACAGTTTCTTTTGTGCCAGTTTTAAAGATTTATATTTTAAACATATTTTATTTCTATTTCAAATTGATTAGCATATAATTTATGATGTTTTAAAATATCTGATGATTTTCATTTTTGTATTTTGTATCTTGCATCTTTGTTTCTATTGTCTCCATCATAGTAATGTTTCTTAGAATGAACTTTTGATTTTCCCTTTCCTTTCTTTTTTGTTATTGCAACTCTGACTTTAATGTTAAAATGTCCTTGTTTGGGCTTACTCCATGATCTTATTCTTTCCAGTTTCTTTTTCTTAATTTGTAGCTTTTATGACCTTAATACAATGTTTTTATAAGTACTTTATGACTGTTGAGCATGAATTTCTATATGCTGAAATTAGTAATCTTAGCTTATTATATTGTTTGGTTCTCTTTTGTTTCTGCTAATTGTCCTCTTGACCTCAGAGGGATGTTAGGATCTTGGGAATCTCCACTTAATCTGTTTTTCCTGTAATTCTTTATTATGTCATTTTTTTAAAAATAAAGGTAACATTGTTTTACAGCACTGTTTATGATTCAGAACTACAGGGTCCCATCTCTTCAGATGTGTTTTACCACACTACCCCTGTCACCAAGGCACCTATAGTCTGTCTGTGTTCCATCATGCCCCTTTTCCCTTTACTCTCCATGTTTTTCTCTAATTCTATCAGTTGTGGATTGGTACATTTTGAAAGTTGTATCATGTATGTGTTTGTGACATTTATCTCGTTCTGTTGTTCATTGTACTAGTATGTTATATCTTCCTTTGTATATTATGATATTCTTTGTCATAAATTACGTTTTGTTTGATATTAAGATAGCTATCCCAGCTTTCTTTTGGTTTTTATTTACCTGGCCTGACTTTTTCTCCACATTCTTGTATCATATTCTACTATGAATGGTTGCATCTATATTAGTGATATCAGACCATTCACTTTACATTCTCAAAAGTGATTTTTTTTTAATTGCTACATCACTCCTAATTCTTGAAAGTATTTATTATATTTTGTTTCTTCTCTTTTTTGCTGTCCATTGAATAGATCAATAGATCTTTTGGTTTCAAACTTAATGCTTTCTGGTTTTTGTTATGGTTAAAAATGACTCATAACCTAATACCTAGGTTTACTTACACTTAATTGATTTCTTAAATTTACCAATATCTGTATTGTTTACAAATTTACTTACTTTAGACCTCTTTTTTTCTTTTCAAGACAACAGTAAAACTAAGATATTGACAACCCATACCTTATATAGCATCTCCTGCATTCTTCTTTTTTCCCCACTTCATCAGAAATTATTTTTAATGAATATAGTGAGCTGTGGTTTAATTCCTGAACCCTGTACTTTTTAGTTTTTATTTTGCTTTCATATCTAAATAGTTTGGCTATGTAAACTCAAAAGTTCTTCAACATCTTAGTATGTTACCTTGATAACAGTTTGATTCTTTTTCATTTGTGTAGATTCCTTCCTTTTCCATTGAATATCTCTAGAGTATTCTTTTTTATATGCATTCATAAATCTCATCATGCCTGAGGATTTTCATAGTGCTTTTAACTCAAATTTATTCACATCTTCAGACAACTTTTCTCCTCTCGCTTTTTCAGCTGTTGCTCCTTTTGTCATTTATATTATATATATCCTCGCTTTTCTGTCTGTCTTTCTTGCTGCCTTCCTGGACAACTTTTCAACCTCATGAACTTCTCCATTTGAACCTATCTTGTTAATGCTGTTGGTTGTTTTAATTACTATATTTTTAATACTTCCCATTTTGTTTTAGATTTCTTGGTCTTGTGTCATTGTTAAATATCTTCTCTTTAAGTGTATTTACATCTTGTTTAAAATTTTAGTCCATTAATGCGGGTTCAGATGAAAAATATTTCATTCTTTCATAGAAATTGTACTCTGAAGCACAGGTACAATGGTGATAATCAGTTACTCTAATAATAATATTGGGAGGATTGAAGATCACACTCTGGTTTGTTACAGTCCTGTGGAGATTAAGGAGGATGGGATGGGATGGTATCAGCCTCATGGGAAGGAAGGCTCTTGCTACTTCAAAGTTGACTGACAATTCCAGGCAATTTTTCTTCACTGCTTTGGGAGAGGGCAGTTTCTTTGGTTGCAATTCATTGTGCTCAGAAGTTACATGTGTACATGCACCAGCTGGGTCTAAGTTTCTAGGGTTGATTTGTTTTGAGATGTTAACTGAGGGGGAGGCCCTCAGTTCATGCTATTTTACCGCCATTTAATAACACATTAAACTTCTAATTGTTAGATACAAAGTTTTTTCCTTAAGTAAAGTTGTAGTCAAGAACATTACATCATCTATAACAATCTGTATGGCAGGGAATTCTAACTTGGGTTCTGTTGTAGAGTTCCTGAAGTTAGGTTAATTTTGAGTGTGAACACTTAGGGGAAGTATAGGAGTTCATAATTTGATCATTCTTTATTGGGCTCGTAACTTAGCTGTGTATAACCTTTAAAAATCTATGCCCCATAGTGAATTGTTTGAAAAGTGAATTATATCTCAGTAAAACTGTTATTTTAATAATCCATATCCTCCCTTCATAAAACATTGCTATTTACTTTCAAATTCCAATTAAATACAGACACTAAAATAGAAAACAGTGATGTATAGGATATCATCCTTTTTGCCAATGTACATTATTTTTAAAAACTTAGGTGGTGGTGGTTATTCTCAGTTAGGATGGGTCAGTCCATGACTTTTTAACTTGTCAGACCAAATTTTACAGACCAAATTTTATTGCCAACACTGCCAACAGGGTTGATGATCTAATTTACATTTTCTTATTGTACCTTATTCATCTTTCACTTTTGAAATGAAAACTTCTAAAAGTCTAGAGTTTCGTGTATTACCTATCTTGAATTCTAATTATTTTGTATATACCCTTTGCTTGCAATAGGAAACTTAGTCATTAACTTTCATGCTTCAGATTCAGTATTGATTAAAGATGTGTGAGCTGTGTTTTATGGTGCTTATGTAACTAATGCCTTTTAACTTTTCAGCTTGCCTAGGGTAGTTAAAAGACGAGTGAATGCTCTCAAAAATCTTCAAGTTAAATGTGCACAAATAGAGGCCAAATTCTATGAGGAAGTTCATGATCTTGAAAGAAAGTATGCTGTTCTTTATCAGCCTCTATTTGATAAGGTAATGCTTTGTTCTACTTTGTTTTATTTATCCCAAATTCAAGAAGATAAAAAAGCTCTGTAAAGAAAGACAAACTTGAAGGTGGCAAATGGGTTATTAGGTATTTGGGAAACTATCAATAATAGCAGTTAAAGATTTATCCCACATGACTATAAATGTAGCTTAATGAGAAAACAGTTTTTTGCTTGGAGGCCAGTATTTTCATGCAGTCTCTTTGAAATCATTTTAGCGATTTGAGATCATTAATGCAATTTATGAACCTACGGAAGAAGAATGTGAATGGAAACCAGATGAGGAAGATGAAATTTCGGTTAGTACAGACTTAATTTTAGCATGTTTTTATATCTTGGAAGTATTTTCTTTATTGTAAGATGTGTAGTGAGTACATGTTTTCCCCTGAAACTTTTCCCTACAGCTCATGGCCCTGGTGGTTCTCTCTTTGGATAGGTACGGTAGTAGCAATATTTAAAGAAGTCGGGTTTGGGCCTCCCCTGGTGGCACAGGGGGGTTGAGCGCCATGCTGTGAAGCTGTCTGCAGCCTCTACAGTGCCAGTTCAATCCCGGCCAGCCGGCGAGGGTCCCACATGGCGCGGCAGACTTCTCCTGTTGCACCCTCTGCTCCCCTCAGCAGTGTATTTCGTCAATCTGCCTGTTCTGTTCCCCGCTCTGTCTCTGGTGAATCCTTTCACCCTCCTGTGCATCTGGCCTGTACCCTGGTTCTTGTATAAATAAATAAATAAATAAAATCTGTTTGAAAAAAAAGAAACCATTTAAAGAAGTCAGGTTTGGGCCTCCCCGGTGGCACAGCAGTTGAGCGCTGGGTTGCGAAGCTGCCCACAGCCTCTGCAGCACTGGTTCGATCCCCGGCTGCTCCCCAGCCACCAGAGGAGGGTCCCACATGGCGCGCGGACCTCTCCTGCCGCCTGCTGCTCCCCTCAGCAGTGTGCTTCAGTCCCTCTGCCTGCTCTGCTTCCCGCTCTGGCTCTGGTGAATTCTCTCACCCTCCCTTGCTTCTGACTGTACCCAGTGCTTGTATAAATAAATAAAATAAAATCTTTTTTAAAAAAATAAAGAAGTCAGGTTTGATAGAGGTAACTGCAGTGTTTACAAAAAAACTTTTACTGAAATTTTTAATTTGATTTGTTGACTTACGTACTTTTGCCACTGCATGTAAGTTAAAAGGATGTATACCATTTTATCAAGTGATCTAAATAGTAAATGCTGTCCTTTATCCAAGGAGGAGATGAAAGAAAAGGCCAAGCTCGAAGATGAGAAAAAAGATGAAGAAAAAGAAGACCCCAAGGGAATTCCTGAATTTTGGTTGACTGTTTTTAAGAATGTTGACTTGCTCAGTGATATGGTTCAGGTAATTTTATTTATAAAAACATCAGTTCAAAGCTTAAGCGAATGTCATGACTACTTTCTTCATTGTTTATAGAATGACAGCTTTCTTTTGAAACAGCTGTTATCTGTAGAAGGAAGCTGCAGTTTTGTTACTTGCAGTCAAGTAAATTACAATTAATATTTTAAAATTTGGTAATGAAATAGTCCCATTGATAATTGCTTGTCATTGACTGGTGCTTTTTTGTGGTCCCTGTCTTCAGTCTTTAGATATTTAATGTAGAAGTAGGATGAGGGAGTCTTAGCAGTCTCATTTATCTTTACCCAAAAAGACCTTTAAATCCAAAAAACATGCATTTTAAAAGAATATTATAAAAATCTCAAACTTTTGTAATTGTCACTTTCTCTAGGAAACCAACACAGATACTTTGTCCTCTGGGAAACTTTGCATCTCATAATTAGAAGCATATCATAAGAGACTCCTATTTACCTGGTAGTCTTAACTGTAATTTTTGGAATTTACTATCAAAATTATCTCAAAACAATGACTGCTTATTGTATTTCTGTTTTAGCAAAGTGTAAAAGAATCAACCAGAAGGAAAGCAACAAGAAGCATCAGGAAAAGGCAGCAATTATAATTGGGAAACATTTTTTTGAAACAAACACACCTTACTAAGACTTGGTATTCTACCTTTTAGCTGTATAATGTCTATGTAATGATACAGCCTTTTAGTCTGTAATGATACAGTTCTCTGGTCACTTTTTTCCAACTAGTGGCAGTAAAGTGGAACTTAAATAAATAAACTAGCTTTAGTATAAGTCATAACTTAAAGTAAACTTTAAGCTTTGTATTTATTATATAAAACTAAACTACAAAATGTCTCAGTCAGCCAAGTGTTTATCATCCATAACAGAATGTTAACTCTTAAATGCCATTATATAACTCATTTTAATATATATTTTTTAATTTGAAGGAACATGATGAACCTATTCTGAAGCACTTGAAAGATATTAAAGTGAAGTTCTCAGATGCTGGCCAGCCTATGGTAAAAGAACTTTGAAATATTTTCAGTTTTATAACATTAGACATTTACAGTAGATAAATGGAACTTTCTAGAGGGAAAGTTTATGGGTTAGAGAAAGTGTGAAGAAATTAACACTCATACTTGGTACTCTTGTTATTGGGAAGTAAAGGTGTGGGGTACTGATTGTGAATGCAGTATCTAGTATCTTCACTGAACATAAACTATTTTGGAAATAGAGTAATTTCTTGATCCTAGTTTGCAAATAGATTACAAAAAAAATAGCAAGGAAATACAAATAAAAAAACGCATTCTATATTAAAAGGCATGTGTCTCGGAATAACATAAATCATGTTAGAGGGTCCCTACTCAACCCATGATGAAAGATAAACCAACAGCTTCACCCCCAAAAGTCAGTAGTCCATGATGAATGGGCATTCATTTTTGTGATTGTAGCCTATAGATTCTTACATTGCATGTCCTAATGTTGGGCTTTTTCTCTGTCCAACTTGGGCTCTAGTCTTTAAGATTTAAAAACCTCTTAGGGGCCCCACTGGTGGCGCAGGGATTAAAGTTTCAGTGCTGTCAAGCTGTCACCAGCTACTGTGGTGTAAGTTCATGGTGCAGCAGACTTCTCCTGTCTTGGCCCACTGCTCCCCTCAGCAGTGTATTTCAGTAGATCTGCCTTTTCTGCTCCCCATTGTGTCTGGTGAATCCTCTCACCCCCCCATACCTCTGGTCTACGTCCCAGTACTTGTATGTACAGATAAAATAATCTTTAAAAACATAAATAAATAAGGTCCTCTTAGGATGGCAGGAGGAGAGGGTCATTGGACCTTTTCAGTTTATTTTGGTGTGCCTGACCTGTATTCTGAACATGTCACTACTGTAAGTTACTGAATCAAGTTTCAGTTTATTTTTAGACCTTGTTTTGTTTTTAAAAAAATTTGGGTCTTATGTGATTCTTTCCCAGAGCAGTAAAAACATTATCACTTAGAATTTTGTTTATAAAAATCATAGCTAAAGCATTGAAATAGATGATGTGGTACATCAATTTTTATACTTTTTATTTTAAAACAGAGTTTTGTATTAGAATTTCACTTTGAACCCAATGAATATTTCACAAATGAAGTATTAACGAAGACATACCGGATGAGGTCAGAACCAGATGATTCTGACCCCTTTTCTTTTGATGGACCAGAAATTATGGGTTGTACAGGGTGAGTTTAATTTTACCATTTCAGTAAAGGATGCTTATCCCTTTGTTTTGTGATACTTGGTACTTCCTAGTGTGTGTTTCTTATGTACGTGACATACATAGATTATCTCCAAGTTTTCAATAAAATGTTGTTTCAGAAGAACTTATCCATCCTGTATTCCAACTGTTTGTCCAAAGGATGACACATTTGTTATATTTTGAGTTTGTGCTAATTATGAACATGTTTCTTGGGGGGGGGGAAATGGGGAGGTAGAAATAAAAATGTTCATTTTATACTTCTATAGAAAGCAGTTAATTTAACCAATTTCCCTCTAAAATTTGAAATCTAAATATAATAATTCTTTAGAGAAATCTCAGCTCTCATAGGAATTGAAACTAATATGTAGTGATTAAAAGTTTTTTTTCCTCCTTTTGTTTTGATAGGTGCCAGATAGATTGGAAAAAAGGAAAGAATGTCACTTTGAAAACCATTAAGAAGAAACAGAAACACAAGGGTCGCGGGACAGTTCGTACAGTGACCAAAACAGTTTCCAATGATTCTTTCTTTAATTTTTTTGCCCCTCCTGAAGGTAAGTACTGTTTTATTTGGATATGGATGGTTGTTTGATTGTGTTTTGTTTAGTTTCTTACTCATTTGAATTTCTTCTCTCAATTTTGCAGTTCCTGAGAGTGGAGATCTGGTATGTTGAATTTTTCCTTATTTGTTGAATTTGTTTCACTGTACAAAATTAAAGGATTGGTTCTCATAAGTGGGGAAGTAAAATAATTGCTGTTAACATTTTGTTCTGATACTTGAAATGCATAGGAAACTGTGCATCTGAAAAATCCCATTCAGAATGCTCATTGAGAAATTCTAAAAGAAATACTTTATTTTGAGATTTATAAATACTGTTGTGGGGGACTGATTTTCAAGACTGTAGTATTACTAGACTCCTCTAGCCACAGTCTGGTTAGAACTCTCTGTGTTTGTTATTACAGCGGAAATATGGTTTCATACTGTGGCCAGGTGTGTGACCATATAGCCAAAAACGATAGATTGTGCTTAGCGTAGAGCCTGGAATGAGGAACAACCTCTAAAGAAATCTGTGCAGGGGTAGACTAGTTCTGTCTTGAATATGTTTTTATGTTTGTCAGATTTTTTTTTTTTTTTTTTTGGTTTAAATGAACTGAGCTGATTTAAATAGTTTATATATACACAGAATTAAAAATTATGTTCATTGGAATAATTTGAGCTAAGTAAGGCTTAGATTAGATCTGCCAAAGGCAAGTATTTCTGCCGAAAAGGTAATAACTGGCTTGATTCAAGATAGTTTTTATAGGGTAAAAATGGAGACTATAAACTCTGTTTATAGTGTTAGTCATTGTTTAGTATCATAGAATTAAAACAGGATTCTTTTAATTTGAATAATATTGTACCATTTCTGTGCTTTGCCACTAAATAGAAATCCTAGATTGACTTAATCCGTTATCAACTGGGACGTTTCATTTGGTATTTTATTAGCTGCCTTGAGTATTGTTATTTAGAAGTATAAAATAGTCCTCTGTGATCTTTTATTTTGTGCCGTATACTTAATATTAGTTACCAAAGCTTTAGATTCAGACTTACTACTTGATCCTATTTGGTTTTTCTTTTTTTCAAACTTTTTATTTTTATTACTTTAAAAGAAAAAAACGCAGTTGTAACAAAGTTGCTTTTATATTTTATTTGTAAACCAGGAAAATAAACTAAGCCATAAACCAGTTTTGATTTTTATTTCTCACAATTTCTGAGTGTGTATACTGGTCTGCTGACTTAGCTTCATTTTATTAAAAATCTTCTAAAGCTAGGGTGTATGTAGATGACTGTTTGGTCACACATTTAAGCTAAATGACAAAGTTAAAAGTGAAGTTTAGTTTCTCCATATGATTTAAACTGGAGTCTTGCATATGCAACTTAACAAAATTAATAAATCTTGTACTTTTGTTTATTAAACAACAACATAAACACAGGATGATGATGCTGAAGCTATCCTTGCTGCAGACTTTGAAATTGGTCACTTTTTACGTGAGCGTATAATCCCAAGATCAGTGTTATACTTTACTGGAGAAGCTATTGAAGATGATGATGATGATGTGAGTAATCTGAATCCTGCCATGAAATCATTTGATAGGGAACGAAATTGGTGAGAGATGTAATTTTTAACTGTTAAAAGAGATTCTCTTAGAATCTTTGGATTTATTTTATTTAGCTGCTAATAGGAAGACTTCTGAATTAGTAAAATTTTATTGATTAGTATTAAGGTATAATTAGACTGCCCTGAAATCTTTGGGTGTCTTTATTGCTAGATGGCAAATACTCCAAAGAGTTTTAGCTCCTTTTTGTACAGTGTTCCCTTACAAGTAAAGGCAAATAATATTTACAGTAGTAGTTGTCTGCTCTTTAATTTTTTTTACATATGTCAGGTTTAGATTATGGAATTAAGTTGAGAGGTTCTTCTAGCTTTTTCCTTTATCATCATTTTGCTTTAGGAGAAGTTAATCTTTCTTCTTTTTAGAATATTAGTGGACACAGTGATAGATTTAACTATAGCTACTCTCAAATATTTGTTAGCTTCATTCAAATTTCACTCTTTTCTTCCCTTTTTAGTATGATGAAGAAGGTGAAGAAGCGGATGAGGTAATGTTTACCAAATGAGCAAATAATACTCTGTTTAAAAATTGAGAGACTTGTGTATTCCATTACTATAATCATTCTGTCATACGGGATAAACATGTTTTTGGAAAAAAAAATATGATTTTAGAGTTCAACAGCCAAACAATGTATGTATAAGGTTTCAATAAATAAATTGCTACACTCAGAACATTTTTTTTTATTTCAAATAATTCTGTTCTGCTGCAGGGTTATCAGCTCTTTGAAGAAGTCAAAAGCTGCAGTAAACTTTTTCAACGTTGGCTGCAGTAAATCTTTTCAATAAAAGCTGTCTGGATGTCTCAAGTTGTGTTGGGAAATTTTTCATATTAGAAGCTTTCAGATTAAATTGCATTGTCACCAAACTGTAATCATGAAAATCTGTTGACCTATAGAGTAACTTTTATTAAATTCACCCTACGTTATGAGCCATTTCTTCCTACTATGTACCTACTTCATGGATGCATTTTGAACTTTAATATAGGAAGGGGAAGAGGAAGGAGATGAGGAAAATGATCCAGACTATGACTCAAAGGTGAGCAAAATTGGTGCTGCTTTCTATTAAATTCAAGGCTGGTTAAGTAAGAGATGGATGTTTTTGAGTATAAAATGAATTTTTGTCCATTAAAGTATTTAATAGAAACCCATTGACTGAATAAATTTTTAATTTCCATGGGCATTCATTTCAACAAAACAATTTTAATGCATTGTTCCTAAGGTGGCTTTTTTGTTTGGTTGCTTGGGTGGTTGGTTTTTTTGGGTTTCTGACCTTTTCAGGTTAACTAAACCCTAGGATTCTATTTTAGTGGCACATTGTCTTGGGCATTTTTTTCCCTTTTTCATAGTTCTTTAGAAGCTTTTTAAATTACCTATTGTTTGTGTTCTTAGGTTTTCCCTCCAGAGACGAACTTTAAGTGAAGGTCAGGTTTTGAATCATTTGAAGGCAGGAGTGCTCGAGAATAAGGGAAGCAGTATTAAATTTACCCAACCACCTCTACTCTCCAACTCTGAGAGTCCCTGTCTGTTACTTATGGGAAGTTTTCATATCAGAACTAGTAAAGGTCTTTATGTCCCACAAAATAAATGTACATTATCAGACTTTATTTGAAACTTCTGGATTCTTTTTAATGCATTTACTCATTTGCTAAATGTTGTAAAATATGTTATAAAATATTCAGGAGATGATTTAACCTACTAAGCAGGTAAGAGAGGGTAGTTAAAAATCAAAATAAATATTTTAACAGGTAAGAATTACTCCTTAACAACAAAATATGAATGGAACTAGTATTTTTGGTGAACTTTTTTTTAATAAATCAAAAATAATTGATAATGAATTGCTTGATTCTTTGTATTGGCTTAGTATGTCTTATTTTAAAAAGTCCATTCCACAATGTGAAGTTTGGGCTTTATTTTAACTTAGCTAATATTTGAATGAATTCGTTATCCTTGTGATACCATTTTTTTGGGCCAGAATTTTGACAGAACAGTGAGATCATGTGATAATTTTTCAATAGTAACTATCTTAATTAACGGAAGCAGGTAGAGAAAGATAGATTGACTTGTTGTTTTCCTTTAACAGAAGGATCAAAACCCAGCAGAGTGCAAGCAGCAGTGAAGCAGGATGTGTGTGACCTTGAGGATAACCTGCACTGTAATAGCCTAAACACAACTATTATTTACTTACAGCCTTATGTTTTTGTATTGGTAGACTCAGTCCTTTTTTTTTTTTATTATTTTTTTTTAAAGAAAGGAACGGACATTTGAAGACCAATTTGTTCTACTTAGCATTTTAACTATAGTTCTTCTGCCAGATATGTTGAAGGCACAAATTCTCTCACGCATGTTCATTCATTGCTACATAGTTTGGTTCTTCTGGAGTATTTCTATCATGTAGCTCTTAGATTACAGTTACAGAAGTGAACAAAATTGTTAAACAGATTTTTGCTTTACTGATTTTTTTCCTGAAGAACCAAAGTTTTTTTTCAGCTGGTAGTTGAATGGATTTAAGTTTGCTTGCATTAGCTGTGCCTTTCATTATTTTGTTATAGAAATCTGTGACTTATAAGACTATTTGTAATTAAAGGAGAAAACTTGGCCAAGAGAAGTAATATGGTTAAGAATTTCCAGTAAGACCATACCCAATAACTTAGATTGTTACTGGTTTTTGTGTTTTAGGTAGTATGTTTAACTGCAAGAAACCTAACTTATTGTTTTGTTATTGGTTACCACAGGGAGGTGAATAAAACATAGTATTTTCAGAAGTTAACCTCATTATTTTAAGTGTACTTTAAATTTAACCTCCATTAACTAAGCATCTTTTCTTTGTGGTAGGGTCTTCCTTCTGCTTCCCTGGAAAGGATGAATTTTCAGCTTTTGACAAGCCCATTTCAAGTTTTTGTTGTTGTTTGTGTGTTTGCTTGTTTGTTTTTTGCAGCCTAAAATAAAAATGTCAAATATAATTTTAGTTCTCATCAGATAATGTCTTAATTTTGTACTAATTCAGGTAGAAGCAGAACCTTGCTTGAATTAACTTTGTACCCAGTTTACCATATTATTGAAGAAATGGGTGCCATTAAGAGGTTTAACACCCAAAGAAAGTATATTAAAAAAAAAAAAAAAGACAAAACCTTAAATCATACAGTGTTTTATTACGAGAAAGGTTAATTTTTTTGTTTGTTTTTTTTTTTTTTTTTTTTTTTTTTTTGTTAGAACCAGACAGAAGGCACCAAACCTCTATGGTTAAATCCAATTCTCATTGCTTAAAGTATGAGTATGTCATTTACCCATGCTTCTATTTACTTTGTATTAAAATGGGTAGTACTGTTTACTTAAACTACCTCACAGATATGTTAAGACATATTAAGTTAAATTTTTCATTAAAAGCTCAAAAAATTTGACCTATTTGTGTCACAAGTTTGATAATTCAGAATTTTATTCGTACCAGGATTTGATAAATTAAACGGAAAAACAAAGGTTAAGTACCTCTATTCTGGATATGGCTAGGCAACACTTGCCGAGATTGTGTGGCTCCTACTTTAATAGAAGTAGATAAATGAGCAACTGTTTCAGAAGGTCCAGTGATTGTTTTCATATACTGTAGCTACAGCCATATTGTAGTAAATACTGCAAAGATCATGGGACTAAATAAGATAATTTTTTGGAAGAAAAATTTGCCATTTAAATTTGAGACTGTAGAGTCATATTTAAAATACCTCAGGCTAATTACTGTTAATTTTTTGTGATAAACTTAAAAATTTTGACAGTGAGGGTACAGTAACTAGATTGTAATTACAGGACAGTCTAGAGTTCTACTAATAAAATTACATTGGGTTCATTTTTAGAGGTAAGAGTTTCCTTTTTGAAAATCTAGTCTTGGAATGTGAATGCGTTTTTGTTCATTGTATAGCACTGTCCCGTTTCTCCCAAGATTTTTAACTACTGGAAATCCTTAACCAACCAATAGTTTGTAGGGGGGAAAAAATGCCATGAAAACACCATATGTTTTTCCTTTTTTATTTGTCAAAATGATTTTGGTTGTTTTTAGTTAGACATCTTACGCTGACTTTGTTTTGGTACCCATAACTCATCCGAACACAGCTTTTTCTGAACTTCCAAATTTTTAATCTAAAGATAGAATCCCATTTTTAATGAGAAAGAAGTAGCAAAACCATAACTTTCCCCCCATTTCTTTAGGAAATAGCTATTGCCAAAGTGAAGGGGTAGATACTATTTTGTTTTGTTATACATGTGGGGGATTTGGTTTGCAGAGGAGTTGTTTTCTTAATAAAGTTGGCGTTCCAAAGGATATCAGTGTTCATATATGCCATTTCTCCAGTTCCAAAATGGTTCTATTCCATTTTAGAAATTTGAAATATGTAACTTGAAATCCTTAATAAAATTTGCATTTAATTTTATAAAAACGTACTGGTGATATTTTGGGGTTTTTTGTTTTTGTTTTTTAATGAGCATATAAGTACTTTTTTGTGGGGAAGAACAGGTGTTTAGAAATAGGATATTCTGTGCTTGGGCCAGTACAGCATGTAAATTTGTATAATTTTAAGGGCAAACTCTTAAATCCTTTTTTATAAGTAGGAAAACTGGGATGAAAAGGAATTCTTGAGTTCCTACAGATTGTTCTCAGTTAACTTAACAGACATTATTGAGACATTTCAGATTTTGTCTTTACAATCTCAGATTATAAATTGCTGCAGCCCAAGTAGTTTTCCCTTTAGAAATGGTAAAATTCCATAAAATCACCTGTAAATTAATACTTTGATCAAGCAAAATTATGTCATTTTATGGTCACTTAAGTATGGCAAACAACAGCTATATAAACTAGTTTTAACATGGATGTCTGAAAGTTTAATATCTGAATTCTTTTAGTTAGTATTTCTGTGACATGAAAATACTTCAGTTGTGTGGAATTGACTAAAATGGGATTCTACCTCTTTCCTTTTTAGATCGTTTAGTAACCAGTAAATCTGGAGACGTTAGCTTCAAAAGAAATATTTTTATTCTGTGAATAGGTTAATGATATTGATTGGTGTATGATAAGGGCCCTTAAGATAACACTGTTTATGTTCACTGCTGCTTGTAATACAGTAGTATGAGTTTGTGAGTTTATCTGAGTTGTAGGCCCATTCTCATTTTAAAAATGATAATTCGCATTAGTGTTTGTGAAAACCTTATAGCACCGTGCAGATATACTAACCTATTTAATATTCAAATATTCTTTGAACGCTTGGTTTAGAATCTGAGTCCATTTTTTATTGGTTAGTCTTATAAAAATCTTAGCCTTTATATTTTTGACTATTTAAATCAAGCAAAATGTATTTTAAATGTACAGAATAAATGGATAGCTTAGAAGCATATAAATGTTCTATCTCCATAGTTTATTTAGGAAAGAAATCATGCTAATTCAGTTTTTTCTTTTAATCTCCACTGTATATATAGTTGGTAATTGTGAACTGGATTTTATTTTGAAAATAAGTGTTCTTAATTTAGATAATTTGCTACTTTAAAGCACTAAATCTAATAGCTGAAAAGTATATGTAAATGATGGTGGAATTAACTGAGATTAACTTATAGATGTATACTGGTGGTTTTTGTATACTGGTTTAAAAATCCAGATATTAAACTATAACCTGCTTAAAAGCCAAGTTCTTGGACTGATGAAGGCTCATCTATATGACTTCAGAGAAACGTCTCGCTGGAATGTGAAATTATTTTAAGGGTTGAGTATTTAAGAGAAATTTTAATTGATTTGTTCTGTTACTATTTTTTTAAAGTATTTTATTTGACATCACTACTTTTGAATTTTTCATTAAAAATTGATATATTGACCATTCTTAGGTATAAAATGAGAAATAGAGCCTAAAAATTTAGAAATATAAATTGCTACCCAGAAGTAAGTTGTCCACATACTAAGTTTTCATGTTGAAAATTGAGAGTAGCTTTTGTAGATAACTTCTCTGTTTTGGATTTTATTATTTTGAAACTCAATTTTGCTTTAAATAAAGACAGTACTTTTAGTTTTTCATGTATCTTAGCCATAAAATAGGAAGAAGGAATTTGGGGGATAAGAGAGCAAAAAGACAAGTATCAGCATTTGACAGATACAGTAACAAGAGTAAAGTGATAGTATTCATAATTTTATTCATGATGAAATTAGGCAGTTGTGACTCTAATAAACTCATAGATGGTAGAAGAGTTTTTGCCATAATGCGCCGAAGTTGTTGGAAAGGTCTTAGTTGGGATTTCAGGGATGACTAGGAATTGTGAAGTGAGGGATGGGAGTAGAAAGCAGTTCAGATGAAGGTGCTGAATGAAATAGGACAACTTGGCACAACATGATTATAGAATGACTTAAAAAGCATTTGAAGACATTGTAAACCACCTATTTATAGGATACCTCAAGTGAGGGTGACCTCTCAATGAAGATAATTTTCAAACTAAGGATAGACAAAGCCATTTGAAAATAAGACCACTTGAGGTAGTGGTCTCAGGGCTAGTTAGAAATTAGGTAAAGTATTTTAGCTTTATCAAAATAAGGGGTGAATTTTTAAAATAATGAGTTCAAAGTTACATGTAATGAATCCTTTAAAAGTCAGATTATTTTTTTTCCCACAGTGATCCTTTATCCATACTGCCACTTTTCTCTGAAAGTATAATAGTTGAAAGAATTCTACGTTGCATACTCAAATCACGATTTATATTTTGCTAGTAGCTCTGTATTTTCATGTGTATACACATTCCTTGTAAACTGACATTTGCAGATAGTGTTCTGTTTAAATGCCTACACACACACACACACAGCAACTCCCCTTGCTGTTTTTCCACTATGAAGACATTCTTACAGGATCACAATACAGTTAAATCTAAACCATGAAATCTCAACCCATTTAATGATTAAGTCACCCTGGATTTGACCAGAGTTTCCCTTTTCAAGCTGGTTTCTATGTACTTTTGTTGTGTCTTGACTTATTTGAGCTCTTATATAACCTGTAGCTCAAACATTTTCTCGTCTCAGACTTTCTTCTTTTGATCCCAATACTGAAATTGGCTTTTTAAGGATTCCTTTAGATAGGGAATGGTATTTAGAAACCAAGTGCAGGGTGTTCCTGGGATATAACCTTGTTTCAAATCTTTTCAGGTGACACAATTGGGAGGTACATTGAAAACATTACCTAGAGGTGGATGCAACACAATATGATTTTTCTTAGCCTTACCCCACTTTTGTGTTGTAACTCTATAAAGTAGGTGGAGTTTGATCTAACTTGGAATTGTAGATGGGGTTGCGCTTGAAGGAACAAACCATGAATGAAAATGGAAAAGATAAAATTTTAATGAATGTGAGAAAGTAGTCCACATTATCAGGTAGCATAATGGTAAAACCATAGTTTTCCTTGTTTTGATGTCTAGCTTAATAAGAACACAGTTCCTGAGATACTTTGAGATTATTTGATAGAAATGTGTCTTGTAAACATGAGAACCTAGAATTTGTGGTTGGGGTCAACTGAAATGATTTTGGTGGTTTCAGAGCTCTAGGCAGAGTTTTGTTTTTGTTTCTAAAGCATAACTCCTGGTAAAGACGTGTTAGGAACATCATTACTGGTAAACAAAGTCTGTGGACCCCTATCTCAAAAGTTTGTGGTGTGCACTTGGCTAAAATCAAACTAGATTTCATAAAATGATTGTTTCCATTTGCTGATTTACTTACTACTTTCGTCTTTGGCTGAATCTGTGATCTGGGCTAAAAAAGTGTAATTGTATTTAGATGTCCCATGTTTCAAAAAACCCAGGTTGTCATTATTTAGTCAGTCCTCTTCAGCCCTAATAGTTACCTGGAGCCCTGGACATTGGAATGGACAGTCCTGGGGGTGGATAATGAGAGATGGTGTCTGTCTTGAGAACACATGATTTTAAATTTGGATTTGGCCACTCTATGTATCAAAACTTAAGGCTGGATTTCTTGTTTTTGCTGTTCTGTTGACTTGGTGAATGGACCTAAAACCTTTAGATTAACTTGGACATCAACATCCCAGCTTATCCAACCTGCATTTGTACCTGCACAATGTTTCAGCGTGGCTCAACTAGGCTGTTTTTACTCCCTGCCATCTGGACTTTGTGTGTATATCATAATACTTCAACATAGGATTCATTTCTGTTAAATGAATATCTACTCCTTTTGCAAATACACTTCACTTCTGAACTGGGTTTACCAGTTCAAATACTCAAGGGATTTTTGCTCACTATTGGATTTCCTAAGTTTTAGTACTGACTGGGTCTGGAAGATGAAGTATTAAGCAAATTTTTGCATGCATAGCTCAATTAGTTTGAGCACTTCCTAGTGTATTACCTATGCATAATACTGTATAGGAACATGTAGAAAGGTAAGTGATTTCTATGTGAAGATAATTCAAGGTCCCTTGTAGTTACATTCATACATCCTGAGTCACAGTGAAAAAAACCAATAAATACTGGATTGTGCACGGTGTAAATTCAATGGGAGTATGAGAATATGGGGAATATCAATAGTTAACTCATTGCATACAAAACTAACAAATGATTTTGCTGGCTCTTAGAGGATAATTCTTTTCTCCTGTACTGAGCATCAGCACGGTCAGCCTTTAAGATGAGGGATAGGAATCATCTGAAGGCTCTTAGGCGCAGATGTTTGGTTCTGGATGAGACCTCAGCTGGGTTGTAGTCAGAATTATTTGACATACCTAATTGCAATGGTGGCCGAGTTCCAAGAGCTTGTCAAGCAGTTGTATCCTTTTTGTGACCTACCCTGAGAAATTACTGTATTGACTAGCACTAGTCAGAAAACCCCAAGTTTAACGGCAGTGGACTATATCCCAATTTTGAAAGAGTGGAACTAGGATATTGTAGTGGCTACAAGTTACCTTTTTTATTTATTTATTTATTTTTGTGATACAGTTAGCTACAGTGGTCTTCCAAAATGACCAGAAGTACCAGGAAAGGTTAAATTAAATGCCTGTTGGAGAAATAATGACTACCATATTGGAATCTTACTTGGAGATACTTGGACAATTGAGATTCCTAGATGTGTGGGTAATTAGTTCACTTCTGAAAAAAAAAAAAAAGTCAAGTTTGGCAAAGTTTATAAGCCGACCACAAAGTATAGTTTACTTTAACGGTTACAGTGAATTCAGAGGGAAAAAAATCTACACAGTAAATCTTATGTAAGACCAAAGATGTCTGTTTAAGATAATGGAAGTTTAAGATCTTACACTTATCCCCCCTTTTCATATAACAATGGAAGTTAGGTATGTTTACTATCAAGGATACATCATTGATTTGTGATGAAACTGGTATTTGATGTCAGTTTCTTTGGCCTCTGCCTCTACTCCTACCTCCTCTGAGAGACCTGCGTTGGCTTCCTTGCCGATAACCTTGTGCACACATCTGATGATCGGTGAAATAACTTTAAGCTGGAAATTAAAGAATATTAGAGGCCAGTGTTAATGTGGACTTACTTTGAAATAGCCATTCAGGCATTCATAACCTCACGAAGTTTGCATCTGCATTGACTGACAAGCTAAATAGTATGTGGCTTAAATAGTCTTTTTCTTTGTTTAAGTGTAGACTCTGGGACTGGTGTGGGAACAACAGTGGGGGTGTAGGCCAGAGGTGGGGGGAAGGTGAGAGGATTCACCAAAGACAGTGGGGAGCAAAAGGATCAACTGAAACACTGCTGAAGGGAGCAGTGGGCAAGACAGCAGAGGTCTGTACCATGTGGGTTAGCTCCCTGGCCAGGGATCAAACTCTGTAGTGGCTGCAGATAGCTTCATAGTGCTGAGACTTAACCCCTTCCACCACCAGGCAGGCCAGACACTGCTTCAATTTTTAAAGTTGTATTAGTGTCTTAAATGCGTGCTGCACCTCTGTCATGTCCAGGTTCAAGGTTGCACCTGAGGCTGAAGCAGGTGAGACTCCTGGCCTCCATCCATCTTTAATGAAGAGCCTGGAGTTTGTCCTTAAAAACACCAAGGCTGGTAAATACATCAGACCTAGACACAGAAGCTGTGTTTGTTAGGGATTGGGAGAGTGCGCACTGGCCATCTATACTGAAGAACCTCGAATTTGGAAATGGTTTCATCAAAAATAACCTAAAGCACGCAAAGCAAATACTACATTTCAGAAATTTAAAAGCCCTGGAAAGGTAATTTAGGAATACAGCCCCAAAGGGTGTTTAGTCAGCCTTCATCCAAGGCTTTCACGGTATAATACCTTTCCCAGAATGAACTGTAAATAGAAAAGAACAAGTTTCTGATCCATCAAAGCATGCTAATTTTAAGTAAATAATGATTTAGTTAAGCACATAGTTGGTATTTATGAATTGTGGCATGTTGTCTATAACGGGGATTTGCGTTTTCTGGTAGCTTTGGTGGCAATGTGAAAGCTTGCCATGAAAATATTTCCTGTGTTCTATTTCTGGTAAAAATGTCCCTTCACCTTGATGGGTCTGGCTATTCCTAAAGAATATTTTATTCCTTTTACTCTTACCTTCCAGTTGTCCGTCATCTGTGATACACCCTCCATTGTCCAATTACTTAACTTAGAAGCCTAAGTTCTCCATTTGCACCACCCAAGCAAGCTTATACCACCTTTACCCTTCATCCAATTTTTTAAATTAAGTATGCATACAAGAGCTGGGGCACAGGCCGGATGTGTTGGGGGTGAGAGGTTCACCAGAGACAGTGGGGAACAGAACAGGCAGATCCACTGAAGTACACTGCTGAGGGGAGCAGCAGGCGAGCCAGGAGGGGTGTGATGTGCCATGTGACTTGCTCCCTGGCTGGCGGGGGATTGAACTTGTGCTGAAGTGGCTGCGGATTGCTTCATAGGCTGCGTCTTAATCCCTGCGCCTCCAGGGAGGCCCCTTCATCCAATTTTTGAAAGGAATTGTTTGCACTTTGTTTTCTAAAAAAGGATCTTTGCTCATTTACTGAAATTTTCTTTTTTTACAGATACCAACAATGATCAAGTGGAATATATGTTCAGACTAGATTATCTTGTAATATGTTTTATTGGAAAGAAGATTGTAAAAGGGAATCACCCTTGCCCAAGTGGTTATCAACCAGTTGTTTTGAGTTAACAGGAGCATTTACCTAGTTTGAGAAGTATATCTAGGAAAGACCACGTCAGCTTTTGATGGAGGGCTGTTCTGCCAGGGGAATGATCATAAGTTTAGTACTTCTGTCAATCACTATTAATACCTGATGATTCTGCCACCCCCAAGACCTAGAAATCAAGAGTACCAATATATTTGTAGCTGTTAACGTGACAGCATTGTATTGGTTCTTAGTTTCTTTTACCTTCTCCTTGGTCATCACCTACATACAGATGATGTATTCTCGCCTATATTATGAATTTATTGCAGAAATAAGTCCCTGCTTCACTCATTTCTCACTTCTAAGTTAATATTAAGTATACTCTAATCTCAGTTACTATTACACATCCTCAAAATGTTTATATGAGGCCTGTCTTATAGAACTGAAGCCTTATTAATACATTTCCAGCCAGAACTCAAACTAGTTATCAGTCAGCACTTAGCCTCCTGTCATGATCTGTTCAACTGCTAGGCACATTGATGAAAATACTGCCACTGAAGATCTGTTAATGATCAGACAATGCTGGAATATGATTAGGAATGAATTAACTCAGCCAAAAGAAGCGCAAGAGGTAGGATTTGGTGAAGCGAATAGTGAGTGTTGGGGGGCTCATTTAAAAGTTTGAATTGTGCAGGCAAGTAGGCTTATTGTGTGAGAGCTCTCCCTGCAAGGTAAGGAGTTAGAATGTTAGATAATGAGGTGATTGAAAGTTTTCTCATTTCAGGAATAGGGCTGGTGCAAGGCACAATAAGATTGTATGGATTCAGGTGGTTAGGCTATCAGAAAATGCTCAGTGGGAGGAGTGAGGGTCTACATTGGAATATATCGAAATGGGATGAACACAGAGCTGATTACTTAAAACATGGGTTATAGTTTAAAAACATGAGCATGACATTAGACTTCTCTTAACTGTTACTCAGGTTGGTCACTAGGTGGCAGCAGTTCATCAGGAAGCAGGGTGACCTAGCTAAAAGAATCCTGGAGAGTTTGGACTTGATTTTACTGTGTGTTGTAAGTCCTGTAATCCAGTTGTAAATGAAAGTAAACATTCTTTAGCAACATTTTCAAGTTCTTTTCAGTGCCTATGCCAGTATTGACTAATGGACTTGTAAACTAGTAGTTTCACTGCCAACTAAGAGAAATTTATTGTTTCTCATACTTCTAATAGCTCTTATTAGAAACAAATAGGACAGGGCCTCCCCGGTGGCGCAGTGGTTGAGCACTGGGTTGCGAAGCTGCCTGCAGCCTCTGCAGCACCAGTTCGATCCCCGGCTCCTCCCCGGACACCAGAGGAGGGTCCCACATGGCGCGCAGACCTCTCCTGCCGCCCACTGCTCCCCTCAGCAGTGTACTTCGATCTTTCTGCCTGCTCTGCTCTCCGCTCTGGCCCTGGTGAATTCTCTCACCCTCCTGCGCTTCTGACTGTACCCAGTGCTTGTATAAATAAATGAATAATAAATAAATCTTAAAAAAAGGAAATAGAACAATAGCTTATGTAAATTAGCCTCACAATATCAAGTTGCATTTTGTTCAGAAGAGAAAATGATTGTAGGACTTTAGTGATACAGGATGTATTAGCATTTAAGATTCGAAGGCCTAGCATGTATTGTAGTAATTCATTTTAAAAACACCAAATAAGTATTGGTACAGCAAGATTTGGATGTTATTTCATAAAGTCCTGCTACAAAAACTTTAAAAATAGGGCGTGTTACAGAAATCTGTCAAGAGGATTTTACATTTATTTTATGACAAGGGCTTCAGAGTTAACACTATTATGTGTCAAGATTTAGACTAGATGATTGGAATAAATCTAAATAATGATTCTTGCTCTCTTAAAGAGCTTATGTTTTAAGGGGAGGACTAGACATAAGCAACAGGCATACTAAATTTTCTAGTAATATGTTAGATTATACATGCAATAGGAAGAACAAATTGGGTGACTACAGTTTTAAGAGTGATTAGGATAGGGTCTCACTAAGATGACATTTGGGCAAAGACTTGAAGTGATTTGGATGACCATGGCTGCTATGTTGAAAATGGGAATTGAGATTACTGCAGTAATTCCAGGGGAATGATGATTTGGATCAAGGTGCTAATGAATGCTAACTCAAAACTACAGATGTAGTGGGATTTCCTGACTAAATTTGTGGGTTGGCTATTGAAAGAAATCGGTAAAGGGTTACTTAACTGCAAGACAGCTATTCTAAACGTGCAGTCCTACGGCAAGCATATTATGGAGATAACAATAGTTAAGTATTTAAAAGTTTTGTTAATTGAAAATACATCCAATGCTACTATCTTGATAAGTAGATCTTCATAAGTAGCTTGAAGTACTAGATTTAGATTTAAAATTCTTAAAAATTCCAGTGCCAGGGACCTCGCTGGTGGTGCAAGTGGTTAAGTCTCAGCACTATCAAGCTATCAGCAGCCACTGCAGCATTAGTTTGATACCTGGCCAGGGAGCTGACCCACATGATGCAGCAGACCTGTCCTGTCTAGCCCACTTCTCCCCTTAGTGTATTTCAGTAGATCCACCTGATCTGCTCCCTGCTCTGTCTCTGGTGAATTCTCTCACCCCCCACACCTCTGGCGTACACTTCAACGGGCCTCCCCTGGTGGCGCAGCGGTTGAGCGCTGGGCTGCGAAGCTGCCTGCAGCCTCTGCAGCACTGGTTCGATCCCCGGCCACCGGTGAGGGTCCCACATGGCGCACAGACCTCTCCTGCCGCGCCTGCTGCTCCCCTCAGCAGTGTATTTCAGTCCATCTGCCTGTTCTGTTCCCCGCTCTGGCTCTGGTGAATTCTCTCACCCTCCCATGCTTCTGACTGTACCCAGTGCTTGTATAAATAAATCAATCTTTAAAAAAAAAAAAACTAACAAAATTCCAGTGCCAGAACATTGCTTGTGATCAGAATTGATCCTCATCTCATGTCCCGCCCTTGCATTCCCATTCTTGGCTCTGAAAAGGTAAAGGGCCTCTTGCACATTTGTGTGCACATCAATGTGCATGCAGCAGATAATGCATTCTCTGGAACATTTAGGCAGGTTATGAAATCCTTAGTGCCTGGAGTGTAGTCTGGTATGATTATGAGCTCTATGTAGACACATTCAACTTTGATTCTTGTAATGAGGACCTTTTAGTTTCAAGGACGGTGGTGTGCCACGGTTTTAGGCCTGAGCAATGGTACAGGTGGCATTGTTAATCTATTGAGAAGGGCTGCTGATGTAGGTCTGAGTAAGGAGGTCAGTTTGGGAACACATATTTGAACTTTTGATTAGATCTCTAAATAGTACTAAAGAGAAGGGTAAAAAAAAAAAATTACAGTAACACTGGCATGGAATATATCAAAACAGAAGGCCGATTTTTCACTGTGACCATTCCAAACAGCTAAAGCTGTTTAAAAACTAGAAGCTTTGACTCCAGACCCTTACTGAACCAGTTCTAGCTGGAAATTTGTTTTAATCCATCATGTAAACGTGATTTCCTCCATCATATACAAAGTGCTACTTTTCTTTATTAGAAAAAGTTTTATGAAGCCTATTTTTTAGGGACCTAGAATCCCCTGTCTCTCCAGTAACCTACTCAGTGCATGCATTCAGTATGTGTTATCTTTCCTGACAGGTCAGCAATTTTTAATTTGGGTATTTCTTTGGTAACAAGCAGTCAGGTATAATTTAGGGAGTCTTTGGCACATAGATATCTTTGAAAATGATGAGTCTGGATGAGATCAACCTGGGAGTGAGTTTATATAAAGAGGTCCTCAAGACCTGAGCCCTGGGCCATGCCAACATTAAAAAGATTAGGGGAAAGAGGAGGAACCTGTATAGACTGAAACAAGTAAGATAGAAGGGAAACTAAAAGTGATGTCTTTGAAGTCAAATGAGCTCTCCAAAGGGAGAAAATAGTCAACTGTGTTAGACACTGCTGGTCAACTTGATGTAGCCAGTCATAATAGGCAATTTGAATCATTTCAAATTTGTTTCCTAAGCAATTTTGTCAGCTAACTCTAAACGATAGTTAACTTATAAGTGATATTTGTAGATTTTTGTTTGGTTATAGCTGAAGTCTTGGTGTTGGGGGCTGGGGGAAGAGCAGTTACTTCCTGGGAATTTTGGTATCTTAAATATTGCCATATGGCCATTTTTGTGAGATGGTGGTGACTGTTGAAATAATAGCAAACTTGCCACCAGTCCTGTATACTTCCAATAATGAATGCACTATGGGGTCAGAGAGCACACTGTAGACTTAACCTTGAGCTGCTCACAGAGTCACAATGTGAAATACCCAACTGGAAATTCTGAGTTTAAAAGTCTTAAAAAGTCTTTAAGTGATTCTGACAATCATGCTGCTGGTTCAGGCATTTAAAGTAATTTAGAATTGAACGTATTTGTTGTGCCCCAACAAACCTCAGAATATTAGCTATCTTAAAACCAAACGTGGTATACAGCATTTTTCCATATATGTCTCCCAATTAACCCTGTCATCAGAGACTCTGAATTGCACACTTAAAGGAAGTATCCTTTCCAGATGAATTGAAGAATGCCATTCTGTTAAAAAGATGAACAGCTGATCATGCAGAAATTCTCTGGAATGCTCACTTGTCCTACAAAGGCAAGGAAAGAACTGAGAAGTAGGGTGTAAGGTTTGTCATTGGTATACAAACAACGGAGGTGTTTTTTTTTTTTTACATAATCTTATTAGAAAACTATATAATTTTTAATAATTGCTTTCTTAAAAGACTACTAATCCATTAACAATATTAAGGCCCTGAGAACAAGTCAAGTGCAATTCAGTGGGACCCAGGATTGTTCTAGAATTGTTCCATCTGCTAAAACATTGTACCTTAGATCAAGGTCCAGGACCTTCCACATTTTTTATTTATCCTGTGTTCTCAATTACCTTGCAATTTAATGGAAATTTCTTAGCATGGCACAAAGAATTGGTTTCTTGCTCAGCTCTCCAAACTCATCTCTCACTTTTTTTTTCCTTCTTGAATTCTTTGCTTCCTTCACTTACAACTAGCTAGCAGGTGAGCTAAGCGTTCCCATCTTCCTTCTTAGGCACAAGCAGCAAGCAGCCTTTCCTCTTACCTGGCCAGCCCTGGCTTGTAGATCCTTCAAGGGATTGTGCTTCCTTATCCCCACGGTCGGTACATAACGGGTTCTGTTTGGTGAATTTCCCCCTCCCCAAAAGGTTTAATTTTGGCTTATGTGCAGCCTATTCTGTCTGTTCCCCGTAA
Source organism: Talpa occidentalis (assembly GCF_014898055.3). Lineage (NCBI taxonomy): Eukaryota > Metazoa > Chordata > Mammalia > Eulipotyphla > Talpidae > Talpa > Talpa occidentalis. Next base: position 30,707,665 of record NW_023601653.1, read on the forward strand.
TTCCTGTAGAAATTGTTTCAGTGTGGGAGTAGGAGGGAATTAAGGGCGAATAGTCACTTCCCCACATGAGATTCCAGAACAGAGATCTGACCTGTTAGGTGATTGCAGAAGAGGAAGTTGAGGCCCACCTGCCTTTCGGTGGGCTAAGTTGTGCTTTGAAGTGTGGGGTCTCAACACGGGACATTCTCCGGATTTAAGAGTAACTGGTGAGGTGGTGCAGGGTGTACGGATGGATCAAGAAAGAAATCGGGTAAAAACAGGCTAATGCTTAACATTTCTAGGTCGAGAAAAGGAAGCAGAGCTGAGGTGGGTCACCTTCATCTCTCCCTTCCAAACGGGACAGACGGTAGCGCCGTTGTTTCAACAATCGTCTGCTTTGTTCCAAGACGAGCTGGTTAATGCCCATGAGCTAATGTGGTGTCAAGAGACCGTGTCCTGCCGGCCTTTGCGCACGGGAAGTTTCCAAGCGCCCGGGGGCGGCTCACTTCCGCCGGGCCTGGCAGGAGAGCCCCACTCCCTGCCGCCGCCTCGCCCCAGGCCAGGGCACCGGGTCTGTGGGACCCCAGCGATCAGAGCGAACTCTCAGGGCCGGCCCCGGCGCCAGAGACACAACTTGATCCCGGCGCCGTCCGGCAGCCGCAGCCTCCTCGCAGTCCCAGCGTGTTCGGAGGCTGTTGGCAGGGGCCCCGCCGAGCGGGGGAGGGCGGCACCGCGGGGATGGCCGCCCCGCGCCCCGCGGACGTCGGCGCGCCCCGCGGTCGCCCGCAGCGGCGGAGCCGAGTCTCCGGGGCTCGGGTCCCCGCCGCCCGCCCGCGGAGCCCGCGCACGCCGCGCGGAAGCGGGTGGGCGGCGAGAGGCGGAGCGAGGGCCGCGGGGGCGTGGACGCGGCGGGCTCTGGACGCGCCCCAAGTTAATGAGGCGTGCGCCGGCCGCGGAGCGCCTCTCGGAGCTGGGCTTTCCCCCGCGGGGCGGGCGCCGGGAGCCGCCTTTTCCGCTGGGCGTCGCTCGGGGATTGGGAGGGTGGCCCATTCAAAAGCGCCGCGAGGAGGCCCGGCCAGCGTCCTTCAGTGAGCGCTCGCCAGAGGACGGCGGCGGCTCGGCGGCGCGCGGCTCCCGGACCTGGTGGCGCATCCGGACGCGGCTGCCCCCCTGTCCCGACCCCGAGCTGCCGCCCGCGCCGCTCTGCCTCCTGCGCGTGAGCCTCCTCTGTGCGCTCCGGGCGCGCGGCCGCGGGCGCCGCTGGGGCGAGGACGGCGCGCGGCTGCTGCTGCTGCCCCCGGCCCGGGCGGCTGGAAGTGGAGAGACCGGGCCGAGCGGCGGCTCCCCCTATGCCGGGAGGATGCTGGAGAGCAGCGGCTGCAAGGCGCTGAAGGAGGGCGTGTTGGAGAAGCGCAGCGACGGGTTGCTGCAGCTCTGGAAGAAAAAGTGCTGCATCCTCACCGAGGAGGGGCTGCTGCTCATCCCGCCCAAGCAGTTGCAACAGCAGCAGCAGCAGCAGCAGCAGCCTGGGCCGGGGCCGGCCGAGTCGTCCCAACCCGGAGGCCCCGCGGTGGCCGGGCTGGAGCCACCGGTCAAGCTCAAGGAATTGCACTTTTCGAACATGAAGACCGTGGACTGCGTGGAGCGCAAGGGCAAGTACATGTACTTCACGGTGGTGATGGCTGAGGGCAAGGAGATCGACTTTCGGTGCCCGCAGGACCAGGGCTGGAACGCCGAGATCACGCTGCAGATGGTGCAGTACAAGAATCGCCAGGCCATCCTGGCCGTGAAGTCCACGAGGCAGAAGCAGCAACATCTGGTGCAGCAGCAGCCTCCGCAGCCGCAGCAGCCCCAGCTGCAGCCCCAACCCCAACCCCAACCCCAGCCGCAGCCCCAGCCTCAACCCCAGCCGCAGCCCCAAGCCAAGCCTCAGCCCCTGCCGCTCCACCCGTATCCGCAGCCGCACCCGCACCCGCACCCGCTGCCACACGCGCTCTCGCACCAACTCCCGCACCCGCAGCCGCTCTCGCAGCCGCACGGCCACCGGCTTCTCCGCAGCACCTCCAACTCCGCCTGAAGGGGGCAGCTCCGGGCCCGACAGGTGAGGTCCTGCCACTCGGGCTGCCCAGGGCCACGCCGAGGAGTGGGGCGCGGGGAGCGTGGGAGGCGTGGGAAGCCTGTGCGCGGGTTTGGCTCTTCGGTGGAAAAATGAGAAATTTTTCCAACTTTTGCGGGGCGGTGGAAAGAGGTGGGGGGGGGGAAGCAAGCGGGAAACCGGGGAGGCCGAGCAGAGAGGGAGGCCTGGGGGGGCTTCAGCCCCGCGGGGTGGCCTCGAGGACCGCTCCCCGCCGCCCACCCGGACCCCAGCGGGCTCAGCTGGGCGCCCTCCGCGGGGCCGGCGCCGCGGGGCGGGTGTCTGGCGCTCGAGGGAGCCACGCTAGTGTCCTGCTGAGCTTGCTTTGTCCTCTGGACAGGCCCGCGGAGTACTGGGTCTTGGAGGATCCTGAGCCACCACTTTAATTCTGTTTCATTTCTTTCCAGCTTTTGAGGACTTGAGGAAGTGGGACGAGCACATTTCTATTGTCTTCGCTTGGATCGGAAACAAAACTGTCTCTCTCTCTCCCTCCCCGGCACCAGATCAAGTACTTTGGACATCACGCGACTTGACGATTCCGCTTAGTTTTCTGCAAACTCTTGGTCACAATGCAGAAAACGATTCAGAGTCCAGAAGGCTTTTATTTATGAACATTCGAAAGGATCTTCCAGTATGGTGGACCTTCTAGGAGCGATGATGTACTGTAATTTTATTTTAACGTATTTTGATTTATGTTTATTTATTAGTTTTTTTTTTTAAATGCTTGTTCTAAGACATTTCTGAATGTAGGCCATTTTCCAAAAAGGAAACTTCATTTTCAAAAACCTATTCCCTAGTAAGTTTCAGTCTTGGAAAAGAAAAAAAAGTGAAAGGATGGTGGAGGGGAAAAACATTAAGAATCCATTCATTATTCCTAGGGCATTTTCAGAAGATCTGACACTTTATTGTTATGCCAGGTGGTTGAAATTAAACTCTGTGATATTACTTTTTTTTGAGATTTTTTTTTTCCTTAGACATAAGTTCTGTGTAGAATAGACATTTAAAGAAACTAAATGTTCATAATTGTGTAGTTATGAAAATCTTGTTGCTTTTCTAAAAGGGAATCAGTAGTAATGGTATCTGATTCAAAATATTTAAAACAACCAAATGGATGACAGGGTGGTGATATCTGGAATATATGGTAAGACTGATCTAATATAGGAAAAACCTAGCTTTTTATCATCTCTGTGAAGGGTTCAATAAGATTTCTGAGTATGAACACATAGGTGTTTCATTTAAAAAAAAAAGTGATTTATGGGGGCGGGAATCATTCAACTCTTTTGAGAAAACATCTGTGTTCTTATATGTACTAGAGATTACCCTTCTGCAAGAGCTTTGCACACTACACTTGAGCCACATTTTCTGACTCTTTTACTTGCTCTAGAAACCTACTCTAGAATCTCATAGGATACAATTTGTAAATATTTCAAAGGACTAGAAGTCATAACTTTTGTTTTCATACAGAAAATAATGCTCATCAGAGAAACTAACTTGTGCTTTTTATAGCTCTGGGAGAAATTTGAGGGGTATATGTTTTGTTGTTAGGTTACCTAAACTCAGAAATTGAAAGAGGAAGGACTGGATAAACACTGAATTTTCAGTAAGAAAACAACCCCAGTCTTGTTTTAACAGCCACTGGTTCAGGAGTCGGGGGAGGGGAGACCATGTGCTTTTAAAGGTAGAACAAACCCTCTTCTGTTTTAAATCAAAAGGATGGTCAAAAATCCACAAGGGCAGATGCGACTTAAGTTTTTTTAAGAAGGCATAGATGATACCAAATCCTCTTGGGACTGAAAATCACTTCCTATCTGCAAGGCTTTAACTAATGGGGTCTTTGTTTTCCATTATCTCTTTCACAAAGTCTTGATCAGTATTTTTCCAGCATCTGAATTGGAATGGCCGGAAAAGTCCACAGCTGAGTTACACAGTCAAAAAGTGGAAATGGAATTTCATGGTAGAGATGTCTTTATTCTCCCTCAGTGTAGAAAAGAATCTTAAGGTCAAATTGCATTTTAGTGTAATATTTAAATGATGACATTTTGAGATCTTGACTCTAACCCCAAAAGTCATGGGGAAAGGTAAAACTCGTGAAATAGCAAGCAAAACATAAGTGGACTTCCACTTTCAAGGGGCTGTTTTAGTTGCATTTGTGAAATATGCTGCAAAAATTGAAAAACTCATATTTATGATGAGCAGCTCAGAAAGATAGATCTAGAGTTCTTAAGTTGGATTGGACTTCTTTGGAAGTACTACTGTACTTTTTAGATAATGTCTCATTGTACTGTAGTCTTAATATATGCAGATCATATCCTATAACCTCAATTAAACCACAGGATTTTTTTCCCAGATGGATGGAGTGATTTTTTTTTTTTTTTTCAAATTCTTGTGCTTAAAAAAATTAAGCCCATACCAAATACTATTCAAGACAAGGTTCATGTAGGACTTTAAGGCATTTGCATATTGTTAGCTTGCATCTAGGCCAGATAGTGTCCTTGGGGGAAAAAAATACGGCCAGGCCCTCTCTTCGCTACTGGAATTTTTTTTTTCTGGCTACCATTATTAAGGGGGCCACCAGAATCATAGTTCCTTGACTTTCCATAGTTTTATTCTTTGGTCTGCTGTGATAATTATGTTGAGTTTGGCTCCCTAGTCTGAATCCCTTTTAGCATTCAACTGTGAAACCTCAGAAATTAGAAAAGAGAAAAGTAGGATTTTTTTTCGTTTGACACTTTGAAATTATTTTGACTTACTAATTTTTCCAGAACAGGCACTTCTCTTCCCAAGCCTGCCCACCTGTATCTGTGCAGATGACTCCCTTTCCTTTCTCCTTTTCCTAATAAAACTGCCCTTTTAAAATGTAAAGAAAAGTTTTTTTTCCAGAACAAAAGAAAAGCGTGCTTAACAAAACTCAACAAAACAAAATACAAATGCAAATCTTTTAATGTGTCATTGGCTCTCTTCTACCTCTAAGAAGATGGTGCAAACCATCTAAAGCATTATGAGCTTGACAAATTACGTTCCAATGGCAAGATGTAAAAATACTTTTTGCAACTCAAGAAAGGGCAGGTCCAATAGAAAACCCATGCCTAAGTAAAATGTAAAGAGTTGAAAAATGAAAAGGAATGTCCCACTGGAAATTGAACTTTTGTCCTTCAACTTTTGTTGGCACCAAGCCTGGAATGCAGTAAGCTCAGTAACTTATTTGTTGGGAAAAATGAATGAAAGAAGGAAAAACTATGACTCCCTAGCACTTAAGGAGGTGGGTTGTCATGAATTGAAAAGCGCCTCCTTTGCTCACTCTGTTCTCTGAGATCATCTAATACTGGGATAGGTTAAGCATCCTGACGGAGTATCTTGGACATTCGTTACGTTCTTAGCGGAAATCCACATAAAACTATATTCTGCAGGGGGTGCTGAGGTCAGAGAGTAAGTAGCTATAAAGGACCTATTCAAAATGAATGGGTTTTCTTCCCTCAGAAGAAGGTGGGGTTCTCTCCATGATGTAGAAATCAAACTAACTTTATTTTTTTTTTTTTTTGTTTTTTTTTTTTGTTTTTTTTTTTTGCTTTGTTTATACAAGCACTGGGTACAGTCAGAAGCGCAGGAGGGTGAGAGAATTCACCAGAGCCAGAGCGGGGAGCAGAGCAGGCAGAAGGACCGAAGTACACTGCTGAGGGGTGCAGGGGGTGGCAGGAGAGGTCTGCGCGCCATGTGGGACCCTCCTCCGGTGTCCGTGGAGCAGCCGGGGATCGAACCGGTGCCGCAGAGGCCGGGGGCAGCTTCGCAACCCAGCGCTCAACCGCTGCGCCACCGGGGAGGCCCACTTTATAATATTACTTAACATGTTTTTGCGAAAGGAAAAATCAAGCTAAGGCATTCCAAAAATGAGTTCCTTTCAAAATGCATACACTGTCAGGACAGCTGGACTTAAGTTGAAAAGTTTGTTTTAAACTCATTACTCCTATATCAAACACTTAAAAACCCCTCATTTAAAATCTGACACTGCACAAGTTTGTGGCCAGTCTGTGAGCTCAAACTTTACTCACTTTTTGTCCTAGGGAGAGTGGCTTAGTTTTAACTTGGCTCCAGGTGTCTGCAATGTCATGTTCAGGCTTAGAAGAGGGTTCTAAGACATGAAACTGGAACAGTCCCAGAAAACATAGAACTTTGTAGAATGAAGTTGGGTCTCTGAACATTTGTTTTCTTTTTGTTTTGTAAATGTCTAATTGGTTTTTGGTTTATCGATAAAATGCTCTTGGCAAAATAAAATTTTAAATTGGGCAATTATAGAGCTTGATCCATCAGTGTTTTTTCCAAAAGAAATACACCTACCTACTTCTAAAAAAGCAATCCAAGATATATTCCATGGAATTGTTTAAGAGCTATTTTCTAAATTTTTGACTTGATAAAGGGTCATTTTTGACTTTTTTGAAAAGCAGTATTGAATAGCCACTCCAGATTTATATAAGATTGGATGATAAGATAAACTGTGACTTTGTTGGCAGACATCTGCCAAGTGGTGTATAAGCTCCAACAGGGTGTTCATAGGAAGGGCATTATTGTCTAATGAAGGAAGCAGAAGGACTTCTGATCATTAAAAATATCTGAATAAAAACTGGAGTGACCTACCCAGATCTGCTCTGAAGTTGGCCTCCTGGTGGAAAAGGTTTTAACAATTGGTGGTCCTTCCAAAGCACTGTATTTAGTTTGGGAAGGTTCTACAGGGCTTCGCTGTCATAAAGGTATTTATTCCCCTTCTGGGAAGAAAAGGACCATTTTTGAGATTGGGAATTCATTTTTAAAAAATTACCCAGGAGGGCCTCCCCTGGTGGTGCAGCGGTTGAGCACTGGGTTGCGAGGCTGCCCGCAGCCTCTGCAGGGACAGTTCGATCCCCGGCCACCGGCGAGGGTCCCACACAAAAAAATAAATAAAAATAAAATAAAAAATTACCCAGGAATTTTAATAAATAATATAGAAATTGACTCAGATCCATTGATGAAATAATGAACTCTCAGAATACAATGGATTGGAGTTGAATTTACCACAGTACTCAAGAGAATGAGGAGTAGTCCTAGTGCGATAGCTTGAAGGCAGTTCCCTCTTGAATTCCAGAGAGATTTGAAATCTCCTAGGTCTCTTGAGAGGCTAAAGCCTCAACTCTTCAAACAGGTTCCTTTCACGTTTCCGGTTTTAAGTTGAGAGCAGAAGGAGGCTTGATGTTTAAAGGACAGCAGCATAATGTTACTCTTACAGTCTCCACTGGTATGGCCAAGCCTTTAAATCGTAACACTTTAAAATAAGAAATTTGAAGCAATTGTCTGTCCCGTAACATAGTTTCACACTAACATCTTTTTCATTCTACTGTTGTATTTCTTTCTTTTTAAAGAAATGAAATTTGAGAGGACAAATAGCTGCCATTGCAGTGTCTCTGCAAGTACTGTGTGAAATAAATGTGTGCAGTCGGTGGTTTAAGTTGTTAAGAGTCAGGATTTGAGAGTCATAGTATAGCAGAGCCTCAAATAACATCATTTCATTCAGTGTCAGTTTGTTATAACACTGATAAGAAAAAATAAATATATCTATTCCTGGCTAGGGCCACTGTTTGTGCGGAGTTTGTATGTGTTCCAGGGCCTCTGGTTTTCTCCCACTTTCTAAAGATTTATACATTAGAAAATTTGGGGTATCTAACTGCGTGAAGTTCCCAGTATGAGTGTGCTATGGAAGGATCTCCTGTCTAGGTTTAAGTACCTGCTTGTGCCCTGAGCTGCTGCAATAAGCTCCAGCAACATTTTAACCCTGAACTGGGATATCTGGGTTGGAAAATGGTGGAAGGAAGGAAGAAATACAAATTGATTGTTTATTATTAGAAGCACTTTGGAATTTTCTTTAGAAGTTTGGTGATGCTTTTAGGATCAGGAATATGCAGTAGGAACTTATCTCTTGTTTTTATCAACTGGTCTATGGTAAAATTGATTTTGTTATGATCATTTCACTTAAATTTAAAGTTTTGAGGAATCCATCAATGACATTGAAGTCTTATTGTCTGTCTGTCTATCTGTCTATCTGGAATCACATTAAAACAACATTGCAACTGTCCATAATTATTGACATAGGAAAACCTGTTGCCACATGAGTCTATTCAGCAAGATTAGAATAAAGACTAGAAAAAAGATAAGAACAAGACAAGTTCTTACTTGCTTTGTTTCCAACTCAAAGACTTTCCTGGACCCTCACACATAGAAAGGCTCCTTGGTGAGAATGTTCTGGAGCCCTGGTCTTACTTGCCTACAAAGTGAGTCTGGTTATCAAAAATGGTGCAGGTGTGCACCAGAGGGCTTTGGAAATTTAGGTCATCTGGGCTTTCCTTGATCTGAGGGTGGTTTTGAATCTGATTTTATCTTGAAGGGATTCTTAGGACCTGAGGCTAGAGAGCCTCTCTTTGTTACTCCTTGGTGCAGTCAGAATTACCTGCTTTGGTGTAGGGTGGATGTGGGAGTGGTTTGCTCTCTGCCAGAGCATTTACCTGAAGCATCTGATGTTTAGTTAGAATCCGGAAATGAAAATTTGAAAAAATAGTAGATGCGGTTAGGTTGCTTATACTCAAACCCTGCCAAAGTCATTGATAATAGAGTGAGCAAACACGCACTACAGTCCCTTAAGACCAGAGAGCCTGTGCTTCCGCACCAACTGATAAACGAATATTCAACTCTTGTACAGAAAGAAACAGGAAATGACTCTTGAGGAGTTTCGAGGTTTTAATTATGTCACCATCCTCCGCTGGCTTTCTCCTGGCACTGATAGTTCATACAGTTCAGTTCCTAGTGAAGACAGCAGCTCAGTTATTTTGCAAGCGTTTTGAACTTTGTTGCAGCAAATTCTACTGAGTAATAGGGCTTACCCTGTCAGGATTGACTCATCACCTGAAAAGAACAGACAACTTGGTGACTAATCCCAAAGAAGTCAAAATTGTAGCAGTGTTAGGTATATTTGTTTTCTAGATTTTAGCTGCCAAAAAAATGTTCATTTTTTACAAAGTTTGCTTGTAGTTTGTAAACACATACCTGTTTTTCTGTTTGTTTGTCTTAATTTTTGTGTAGAAGAACTGGAATATAGGCCAGAGGTGCTGGATGAGAGGATTCACCAGGGACAGAGTGGGGAGCAGAAGAGGCGGATTGACTGAAACACACTGCTGAGGGGAGCAGCGGGAGAGACAGGAAAGGTCTGCTGCACCATGTAGGTCACCTCCCCGCCTGGGAATTGGACTCATGCTGCAGTGGCTGGTGATAACATGAGAGCGCTGAGACTTAACTCGTAGACCACCAGGAAGCCCCAGTAGATACCTGTTTTTAATAATCTTTCCATGCAGCCTCTGTGTGTGCCTCTGTAGACACAGACATAGACAGACAGACACAGACACATAGAAAGACACATAGACAGAGAGACACATAGACAGTCACAGACACATTGACACAGATGCAGACACACATAGACATAAACATATATTCACTTTTCGCGCTCTTATCTTTCATGGTTCATGCAGGTGGGTCAATCCTTTGCTGTGGAACTTGACATCTGGACAGAACAGGCTTTTTTAGAACTTTGAGCATCTGGTTGTGGGGGTTAGCCCTATTCTGCATAAAGCCCTTTAGAAAGCAGTGGACTGTGGCGGTGCAAGGCCCCTCTTACTTCCTGATGCTGTGTTTCAGTCTCATGAGAGGAAAAGACTCCAGTCTCAGTGGGAGAAGAATTCAGTAACTTACTTTTAGTTTATAACAGCAAACGAGATTCTTCAGGTACATATTACATATATATATATATATATATATATATATATATATATATATATAATGTTTGCAGCCTTGAAAGTGAATTTGATTCTTGCCACAATGCACTGGTTTGCTATAGAATAGTTGTAATCACTGCCAAGAGTTCTAATTAAATCCTTCATGCCTATAATACAAAGTGCCAGGTAACTACTAGGAGACTTGAGTTGCTTGGTTGTCTAAACAGCTGGTAGGTCCAGGTTTGTATTTGCTTTCTCTATAATAGTAGTCGGTAATACCTCTCTTCTACCATATAAATGATGAATTTGAGACCAGAGATGAAAATGCAATTTTAGGAGTTCAAGCAAAGACTTGTTCATCCCTCCATTTTTTGTAGAGGAAGAAAATGAAACTAAGAGGGCCAGTGATTTGCCCATGATCACAACCTATAAGAATTAGTCAAAGACAGAATTAGAACACAAACCCAGCTCCCTAGATTCTTGATGAATGCTCTTTCCACTGATGCACTCCTTTATATGTCATGGAAGATAATTTACATACATCCAAGATTCTTGCAAATAATTAGTGGAAGCATTCAGACATCATCTTTTCTCCCCCAAAAGTATAAACTTAAAAAAATTATTTATTAATTGATTTTTCCATTTTAAAAAGACAGCTTTATTTAGAGAAAGAAAGAAAAAAAAGAGACACCTGCATAGACACAGATGGGCAGTATTGGGAGGAGAGCTCCCCAATGTATAAATTTTAATTTAAACTTATATAAGCCATCTCCTTCAGGGGTTTATAAATATTGAAAACAAGCTGTTTAATTTGACAGTTAAAAAAAAACTTGTGACTTAGATCTTCGAAATATAATGCAAGTGGTGAGTTTACTCAAACCTAAAGCGAGAGGAAAATTTACAAACGAAAGCAGATCTATATTTTGAAACGCACATATTTTAAAATATGGTTATTAGAAAAAAAAATATGGTTATTAGAATATATTCTTTCTCAAACTTTATTAAAATCATTTATTTGGAAACTGGGTTAAGAAGCTGTTTGGAATTTATCACAATTCCTAAAATATTCATGGAATGTTTCCAATCTTACTGGTCTTGGAGTTATCTCTGGAATCAAAAAATGTAGAAGTGCTCTGAATGTTTACACAGTTACTTGGGGAGGTAGCTGACTGACTCTTACTTTCTTGTAGGTGTCAGGAGAATATTATCTGAAAATGAGTTTGTGGAGGGTAACAGATTTATGGGCATTCATGAGATCCTAACATAGGGATGGTAAAACTTGTTACTCCCCTTCCAGGAAAGAAACTAAGAGAATGTAACTCACTAGCTCAAAATTCAATAATAAATAACCGTGCATGTCCTACTAAAGACATTAAATACCCTACTGGACAACCTGGGGAAGATTTCAGAACTTGTACCTTTTAAAGAGAGGATGGGGAGGAAAAAGGAGAGGGATCCCTAATAAGTATTTATGCTCCAGCAGCCAGTAAACCAGCTTTTAATTCACTATTATGTGTGTGTCCTGGGTGATGCCATTATTTCCTCTTACATAAAATGACCTTTTACAGGACCTCATTCATGGCGCTTGGCTCCCTCCCGGAGTCACAGCACTTGTCACAAGGCAGCGGGTTGCCTGCTTGTTCTTATGCAAGTGATGACTGGGGGAGCTTGATAGGGGGTGATGCTGACAGCCTCTCTCTGACAGCAGATTGTCAGCATTCTTGACCCGGGCATTCATGAGCCTGAGAAAACACTTTGATTTCTATGTGGCTTTAAAAAATAAGATCCAGTTGAATCTATGGCTATGTAAAATAGGTGCTCGGAATAGTTTTTGTGGGATTAGCTGGTTCTCCCACGTCCCCTAAACAAATTCTTGACAGTGTTCTGGTGGTAATCAGGATAGCCTCATATCTGCAAGCATTTAAGTTGACATATAAAATCAGTATCCCTACTTCAAACTTATTACATAGAAATTAACATATATAAACAGGGAGGAGAGACAAAGAGTGTTTGTGAATTAAAAGTCTGGAAAGAATCATGTATGAAAGGACAGTGTGTGAATTGTAAGGGGTAGGGACAGGAGTTCATCCTGATAGGCAAGGAGTAGGGGTGCGGCTAGATCTTGGCAAACCTGGCAAATGAAGAGATTGTACAAGAGAACAGAGGGAAAGTGAAGGCATTTTTCTAAAGAATCCTTCAATTCATGCTTTCCATAATTACCAGTGAAAGTTTTCCTTTTATGGAGAATAACCTTTACTCAGGATGCGCAATTCCTACGGACCTTTAAGGCTTTGTTTTTTTCCCTTAACAAATGATTAAAAATATCATTTTTAAAATGAAGATTATTTTAGAAGAAAAGAGAAATGAAGTATTAAGCTTTCTTTTCTCGTTTGAAGACTGATTATCTCCTAAATGAGTCTCTGAAAAAGGAAATCAACTTAGAATAAAGTGAAACTTTTTTGAATTTTTGTATAGGTTCAAATCTCTTAAGAAATATTTTTTGTAATTTGGCTTGAGTTTGAAAAGCTGACGTTGATTAGGTTACTTCCTCCTAGGTCCTAACCCTATAATAAGGGGTGGAGTAATCATACTTTTGTAGGATTTATATGAGGAATCAGTTCGGGCAAGATAACTCTTTCTGTTAAAAATTATTTTATTATACCTGATGGCAGTATCCCAATACTACCTCAGAAATAATTAATAAAAACTATTTTATTAACACATCTTAAAACTGGTTGCTGATTCACATATAGATAAAACAATACATATTTTTATATCAAGAATCAGGAAATACAGATACTTATGTAAAAGCTACAACTATTTTTCTAGGTTTTATTATCAGTGATTAATAAGCCTGATTCCACTCAGTGCATTAAACTAAAAGTAAACTTAAAATTACTTTTTCTTTAAAAGATGAGTTATGTTCAAGGCATAATGGCAGGCATAGGGGGCTACAAATAGGAGAAATATGTAAGGTTTACTTTCAAGAAACTGAAGTCTGGGGAAGAAAAGACGTAATATTACCGGGGGTGTAGTTCTAATCATCGTAGTTAATAGAGTATTAATAGCAGTAGTAGCAACATTTATTGTGTATTTACCAAATGTCAGGTCCTTTACCACATGTTTTTTATGAATTATCTTTTTTGTGTGAAGATTTATTTTATTTTTAAATTTTATTTATGCATACAAGAGCTGGGGTACAGGCCAGAGGTGCGGAGGGTGATAAGATTCACCAAACAGAGTGGGGAACAGAACAGGCAGACTGACCAAAATACACTGCTGAAGGGAGCAGCGGGTGAGACAGGAGAGGTCTGCTGCGCCATGTGGGTCACCTCCCTGACCAGGGATCGAACACGTGCTGCAGAGGCTGCAGATAGCTTCACAGTGCTGTCCTCAACCCCTTGCACCACCAGGGAGGCCCTAAGAAATTAATGTTTTTAATGTTACAACACCTACAGTTCTTTTCCCTCCTGGAAAGTCTGTGTCTATTTAGGCAAAACATCTAGAAAGGTCTCCAGTAACCACAATGTCTGCCAAGGAGCATCCCTATCTCATCACCTCTTTATTGCAATCTCCTGGAGCCACAGACAACAAAAATCTCCATTAATTTACAAAATCATCCGGTCTTTTTTAATTCTTTTTCCCCCCTCCTTTAGGAAAAAGAAAGATGTGCCATTTTGTATACTTTTGTTTGTGTGTGTGTTTGTTTTAGCAGTAGCCTCAACAATAGAGCAACATATTTCGTTAGTCACTCACTTTTTTAGTCTTCTTTTTCAGTCCTTAAAAACACTAGCTGGAATTTCTAAAGGAGGGAGTCTTCCTTTTCTGGTTTTTTAAAGATTTATTTATTTATTTATACAAGCACTAGGTACAGTCAGAAGCGCGGGAGGGTGAGAGAATCCACCAGAGCCAGAACGAGGAGCAGAACAGGCAGAAGGACCGAAGTACACTGCTGAGGGGAGTAGTGGGCATGGCAGGAGAGGTCTACGTGCCATGTGGGACCCTCGCTGGCCAGCCGGGGATTGAACCAGTGCTGCAGAGGCTGCAGGCAGCTTTGCAGCCCAGCGTTCAACTGCTGCGCTTTCAAGGAGGCCCTTTTTTTTTTTTCTTTATTAATGGAAGAAAATGATTTATATTTATTTATTTAATACACATTGATTTAATTTTTTTCTTTTTCTGAGTTTAATTTTGTTTCTTTAATTATTTGTTTATTTCTTATATCATTGTTCATTTTTAAACAATATTTGCCTCCCCCAACTCCCTCAGGTATGGTCCCCATAGAGTTTCCTTCCCCAATGCACCGGTGCACCATCACCTCAGTCCCTTGTGCTTCTCCCTCCCTCCCTCTAACCCCTCTCCCTCCTCCTTCCCTGCAGTATGTCTCTGATTTATAATTTTCTGTTTTTGTTTTGCTGTATTTTGTACTGTTATTATTTTTTCATACTGATGTTTTATTTGATTCCCCTATATTCCTGTTATAAGTGAAACCATCCAATATTTTTCTTTTTCCTTCTGGATTATTTCGCTGAGCATAATTCCTTCCAGCTCCATCCACGTTGCTGCAAATGGCATGAGTTTATCTTTTTTGATGGCTGAATAATATTCCATGGTGTATATATGCCACATCTTCCTGATCCAGTCATCTATTTTTGGGCATTTGGGTTGTTTCCAGGTTTTACCTATTGTAAATAGTGCTGCAATAAACATAGGGGTGCAGGTGTTCTTTTGAATAAATGTTTTGTTCCTTTGGGTACAGCCCTGGTAGTGGAATTGCCGGGTTGTATGGTAGCTCCATTTTTAGTAGACTGAGGAACCAGGAGGAGGCTTCTTTTATTTTCATTGCTTGACAGTCCAATATGCCTTCAACTCAACCTCCTCCCACTCCTATGTAATGAAAACTGTACAATGAAACCTCCTGATCAAAGTCTGATTATTTGCTGAATTTGGAATGTATTCTTCTAACATAATCTAGAATTATTCTTTACACTATTGTCTGAAGTGAAAATGACTTGACTTAGGCAGAAAATTTATTTCAGCTGAATCCTCTATTACCTGAACAATCAAATAAGCAGTGTTTTGCTTTAATAATGTAACTGGAAAGAATGATTAAGGAAATAATAAAATTTAACAATAGTAATTGCTACTATTTTTATTTTATAATGGATCCTTTATCATAGCAGTCCTACCAGGTAGGTATTGTTCTCTCTCTTTTACTCATAAGAAAAAAGAAGCCTACAGAATTTAAATAAGATTCAAGGCAAAATGGTACAGATCTGGGAGACTCCAGAGACCCTCCTGCTTCCACCATTGGGGACCTGGTGGGAGTTGTTCAGAGATAGTAGCATTGGGGGAGACCAATCTCAGCAAGCTCACTTTGTTCTACAGAGAGAAAACTCTGTAGAGGGTGGCCATGTGACCAGCGTGACTTCCAGAAAAGAGTGGGGTATCATTGGCCATCACACACTCTGCTGATTCTCCCCCAGGCCACCCTGCAAGGCAGTCTGAGTGATTTGCAGATACTTTATTTATGGAATGATGGGGTGTGGATTAAGAGGAAAAAACATGAAGACTAGTTTTATTTAGCATTTATTCAAGAAAAACTCATGCCTTTATAAGGAATGGAATGGAAGTCTTGTCTCCTGACTGCAATGACAAGCATCACTTCCTGGGGAACTGATGAGAACATCTTGTCATCCCAGAGACCCCCCCACCTTGCCAGGACTGAGCCCTTGACCTTATCTGAGGAAAACACATGAATCATGGCGAATGGGAAGTCTTGGAGGAGAACTCTCCAGCCAGCGGGATGAAGGCAACTGGCGCAGCACACAGGCAGAAAGGAATGAAAATCTAAGTAGGAGGACTCAGGGGTTGCTCCACTTGTTACCCAAACTACACTCAGATCTCACAGTCCCTTGATTTTCTTTTCATAGTATCTTAATTTAATTTGATTTTTTTTGGTAACTTATGAAAGACTCTCTTGTTTCTTCCCTTAAAAAAAAAAAAAAGGCATTCTGAAAGTCTCCATGGCATTACAGAAGAGATGCTGCTTGGTGCTGCTTTCAGCCTGTCTGTCCCAGTCCAGCTCTCTCATCTGACTTCATGCCACCCCTGGCTGGATGTGCCTGCAGCAGTGATAGCACCGTGAGACCACGTGAGCCAGTTTCCTCCAGCTTCTTCATCATTCCTGGGAGACTGCTGTGTTCAGGTCTAGTCCTCAGAGTCCAGAAAGTGGAGGCAGTGCTTCTACCCAGGGCAGAGGCGGGTGCAGCTCAGTGTGGGGGCACAGAAGGAGCTGACCCAGATCCGGCTCCTCCCACAAATGAGCTTTGTGTCTCATTTGCCTTCAGAGCCTCTGCAGAGCCCTGAAACAGAGCTGCCCCCTCAGTCGGCAGGGTGGAGGCTTTGGAATACAGGCTTCTCTTCAAGGAAAAGAGGATCTGTTTGTCATTAAGGGGTTCTCTCGCCCACTCCCTTTCCTTGTCATAAGGGGTCCCCTCCACCTCCCACACAATTTTCAAATGTGTGAAGTGGGTGTGTTGGCAGGTAGAGATGATGTGGGGGAAGTGTGGAAGCCATTTTCCTAAGAAAACATGTTTTTTTTTTTTTTTTTTTTTTTTAAGATTTATTGGGCCTCCCCGGTGGCGCAGCGGTTGAGCGCTGGGTTGCGAAGCTGCCCTCGGCCTCTGTCACTCCGGTTCGATCCCCGGCTACTCCCCGGCCACCGGAGGAGGGTCCCACATGGTGCGCAGACCTCTCCTGCCGCCCGCTGCTCCCCTCAGCAGTGTACTTCGGTCCTTCTGCCTGCTCTGCTCCCCGCTCTGGCTCTGGTGAATTCTCTCACCCTCCTGCACTTCTGACTGTACCCAGTGCTTGTATAAACAAACAAACGAATAAATAAATAAAAACACATGCCTCTTTAAAAAAAGAAAAAAGATTTATTTATTTATTCATATAGGCACTGGGTACAGTCAGAAGCACGGGAGGGTGAGAGAATTCACCAGAGCCAGAGCGGGGAGCAGAGCAGGCAGAAGGACCGAAGTACACTGCTGAGGGGAGCAGCGGGAGGCAGGAGAGGTCTGCGCGCCATGTGGGACCCTCGCCCGGTGGCTGGGGATCGAACCGGGGCTACAGAGGCTGCGGGCAGCTTCGCAACCCAGCGCTCAACCGCTGTGCCACTGGGGAGGCCCCAGAAAACATGTTTTTAAGGGATTTTGATACTATAGAGGACAAAGATGTAAAAAGACAAGGCAGACTTTGCCAGGAAGCAGAAAGGGGAGAGATATTGATGCAAATGCAAACCTCAGCTCTAAACCTCTTAATCAGGAGATTAAGGAATTTTCTTCACTCTATCCCTGCTTTCTAGAGCATGTGATGATGTTGCCCAGAAGTGACCATCTGTCCTAGAGTTGTGCTTCTGTGCTCCCCTCACCATTGTCAGCTTGTTCTACCTGCAAGCTCATCTCCCTAAGTTCCTTGCACTGAACATTTAGATAATCTGTCAACTATGTGGTCAGAGAACTTCATCTTAACTCCTGCCCATAGTCTGTGCTTTTGCTTCTCCCTGCATACTTCACTCCACACCTTCAGTGCATGTCTGGCCACTTTAAGTGAGGGTGGTTATAGAACTTTCCGGAAGGAGTGTTTTTTTCATGGAATGCTTAGGGCAGTTTTCCAGGAATGTCACAGCTCCAATTTCACAGCAAAGGAAAGAAGGTGATGGAAAAGGTCTCAGTGGAGAATCAGAGTAACAATAAAATGAGAAGACCGAGGATGTGTGGGCCATAGGAGGGAGTGAGTACAGGTGAGAGAAAAGGGAATTAAGGTGAGCTCATCCTTGCTGGCATCGCAGCATCTGTAGAACATCCAAACATCCTAGACCCCCTCACTATAATTCTGTCTTGGGCAGCAGTGACAGTGATACCGACTGGACCCCATCCACTCATCCTTACCTTCTCACCTCCTTTCCTGGAAAGTCTGGACAGCTTATTGGATACTTAGTGTGGAACCTTTAATGAGAACTATTATGGGCCATGGCTGCGGCCATGTCCTTTGTCACTGCCATGTCAGTTTGTCATTCCAGGGACCACCAGAGCCTTTGAGATCCCCAAAATTGAGTCAGCCTTTCTCAATTTACACTGTCATCCCCTGAAAAATTTAGAAAGGCTTCCTTGGGCCTGGCCTGGATTAGTTATTTGAGGTCTTTCAGTGTGGGTCCCCTCACAGGACCTGCCTTAGCTGCCTTTCCCTTGGGGTGGTCCCCAATAGTTATTTCATCAGCTGTCTTGCACCCTCCTCTACTTTTCCAGGAAATCAGGGCAGCACTTTTCACCCTCTTGGTTTAAGAGTGCTAATTCCAGTGTCCCAGGTGTATGTCAAGACCTAAATTCCCTTGCTGTTTCTTCTTGGAGGTGTAGGGGTTCCTCACACAGATAGAGGAATCCTAGTAGCCTGTTTCATCTCTCAGTTTCCAAAAAGCACATACATAACTACCCTAGGGTGACACATAAGTGAAAAAGTAAGCAGCAAAATAATTCTGTATGGGTGACTTGTAAAGACCAAGCAAGACTTGTGATTCTAAAGAAGAACAGGGAGTATTTCAAAGACTGTCATTAAGCCCTGAGCTATTTTTGAGGTTGAGTGCTGGGAATCCTTTTAAGCAACACAAGGCAGAGTCCCTCTGGGCATGCTAGACCACCCCCAGACTTATGAAATGGATTGCAGAGGCATTCCAAGACAGGCTGGGAAAAACCTGACAGGAAGTATTCCCAGAACACTCTACTCCCAGAGTCCCTGTTGGCTAATGCCTCGGGCATAACTGTAAACAAAGCAGAAGCGCTTCAAAGAATAGCAATGTATAAACATAAGCATTAGCTTCAGCAAACAGAAAAATGTCCTCCTGAATTTTGTCAAGTCATAGGCACCCCTTATGCCAGGACATTCTGGCTGTAATCAAGGAAACTATGCATTCTATCACCAGAGCCATGTCTAACCCCCGTGCCAGGCCCCCCAGGTATCCCGTGAGTACACCATGTTTCAGTCAGATTCTTCTGGTGTTGGGAAGAAAATGATGGTGGGGACATGGTGAGGGGGGTCAAGATGTCTGGACTGGTGTCCTTTGATGTCTCCAAAGGGCAGTTTTCTGGTTAGTCATGGTTGTGGCAAAACCTTGCTAATATCCCACTTAACCCTGCTTAGCACAGTCTGGTTTCAAAGAACAGGGCATATGTGGGCTTTGGAATCAGATAATCCCAGTGTCAACACTCAGTTCTATACTTGTAGATTTGATTATCTCACTGAACCTGTTTTCTCATCTGAAAAATGGGAATGATAATTTCTGATCCATGGAGAGGGCTTAATTTAAAAGTATAAAGGTTTATAAACATCTATATTTTAGTGCCTGGCAAATAAGAGATACAGACATTTATTGCCACTGCAAGTATTTCTGCAAGATTTTAAAGTAGTGACTGGCTAGTGAGTGCTTATTCTACACTGGGTATTAGGCTAAATACTGTGCATGTACACATTTTATGGTCTTCATTTTTATTATAAAACTATTGTTTGAAAACCATGATTCTTAAGATACTGCAGTGCTGCTAAATATCAATTTAGTTAAACAAGAATCTCAGCCAGAGAAGGGAGGTTTGAATAGACTGACATTTCTGTTTACATTTGCTTACCTGACTCACTCATTATATTTCACAAGCAATTTATTCTTGAGCAAGAAACAATATCATATTTCAGGAGGAGTTAATCCTCTCTGTGTCTGAATTTCTAAATGCATATTAACAATTGGGATAGTTGGCTCTATAGCCTAGATTAAAACCTGCTTTCAGGTGAACAGTCAAGTAACTGAAACCCACGTATTAGGTATCAACTGTTTTAATTATTTTACTGCCTGACATAATCTTTCTTGATTCTGCTTCTATATTGGCACTCTGCTTCTCTATTCTTTTATGCCACCTTGCATTTGTCCAAAATTCCTGTGCACTTTAATAGGAAGAATGCATTTGTTGTTCTAGACCATATATGTGAGGACTGTATTAACAGAATCATTAGCTTGGGATACATCCTGTGCCAATACATGATATTGGGGTAATCCATAGCTTTGATGATTATCAGGTAGAGTGACTCAGTTAAAATATGTAAGAGCGCCCAGCTGAATAGAAGTCTCTAGATGGGGTGTCACTGACAACCTAGGAAGGCTCTGTCTGTGCAGAACAAACATCACAGCTCTGTCCCCGCTTCTCGGCAGCGTGTCTGGTAGCCTGTCACCTCTGTGCTTCCCCTGGGAGAGAAGCATGAACCTTTGTTTGTAAATGATTCAGTGTGACCAGAGGGTTGGGGTGAGCTGCTTTTCTTGGGACAAGAGAGAGGATTTGAAGAATTTTTCTTTTCTGTCTAGCCATTGGATTAAGGCCCTAAACAGTGGGTGGGAACAGTGACTCAGATTATTGATTGATTCATCACTGGTGCCAGACAATATGGTAAGATGCTGCCTGTGTCTTGCCTTTCTTATTTTCCATGACAGACCTATAAATTATTATTGTTATCTGAACATTAACTATGTCAACTTAACAGAGAAGTCGAGGAACTTGCCCAAAACAAGCAGCAGCACCATCAGGATTCACAAGTCATTGTGTTTCCAATACAATTCTTACTGCTATGCTGAATAATGATTAGCATATTCAGAAATCCCTTAGTATTGGTAGTAAAAACATTTATTTTGTTAGATTTCGTAGATTTTCAGGTCCAGTTTCTCCATTGTGTGACTATGGACAATTTAATGGCTCCAAGACTCAGCTTCTTATTTTTTCTTAAAGATTTATTCATTTATGCATGCAAGAACTGGGGTACAGGCCAGAGATGTGGGGGTGGGGATGATCCACCAGAGACAGAGTGGGGAACAGAACAGGCAGACTGACTGAAATACACTGCTGAGGGGAGCAGTGGTCTAGTCAGGAGAGGTCTGCTGCACCATGTGGGTAGCTCCCTGGCCGGCTGGGGATCGAACTCATGCTGCAGAGTCTGTGGATAACTTCACAGTGCTATGCTTAACCCCTTATGCCACCAGGGAGGTCCTTAGCTTCTCATCTTTAAAAAAGGGATAATGGTGGAGAAAATAATGATATGATGCTGCCACCCTTTTCAAATGCTGTAGGGGGATTAAACAACGAAGGAAGTACACATAGGGCCTCAGCACCTAGTAGAGGCTTAAAACAGTCTACCTGCTACTATTACTTATTTTATTCACATGGAACATCATTAGTTTTATTGTTAAGAATACCACAAAGCCACTCTTAATTACACAGTGTTTTTCCACAACATCCCTCTTGTTAAAGACTCCATTACCAGAGTTGAGGATAAGAGAAAAGGTAATGGTATTTAATTTAGAATGACAGAAATTAGTATTAGCAGGACATTCAGAACTAACTGGAGGGAATTTAAATGCAGGAGAAACAACATTGTGTCTGAGAGTCTTAAGCTGCAGTCTTGAGCTGATTGAGGCTCAGGGAGATGCAGAAAGGAGCCAGGCCCTGTCCTACCAGGGAAGGGGAAGGAATGTGAGAATTCCTATTCTATAGCTACTTATGAAATAATTTAGTGATAAGGACAAGCAGTCTTTTTTTTTTTTGGAAGATTTTATTTTTTTTAATAGAAGAATTGGGGTACAGGCCAGGGGGGCAGGAGGGTGAGAGGATTTACCAGGAAGATTGACCAAAATACACTGTTGAGGTGAGCAGCGGGCGAGTCAGGAGAGGTCTGCTGCGCCATGTGGGTCATCTCCCTGGTCGGGGATCGAACTCATGCTGCAGTGGCTATGGACAGCTTCATAGCCCTTATGCCACCAGGGAGGCCCAATAATTAGTATTTTACTTCTCCATTTACTCAGAAGACATTTAATGAATATTTCCAATTTGCTTGGAGCTTTGCTAAGGTATAAACATTTGGGTAACACTATTTTCATCCCAAATGCATTCATTAATATGTGAAAGTATGGTGCTACATGAAATTAATAATACTGTATTGTGTACTTTGAAGTTGCTAAGAGTATATCTTAAACGTTCTCATCACAAGAAAAAAAATTTTTTACTATCTGTAGTGATGAATGTTGACTAAATTATTGTGGTGATCATTTTGCAATTATACAATTGTTCCCTGGAAATATAATGCTATGTGCCAAATTATTTCAATTAAAAAATAAACCAATATATGTCACTTGAGGAGTCTGGTAGAGATTTTTGCTCTCTACCTGTCAGGGGATTGCATGAAATTCAGTTAGTAGGAAACCATAGGTTTTGCTCGCAAAGTAGACATAGATGATATATTAAATACAAATGTTGGGCCTCCCTGGTGGTGCAAGTGGTTAAGACACAACCTATGGGGCTGTCTGCAGCCTCTGCAGCATAAGTTCGATCCCCCAGCTGGCCAGGGAGCAGCCCACATGGCACAGCAGACCTCTCCTGACTTGTCCGCTGCTCCCCTCATCAGTGTATTTCAGTGGATCTGCCTGTTCTGTTCCCACTCTGTCTCTGGTGAATCCTCTCACCCCTCACCTCTGACTTGTACCCCAGCTCTTGTATGCATGGATAAATAAATCTTTAAAAAACAAACAAAAAAATAAATACAAATGTTGTTGAAGTAATGAACAGCAACTTACTTTGTTCTATGACCCATCAATGTGACTGAGAATGGCTGACTTAAATCCTTCCTGATTTAAAAACAGGGCAGAGGGAAAGAGGTGGAGAGTGACAGCTGCTGAAGAGGAGGTGCAAGGATAGAGAGAGGCCAGAGCAGAAGACAAGCCTCCCACTGGTGCCTGGTATGGACTGTTCACCTTTGGAAGAGCAGCTGCTGGGGAGCATTTTAATCCTGCCTGGCTGAAATATCCTTTTGTGCCGTTGGCACTGCTTTCCTTTCAAATAAAAAAAAATGGGTAATTTACTATAAAGGAGCTTTCTTAAGAATGTGTTAGTCAACCCATCATTAATCTGTTGCCCGAAGAGGTCCCCTGTCTTGATCATAGCCACTCTCATAAGAGAAAGGTAAAAGAAGACTGGATCCCCTCAGGAAATGTAGCATACATGTGATTCTCACAGACTAGTGAAATCTAATCTTGTTATTTATTTTACTGAAAAGCAGTGCTAACTCTAATGGGAGATGGAATGGTAGATTAACCCACTGAATAATTAGCTATGACGATAGAGTGTAAATAAAGTCTTCCCTCCAGCCTCTTTATTTCCCAAGAAGATTGCAAGCTGATTTTCTGACTTCTAGACTCTGGGGGAGTATGGCAGCATGAAAGGACACAGTCTGGTGCCAAGCCCAGCATCTCCATCTTCCTGGCAGTGTGTCCTCAGTTTCATTAGGTCTTCTAAGTCTCAGTTTTCTCATCTGGAAAGTGGGGATAGCATCTCCTCCATATAATCATTGAAACAACCAAATGAGATAATATATAAAGCTATGTGACCTTGGGCAAGTTATTTAAATGCTTTATGCCTTGGTTTATCCATCTGTAAAATTGGATAATAGACCCATCCAATGGAGGTCAATGAGCTTAGAATAGTTACTGGCACATTGTAAACAAATATAGTTGATGATGGATGATGATTAGAAAGATACTGAAGAAATGCTAGCTCTTATTATTCCTCTTTAATCCCCAGTATGCCATTTTGTTAAAATTCTGCTTTCATCATGTGGCTCCCTAGCTAGATTAGCTAGGATTGTCATTTTAAACTATGATAACAAAAAGAATTAAAACTATGAACATAACCTCACCCCCTATCCCCATAATAGTCCAGATTCTTACAGATTGGAGAGGGGCTTTGCTTCACAAAGTCTCTGACAGATGTAGGTAGACAATGGTTCTGGCATCTCTAAAGTATGACTTTCAGTGTTCTGCTGGTGTGCCATCCAAGGCAGATGGAAGAGGAAATGTGCAAGGAAGACTACATACATAATGTTTAGTCTTCAACTAAAAAACCCTTTGAGAATAGTCAGCATCATTTAAAATAACTACAAGAATGCCAACAATATTTAAATGCCCCTTTTTTAAAAAAAGTGATTGGGGGGGGCTTAAATTTTATCACTTTAAAAGAATTTGTGATCTGGGCCTGATAGAATGCTGCTAGACCACTTTGGGACACTGTTATAATGTAAATCTTGCCCTTTTTTCTACAGAGTGAACTTAAGCCTAGCAATCATTACAACAAATGTTGTGAAGAGCAAATGCGTTTTAGCAATTCTGAAATTGAATTGTGTGTAAATCAAACAAAGTTTACCTTCTAACAAGTTATTTCCTCCTAAGACTGTGGGGACCCCGACCCCCAGGTGTCTACTTTGAACTCAAGGTCTTTTCACACAGGTGCTTTCTAAGTGATCAAGGTTATCATCAGCCTCACTTTCAGTGTCCTTTCTAGACTTCCCCATTTGCCTTCAAGGAGAAGCCCTTTTTTCTGATGTTTCTGTGGTGATGAGGAGGTACTCTGGGAAGGAGAATGTCTCTGCCACCTGCCTATTTTGCTATCTTCACGTGGCACCGGTTGGGTCACGCATTTTCTGAGGATGAGGAGAGGAGCCAGAATCGGGTCCAGCTGGCAGGTTCTGCTGTCTTGTTGGCGTTGCAACTTCACAGGACCAGCTGCAACCATTTTGCCACATTTCTTCCATCAGATCCCACCACTTTCCTAGACTTAGGTGGTGAAAAGGATTTTCTTTTCTCGGTAACTTTATGTTTTGTTACTTTACCTGAAAGTCTCCTTGGAGAGTTAGAAATACGATTTTTGCCTACTTGTTCCTCTTGACTCTGGTAAGACCCAGAACCTGGGGCACTGGGGGAGGGTCACCACGTTTGTGTTTGTGACTTTGCTGGAAGCACTGCCTTCTCCTCAGTCCTCCCATAACATGGTACATTAGTTTTATTCTTGAAAAATGAAACTTAGGCAGAAATTCCCAGCTGTGGTTTTACTTCTCTAACTTCCCGTGTTCGATGTGAGGTATATAGGCTGGAAATGCTAGTTTCTTATATCTCCCTCCCCCTGAGATACTTGCATTACCTCCTTTGTGATCCAGTTAGTTGTTGAAAGATTCCAAGTCCTCAGAATCAGAGGCTCAAGAAAGAAAATAAACTGGGCCTCAGATGATAATTACCCTAAGGGACTGGCTTGGAGCATAGAAGTGGCAGTGGTGAGTATTACTGCTTTTGTGTTTCTCTCCTCTTCAGGGATTTTTATTATGATTATTTAAGGATATTTATACTAAAATAAACAGTTACAAATGTTAGGGAGATTGGATTGCACTGGGGTTCTCTTTGGCTTTCTCTATCTCACAGCTGCGAGTGTTGCCTCCTACATGTTATTAATTTAGAGGTAATCAGGTTTGCCTTTGCAGCTGTGCAGCATATGTTTTTCTAAAACAGTCATGGCCATGGGCACCAGAACAATTAAGACTGGAAATAATGCCAGCTTTTTTACCCCCCTGCTCTGATGGACTGATAACATTTTATTTCAAATTTTGGATTTTTATAGCTTTATCGTTAAAGAGAGCACAACAAACATTTTTGAGCCTTTACTGTGAATCTGAACTAGTTCCTTTTCATAAATGATACTGTATTTAGACACACCATCTTGATGTTTATAAATGATTCCATTTTATTAGTGGAGAGAGAGGCTAAGGTCTGAAATGCTTCATGGTAGGAGACAGTAAAACGAAGTCAGACACAGTCAGATATATATAGCACTATCCTTGGACTGTTGCATGGGGAAAATCCTGATTCGATATTGCCAGCTGGAAATTGCCATTTCTTTTTCCAATTTTAGTTCAATTCTAAATCATTTTTAAGTTACTCTGATAGAAAAGCTCATTTTGTGGTAAGCCGTTTTCTGACTCAACCGGAAAAACTGTCTTACTTTTTGGATAATGTTGTAGAATTTAACAGATTATAGATTCCTCTGAAGGAGGTTTTAGCTGAGTTACCATATCCGTAGGATAGATAAGCCAGGAACAAGTCTTCTATCACAATAGCCCTGAACCACAGGCTGCTCGTAGCTCAGCACTCCATGTTTCTTTCTCCATTCAGAGCAACCTGTTCATCCTCTTGATTAAGATTATCAATGCAAGTAAAATTCACTTGAAGGTTTATCCAGCTAAAGTACCCCTGTATGATATTGTGTTTTCTCAGTAAATTTACCAATTCATTTTATTTTGCATTGTTTCTGCTTTTATTTGCTTTGCATTAGCTTTCTGTATATATTGAACTCATCCACAAAGATCTAACTTGGGGGTCAACAGACTACAGCCTTGGACCAAATCCTCCTGCCATCTACCCATTTGTTTATTTGTATCTGTGGTTGCTTCTGCATTACTTTGGCAGAGACAAATAGTTGCAGAGTCTAATTGTAGCCTTGAGACAAACAGTATGAGCCTCTCTGGTGTGCTCGGTGTGCAGCTGAACAGAGAGTCGCAGGCCTACAAGGATCCTGTGCTTGGTTTCACGCTCTACTGTGGCCATCTTGAAGCGATGAATAATTTGGGAACAAAGTACTCTGAATTTTCATTTTTCACTGAATCCCCAAATTATGTAGTTTATCAAGCAACAGAGACTTTATGAGGCAGTAAAACTTAAAATATTTACAGTCTGGCCCTTTACAGAAAATTTGCTGATCTCTGATTTAGCTGATCTTCCGTTATATTTGTAATTATTATTATTTTTTTAAAGGTTTATGTATTTATTTATACAAGCACTGGGTACAGTCAGAGGCGCGGGAGGGTGAGAGAATTCACCAGAGCCAGAGTGGGGAACAGAGCAGGCAGACCGACCAAATACACTGCTGAGGGGAGCAGCGGGCACAGCTGGAGAGGTCTGGGCGCCATGTGGGACCCTCACCCGGGGACCGGGGATGGAACTGGTGCTGCAGAGGCTGCGGGCAGCTTCGCAGCCCAGAGCTCAACCACTGCGCCACCAGGGGAGGCCCTATTTGTAATTATTTTAATTGTTGAATGTGTATAAGAATTACCTGGAGAGGATGTTTAAAATGTTAATTCTTTTTTTTTTAAAGATTTATTTTATTTATACAAGAACTGGTGTATAGGCTAGAAACGTGGGAGGGTGAGAGATTTTACCAGAGACAGAGGAGGGAGCAGACCAGGCAGATGGACCGAAAACACTGCTGAGGGGAGCAGTGGGTGAGACAGGAGAGGTCTGCTGCACCATGTGGGTATCTCCCTGGCTGTCTGGGAATCGAACCCGCACTGCAGAGGCTGTGGACAGCTTCACAGCGCTGCGCTCAACCTGCTGTGCCACCGGGGAGTTAAATGTTAATTCTTGAACTCATATTTAGAGATTCTGATTTTTTAAAAGAATTATTTATGTATTTATTTATGTATACAAGAACTGGGGTACAGGCCAGAGGTATGGGGGGGCGTGAAAGGATTCAGCAGAGACAGAGTGGGGAATGGAACAGGCAGACTGACTGAAATACACTGCCCACTGTAGGGAGTGAGACAGGAGAGGTCTGCTGCACCATGTGGGTAGCTCAGGGGATCAAACTCCTGCTGCAGTGGCTGCTGATAGCTTTACAGTGCTGTGCTTAACCCTTTGCGCCATGAGGGAGACCTGAAATTCTGATTCTTTTGTGTGACTCAGGTAGCTATATTTTAAAAAAATCTAGAGATGGTTCAAATGTGGCTGCTCCTTCATCCTCATCTAGAGAAAATCTTGAATTTGAGTTGTCTCATTAGATATAGCCTTACTGATTCAACTGCCTCTGTTTTCTAATTAATTTTTTGATATTATGATCAACTAATCTCTCCTAAACACCTTGACATAATACCACCTTGCTTCAGATCTTTTTTTAAATTTTTTTTTTTTTGCTATAACTTTGGTTGACATTATTGCTTGTGTTCTAGAAGTATAAGCTCCCCACTCCCCCATTCCTAGGTGTTGTTACCACATAGCAAATCTCTGAGGATAGAGCCCCTTTCCAGGTATTTCTTACCCTATTCCTGTACAGAGGTAGTGAGTGTCAGAGACATAGATTAACCCACAAGCGTTCGCATTTATATTTTGCCACTCAGCCACTGGGTTCTTGGAATCTTTATCTTGAAAACTGAGGCAATAACTTCTTATGCTCTATTGAGAAGAACACAATATTTCTCTAGTGCTGGCCCTCAGTGCATATAAATGCATTCTAATCATGAGAAAGCATCAAACTCAAATCAACAGATATTCTACAAATAACTGACGAGTACTCTTCAAAACTGTCAAGCTCATGTAGTATAGGGAAGACTCAGAACAGTCACAGCAGAAGAATAAGGAAACATGATGAATAAATGTAACACGAGGTTTTGGATTGACCTAGACCAGAAAAAGGACAGTAGTAGAAAAATTTAAATAAGGTGTGTATTTTAGTTAATAATGTTAATTTCCTGTCTTTGATAATTATGCTATGTCTATATCAGATGTTAACTGAGAAGAATTAGAGAGAGGGATATAGGAAATTCTGTCTACCATTTTTGCAACTTTTATGTAAGTTTAAAATTAATTCAAATAAAAAGTTAAAAAATTGAAATAAGAATAGTATTTATGTTATAGGGTTGAGAGAAATGATGAAATAATGCCTAACATTCTAAAGACATTTATTAGGTATCAGCCACAGGGAACGCTAAGCATTTAGAGTAGGTAAAAGCAAAAAGCATTTGTCTTTTCTCAGGTACAATATCTGGTAAAAACTCTGAGTTCCAGCAAACTTTTTCTGTTCACTGCCTCTCAAATCAGTTTGAGACCCCCCTATTGCCATTCTGGACTTCTAGAACTCCTATTGTCTGCAGTACTCAGCACTAATTTTGTGCAACTTGGTATTGTTAATTTTACTTTCATGTCTTCTCATCTCAGCTAGAAAGGAACTTCTTGAAAGCAGAGGATTTGGATATATTACAGTGCCTTAACCAAGAAGCTTGTATGTCACATACTGCTTGTACCAACAGTCTTGTATATCCCATAGTGCTCTGCACTAACAATCTTGGAAATCCCACCATATCTGTCCCCAAGAATTTCCCAAGTGTTTGGTTATTCTCAGATCTCTAAGAATGGCTCACCTTGGATGGGTCTGGGACAGGATCTGTGGCCTTACTGGAGTTGGCATAGGAGGGGATATTAACACTTAGCTTTTTGGATGATTTCCTGGAGTAACAAGCACTGCAAACTCTGATATTCAGCCATCATGTATATTTTTTTTTACCGTTAAAAATATAACATAAATTTTACCATCTTAACCATTTTTACACATGAGCAGTTCAGTATCTACTCATTGTTATAAAATAGATCGTGAACATACATTTCTTCATCTTAAAAGGCACTTTAGCTATCCAGAATCTATGACAAACTCTACTTATTAATAAGAGAACAAATGGTAAAAATCATTCAGTAAAAAAAAGATGAAGTTTTATTTTTTAATTTCTCTCTCTTTCTCTCTCTCTTTTTTTTTTTTAAGATTTATTCACTTATGCATACAAGAGCTAGAGCACAGGCCAGAGATACAGGGAATTGGGTGAGAGGATTCACCAGAAACAGAGTGGGCAACAGAATAGGCAAGCTGACTGAAACACACTGCTGAGGGGAGCAGCAGGCGAGACAGGAGAGGTCTGTTTCACCATGTGGGTTTCTCTCTGGCGGGACAGGGGATTGAACTCGTGTTGCAGAGGCTGCGAATTACTTCACAGTGCGGTACTTAACCCCTTGTGCCACTAGGGAGGCCCGGGTGAAAGTTTTAAACTGACATTTCACCAGTGAAGACATACAGATAACAGATAAACACATGGAAAGATACTCAACATCATTTGTCATTAGGGAAATGAAAATTAAAACCACAATGAGATACCTATCAGAATGACTTTTAAAAAAACCCAGAAAATGCCCAGTGCTGACCAGAATGTGGAGTTAATGGAACAATGGAACTCTCATACGCTGGCAGCGGGAATGCAAGAAAGGACAACCACTTTGAAAAACTGGTAGTGTAAGAAATGGTTTATATGCTAGACCTGCATTTAGCATATAAGCCAGCATTCTCACTTCTAGATATTTACACAAGAGAAATGATGACATATGTCTGCACAGAATTTCACAGGTGAATGTTTGCAATAGCTTTGTTCATAATCACCTCGAAGGAGACCACCCAAATGTCTACCCACTAGTGAATAATAGATAAACAAATCATAGTACATCTATATTATGGAAACTACATATGTTGCACAGATAGCCAATCCATGCAACAACATAGATGAATTACAAATATATTATGCTGACAGGAGCCAGACTCAAAAGCT
The DNA here is from genome assembly GCF_014898055.3 of Talpa occidentalis. Taxonomy (NCBI): domain Eukaryota; kingdom Metazoa; phylum Chordata; class Mammalia; order Eulipotyphla; family Talpidae; genus Talpa; species Talpa occidentalis. The sequence continues at coordinate 30,737,881 of NW_023601653.1, forward strand.
ACACTATTTGGTTCTTTTAGTATAACATTTAGAAAGCAAAACTATAGGGACAGACAGGGGTTGGGAGAATTATCTATAAATTTGGCAGTGAAATATACTGTATTATAATTTTGATATTAGTTACAGTTGCTGTAATTGTTTAAATGCATAGCACTGTGCACCTAAAGTCATTTTTATAGTATGTAAATTATAATTCAGTTGAGTTTTAAAAATACTTTAGCTATTCAGTACTTCAAATAATTGGCCACCTAATTTATGGTGTTACAATCAGAAATGGCAGGATTAGAAAGGAAATGTTATGTAATATGTAGGTAGATACTAGTTTCCTTGGACAGTCCCAGCTAATGCTTGTTGTTTTCTGGTGACCCAGTTGTGTTTACATATGTCCCAGACAGTACCTTGTTTTTGATGGTAAACTTTAGAGTCTTATTGTGTTAGGTGATGTTTTCATAGTATTTTGGACAAGTTTTTGAGATTCTAGACCATTTAGCAGAATTTTTTTTTTTTTTAATAGAGGCATGTTTTTATTTATTTATTTGTTTGTTTTTTGTTTATACATGCACTGGGTACAGTCAGAAGCGCGGGAGGGTGAGAGAATTCACCAGAGCCAGAGCAGGGAGCAGAGCAGGCAGAAGGACCGAAGTACACTGCTGAGGGGAGCAGCGGGCGGCAGGAGAGGTCTGCGCGCCATGTGGGACCCTCCTCTGGTGGCTGCGGAGCAGCCGGGGATCGAACCGGCACCGCAGAGGCCGCGGGCAGCTTCACAACCCAGCGCTCAACCACTGCGCCACTGGGGAGGCCCATTTAGCAGAATTTTTTTAAGGGTATTAGATCAGTGCTAACCTGTCTTCCCAGGAAAAGTATAAGCTAGAGCAGACTCTCAGTTCCCTCTGGCTTTCATCTGACTGTTAAATATATGGACTTGGGAGTTCAGTAGATTTAAGCTTCAATACCAGGACTGCTCCTGAGTAAGTGGCCATGGTATTCAATCAAAATAACCTCACCTGTAAAATAGATATTGTAATACCTGACTTGCTGAGGTGTTGTAAGCAAGTGACTTAGCAAATTACTTGGTACAAATTCAGTGCTCAGTCATGTTACTATGATCCCTGTTGCCATTTGCTACCATTGTTACCACCACCATGATCATCATCATTGCTTGTGAGGAAAGAGAACTTTTCCATTTTTGATGGGTGACATCACCATACTGAGGGTAAATCGATTGCGCCATTTTCCATTCACTTACATCACAAGTGCTTGGCACTGGACAGCTTTTTTTTTGTAGCCTGTGAAGTTGTCTTGTTGAAAACTTGTCCTTCACTTTAAACTGGCAGCTCCATTTCTGCAGAATTACTGATAGCCCCTTCATAGGCCTTCCTTCTCCTCAATTGTCCTTCCTTCTCCTCAATTGTTGGTTGATTGTTGTCTGGTGATTTCGAGAGAGGGTGAAGTCTATTTGAATCATTTCAGGAATGCAGCACACCCAAGGTGTAAGACAAGTCTTACGCTTCACCTGCGCCCTTGCTTTGTCACTCTTGAATGTGGTCAGATCACTAGTTTAGATATTCGAGTTGGTGAGTCAGGATATTTGAAGAAAATGTGAAATTCAAGAATGATTCACTTGAATGTAGGAGAAAGAGATTCTTGCTTAATGTTTTATTGAGAACCCGCAATGCTTGCCTCTAGGAACCTCAGGCAATTAAACTGCCAGACAAGTATTTTCTTTGGACTAACGAGTGAGTGTTCTGTTAAGGTATAGAGAGGAAATAAAAAGAAACATAAGATCCAGAACCTGCTTTGAGAGTTTACATGACAAAATGAAAACACAGAAATCAAGACAATCAAAAAACAGGATCGAATTCAGTGCTCTATGTCACGGATAGCCTTGGAAATGAAAAGGGAGAAGTGATATGAGAAGTAAGCAGGGCAGGTGTTTTTAAACTCCCTTTTCATGACTTCAGATTTTTTTTTTTTTAAGATTTATTTTTACTTTATGCATACAAGAGCTGGGGTACAGGCCAGAGGTGTGGTGGGGGAACGGGGTGAGAGGATTCACCAGAGACAGAGTGGGGAATAGAACAAGCAGATTGACCGAAGTACATTGCTGAGGGGAGCAGCGGGCGAGTCAGGAGAGGTCTGCTGCACCTTGTGGGTTGCTCCCTGGCTGGCCTGGGATCGAACTCATGCTGCAGAGGCTGTGGATTTCTTCATAGTGCGGTGCTTAACCCCTTGTGCCATCAGGGAGGCCTGACTTCAGGTTTTTGACATTTTTTATTTATTTATTTATTTATTTTTTTTTGACATTTTTTAATATGTGGTTTAAGAAATTCATTTCTGTCACAAACTACAATTTCAGTAACATCTTAGTTTTTTACCAAAGCTGAACCAGAAGCTGTTGGTATAGCTAGACTTAAACTCAATCCAACTCTTTGTTGGAGATTGATCAGAGCGGGAGATAGCGGGAGTAGGGAAATAAAATACTTCTCCCTTTTCAAAAGGCCTATTTTCAACATGTATACAAGCTATGGAAACTTCTGAATTTTTTTTGTTTTAATGAAGTATGGGAATTCTGCTTTGCCACAAGGGAGATAGGAAGCAGAGGTTGTTAGGAGGAAGCTTCAAAAGGCACATGAGTCCTTTTCTTTGATAGTTTGTCTCAGATAAACTAGTTTTCTGCCAATTTAAAAAAACAACAAAGGGCCTCCCCGGTGGCGCAGCGGTTGAGCGCTGGGTTGCGAAGCTGCCCGCAGCCTCTGAGGCACCGGTTCGATCCCCGGCTGCTCCCCGGCCACCGGAGGAGGGTCCCACATGGCGCGCAGACCTCTCCTGCCGCCCGCTGTTCCCCTCAGCAGTGTACTTCGGTCCTTCTGCCTGCCTGCTCTGCTCCCCACTCTGGCTCTGGTGAATTCTCTCACCCTCCCGCGCTTCTGACTGTACCCAGTGCATGTATAAACAAAAACAAAACAAAAAACAAACAAATAAATAAACAAACAAACATGCCTCTATTAAAAAAAAAAATAATAAAATAAAACAACAAAAAAAAATGCTTGCAAGTGTGTTTGATACTGTTATAGGACAGGGAGAGGGGTAGCCCAAACCCCGCAAACCTGCCTATTCTAAATGGGTTCTGCCATCCGCCGCATCAACACAAAACATATGACACTTTAATGGGAAGAAACTTTAATAAAAACTAGGAAACAATACAGGTAAGGCAAAGAGTCTAGTTTCTAAATGAAGCACCCAAAGTTACCCGTCCCCTCGTGGGTAAAACTCCATCCATATGGGGTCGGCCCAGAGCAAGGCCCCAAAGCCTGCCACAAGTCTAAAGCATCTTCCAGTGGGGACCCACAAAAAAGGGTCACAAACAACCGGACAAGCCCGGAAGGAAAAGAGCAAAATCAACATCCAGATAAAAGCTGCCATTGTCACCTCCCCACGGGTCTCACCCACATCTGTGTCACCTAGTCCACGACCAAAAGACAAGCGCAGTTTCTTCACGTGTCTCTAGGCTCCATGTGCCTCCTCCAGGTCTCCTGGCTCCATCCTGCTTCCTTCCTCAGTCTCTTCTGCAGCTTCTCCTCTTCCTGCTCAGCTCCCCCCTCTCTTGGGTGGGGCAGGGAACCTCCCCCTTTCCTGGGGACCACCCTGTTGCAATACTACCGTGTTTGATGCTAACATGCCCTGAGCCCATTTGACACCATAGATATATGGATCCTTCCTGTGAAACATGAATTTCCTGGGAAAGGCTCAGGATTAGTGGCAGAGTTCTGTTTTTACTATTTCTTGAAAATATTTAGAATGAATTAGTAATTAAAATAATCACAGTAACATGTCAATGAATGAAGTCCTATATATACTTCTTCATATTTTGCTGTAATTTTAAAATACATGTGTATGCTGGTAGGAATGGGGCAGCACTGTGGAAGCAGTTTGACAGTTTATTAAACATGTGTAGGGTAAGGTAAAAGATATCAGGCTTTTCTGCCCTCCTGCCATCAGGATAGATGAGGGAACCCTGTGATCCTGAATGCATGCCTGATGGCAGGCACCTGAAGTAGGTACACCTGCGCTAAGACTGTGCTTTTAAGGGCGGCGTCACAGGGACGCCAGAAGCCGAAGAGAAGCCGAAGAGAAGCCGAGATCACCAGAGAGCCCAGATAGAGTGAGGATTTGCTGGGGGCTGGGAGGCCTGCCAGCCTCCTGGCCCCCCAGCACCCTTGCCTGCCATGTGCCTGGAAAATCTAAACAAAATACCTGCAAAAGCCACTGAGGACTCTGACTCCTCCTTTACCAGGTCTGCATGGGATCAGAAAACCTGCCCTGTGTCCAGTCCTGCTTTACAACATGGAATTGCCTTATAGTCTGGCAATTCCACTTTTGGGTATACATACCAAATAATTGAAAGCAGGTACTTGATTAGATATTTGCACACTCCTGTTCATTACAACATTATTTACACTAATCAAAAGATGGAAACAAGGCATGCATCCATTGACAGATGAAGAGGTAAACAAAATATGGTATGTAACAAACAATGGAACATTATTCAACCTAAAGAAGGAAGGAAGGAAGGGAATTCTGACATGCCACAATATAGATGAATCTCGAGGACATTATAAGTGAAATAAGCCTGACATAGGACAAACACTGCCTGATTTCATCTCATATGAGGAAACTAGAGTAGTCAGATTCAGTGACAGAAAGTAGAAAAGGAGGAGGAAGTAGGGAATTAATCCTTTTTTTAAAAAAAGATTTATTTATTTATACAGGCACTGGGTACAGTCAGAAGCGCGGGAGGGTGAGAGAATCCACCAGAGCCAGAGCGGGGAGCAGAGCAGGCAGAAGGACCGAAGTACACTGCTGAGGGGAGCAGCGGGCGGCAGGAGAGGTCTACGTGCCATGTGGGACCCTCGCCGGGGGCCCGGGATCTAACCGGTGCTGCAAGAGGCTGCAAGCAGCTTCGCAGCCCAGCGGTCAACCGCTGCGCCACAGGGGAGGCCTGGGAATTATCCTTTAATTGAACTTCAGTTAGGAAAGATGGAAAAGTCATGGAGATGGACGGTAGTGATGGTTGTACTTCCTACCACTGAACAGTACACTTAGAAATGGTGAAATGTGGGCCTCCCTAGTGGCACAGGTGTTGTCTCCGAGCTATCAAGCTATCACCAGCCACCGCGGCACGAGTTTGATCCCCAGCCAGGGAGATAACCCACATGGCACAGCAGACCTCTCCTGTCTCACCCACTGTTCCCCTCAGCAGTATATTTCAGTAGAAATGCCTGTTCTGCTCCCCACTCTGTCTCAGGTGAATCCTCTCACCCCCAAACCTCTGGCCTGTACCCTGTTTCTTGTATGTATAAATAAATAATAAATCTTAAAAAAAAAATAGTGAAATGATAAATAATGTTATTTGTGGTTTATCCCAATAAAATAACCCACACATTTCATAAAAATACATGCATATGCAATTACTTTTTCCTTGAACATGTAGCTTTTTCTTATAAAGTATAATTAAAAAAAAAAAGTGTTTCTTCTAATTCAGCCAAGCATTCTGGTGGGCATCCTTACTAATTGGATTTCAGTGTTGAGTGGGGGCAGTTGTTACTTCGGTTGGGGACAAAGAAGCCTTGGGTATTTTAGTCTTCAAATCTAATCTATAAGTGATAAATTACCTTCATCTACATTTGCATGGGATAGAGGATAGAGGGCATTTCAGGTAAAACAATGGGATGAAGTCATGCAGGCAGGGGCAATTGTGGGGGAGGGGCCGTAAAGAGACCATCCTGATTAGAAAGTATGTGGTTCTGGTAGTGAGACAGACAGTGGGCTGTGTGAGGTCAAGCTATGGAGGGAGTTCAAGTTTGTTGTGTAAAGTAATAGGCATCCATGGCAGTTTCTTATTCTGGCTTTATGTCTATTGCATATACCAAAACATAAAACCTTTCTGATGGTGAGATTGTATTCTTCAGAAAAGAGGAATGGATATGTTCTTCAACCTTTAGAAATCTTAATCCCTTTTATCCCGGCTATGCTATGTGTACAATTTCTTTAAAATGCAAAGCTTTATACGCTGAAAAATTTGCAAAGGAGGCAAATTATACTTGCACAAAACACCATCACTACACTCTATTGATCTTAGTAAATTGACAAAACTGATAGCCGGGGTCTTGAAACCCATTCCTGTGGCAAACACTATGCCATTTCTTGATTTGCTTTTCTGAGGGCTGAGGTGAAGGTCACAATGTGTTGACTTATAGCAGACACATAAATGTTTCCTTCACTTTTTTTCCCTGACATCATTCATTACTTGGAAAACATGGAGACTTTTTGTTTGATTTGGAGAAGGAAGCCTATTTACCAATGGCTGAAGGGTGATTAAGAAATAATGTAACTTCAAAGAGTGTGTGGAGAGAGGCCTAGATAAAGATTGCCTGACTTTCTTTTCCATGTAATGGGAAGTTGATTTAGGTAAAATTTGAACAAGTCCTGTTGGATAGGTCATTGAAAGTTAAGAATAAGCCTAAGTATCTCTGGTATTATAAAAACATTGTCTACAATGGTAGCCCCATGCACTGTTTAAGAGGCTGACTGTTGTCAGGATTCTATAATAAAATTACAAATCCCAGTATTTGGAAAATGCTTGTGCCTGCTTCACAAGCATTTGTAAAGTGTTTTTCAATGTTCTAGTTCATAAAGGTAGAGTGATTCATTTGAGCGTGATCAGCAAATATTGCTAACAAAGGGAAAGAAGGTGTTAAAATGACTATGCCTACATGGCTAGGTCTCATTGCTATTAATATTCAAAGGTTACTGAGAGCCAGACTCATTCAGATTCTTTCCTTTTGGCTAGTGAAAAGTAATGTGAATTAGGATTGTGCAGAAAGGGCCAAACTATACTTTCCATTTCCACCAAAGACACAAATTTTTTTTTTTAATAGCATAGGAAGAATGCAGCATGTGTCATTTGTCACAGAGCCTGCGGTTTTCTGTTTAGCCCAGCTAATGGTGCTTTGCCAAAAATTAAGACCAGAAGGGAAAATTTTCCCTTTAATTTCAGGCTATTGTGTTGATATAAACCTGCAGTCTCCAATATGGCAGCTGCTACCCACATGTGACTGCTGAATACTTCAAGTGTGGCAAGTCTGCATGGAGATGTGCTGTGTATAGAAAACACACCCTGAATTTGAAAGACTGTACAAAAAAGGTAAAATATTTTATTAATTGTTTAACTATCTATTTCATTGAAATGGTACTATTTTGGTTGTATTGGGTTAAAATTCAATAAATTATTACAAATTAAATTCATTAATACTTACTAAATTAAACTTAAAAGTAAATTCACCTTGTGTACAACCTTTTTCGTTTAACATAACTACTAGAAAATTTAAATTCTGTAGTATTATATTTCTACTGGATAGCACAGGCATAGATGGCATCTCAATGACTTTACAGATATTTTTCCTTGAGGCATTTCATTTAGTTCTCATAGATATAATAATTTGAAACCCAGTTAAAAAGTAAGAATTGGGGTTTTTAACCCTAAATCATTGTCTTAAAAAAAGAAGTGTTTCACTTTAGAAAGGTTTTAAAAATACTCAACATGTTTCTTTTCATAAAACTTCTTTTGCATTGTTTGATGATTTTTTTGGATAGATTTATTTATTTATGAGTACAAGAGCTGGGGTACAGGTCAGAGATGGGTGGGGGAGGGGTGAGAGGCTTCACCAGAGACAGAGTGGGGAATAGAACAGGCAGACTGAAATACACTGCTGAGGGGAGCAGCAGAGAATCAGGAGAGGTCTGCTGTACCATGTGGGTAGCTCCCTGGCTGGGGATAGAACTTGTGCTGCAGTGACTGTGGACAGTTTCATAGGCTGTGTCTTAACCCCTTGTGCCACTAGGGAAGCCCTCTTTGATGATGTTTTTTCAGTGCATTTGTCAAGGATAACTTTCTATTTTTTGGAAGCATTACATTAGATGATTAAATCCCCTCAGAGCATCTAGAAGGGGGCAGCCAAAGAAAGCTGATTTGAATATAGGGAATAAACAGTAATTAAACTCTAAACGCAGATTTTCTTTTGAAGTTCACTGGTGTATTTGGTGTGAATAAAGAACACATTGTCATTTATTATTTCTGCTGCCACAATTATGGCATGTGAGGATCCTTGAAAGACTATGTTAAATTGGGGAGTTTCCCAGGGCTGCTGAACTGAAACTTGCTTTGTTTATAGTAAAGCTGGATTTTTTTCCCCCTTCAAATAGTACACATTGATTTTAGATAATATCTGAATTGTTGGTTTTTTTCCACCTTCAAATTCATCTACTTCTTTATAAGGTGGAGAGGATCTTTTAAAACCTGGAAAACATGACTTCTCAGTGAAAACTGGAAAGGACTTACTTCGCTGTGCATTTTGGGGAAACTTAAAAACAGTAATTCTCAACCAGGTCTTTTTAATAGGCTTGCTTAGGGAGATTTAAAAACTCGCATGTCCAGGCTGTGCCCTGGATCAATTATACTGGATACTCTGGGATAAGATCTAAGGATAGTAAAGAATTATTAACATTTCCCCCTGCCTTCCTGCCCCCCCCCCCCCCCCCAGCCCTGGGGTGTTGCCCAGGTTGCTAGCAGCTGCTACAGTAGCTGGTCGTGGACTCACTAGCTTTTCCCACAAGTGCTCAAGGAACTAGGCGTGTAGTGTGTAAATGAATTAAGTTCCTAAATGACTTTTTCTCTCTAATTGCAAAATAGAGGGGCTGTACATTGGCTTGTTGGGAAGCACATAACAACGTATACTTTTCTCATGCTCTAACATAAACACCTAGGAGACTTTGCTGGTTATAAGACTGTTGAAGTTCAGTTAACTACCTGGACTCATTACTCACAATAGGGGATGAAGGCTACTGGTCTCTTAAAATCACGCACACAGCATACACACAGGCACATGCAAAATCAAGATGTAGTCACTGTTGTTGTATTTTCACAAGTTACAATAGTAACAGTTTCAGCTTGATTCAAAAGGGGACACTTTCAGCAGGGTGAGTATGAAAGGGATTGAGCTGAATTACTTTGGGTTGGGTTGAGGACGACTGTCCTTACAAATGTAATTATCTTGATGGAATCCACATTTTTTTCATTTGGTAATTGTGAATCTGTTTTAGTACATTTAAGGCATTCAAAGTGGTACATGTGTTGAAAGAATTTTGTAAAATGTAAAGCATTAGACAAAGTTAGCTAATGCATTAAACACATTTTTTGAAGTTTGGAGTTCTCGTATTTAAAATCAATATTAAATCAAATAACACATGTTGTGGGGAGCCAAGAAAGCTGATTTATTCTGGAGCTGCTCTGTTGGGAGTGGGGTGGGCTGCTTTTTAGTAAGCTCCAAGTAGAAAGAAGGCAGAGCATGAAGGTCCTTGATCAGGGGTGTTTTATTGTTAGCTCTTATCAGCAGGTTTGAGAGGTTCATTCACTCAGTCAACAGTCACTGGCAGTCTCCTAGGGATCAGTGATGTTCTAGGTGCTAGGGAGCTAGCAGTGAACTAAGTCAAAAACAGCAATAAAATAACCCCAACCCTGCTCGCATGGGGTTTATATTCCAGTTGGGGACACCAGCAATACATAAACAAATTATGATTTTAAGAAAAATAAAGAGGAAAGGGCCTCCCTGGTTGTACAAGGGGTTAAGCACCGCACTATTAAGCAACCCACAGCCTCTGTAGCACGAGTTCGATGCCCAGCCGGCCAGGGAGAAACCTACATGGCTCAAGTGACCTCTCCTGGCTTGCCCACTGCTCCCCTCAGCAGTGTATTTCAGTCAATCTGCCTGTTCTGCTCCCCACTCTGTCTCTGGTGAATCCTTTCACACACACTCCCCCCCCCACACCCTCACCTCTGGCCTGTACCCCAGCTCTTGTATGCATAAACAAATAAATCTCAAAAAAAAAAAAGAGGAGTGGCCTCCCCTCATGGCACAGCGGTTGAGGGCAGGGTTGCGAAGCTGCCTACAGCATCTGCAGTGGCAGCACCGGTTTGATCCCTGGCCGCCAGAGAGGGTCCCACATGGCGCGCAGACCTCTCCTGCCGCGCCCGCTGCTCCCCTCAGCAGTGTACTTGGGTCCTTCTGCCTGCTCTGCTCCCCGCTCTGGTTCTGGGGAATTCTCTCACTGTCCCGCGCTTCTGACTGCACCCAGTGCTTGTATAAATAAATAAATAAATCTTTAAAAAAAAAAGGGGAGAAAAGAGGCAAGAAGAAATAGATTATAATTTTTCAGCTGACTTTGTCCAGCCTCACCAAGGTGACATTTGAGCAAAAGGTTGGTAAGTGAGGCAGTGAGCCCCACACCTATCACAGGAAGTGTATTTAGGCAGCAGGAACAAGTAGTACAAAGGGCTTGAGGGGGAAATATACCTGGGCTTGCCAGAGAAAATACAGGAAATGTGGAGTTCAGATAAACAACATATAATTTTAAAATAGAACTTTGCCATGCAGTATTTGAAGCATATTTACACAAGAAAAATGAGTGTCCTGTATTTTTCTTCCTTATATCTGGCAACTCTAGGTATACCTGGCATATTTGAAGTTGTGAAAGGAAACCAATAAATAGAGAGAGGAAGGTGAAAAGTAGACATTGATGTGGTAAAGAGATAGTAGGCACTAGAGTAGGTGGGGCCCTTCAGGCCACTACCAGGGCTTTAGCTTCTACTCCTTAAGACTGAACACTTTTGAAGGGTTTGAGCAGAAAGGTCCTAGGACCTTTCTTAAAATTTAGAAAAACCAATTGCCTGCTGGGTTAGGACAGGGACAAAGGTACCCAGGCCAGTTAAGAGGCTTTTGCAAAACTCCGTGTGAGAGATAATGAAAGTGGTGGGTATTTTCTGATGGTAAACTAATAGCATTTGTTCATGCAAGTGCAAGATGTGCAGTGAGGAGTGCTTTAAGGTGCCTCTAGTGCTGCTTTGAGGACTTGATTGAGGACTGTGACTGTTTTAGGATACTGATAACTAGGGACAGCTGCCAAAGCCAGGCAATCTCTTGAATTCCCAAGGGAGGACAGGTCATTGGAGCCCTCAGTTGGCAGCCGGAAGCTCTGAGCTGGATGTCACGCCTCCGTGCTTCCAGCTGCCAGGGTCAAGCTGAGTCACTAAATATTGCCACCTCTCAGGTACCCTCAGTCTTCTGTAGTATGAGGTTAACTTGTTCCTGCCACTTCCCCTCACAACAGAGGAGCTGGGAGAAAAATACATGGGAGTTGCTCTCCCTAAAGATTACCTCAGAAGAAAAAAAAAATCTTTCCATGATGAGATGAAACAAATTTTTATTGTTATATTGTTACAGTTCACAGCCTCAGTCCTTCCTTCATTTTTGCAATATGCATGACACTCTTTCTGTAACGCTCACACAGGACAACCCCCTGTTTCATCTCTGGGAGTCCTCTCCTTTCTTCAAGGTCTTAAGGAGACTCCTGATTCTGCCTTTGAGAGCTAAGCCGGTCAGCAGATGTTATCATTTCATCTCTCCCACCCCTAAAAACTTGGCTCCTCCTCAAGGCACTTGAGCATTTTCCCACAGTTTCTTTCTTGAATCTTTTCCTGTCAACTTCTATGTTTTCTCCTCCCATTCTCTGTAGATTCTGTGAGAACTTGCCAATTTTCTCTTTGGCTCATTTTGTTACTTACCCTCTATTCTTCCCCCAGCCTGGTTTGATTTCTTATGGCTTGTTATGTACTGCGATTTGTTTTGCATTTTTGTTCTATCTGACTCTAATCAATAAGACTCAGAATGGAGTTTTTCTTTTAATCTTCATTATGTTACTTGTGGGTTTCTCACTTAGAAATTAATTATACATCCCTAATAAGGAAAGTTAGTTTGGGCAAATTTTGGTGATCCCTCTCCCATGCCAAGTTCATGATAAGACTGCCAACAGGGAAAAGATATATAACACTTGCCATTCATATTTTGTTTAAAGATTATCAAATGCCACTCTAAATTTTCCCACCAGCTTTATTTTGGGATGAAGTTATTTGATCCAGAGTTCTGAATGTAGGCGATCCATGTGGTTCAAATCACTTGGTTGAAGTCTTTTAGTGACTCCCGGTTAACTGGAACTGAGACTCTAGTCCACATGCTTTGACTGACTCTCTCTTTCTGCCAATTATCTAGTTTGAATTCAAAATCCTTTTTCTTTGATGCCAGTTATTGTTGATTATCTGGGCAAATCCCCACTCTCTCTCTCTGTGAATCTCTCTGCCTGTTAATCTTCTTCCACTGGTGTCTGAAACAGGTTTTTCCCTTTGGGTTTCTTGGGGAATGTGATAGTGGTGAACTTCCATGAAAAGGGGGCATCTCAATAATCATGAAGTGCCCTTTGGACAGGTCCTGAATAGACCTTCCTTATAGCAAAATCTGATCTGTAGTCAGATTCTTGTGGCAAGTCTTCACTGTGCTGTGAGGCCTCATCTTGCACAAGCCATGCCGTCTGTGAATCTGCAATTTTCAGATTGGTTGACTGGAGAAATACAATGTGCCTTCCTACCTCCCTACCTCCCTTCCTTCCTTTGTGTCTTTCCTTTTCTTTTCCTTTCCTTTTCTTTTTCATAAGCTGCCATTTATTGAGCTCTTATTCTGTTCCAGGCACTATGCTAGTCCTTCACATTAGAGATGCATTAAGTTTTCACAACCCATTTTCTAGATGGAGGTTGATCCTCAGTTAGCTTGAGTAACTTGGATAAATTAGAGCTTGTCAGTGTAGACAACCAGAGTTTGTACCAGATCTGTCTGATACTAAAATCTGAAATCTAAAGGACAAAACTTCCTGATATAATATGGGGTTTAAAACTAATTCAGTAGAAGAGAATCAACATATTTTCTTCCCTGATCTCAAAGATTTTAGTTTCCCTAGAATTTTTCCAACTACTGTGATACCAGTAAAATTTAAAATCTATTAGTTGGGTTCCTTTTCCAATATCCCTTCTCTATCCTGAGAGTCAGAAGTCAGATTAGCCAAAAGAAATCCTGACTCTTTAAACTAGTAATTAAACATAAAATAAACATATAAATGTAGTTTTGATCATAGTGAGACCCAGAATCAGAAATCAGCTGTACTGTATATCAGCTAAAGACTGAACAGCTATTGGGAGCAAGTACTCATTAAAGACACACTGTCTAATTCTTCCCTGATTGCTACATGGTGATTGTTATAATCCTAGAGCACATGACACATGCTTGATATATTGCTGACAGGTTAGCTCAGTTTAAAAATGGAGGTAGATGAGAGAGTGATTTGTCTTGTCTCTACTGTTGTTCTCAGCAGAAGGTCAGAAGATGAATTCCAAATAAGAAGCTGAACTCAATTGGCCTCTTACAATGTGTGCTTGATGAGGTGTTTCTGATGGGACTTTTATTGGCTAAGCTTGAAAGACCATCTTTTCAGAAAGGTCATATTCCCCATTATCAAGGAATAGGGAAATCAGGCTAGAAACAGAGGAATTTTGCAGACAGTTTTCTTCCCTTTTTTATTTCTTTCACATAAGAAAGAAATAAAGAAAATTTACAGATGACAGCTAGAAGGACCACATGGAATGAGGATTTTACTACATTTCCACTCTACTGCCCAATGTGATTACATATCTGAATATAAGGAAAGGCGACTAAAATCCTTGTGGCAACGAATACAATTCACTTGTTTCTTCTGCCCCCAGCCTCCTATGGCCCACCATGTGATTGTGGAGAGCTCAGTTTCTAGCTTTGAAAAGCTCTCTGCTAGCATCCTGGCTATTTTATGTATGACCTTGATTTGGGGCAGTTTACACAATCTCTCTAACGGGAGTTTCTTATCTATAAAATAGGGATGAAACCAGTGTCTCTATAACATGGTTACTATGAAGATTAAAAGGTTATTGTCTAGGGCCTCCCCGGTGGCGCAGCGGTTGAGCGCTGGGTTGCGAAGCTGCGCGCGGCCTCTGCGGCGCCGGTTCGATCCCCGGCTGCTCCCCGGCCACCAGAGGAGGGTCCCACATGGCGCGCAGACCTCTCCTGCCGCCCGCTGCTCCCCTCAGCAGTGTACTTCGGTCCTTCTGCCTGCTCTGCTCCCCGCTCTGGCTCTGGTGAATTCTCTCGCCCTCCCGCGCTTCTGACTGTACCCAGTGCATGTATAAACAAAAAACAAAACAAAGAAACCAGCAAACAAATAAATAAAGCATGCCTCTATAAAAAAAAAAAAAAAAAAAAAAAAAAAAGGTTATTGTCTATAAAATCTTTAGTAGAACACCTTGCATATGGAAAGTGTTGAATAGATGCTATCTGTTTAAAAATTATTATTACAGGGCCTCCCCGGTGGCGCAGCGGTTGAGCGCTGGGTTGCGAAGCTGCCCGCGGCCTCTGCGGCGCCGGTTCGGTCCCCGGCTGCTCCCCGGCCACCGGAGGAGGATCCCACATGGTGCGCGGACCTCTCCTGCCGCCCGCTGCTCCCCTCAGCAGTGTACTTCGGCCCTTCTGCCTGCTCTGCTCCCCACTCTGGCTCTGGTGAATTCTCTCACCCTCCCGCGCTTCTGACTGTACCCAGTGCATGTATAAACAAAACAAACAAATATAATAAATAAATAAATAAAAACATGCCTCTATAAAAAAAAAAAAAAAAAATTATTATTACAGATAAGATGCTAGTTCATTCCTTGAAAATACCATAAAAATGGCTATAGAACTTCATAAAGGGAGTGGAAAGATAACAATGGAACTCCCTGATACCAATTGTATGCAAATCTTATAACCTTGCAGCTGCAATTCCACAGTGAGGAAGACTGAATCACTTCCATTTCTATTAGTGAATGCTGAGGGCAGTAACAGGGTGTGGACCAATAATTCTTGCCTATCTACCTGGAAATGACTAATCTCCTTTCTCTAAAGTGAGGTGATGTTGGTGTGGGTAAGACGAGAGAATATGAAAGTGACAGAGCTGGGAGTGGCATGGAAGGAAAAGAAAATTTCTAAGGTTAGCCCCAATCTACCTTTTGAGCTGTCACAGAACACCATCTGAGAGCCGGTGCTTTCTATCAACCTGAGTTATCAGCACGGTTCAGAGCCCAGAATTCAGCTGAGCGGCATGCATGTGCCTACTTCCCAGTTTCCTTACCAGCCCCAGCAAGGTTTCTTAGTCAAGGCCTGAGTGAAACTTTTTTAGGGATGGTGTATTTGTTTATAGCAAGGTATATAGGAAACTGTATTATGATTTATAGACCCAAACGAGGAGAGAAATTATGTTGAGAACCTCATCTTGGAGAGGAGGGAATTGCCTTTGAACTCCAAAGCTCAGCACATAGTCACTATGCTGTCACTGCTGCTGGGTGAACAGGGAGGCTGAGAAAAATATCACCTCCATGGATAGTTCCCAAATGCACTACTGTTCAGTAATGTAGATAGTTAGAGGTTTTCCTTCGTCCTTTTTAGGTGTTTCTTTTCTACTCTGTCCATGTTTTTGGATGAACTATACTTAGCGTTCAGATTAGCACTTTGAAGGAATTCTGATTTCGTTTAAAACTGAAATCATAACCTGCAGTATTGACTATGCTGTAGAAAATTCTGCAGATTGTGTTAGGAATCCTCTATCAGTTATTGTAAACTTCTTGCCTTTTTGAATACAGACATTGCAAATGAGTCTGTCAAGTTCATTCCAATTTTCATACTTGACCTGAGTTTGGTCTGCTTTCTATAAGCAAGCCAAGCAGATTCTTCAAATACCAAACTTAAAATGGAGATTCCAAGGAGTATCAGGACATTATTCTCCTCCATGCTGCCCCCCTTTACCTCAATCCTCCCCAGCTGGTGGTAGAAGGAGTTCAGATAACTGCTTAAGATAACAGGTCAGTGTGCATAGCCAAATTGTCCTCAATGACAGTTCAGCTGCTTAGTTATCTGTATCATAAAATCAGTGATTATCCTGCATTCCCTGAGCTGCATTATCTTGTCCTGATTATTTTGCTCTCTGCCAATGGATTTGCATCATTTTTTTTTGGTGTGTGCTTTGTTTGACTGCTCTGTCTCCAGCTCTGTTGAGACTGTTTGTGGGTGGTATCTCTATACTGGGATGACAAGGGCAAAGGTCAGAAGCTTCCATGATTCATTTCCTCTTTACTGCACGCAGTGGATGGTTTTCTGGGTGAGTCACTCAGATGCCAAACACAGGAGGGATTTTCTTCACATAGAGGCCCCGAGGCTCCGCTATGCCCTGAATTAGAAGATTGGAAGAATGAGATTCTTAATATTTCCTACAAATTTTGGACTTTTTCTGATGATTTCATAACCCCATTTGTATCTCCCCCTTATATGGTGCTGGAGACTTTGATTGGTCAACACTGACAACCTCTCGGAGAACTTTCTGACATCTTGTGGATCTCCACTGAATTTGACTCTAGGTTAGTTGTAGTCTTAAAAATAAACTCAAATATGCTCCACCATTAAAACCATCACTGGTATGTCACTTATACTGGAATGTTAACAATGGTCTACTTGTGGCTTCTTAAAAATTCACCTTCTTTTTTTTCTTCCAGACTAACAATCTATGGTAGGAACATAAACATCAACTGAGGAAGTTGTTTAAATAACTAGAGCTAAGCTGTGCAACAGTGTTTTTTTTTAATCTCAAGGAAGGGAGGGTTATTATCTTCTTTCTTTTTTTAACCTTTGAAATTATGAAATAGCGTAGAGTACAATGAATAATTACAAAGTGAATACCCATCAATCAAGAAATGGAATATCATCAGCCCCAAACCCCTCCTTTGTTTACCTCCTAGACCACACCCCTCACCCTTCCTTAGAGGTAACCAATGTCCTGACATTTGTGGTTATCACTTCCTTGCTTTTTTAAATGCCTTTGTTATTATTGTTTTTTAAAGCAATATCATTTGTATCTCCTGCTGGTGGCACTATGTAATTCATTTGTATTAAGTAATGACCACCTGATGACATTGGGTTTGACTTGTGTCCTCACCCCATCCCCAAATTCTGTGGAACTGCTTATCCGTGTTTACTGTGTCATGAACTAAGACTACTCCTGCTACAACACATGTTTAAAATAATGACAGTGAAGAGATGAAACTTTTGATCCTGTCTCCTCAGTTCTGGGTTTCCTCAGTTGCCAGTTGTGATGGGGAATAATTTTGTGATGGGAAATAGGAATTCTCCACTTTTCCTCATGATTTCCTCTCTCCTTCATTTCCCTGGGAAGTAGCCCAGCAAGTTCTGAAATCTGCAGAACCTGGGTCATGAACAGGGCCCATTTTCTGATGCTGGACTATTCCATCTTTGCTTCTTATTTT
The DNA here is from genome assembly GCF_014898055.3 of Talpa occidentalis. NCBI lineage: Eukaryota > Metazoa > Chordata > Mammalia > Eulipotyphla > Talpidae > Talpa > Talpa occidentalis. The sequence continues at coordinate 30,755,192 of NW_023601653.1, forward strand.
GCAAACACTCTTCTGTGCAATTTTTCTCAAGGTTTCTTTGGCCTTCTTTGGCCTGACATAATCTCTAATGAGCTTAAAAAAAAAAAGTGGGAATGGGACTTAAAACCTGAGTCTGAACCATTTTACTTTCCAGTCTTCCTTTTCCTTTTTTTTTTTTTTTTTTTTAAAGATTTATTTATTTATTCATAAAGCACTGGGTACAGTCAGAAGCGCGGGAGGGTGATAGAATTCACCAGAGCCAGAGCGGGGAGCAGAACAGGCAGACTGATGAAACAGTCTGAGGGGAGCAGCGGGCACAGCAGGAGAGATCTGCGCGCCATGTTTGACCCTCACCGGTGGCTGGGGATTGAACTGTTGCTGCAGAGGCTGCAGGCAACAGGGGGCCCCCTTTTCCTTTCTTGATTGGCAAAGGCAAGTTTGTGAAGGAAGGAAAGGAAAACTGATTGCACCCTTAATTTGGGCTTGGCACTTTTGCATCTATTATTTTACTAAATACTGATAACACATTGGGATGATTATTTATTGTCTCCATTTTACATGGAGACCATGGTGTTTTGGAAAGATGAAGTAGCTAGGTAGGGTCACACAGTGAGAAATGGGTACAACTAGGAATTTAAAAGCCTTACTCCAAGGCCAGGATGTTTGTCTTCTCTATCAAGCCGCCTCTTTCATTTGCCTGATGATACTGGAGTGCCCATGATAACCAATTTTTTTCAAAAGATTTATTTATTAATGCATACAAGAGCTGGGGTACAGGCCAGAGGTCTGGGAGGTGAGAGGATTCACCAGAGACGGAGTGGGGAACAGAACAGGCAGACTGACTAAAATACACTGCTGAGAGAAGCAGCGGACAAGATAGGAGAGGTCTGCTGCACCATGTGGGTTGCTCCCTGGTGGGCCGGGGATTGAACTTGTGCTGCAGAGGCTGCGGATTGCTTCATAGTGTGGTGCTTAACTCCTTGTGCCACGAGGGAAGCCCGTAACCACATTTTAAAGTGCTTCCATGTCTATTAAATAAAATGAAAACTCTTGGTTTTATTATTAGTAATGGGTTCAACATCCCAAACATTTCCTCTTAAGGGCACTGCTTAGCTTAGGAACCTACAGGATGAAGGTTTCAGGTATGGTAACTGAGTCAGGGCTGCAAGGAGGAGGGTCAGTCATTGAAGTTCACTTTTGATCCAAGGCTACTTTCTGTGTGTCCTGACAGCATAGGGGTGGTTGCCTCTGTGACCAGAATGTATAGCCTGTGTTAAGCATTTTTAGGTTAATGAGAAAGAACTTAGTTAGAAGACAACGAAGAGAGATGGAGTGGAATTACCCTGGAAACATCCACTATGCTATAATGCACTGTACAGTACAGCTTGGTAAAATTCCCATTCTATCCCGGTCTTATCCAAGATGTGATCACTAAAGCACCACAAGGATTTTATGTCTCCCCTATAAAGCAGTTTTCCAGAGGGGTTCCTGTAGCCAGTTTCCTCATTAGAGGAGAGCAGGTTAAATATTTCTGTGAAACAGTCTGGCCAGTTGAAGAGTAGATGTTGGGAAAACATACAAGGCAGGGATTTAATTTTGGTGTATGTCTGGAGGTGGTGTTAATGGGCATGTTAAAGTTATTTTCAGAGATGCTTAGGAATTGTCCATGTCCTTACCTTTAGGAGAGAGTAATATCTGAATCACATGAAATGTGGAACCTGAATAAGTCTCACATCTTATCACTGATGCCAGAAACTTGGGCCATTGGTTTTTGTTCTCTATGTGAAGGTTCTGTGTCCTGGTGTTAAAGAGCATTTTTTTTTTTTTTTTTTTTTCAGAGGAAGAAACTCGGGGGAGAGAGCCGCAGTGGCAGCTCCCATTTCAACCTGTCTCTGTTACCTTATAGCCTGTGTCAGACAAGGAACAAGTTTTCTTTCTCTCCCCAACCCAGGCTCAGCTTTACAACTCCTCTGAAGTGATCACATTGTTACCCTCTTACAAAACACTTTCCCCACCTGTCTAATGTTTGCAGAGTGGTTTGTTCTTTTTTGATTCATTCATTTAATCAGTGCACATTTTTTGAACGCACACGAAATGCCAGACACTGTTCCAGTGGCTGGTGATACACAATTGAACAATGCAGATGAAGAGCTCAATTTCTTTCCTTTGGAAGTTTTTATTCTTCACATGAGCTTTTAGAACACAATTATTGTAAGTGGTATGGAAAAAGTTGGTTATGATTGTCATCTATAAGAATGATTTTTTAGGGGCCCTCCCTGGTAGCTCAAGGGATTAAGACGCAACCTATGAGGCAATCTGCAGCCACTGAAGCACGAGTTCGATCCCTGGCCAGGGAGCATCCCACATGGCACAGCAGACCTCTCCTGACATGCCTGCTGCTCCCCTCAGCAGTGTCAATCTGCCTGTCCTGCTCCCTATTCTGTCTCTGGTGAATCCTCTCACCCCCACGCTTTTGGCCTGTACCCCAGTTCTTGTATGAATAAACAAATAAATCTTTTAAATAAAAAAAGAATGATTTTTTAAAAAAGTGTTATGTAATGGTCAGATGCAAGCAAATAAGAAAGGTTATACATTGGAGAAGGAGCAGGAGCCCCATGAGAAGTTAGTCCCATGTCACTTTCCTTGCTCTTCTTGTTTGGTGGCAGCAAATTCTTGCATTATGTTTTTGTCCCTTCTCCAAGTCACTGTATGAGCATTATTGGTTTGTTTCCTGATTTTGTGTGCATTGCGAAATCTTTCTTTGTATTTGAAATAGTTTAGTATCACACAATGTTAGAACTGGTCAGGACCTTCTGTTTATGCATGAGGCATCAGGTTCCAGATGGGTAAACGATTTGCCTAACATCAGGGATGGTTAGTAGCAGCCGGTCCTGTTCTTCTAACTTCAAAATGGCATTCTGGCCTGATTTGTGTTTCTGAATCTGCTCTACAACTGGCCAGACTTCATTGCACTATTGGCTCTTCTCTATATTTGACACATATGTTTATATGATGGCTGCAGTGACACTGTGGCTAGTATATGTTGAGCGTCTATTATATCTTAAGCAGAGCTGAGGACTATATGCATGATATTAATAATCCTTACAACCTTTCAAGATCAGTGTTATTTTCATTTTACAGATGAGGAAACAGACTTGGAAAGGCCAAGTCAATATTCCTTTACCTTTAATCTAATTTAAGATTAGATTATTTTGAATTAAAAAAATAATGATAGTACTGGACTAAGAGTAAAATAAATTTCCATGAGCTCATATGGATATGAATAAAAAATTGAAAAGTAAATAAACTGAAGAGAAGGAGCAATTCTTCCTTACAGAAGGATTCTACTTACAAGCCCAGGGATATAGAAAATCACCATGAGAACAATGCAGTGATCATTGATGCGAGAATCAGTTTGTGAATGTTTGAGGACAAATACGATATTTGCAGGATTTGTAACTTTTGGATAAGTCTAAACTTTATTCAAAATTGAAGTTTAGGAAGTAGAATCTACATAAAATCGCTATATCCCATCTCAGACTTACTAGATTATAATTTTTAGCATGGGGCAACCTAGAAATCTGAACTGAGGTGCCCCTGTGTACAAAGTCACCATCGGGGAAGTGTTGCGCCCAGGTCTGCCTTACTGTAAAACCCAGAGCTGATTGTTTAACAGAGACTTGAAGTTAACAGATATTCAGGGTGAAAATATCAATGATATTTTGCTCAGTGCAAAAATGGTTTCTTTTTTTTTTTTTAAAGTGGTTTCTTTCAAATATACGGATTTAATGATTGAAAAGACTAAGTCAGTCTTCTTGACTCTATCATCTCCATTTTATTTGTTTATCCAAATGGGAAACTTTTCTTTTAGTTCAGGTGATTATTGGCTTATAATATTGCCTAAGTTTCAAGTGTAGAGCTTTATACTTCAATTATTGTATTTATACGTCAAATATTGTATTTTTAATCACCACCAAAGTCTAATTTCCATATATTTTTGTATAACTGACAACTTTACCTATTTTACCCATTCTTCATCCCCTTTGGTAACCACCATTCTGTCATCACAATATAAATTTGTTTGTTTTGTTGTTCATTTGCTTTGTTTCTTTATTTTCCACATGTGAGTGAACTCTCATAGTATTTGTATTTGTCTTTCTCATTTTACTTATTTCACTTAACATAATCCCTTCAAGGTCCATCTGTTGTCCCAAATGACAAGATTTCATCTCCATTTGCTTTGAATAGGTAGCATGATTTTTCCAACCAAGTACTGTAAATGCAAGTTATAATGCCAAAACTTGTTCCATTTTCAATGGACAGAAACCTGAATATATAATTATAATGTTACTATTACAAAGTGTGTCAAATCATAAGAATTTAATAATATATATATGACATGTACATCATATATACATACACATTTTGTACTACATGAAAAAAGAACTAAATCAAAATTTAAACATAATTATGCAAGTAACAAGTCATGGCCTGTTTTAATATTTCTTCTCTCATAGTTGGCACAGCTCTCGGCTCAGATTGCTTCAGGGTCTGGCAAGTAGAATTTCCCAGCAAGCCTGAATTACCCATATTTGGGGGGATTAGTTGCCAAAGAAGAGTGGCAAGGAGCTTGTCAAGTCCTCTTCTTCCTCACTAACTTTTGTACCAGGAATCCTATTTTCCCTAGAGATGTAAAGATGAGTATGGCATATCCCTGCCTTCAAGTAACTCCTGACCTTGTTTGGGTGAGAAACCCATGCCTGGTTCAGAGCTGGGATAGGATAAGGAAGGATGAAAGGAAGGAAAAAATTGCTGTTGGGACAGTAGATGACCGTCACTATTTTCATACACTAGAAGGTTAACATGATTTACTCAGGTGTGATGGCTTCATTGTTAGAAATTGAATCTGAACTCTTCCCTGGTGAATAGTGCACCTTCTCTCCCCTAAAGGCAGGGCTGTGGTCTGGAGGGAGAGAATACAATTCAGAGAGACCATTTTGTTCTGCATAATAGTGTCAATGGGACTGGGAACCTTGACCTGATGACTCAAAGGCAACTGGAAACAAGCAGGAGTGTGGAAACTGGGTACATCCTGTGCCTCCAACTTCCCCAAATATGTCAGAGGAAAGGGAACCTGGGAAAGGATGGGGAGGTGGACACCTCACCCTCTGGGAGCAGAGAATATAATAAAGAAGATAATGTATTAGAGTCATATTCTGGTTGTAATGGGAACCTAGGAGAGGAGTTGCTTCTTTGATCGGGTGAAGGTAGGGGGATGGAGGTCTGAAAACTTCATGAGTACCTGGTGTGCTAGGTTAATATTAAAATGTCCGGCCTCAGAGCAACCCACATGGTGTCAGACCTCTCCTGTCTCGCCTGCTGCTCCCCTCAGCAGTGTATTTTGTCAGTCTGCCTGTTCTGCTCCCTGCTCTGTCTCTGGTGAATCCTCTCACCCTCCCGCGCATCTGGCCTGTACCCCAGTTCTTGTATAAATAAAATAAACCTTAAAAAATTAAAATATGAGTAGTAGTTCATCAAATGTCTGAAAAGAAAAGAGCTTTCCAGAAAGAGGCTCATATATTAACAGCCCCAGCCCTAAATACCTTTTGATTTTTTTTTTATTGATTTATTTATTTATACAAGCACTGGGTACAGTCAGAAGCGCGGGAGGGTGAGAGAATTCACCAGAGCCAGAGTGGGGAGCAGAGCAGGCAGAAGGACCGAAGTACACTGCTGAGGGGAGCAGCGGATGGCAGGAGAGGTCTGCGTGCCATGTGGGACCCTCCTCCGGTGGCCGGGGAGAAGTTTGGGATCGAACTGGCGCTGCAGAGGCTGCGGGCAGCTTCGCAAACCTTTTGAATTTTTAGTTGTATTTAACTATTATACTTGTACAGGGCTTTGCCAAAATACAAATAAATTCCCTGAGAGGAAGTACTTTTTTTTTTTTAAAGATTTATTTATGTATACAAGAATCAGGGTACAGGTACAGGCCAGAGGTGTGGGGGTGAGAAAATTCACCAGAGACAGAGTGGGGAACAGCACAGGCAGATTGACTGAAATACACTGCTGAGGGAAGCAGCGGGCGAGTCAGGAGAGGTCTGCTGCGCCATGTGGCTATCTCCCTGGTTGCAGAGGCTGTGGACAGCTTCATTGGGTGCGTCTTAACCCTTGCGCCGTCAGGAAGGCTCCGAGGAAGTACTGTCTTAACAGTAGTTTCATAGGACTATGCCAAGTGAGTTTTGTTAAAGGGAGAAAAAACCCCAGGCACTCAACTCTGGAGATCAGGCCCATTCTTCCATCTGCCCTCATTTTGGGCTAAAATGGGGGTCCCGAGTATCCAGCGGGCTACAGAAGATTAATGGTACTTGAGAAAAGTATTGTGTATTGGGGGTTAGGGGACAGGGCTCAAAACAGACTCTGAAGACTAACATTACCCCTGGACCATGCTGGAAAATGACTTTTCCCTAGTTAAGATGGGAGATGAATAATGATTTGACCATTCAAACCATTACAACATTTGAAATTAATAATATGAGGAAAAAAAACGTGATGGTAATAATAAGATTTCTAGCAGTTATTGAGAACTCTTTGTATACTTTATGTCCAATTTCTCACTTAAACCTTCCTTCCATCTGGTGAAATGCAGAGGAAGGTACAGGAAAGGATGGAGCTGACTTGACTGTGGTTGTAAAATAAATAGGGGCAGAGCCTACATCTCAGTCCAGGCTTAATTACTAGCCATGCTAGCTCTTTGCTTCTGGAAGATAAAAGCCAAGATTTGATCATAATGTTAGTGATTGCATAAACACTGAATATTTTCTGTGAATTTCCCTTCCTACCATTTTGGGTAAAACAATTCTATACAGTGCAGTACTGTCCTGCTCCATAGCACCTACAAGTTTTGCTTACCAACTGCTCAGGCATACTCTCCAGTCACTGTGGCCACTGAAAATTCCCACCCATCTTCCAGACACCTATTGGCTAAGAATGATGGTAGGCTCATGGGGCAGGACCTGGAAATCTGACCTTGGGCAAGAGCTTGGGATAACCTGGTAAATCTGAGCAAGTCTTTCAAGTTCCCTAAGTCTTAGTATTCCTAATCAAGATTATGAGATTGGTTCTTTAGATCCTATCAGATTGTGATGATTTTTGAAAGTGCTTCATGTTAAAAGAATAAGAGCTTCTCCCCACAAGGAACTCACAATTTCGTAAGGTGAGTGGAGCCCTCAATTGACTCTTAGCCATGATGAAGTGATGAAGAGCTTTGATCTGCTCCATGTGGTCCATGCCTGAGAATGTCAGCATCACTGAGATGTTAAAAATCTAGGATATCAGGTCTCATCCCAGCTCTACTGCTTCAGAATGTCTCATAACAGGATCCCCAGGTGGTTTGGATGCTTACTAAAGTTTGAAGAACTGTGTTTGTAGAGTACAATGAGGGAACAACCAAGTCAGTTTGTGGCCATGATGAGGGACATCTTCCAGAGAAGAGAATGCTAGAGTTTGAAAGAACAAGTCAAGTAGGCTTTCAACAGGAAGGGAAAAAGAAAGTAAGAGCATGCAAGGTAGGAGCACGGGATTTCTTTCCTTGGATTTATTTCTTAGGTTGAGACATTGAAGCTCCAAAAGAGATGAAAATTTAGAGTGACCAGGAAACAAGAGGATCTTTGAGTATCCAGGTTTGTGTTGATAATAATATTGATTCAGCTCAACAAACATTATTGGACATCAATTAAAATTATCACTGAAAAAATGGGTGTTTGGGTATGGGAATGAAAAGTGATATCATTTTCCTGAGTTCTGCATGCAGAAGAGCACAGATTAGAATCCTGGGAAATACACATGCCAGCTATCTAACTGGGAAGTTCTTTAGCTTCTCCATTCCTTGGTTTCCATAGCTATAAATGGTATTATAATGGTACCCACCTCACAGGTGTTTACCTCACATGACTAATACATTTAGAGTAATGAGAATACAAACAGAAATGTAGAGATACTTATTAAACACTTTCTGTAATTAATGATTAGTGTGGGTAGAGTAACTGAAAATTCTGGAATAAGTTAAATATTTCTGAAGGCTTTTCAAGATTCCCTGAATTACAAAATCTCCTGTGTTTCTTGCTACTTGTCCACAGGAATCATTAAACAAGAAGGTAGATAATATTCACCATGGTGCTTAAATTATGAGCCTGTCCAAAGACTCCCCTCTTTTGTTGTTTTATCCTGGCTTGTTCCTTCCTAACTCTGTGATAATCAGGTAGTCACTTAACTCCCCAGTGCTCAGTTTCTTCATTTGTAGAATGATGATAATCATTGTATCCGCACATAGAGTTGTTATCAGGAATATTTAGTAATAAATTGCTTAGAATAATGCCTGATCTATATTATGCAGCTGATAAATCTTTATCTATCTATCTATCTATCTATCTATCTGTCTATCTTTCTTCTTCTTCTTCTTCTTCTTCTTCTTCTTCTTCTTCTTCTTCTTCTTCTTCTTCTTCTTCTTCTTCTTCTTCTTCTTCTTCTTCTTCTTCTTCTTCTTCATCAATCAGTCATCAGCCTTTTTATTATTTCCCTTAAAGAGCTACCTAGGGGTCTCCCTGGTAGCACAGGTGGTTGAGTGCCTCACTGTGAAGCTGTCTGCAGTCTCTGCAGTGTGGGTTTGATCCCGGCCGGCCGGCAAGAATCCCACATGGTGTATCAGACCTCTCCTGTCTCATCTGCTGCACCCCTCAGCAGTGTTTTTCAGTCAGTCTGCCTGTTCTGTTCCCTGCTCTGTCTCTGGTGAATCCTCTCACCCTCTCACACATCTGGCCTGTACCCTGGTTCTTGTATAAATAAATAAATCTTTTTTTTTTAAAGAGCTACCTAAAAATTAAGCCCCACATAGGACATCACTCACATGTCAAGGCTGACTCTAATAGTATAGTAACTCTTAGATCTAAATTCTTGGTGGTTCCATTTCTCTGGCTTGATAAAAACTCAACCTGGTTGACTATTTGGCCACATAAAGCATTAGTTGTCCTGCCACATAAGCAAAAGTTAAAATAATGTCTATGTCCTCAAGGCATCCTTTAGAATTCCCTTGCTATAACCATTTTCCCCTCCCCACCAACTCTCCTGGGTTTGTAATTTGGACTTTTTTTTTTTTTTTTTAGCGTTTATAACCTTAGTATTGATGATTTCTTTAAACAGGACAGACAGAATAAATGCATCTATAGAGATGTACACTTATCCTTTAAAAGATGGCAGCTGCTCTAGAACTGTCAATTAACCAAGTCTCATATTTTCTATCCTGCCAGGTTGGATATTTCCTTGTGTTACTTTTTTATTGCTGCACAACATACTATTTCACTAGGAGAAGAAAATAGAACACCTGTTGTAAATCTTTGAGGATTTTGTTCTGTGTTTTCTTGTAAAGCCAAAGCAGAAACCCCCACTGGCAAAACCAGCTGTGTCTCATATTTAAACATAAACTATAAAGTGTCAAGGAAAAGAAAAAGTGGCTTAGCCAATGAAAACAGTACAATGGGGGCCAGAATCTGTTTTCAAGATTTATGAGCTGAAAGCAAGTCACATTTTAATGAATATTAAATGAAACCTCACTTAGTTGTGGAAGACAGGCTGTATTTTCTTACGGACATTTTTGTGGAATGCTTCTGTTCCGAAACTTGAGTTGTCTCCCCAAAATGATATGCGTGTCAGCACATTACAATAAATCTTCTGAAAACTAGAAATTATATGATGGGTTAGTGCTATGGAAATTATAGTTTTTCCTCTAAAATGTGTCAGATTTTTATCTGCGGGGACATGTTGTGAGAAGAGAGTGGGGAAAGAAAGCAGGATCTTATATTTCAACTTACTTTGTCCTGGTTTGAGGGACTTGTGATTCTGAAAATGAGTCTGAATTTGGTGTTGGGGGTCAGACATGGGCACTCCTGTCTCTGGGTCTCCTCCCCATGCTCCTTCAGTGCTGGCTGCTATGAGGAGCTCCACCCTTACTTTTCTGCCACTCCGACCTTAGCTATCTCTGGGACTTTTAGTGACCTTGACCTTTAGAAGAGTGATGCAAAATCACACAAGAATACTAAATAGGAGCCTGCCTGCCTGGTCTGGCTGTGAAAAGGAGAGAGAGATAGAGAAACAATCTTAGAACAAGGGGATGCCAGCCTGACAAGGAAGTGAACTGGACATGCCCCTGCTTAGGTGGGCTGGCCCCCTGTGCTGGAGGGGGGCAGTGAGCAACTGTGTGTGACACTCTGGACCTCTGCCCTCAGTGCTGGATTCAAATCCAGCCCACATTAAATGTAGAGGTCAGTCTTCCCGGGCGGCAATTCCAGAATATAGTTTGAATTTTCCAGATCTATGAAGCAGTTCTTCCTTTTGTTTAAGAAGGGGGGCAATTTAGTATATCAGGCTATAGTCTCCAGGTAAGTCAAGTTATGAGAACTTTTCCAGGAAAGGGGCCAGTATATTACACTGGAACATTTGCTTGCTCTCCAATTTGGGAGACGATAGATGTAGTGGTTAAAAAGTAGGATTTGGTATCAGGCTGAAATCTCTTCAGGGCAAGAGGCATCCATCTAGTTTGCTGATATATCAGTACCAAGATCTGCTCCTTAACAGAGTTACTGTTTGATGAACATTGAGGAATGAATAGATGGATGTATAAGTGAATGAACTAATCTGTTTGAATTCCCAGAGTTGCCATATTTCAGCTTTATGATCTCGGGCAGGCAACCTAAACTCTGTTTCAAAAATCTCTGAGTTTTCTTATTTGCAAAGTTGGAAAAGTAATGGTTACCTTAGGATTGAAAGAAGTAAGGTGATCTAATGTATCTGTAGCCCTTAGCACACTGCTTTAGTAAGATGAACTATCATTATCATGTTAGCAATAGTATAGGTAGTTCCCATATTTACTGAATGGGGTTGTTTTTCAGTGAGAGAAAAAGTAAAATATTGGGTATAGGTTCTTGTGGCAGCCAATGAGAGAATAGAGGTAAGGATTGTGCTGGAGAGTCCAGATAGGATGTGTTTAAAGAGGTTAAGGTGAGAGACCACATAAGCTTTTCTATGGTAAAAAAGATAGAAATGGGGCCTCCCTGGTGGCACAAGAGGTGAAGATGCAACCTATCAAGCTAACTGCAGCCACTGCAGCATGAGTTCGACTTCTGGGCAGGGAGAAACCCACATGGCGTAGCAGACTTCTCCTGGCTCCCCTCAGCAGTGTATTTCGGTTAATCTGCCTGTTCTGTTCCCCACTATGGTGAATCTTCTCATCCCCCACACCTCTGGCCTGTACCCCAACCCTTGTATGCATAAAAATGAAATAAAGCTTTAAAAAAAAATAGAAATGACTGGATTGGAGTCTTAGAAGAATTGGGTCAGTTTGAACAGGAGATTGATCTTTGGGAAGTCACAAATGTATCTGATGTCCCAGCTCAGGCCATTTCTATCACACTGTGCCAGGCGTGTCTACCAGTATAGAGAAGAAGAGGAGACTAGATCTAAGAATGCAGGTGTGTAAGTAAGTAAAAGGCTTGGAAGGCATCTTTGGTTGGTGATGGAGACACAGAAAGTCAGGGAGACACAGAAAGTCAGAAAGCAGTAGGAGAGAGGAAAGGGGAGGGTGGTGTTAAAATAAATTTCTACTGTTTTTCTATTCTGTCTGGGACCAGCTTTACCTATGGTCTTACAGAAAGCTTGGCTGATAGGCTGACACACTGGATTTTCTAACTCATGTGTGTTCATTCTTTCTGGCAAAAAAAAAAAAATAATTTCCCATCACGTGGTCTTATGCTATTTTTGCAGTCAATTTTCATGACCTGTATAATTTACAAAACACTGTTAAGAGAGAACATATATATATATATATATATATATATATTCATGAAGGGGGAGCCAACAAGAGAATTTTGATGCCATGAATGTATGAGTTATCTTATTATTAATCAGATCTACCAGTGGTTTACCATGGTAAGCCTGGCATTGGGCTAGATATTCTACAAACATTATATCTAATTTTTACAACCCCTCTCTTCATTTTATAGAAGAGAAGACAGAATTAGAGGTGAAGTAACTTGCTTACTATGCTGCAAACCCTTGGGTCTTCCCGAGTTTCAAATCAATGCCGTCCAGTAATCTGTAATGCCTGTTAGGATTCAAAGCTAATGGAATCCCTCACTCTTGGCCTTTGTCTTCTTCTCTACAGAGTTTTCTTTTGCTATGTGAGGGCTAGATCGGTGAGGGGAATGGATAGGTTGATGAAAAATAACCACTTGCTGTTTCAGGGACAATGTGACTATATCTTAACAAGAACAGTGAACAGTCCTTATATGTGCCAGTCACTCTTCTAAGAGTATCACATTCATGATCTCATTTCATTCTCACAACAACCCGTGAGCTGAGCCCTGGGCCTACAGTGAGGTGGGATTTGTACAAGCGCCTTTCCAGGTCACTGCCCTGTCTCACCGGGGTGGGGTCCTTTGCACTGGCTTCCGGCGCCGGATGTAGCAGGAAAATACACTGGGGGCTCTGATTCAATACACGGTTCACAGCATTTTCCACAAGACCCCAGACAGCTGGTGGAGGCCCTTTCTCCCCTAGAAACAAGTGAGTTATGAGGGCAGATACAGTTCATTGCCAGCCTGTGTGATCTATAAGCTGGGTGGAACAGTGGTTTTTGTGGGGCCACATCCCACTTTATTACCTTCTATTCTGTAATAGCAGAAAGAATATTAGCTAATATTTGTTGAGCTGTTGCTAAGTACTAGGCACTGTCTTAGTAATTGTACACACATTTGCTCATATAATCCTCACGTCTACTGAGGACTGAACTGTCTTACAGTTAGCAATTGGAAGGGGTCTGATTCAGACCCAAGGATATCTGTTTTTAGAGCTCAGATGCCCAGCAAGGAGATCTACAGGTGATAATTTTCACTAGACTGTAAATTCTTTGAGGACTATTGTGTTTTCATCACCTTCATAACAGCTGCATGAATCCTGCAGGGACTCATGATGCTTATCACTCAGTAGGCCCACCGGAAGGTAATTGTCAATGGCTCAGAGCTTAAAAGGCTCAGTGTCTTTTAACTGATTTGGGTGGAGGCCATGGATATTTTCCTATTCTAGGTCTGATTTTGATGTGCTCCCTTTGGCCAGTTGCCTTCAGTTATTATGGTTGTTTCACATTTACCTTTCCCAGCAGTGTTTCCTGCCTTAGCAGTGTGCCACATCTCACTTTTAACTAAACTTCCCAGCTCAGAATAAACTTCCCTGTGTGAATAAGGTTTGGTTTCTACAAAGGGCATTTTCCAGTCAAAATTCTATGATTTGCTACTTTCTGAGCTGTGAAGATCTGACCTGGGCAGAGGAAAGATTATTTTCTCAGAAAAGGACAGACTTAAGGCCCTTAGATCATCTGAGGGTCCCGCTCTCTCTCTTTGGTGAGTTATCAGTTGGATATATTTCATTAGAGAGATCCTGGGCTGGTTAGAGCTTTCTGTCAGCCAGCTGCTCTGCTGGAGTTGGCAGGTACCAGGTGTGGCTAGCAAAAAATACCTGCCACAGAGGCCAAGACCCTTTGAAGTGCCGCAAGAATGTCACACTTCAAAGAAACCTCACTGCAGCTGTCACCTGGCTATGTAGTGGAGGTCAGAGAGTTAATATACAATCACAAAACCCAGTCCTCCCACTTCTGACCAACACCTGGAAAGCTGAAGCACTTTTTCCTCTGGTGCAGAGGATTTGGAAGCATTGTTCCTAATTTATCTTAGCAGGAGCTCAGTGCCCTTGTGTCCTTAGATAAAGATCCATTGTGTGTATCTGTCCAATAATAAGATAAATAAATGAGCTGGGTTTTTCTTTTTTGAATGGAATTATTTAGTAATGAAGTAAGCATTTGCAATTACCATTAGCTGGAGTTTAATTGTGGGACTAATTTGTGAAAAAAATTAGGCTTTGTTCAAATATGGCAAAAGATCTGAGTATAGTAATGTATTGTATGTGCTCAGTATGTACTCAATTAATATTTTAAATTTTCCTTGGGGAGCTCTGGGGCTGGGGTGGAAAGCCAAAGTGTTTTTATAAATTACAGCAAAATGGATGTAGATTAGATATAAAAACAGACTTCCTGGTTGTGATGCAGACCAGAATTACTGTGGTAGGTTTTAAAGACTTGTGTGATGAGGACTTCCTGTTGCTTTGATGGTACCCTTTTCACCATCAAACCAACAAGTCATCCTCGTCTTCCAGTAGAATGAGTTGAATTTTTTAAGATTTATTTATTTATAAAGCATATAACATACACAGTAAATATGTAAATAAGTATACTTACATAAATAAGTATACTTACATAATATACTCATGGAGATATAGTGAATTGCAATGTAAAATATCTTATTTTAACTGCAGTCCAAAAAATGGAAAACTCGAGGGCCTCCCTGGTGGTGGAGGGGTTAAAGTCAGCACTATCAAGCTATCCCCAGCCACTGTGGCCTGAGTTCCATACCCAGCAAGGGAGCTAGCTCACGTGGTGCAGCAGACCTCTATTGTTTCATCTGCTGCTCCCCTCGGCAGTATATTTCAGAAGATCTACCTGTTTTGCTCCCCACTCTGTCTCTGGTGAATCCTCTCACCACCACCCCTGCACCTCTGGCCTACATCCCAGTTCTTCTATGCAAAAATAAATCTTAAAAAAGAACCATAATCTGGAAAAGGGCTGCTTGTTGTGACCCTGTGATTCCTCTGCATCTTGAACTCTTTCAAAATGACGTGGTCATTCAGAAATATGACTAGGGAGTCATAAATATTGCTAACAAGGGAAGAAAGGAATTGTTTAAATGGATTACAAGGCAGAGGACAAACAGATTAGGAATATGTAGAATACAATTTATAAGAGCCCATTCTTTATAAAGTAGATACATATAAATAGCTAATTCATAGAAAAAGTGAATGGCAAGCAAGCACATAAAAATATCTGCAAACAAAAACAAAAAAATACAAAGGAAACCATGAAGTTATATTTTTCACATATCAAATTAATAATTTGTTTCCTGTTACTACCAAATGTAGACAAATTTGTAAGGAAGTAAATGCCTCTAACAAGACTAGTGAGAATAAAGATTGGTACAGTGACTCCAAGAGAGGAATTTGGTGATTTGATTGCAAAAGTCATAAAAATGTGCATACCCTTGAGTTGACAGTTCTATTTAAAAGGATTTGTTCAAAGTCCATAATAAAGCAGTGAACAGATAGCAACTAGTTGTTAAATGCAGAAATGTTTAGTAAGAAAACTGAAGACTTAAAAAGGCAGTTGGTCAATTTTGGTGCACTGATACAATGGAATAAGAGAGTCATTAATGGTGTTGTGCTTGGCTCCTGGTATAATTCCCTTTTATGAAGGCCTGATGCCCACAAGCTAATCCCACCTTGAAAGGAGTCTTTCTTTCTTTAGATGCTAGACTTCTCTTAAATTATTTAAAGACCTAGACCTTAAGTTTTATAACTTTGCAAAAAGGCAACATGTTGAGTTTAGGCATAAATACTGAACCTAATAAATAGAACATGATTGGCTTTTAGTAATATTTAACGTGGAAGAAGTTGTAGGTTACTTATGCATGGCCAAGTAGCCCATGTCTGCCCTGCTGTTCTTCATAACAGATCTGACCACACCCAGCTAAACCCTGGCAACCTTCCCAGATAACCTGATGCAAGGGTCAAGTGTTACAGATTCTGTGTTGTTGTTACACCCACTGATGGAGAACCCAGGGCTGTGAATCAGGCCCTGTAGGTGCTCGCAATAATGAGGATGCTGCCTCCCTGAAGTCAGTTGGGAACTGGGGGAGTTGTAGACTTACCTTACCTGACTCACTACCTAGGGCAGGTATGGTTTTGGGGATCCATTTACTCTTTCTTTTTGTTTTCCTTATATCTATTAAATCTAGTCCATTGGTTAGAATTTTTGTAAAAAGCGACACTTACTTTTAAAATGAGGAAATTTTGCCTTTGATCAGCACAAATTATGGAAATATGGCTAAGAATACGGCAAGTGAAAATGGCGGTTATGACAGAATATTGTGTACCTTACAGTATTATTTTGTGAAAAATAATATCTATGTATGGATTGACACACATTGAAAATCGATTGAAAGAATATATATCCTGTAAAGTTAACAGTATATATATATTTTTCTGGTTGAAAAGATTCAGGGTAATTTCTCCTTTTAGTTATTCTCCATTTCATAACTTTTCTGTAATACACACACATTACTTTCATAAGGAAGGCAAAATAACCTTTTTTTGGTCATTGTTGTTGCCTTGTTTACAATGGCCCAGGTCCTAGAATATATCTAACCTCTCAATAAATATCTGTTGGACAAATGGTTGTTGAAGCTTCTGTTGAGAATGGAGAGCAATAAAGAAAACTTTTAATTCACCATCCTGATCAAATTCTTCCATTGTTTCCAACTTACTAAGTTCACAGGTTTGAGGTTTGTTAGCATGTGTTGATAAACACAATTCTTTTCTTTATTAAAATCATCTATATCTTTGAGTTCCCTGTTGTGTGTTATTTTTAGTACAGATGGTACTGTCTGCTGGTGCAGGAGGGCTGGCTACTGCACCCTACCCAGTCTAGTCATTTTTCTCTGTGGGGTGATGACATCTTGGATGTGACCAAGAGTTTGGTCCTTGGTATTCAAACCAAGTCCTGGTGAGAGGTTGGAGAGTTAAAAACAATCTCACCTTGAGCCATAACTTTATTTTTATTCAGACCCAGAGGCACTTAAGGGGAAGTAGGAATCACCATTCACCCTCTAAGAATGCTGAATTGCTCTTCAGGCGAGCAGTTCACTTTGGGGTGAATTTCTATCCTTACTAGTGACACTGTGGTGGAAATCAAGTGCAAAGGAGGAATTAAATCTGGTTTTATTCAAGTTATTCCATTAATTCTGGTATTGTTGTTGGTTTCCAAGATTTTTACATGGCCGTCGCTTGTCAATCTAATTAAAGGTGAGAGTGGGGGTTAATGACACAAGGCTACAGAGTTCTTGTTTCTTCATGTGGCTGTTTTGAAGAATAAATTAGCTAAAGCCCCAGGTGCAAGGTCAGGATGTGGTCTGTGATCAGCAGATGGAAGTTTGCTGTCCATTGCTCACTGTCCCTTCACAACCCCCTATACTGGAGTTTTTCCTCTGGAAACTGGGGTAGCTAATTATTTCAAGATGGTGTGGGAATTTAGTTCTGGAGATTAACTGGTAGATCAAAACTTGGATTGTTCTGACAGAAAGGAGCAGGGCTGTCTACCTCATTAAGCGCCTTTGTAGCCCTTAGTCCCACTATTTCTGGCTACTCTTCTGCTCACACCCCTCTTGGAGAATGCTGCTGATTAATCAAAAGTTTTCACAGTACCATGAGGTTTGTGGGAACTGAATAAATTTCTCCACTATCTAGCATTAAAGTAAGTCCTGGCCCCAAGCCTGAAAGAAGTGACGGGAACCCAATCAGAGCTGGGCAGCCAGCCCAGGCCCAGGCTGATGAGGCATTTACATTCTAGGCCTTTGCTTTCAGATTGGTCTTCAAGGGACTCATTGGTGAGGAAGTTTGGAGAGTGTACTACAGGCAGAGGTCAGTGCTTCTGTGCTTGGCTCCATGAATTTTTGTGGCAGAGCAGGAACATTATTACAAAATTCCAAAGCAATCAGCAGAAGATAAATCTCCAACCCTGAGAAATTATTACTATTTTTCTTTGCATTTACTTATTTTTTTGTTTATTTTTTTTAAGATTTATTTTTATTTACTTATGCATACAAGAACTGGGGTGTAGGCCAGAGGTGTGGGGGATAAGAGGATTCACCAGAGACAGAGTAGGGAGCAGAACAGGTGGATCTACTGAAATACACTGCTGAGGGGAACAGTGGGTGAGACAGGAGAGGTCTGCTGCACCCTGTGGGTAGCTTCCAGTCCGGGAACAAGCTGCAGATAGCTTCATAGTGCTGAGTTTTAACCCCTTGGGTTACCAGGGAAGCCCTTAATTTTCATTTGAATTTTCTTCATAGCCTGCATTTTCCATTTAACATTTAACCTGTTTACAACTAAAGTCTAATCTTTTATTCTGAGAGGATGGAAATAGAGAAAGGAAATATGATTTTCTTTCTTTCAATATTTGAGGCAGTACTTGGTTCCAGCTTCAATATATTATGGAGTTTTAGGAGAACATTTTAATCTAATAGATTCAGGAAAAATTTAAAGGGCTCCAAATGAAAATATGGGGTAAAACCTAGTGAAAATTAAAGGTACAGTGATTATTTTGTTTGAAGAATGGTACTGAGTTTCCAAGAAAATGAGACTGATTACTAAGAAAGGCAGTAGACTAGTCATTAGTACATGGGAAGGAAAGAAAGTGTTGTGTGTTAATATGACAGAGTGTGTTTTTTTCTAAAATAAAGAAACAATTTGGGGCTTCCTTGCCCCTCCCTGGCCTGGTTCCATGTCCTGGGAGTCCCGCTTTATTTCTGTTCCTTTTCTCCTCAATAAACTTTTTCTTTCTCTAAGCAAAAACAAAAAAACAAACAAAAAAAACGAAAAGAAAACAATTTGTATAATTTATGGCTGTGTGCAGAGCGAAGAACCAGGTAGTTTTGCCAGTAAACTTTCAGGTCTCTCCTAGAATAGGGAGAGATAAAAAGGAGGCAAACACAAAGGCTTGGGAGATGAGTTGTTTCAAGTTGGGCGGAAGAAATGAAGTTAAAATTCATTTCTAGAAATACCATATTTCTAGATTTGATATTCTCAATAATGTTTCTTCTGCTGTTTAGTACTAGAATCTAATTTTTATTTAAGTACAAATTCAGAGTTGTCACCCAAAATAATCCCAAACTTGAAAATAAGGGGAAAAAAATGAAAGCATGTCCTATTAATGTCACATCGGGCAAATATTAAAAAAGCCAAGCATAATATAATTACCCAAGGAAAATACCTTTCGTTTGACACACTACTGCTGATAGTGCCTAGATTCTGAGAGATTACATTTGATTTGTAGACTTATGTCTCATAGGAAAGAACACCAAAGACTAGGATTTCACTGTTCAGTAGGACATTAACCAGTATTGTATATAACCTCACAATCTTATTCACAATTCTCTTTTTAAAATGTTTGCAATCTAGAAATATTATTCAAACATTCTATTTTATAAATATTTATAAACACCCATGTTCCCATGTGCCTCTGGAGCCAGTTTTACCATTCTTCTCACAGTGTCATTAATGAATATGAGTTAACGTGTATTCATTCTGTATTTGTGTGAGTCATGTTTTTTAACTATTTAAAATTAATCTTTGACAGTAGAATTTGCTCTTTTATTGTTTGCTGAGTAAGACTTACCATTATAACATATCTTCTGCTCTTTGGTTAATACTGAGTGGAGTCATGATTATACCCACATTTATTTTCATGGAGTCATATGTAATGTCAGTTAGAGTCTTCAAAAATACCAACAAAACTATTTCCTGATGTAAATCAGCATGAAAAGTCTGTCCTTATTCTTAAAGAAAGTTAGAATGAATGGGATTTCTTTATGGCAACCCAGAAATTTTATCTAAATGGAAAATGTTTTTAATGAAGTTCAACACTGATTGTCAATGAACAGGTCTTATATATACAGTTTTATTGACTTTTGTGTAAAAACTTATATCTACCCATATAAGTGGTTTTGGGAGAAAAAGACTCAATTGATTTAAAAGAAAATCAGTTCTTTAAACACCTGCACCCCTATGTTTATAGCAGCACTGTTTACAATAGCTAAGCTTTGGAAACAACCAAAATGCCCAAAAATAGATGACTGGATCAAGAAGATGTGGTACATATACACCATGGAATATTACTCAGCATTCAAAAAAGATAAGCACATGCAATTTGCAGCAACATGGATGGCGCTGGAAGGGATCATGCTCAGCGAAATAAGCCAAAAAGAAAAAGAAAAATACCGGAGGTCTCACTCATAGCAGGAATCTAGAAAACTTAAATAAGGGACCAGGAAAATGAATAACTATAAGAAAGTGAAAATCAGAATCAACAAAAAACTATGAAACAGAGACACTTTTGGGGGGGTGGGGGGCGGGAGGGGAGGGATTGGGATCAGAAAGGGGGGGTTGCAATTGTATGGGGAATATAAAAATAAAATTTATTATTTAAAAAAAAAAAAAAAGAAAATCAGTTCTTTAAAAATGCATCCAAACAAACAAAAAAATGTACCCAAACAAAATAAACCCAAACAGACACACACCAAGACATAGAATAATTAAAGTGCCAAAAATAAAAAATAAAAAGAGAATACTGAATGTATCTAGAGAAGAACAAATCATATACAAACAAGCGAACCCCAATATGATAATATGTGAATTTCTCAGTGAAAACCTTGTAGGCCAAAAGGGAATGGCACAATATCACCAGCCAGCTTAATTCCGCCAAGTAAAGACCTAGGAATGACTTAAGAAAGATTTGAGTTTTCCTCAGAAAAGCAACATTATCAAGCTCTGTGAGGAACTTGATAAATCCAATGTAAGCAACAATCATCTTGAATCAACAGTCCTCATGACCAGCAGGAATTGCTTTTTGCCAAGACCCCCTTTCGTTCCCCCTACCTCCTCCCACAAAGGAAATAACAACTGAAAGCATTTGGAAGAGGAATCTGGAAATTTTAGTTTTCAGAGAATCGTTTATGTTGCTTGGTGTAACTAGCAGAAAGGTTTACAATTTGGCTCCAACCCATGTAAAACTGGCCAGAGGCAAAACTGTGAGGCAAGGTTTGTTCCTGTCTTTGCCCTGATTGGATAGCAGATAAACTCACCTGCTCTGGAGTCCCATTGCCTGAATTCAAATCCTGACTCTACACTTGCTGGCTGTTTCAATTCTTCTTGCTTCGCTTAACTCATCTGTAAAACAGAGACCCGCTATTGTGTGAATTAACTTAACATGCATAAATAACTTAGAAATAGTGCCTGGTGGGCCTCCCTGGTGGCGCAAGCAGTTGAGCGCCGCACAGTGCACAGCCTCTGCAGCACGGGTTCTATCCTGCCCAGGTGGCGAGGGTCCCACATGGCACAGCAGACCTCTCCAGTCTCGCCCACTGCTCCCCTCAGCAGTGTATTTCGTCAGTCTGCCTGTTCTGTTCCCCACTCTGTCTCTGGTGAATCCTCTCACCCTCCCGTGCATCTGGCCTGTACCCCAGCTCTTGTATAAAAATATATAAAACTTTAAAAAAAAAGAAATAGTGCCTGGTGCAGAGTAAACATTTAATAAATGTCAACTGTTGTTATTTTCATAATTCTGCCTCTGGTATTTTAGTTCTCCCCAGGTATGTGCTTTTAAATGAATGGTATGTTTGTGACAATCACATCTCTAGTAGTAATGTAACAGGGTGGTCCCCAGGAAAGGGGGAAGTTCCAGGTTCCCTGCCCCACCCAAGGGAGGGTGGGGCTGAGCAGGAAGAGGAGAAGCTGCAGAAGAGACTGAGGAAGGAAGGAAGCAGGATGGAGCCAGAAGGAGACCTGGAGGAGGCACATGGAGCCTAGAGACACGTGAAGAAACTGCGCTTGTCTTTTGGTCGTGGACTGGGTGACACAGATGTGGGTGAGACCCGTGGGGAGGTGACAATGGCAGCTTTTATCTTGATGTTGATTCTGCTCTTTTCCTTCCGGGCTTGTCCGGTTGTTTGTGACCCTTTTCTGTGGGTCCCCACTGGAAGATGCTTTAGACTTGTAGCAGGCTTTGGGGCCTTGTTCTGGGCTGATCCCATATGGATGGACTTTTACCCACGAGGGGACGGGTAACTTTGGGTGCTTCATTTAGAAACTAGACTCTTTGCCTTACCTGTATTGTTTCCTAGTTTTATTAAAGATCCTTCCCATTAGTCTCATGTGTTTTGTGTTGATGCGGCGGATGGCAGAACCCATTTAGAATAGGCAGGTTTGCGGGGTTTGGGCTGCCCCTCTCCCTGTCCTATAACACTAACGGTAGGTTCAAAAACATGAATGAGTAAGTCAGGAAGAATTTTAGGATGGAGAAGCTTTCCCAATACTCTGAGATCTAATCACCCAAGTGTTGTCTAATTTAAGTTCATATATTGCCGGATAAACAAAGTGAGAGAAAACTCCTGTATAGAGAGCAAAGGCTTGAGTTCTCCTCATAAGGCATATGGAAAATTAACTGATAAAACACTAAAATGGAAAAATAAGCTTTTTTTTTTTTTACCTTTCACTTAGTATTAATATTTCATTTGTTATTTTTCCTCTCAGGTTTTAATTTTTAATTTTATTTTTTAATTTTTTACATTGTTGTTCATTTTTAAACAATATTTGCTTCCCCCCACCCCCTCAGGTGTAGTCCCCATAGAGTTTCCTCCACCAATGCACCCGTGCACCATCACCTCAGTCCCCTGTGCTCCTTCCTTCCTCCCTCCCTCTGGTCCCTCTCCCTCCTCCTCCCCTGCAGGATGTCTCTAATTTATAATGTCCACCATTTTTGCCTTGTTGTGTTTTGTACTGTTTTTATTTTTTTACACTGATGTCTTATTTGGTTCCCCTATATTCCTGCTATAAGTGAAACCATCCGATATTTTCTTTTCCTTCTGGCTTATTTCACTGAGCATAATTCCTTCTAGCTCCATCCATGTTGCTGCGAATGGCATGAGTTTATCTTTTTTGATTGCTGAATAATAGTCCATTGTGTATATATGCCACATCTTCCTGATCCAGGCATCTATTTTTGGGCATTTGGGTTGTTTCCAGGTGTTGCCTAAAATAAGCTCTTTTTAAGTGGAATGTTTTGTTTTGAAACTGATATAAGGTATTCCAAATTCTCTGTATGCCCAGTCAAAGCTATCTCTTTCTATACATTTTCCCGTCCCTGAAGTGCTTTCTCTACTTTTACTCATTCATTAGGTCTCAGCTTAGATATTATGTACTCTGAGAAGATAACTTCATGAACTTGAACTCCCATAAGAACCTGTTCCACTTCCTGATTGGGGCTAAGAGTAAAAATTAGCATGGAGCATTACTAGACCAGAATCTGGAGGCAGGGGGTAGACACAATTAATGCAATTGTAACAGGGTGGTCCCCAGGAAAGGGGGAGGTTCCCTGCCCCTCCCAAGGGAGGGTGGAGCTGAGCAGGAAGAGGAGAAGTTGAAGAAGAGACTGAGGAAGGAAGCAGGATGGAGCCAGGAGACCTGGAGGAGGCGCATGGAGCCTAGAGACACGTGAAGAAACTGCGCTTGTCTTTTGGTCGTGGACTGGGTGACACAGATGTGGGTGAGACCCGTGGAGAGGTGACCATGGCAGCTTTTATCTTGATGTTGATTTTGCTCTTTTTCTTCCGGGCTTGTCCAGTTGTTTGTGACCCTTTTCTGTGGGTCCCCACTGGAAGATGCTTTAGACTTGTAGCAGGCTTTGGGGCCTTGTTCTGGGCCGATCCCATATGGATGGACTTTTACCCACGAGGGAACGGGTAACTTTGGGTGCTTCATTTAGAAAGTAGACTCTTTGCCTTACCTGTATTGTTTCCTAGTTTTATTAAAGATCCTTCCCATTAGTCTCATGTGTTTTGTGTTGATGCGGCGGATGGCCGAACCCATTTAGAATAGGCAGGTTTGCGGGGCTTGGGCTGCCCCTCTCCCTGTCCTATAACAGATTTGGCGTCCAACGTGGGGCCCGAACCCACGACCCTGGGATTAAGAGTCCCATGCTCTACGGACTGTGGGTCCCCACTGGAAGATGCTTTAGACTTGTAGCAGGCTTTGGGGCCTTGTTCTGGGCCGATCCCATATGGATGGACTTTTACCCACGAGGGGACGGGTAACTTTGGGTGCTTCATTTAGAAACTAGACTCTTTGCCTTACCTGTATTGTTTCCTAGTTTTATTAAAGATCCTTCCCATTAGTCTCATGTGTTTTGTGTTGATGTGGCAGATGGCCAAACCCATGTAGAATAGGCAGGTTTGCGGGGCTTGGGCTGCCCCTCTCCCTGTCCTATAACACAATCATTTAAACCACCTATAGAAATGAAAATTCCTTAGGCACCAATTGCTATAGCACTAATCAGACTGCTTAGAAAGTATCCCAAACGCACACCAGAGGTGGGGATATGGAGATAAGAACCATTGTAGAGAATCGCTGGTACTTACAAATCAACCTAGTCACATCTTAGAAATAATTAATTTAAAAGTAGATAACAATTCCACAAAGGAATAAAGCCCTCCCCCAAAGAATACTGTCTGGGAACAATTGCAGCCTTGGCAAAATGCTGCTTTCCTGGCTGCCAGTGACTATGCTGATGTTTTTCACAAACCTTTTCCTTGTGCACAGTAGCAGCAGGAGCAGTCCTGCTCACTTGTGACTATGCATGTTCCACGTTTTCTTTCTCTATTTCCAAATAAACCTGTCCTTTTAAAATGTAACCTTTGCCTGCCTGTGTCTGTGCAAATGTCTTCATCTCCTGGGTAAACTCACCATGTGCCACTGAAAGGGGAACTCTGGTAGAACTTTTCTCAGAGGTAATGAAGGACCCTGCTGCACCTCCCCCTGCAGTGACCTTTAGGGCTAACCGTCCCTATGTCCAGCTGGGCAACCAGTGCGCAGGGGGAGAACAGCAAAACCCTACCTGCACCTCCCCCCCCCCCCCCCCCCGCAGTGATCTTTAGGAATGGCTTTAGCCATGGTCCCTAGATCCAGCTGGGCAACCAACGCGGGGGGGGGGGGGGGGGGGGGGGGGGGGGGGGTGGGGGGGAGGGGGGGGGTGGGGGGTGGGGGAGAACAGCCTGAAGCAGAGGAAGTGCAGCGGAAGTTCCCTGAAAAGGCAGAAGCTTATCAAAAGATAATGACCACCAAGAACCACTACAAGAATGCTAAAAATCTTATCAGTCTTTCTAGAACTACAAACTTTAATCCCTTATTTGTCTTTCTAAACTTCCTTCTTTCTTCTATAATGGTCATTGCTTGTTATGTAGATCACCTCCCTGATGGTGATAGACTGAGCCCATGAGCAAGCTAATTTCATTGACATTCATTCCTGTGCTTTTGGAAAACATATATATACTGTAATTAAAGAAAATTACACTCAGATTTTCACTCTTGAAGTGTGTCTGTGTGTCATTTCTTTCGTCCGACGCCCTGACCACCCTGTACGCTTCTCTCAACCCTGAGGTGGCCTCATCGTCTACTGCTGTGCTGGTCCGCGGCAGGACCCTGCTCACTGAACCCCACACCTCTTCAAAATGACATAATTCCCACCCCCAAAATAAAACTTAGCATGCTGCATCAGAACTGATAGCTTGTCAGGCTTTCCAGTTCGACGACAGGTCCCTGAAAATAGAGAAATTATATATTTTGCTTATTGTTGTAACTTTGGCACCTAGCACAGTGTTCACTTACCACATATTAGGTGCTCAATAAAATTTTGTTTTCTTATGCAGGACATCCTAAATCTTTAAACTTTGGTACTGGTCATGCTTGTTAACTTTGATCATTAGCAAATATGGACACTTGTGGGATTGTGTGAGTCTGTGGCTTTATTGGACTTACTATCATGGGCAGGGTATTTCAGGAAAATGAATCAGACATCTGGAGTTCCCAATGGGAATGTGCTTCAGTTTTTACTTATTTGCTTTCCTCCTCATTTTGCTTTTCAAATAGAATCTTTAACTCCTGAAAAATGAATCCTCTCTGATAAATCTATTGCAGGGTCTGGATAAAACCTCTAGTAGATAGTAGGATTCACCAAAGACAAGAGTGGGGAGCAGAACAGGCAGATGTACTGAAATACACAAGCAGCGGGCAAGACAGGAGAAGTCTGCTGCGCCATGTGGGTTAGCTACCAGCTGGCAGGGAACTGAACTTGTGCTGCAGTGGCTGGTGATAGCTTGATAGGGCTGTGTCTTTAACCCCTGGGCCACCAGGGAGGCCCCTGTCTAATAGATAATAGGATGGGGAAGAGGCCAGTCACACTCCTGTTCACTTTTTATGCCATCCCAGGACACAGCTGTATTTATTGTTCAGTAATTATGTCAAGTCCCTGTGCAGAGCTCTTATCTGTGGGTGAGCCTGTGACTTGCTTCCTTTTCTGTTTTTTGTCTGTAGGCTTCTCTGAGACTTCCTCCAAAGGTTTACTGTAGTGGATATCATGGGGTTAAACTTCCTTTTGGAGGAGATAAACCCTATCTGAATCATTCAAAAGCTTCTTGTTATTCAGATTCCTTTATAGGTGTCAGGTTAACCAGGTTGGACCTGTGGCCTCTCTTCTATCAGCTCATCTGCCAGTTTATCTCACTTGTTCATTTCTCTCTGCTGAATGAGAACAAACTGTGTGTACAGTCTATGCAAAATAATGTTGCTGTTTTGTCAAAGGAGTAGTCATTTACCTTCTCAGTATTTGAATGAGAATAAAAGGTCTATTAAAAGGTTTCTGCTGGGTAATGATTATGTGCCTCTATCTCTTTTAATTCCTGCTTTAAAAAGGAAGTGACTCATGCTATAGATAAACTGGACTTGAAAGAATGTCTGGCTTATGCAAAGCTCTTATTTACATACTAGTCTCTTTCATTCACAAGGAAATAGGGACTCAAGGAATTTGGGACCAGAGTTCCTCCCTTTTTATTCCTGTTCTTTGATAGGCAGTGACCTAAAAGATCTCTAGAAGGATTTTCTTTGCCATTAATGTGTCCCCCACCAAGATTTTCCTCTCTCTGTTGAAAATAGAAATTGCATGAATGTAAGAGCAGTGACCAGAGTAATTATAAAAAGTTTCCATTTAAAATACTTAAAATACTTAACTTCTCAAAGTCTCAGATGCTCCTACACTAGTATCTTCTGTCTTCCTGTCAGTCTGAGATGAGGTTTCACTTACACCCTATTGTGTCCTTCATGGAATTTGATTAAGAGGTTTAGAGTACAGATTAGGAGCATGCACCTCATTGTCAACTACACTTGATTCAGTTTCATGCTATTGATGTAGTCTTGGGCAAGTCATTTAATCTCTTAGCCCATTTCTTTAACTGTAAACAAGAATCCTAACAATACTGTGGTGTCATTTTTGGAGTCAGTGGGTTTAGAGTACAGAGTCCTTGGGTTCACTCTGGGAAAGGTTTCACCAGAGCTCCCGTTTCAGTGACCTGTGGTGAGTTTCCCAGGCGAGTTTTTCCACGAGACAGAGACGTTAGTTATATTTAAAGAGCAGGTTTATTAGGGAAAGGGGTGGAGGAATAAAAGAAACTTGCATAGACACAAGTGACCAGGAAGAGCTGCCCCAAAAGGGGCAGCTTTGCTGAAAGTCCTGCATGGTTGCTGGCGGGCGGCCTTGAGGAGAGCTGCCTCCGCTGAGGGAGGTCAGTGAAATCCCTGCAGGTACAGGTCACTGGCAGGCAGGAAGCCACTGCCCTGCACAGGGACAGAGTTTTTGAAAAGAAACACCTGCATAGGCACAGGTGGGCAGAGAAATTGCTGCCCCAAGCCAGTGCAGAGACTGCACTGAAAGAGTCTTCTATTTGGGAGAGGCTCACTCTTTGTGAGCCTTCCGGTTAGTTACTGATTTTGAATAACTGTAGAATCTGAAAGGGACCGGGCGATTTTACAATGGGCTCAATCTCCATATCTTTACCTTTGGATGCACCCTCAACTCGGATACCTGCTTGGATGTTATGTTTAGTAATCTAGGCGTTGGCGCCTAAGGACCTTGGTTTCCACAGCTGTGTCAATGGCTATGCTAATCCCTTCGACCCCCACCTCCAGCTCTTGGCATTTCGTGAGCCAAATTTGTGGTCTTGTGCCCACCTCCCTTTCAGTTTTTTTTTTTTTTTTCATTCCCGTCTTCCATTAATACCTGGCATATAGGATTGTCACGATGGTGTCCTAAGAAGCATATGGTCTAGTATATGGTCTAGTATATGGGCCAGTGGAAAACTCACCCAAATATTTGAAACTATCACTAACAATAATTTTGTTTGTAATTGGACTTATTCTCTAATTCATTTTATATTTTAAGTTTTTTATTCACTTTCTAAATAATTTTTTCAGTTTACACTTTTATTTCTCAGAGAAATGAATGAAAAATGATTGGTAGTTCTCACTTCTTGGAGCCTAGCATATTCTCAAACATTCTAATTTGTTTCTCAAATTCTTAAGTAGACAGGCTGGTTGCAGGGGTGAAGAGTTTATTCTCTTCAATTATGTAGTTAAAGGGGTTCGTAGAGGTCAGGGTTCCTTGCCCAGCCCACTGGGTTCTGAACCGGAGGTGACCTCAGCCTGTGTGATCCAGAACAACTTCCACTTAGGCCTGGCCCAGCAAAACAGCATCAGGGCAGGGCACTAGGTAAACAATCCTCTTATTTTCCCCTCCCTTAAAATAACCTTTCATTCGCTCACAGGTATTAACTCAGTTGCAGCTTATACAGGTAATACAATTCATCTGAAGCAATTTGACTATGTTGAATGATTCATGAATTAGGGAGCAGCCCATCTAGCAAGTAGAAAAGTACTGCTAGAGGCTGCACAAAATGGAAGATTTTTATAATCAGAAAGATGGGACAAGGTCTTTTTTTTTTTTTTTAATTTTTTTTTTTTATAGAGGCATGTTTTATTTATTTATTTATTTTATTTGTTTGTTTATACATGCACTGGGTACGGTCAGAAGCGCGGGAGGGTGAGAGAATTCACCAGAGCCAGAGCGGGGAGCAGAGCAGGCAGAAGGACCGAAGTACACTGCTGAGGGGAGCAGCGGGCGGCAGGAGAGGTCTGCGCGCCACGTGGGATCCTCCTCCGGTGGCCGGGGAGCAGCCGGGGATTGAACCAGCGCTGCAGAGGCCACGGGCAGCTTCGCAACCCAGTGCTCAACCGCTGCGCCACCGGGGAGGCCCGGGCAAGGTCTTTTTTTAGTAGAATAGGAAAGATTTTTCAGGGACATTTTCTCTCCCATAGGGGAAGGGCGAGAGGGGCCTTATCAAGCTGATTACCTAATATTGTTGGCTCAGACTGGTCAGGATTACATTTTCAGGAGAGGTGGAAACTGCAATTAATTAAATTAGATATTAAATATTAAATCTTGCTTTGCAGATGTGGGCTTGGCATGAGCAACTCCATTTTGGACCGGTTGTTTCTTTTTTTTTTAATATACATTCGTTCAAATATAAGTGCTTAATAAAGTGAATTCCTTCGCATTTTTAAAACTAGAGTCCACTTTTTCTTTAGTATTTCTTTTGCTCTATCAGTCCTGCTTTGAGAGACATGTATTTATTTGTTCTGTTCATCCCTTTCTCCCACTACCAACTAATCACTGGTGAGTGGAAACTCAACAGCTTGAAGTTAAAAAGGAGTGACAGTTTTTCTACTCACGCATTCAACAAACTTTTGGAAGTATCTTCTCTGTACCAAGGACAGTACTAGATGTTGAATGTATATTAAATTTAAAAAGAGGGAAAGATATATGGAACGTGTAACCTAACCTCATTGTTATGGGAGATTTTAGAATTCCTTTAGGACCTATCTAGCACTTAACCAGACAAATTCAAAACTGTCTCAATTCTGTGTGACTTTTACTTCCATTCCACTTCAGCCAGCCTTTTCCATAGGCACTTCATAGGCATTTGCAATTACACTTAACCTTGTCATCACCTAGAACTGAACTCTTAAAATCTTCCCTAGCCTGGCTTACCAGCCACAGCCTCCTAGCCTTTCAACTTTTTCACCACCATTTCCCAACATTTTCTGTGAGACCTCTAGTTCCTGCTTCTCCTATTGATACCAGAATTGTCAGGCCTCATCTCCCAGCCAGGAACGGATCCCAGGCTGCAGGGCCAGCGCTGAGCCCCAGCCACTAGACCCCCACGGGTTGGTGTCTCATGAAGCCGCAGCAGGAACTTCGCAGACGCTCAGGCAAGCCAGGGAGAAGAAGCAGGTTTGTTTAGAGAAAGAAAAAGTTTATTGTGGAGAAAAAGAACGAAATAAAGTGGGACTCCCGAGCCATGAAACCAGGCCAGGGAGGGGCAAAGAAGCCAAAGTGGAGTTGTGTCTCAGGGAATATATCCCTTCTTTCCCTCATTATTCTAAAGCTCCACCAGTCTCTTTGTGATTGGTTAGTTCTCGGCTGTCTCACTGAATCTGCTACTGGGGGGGGGGGGATCTTCACATTCCTTATCTAACACGTGTGTCTCTCCCCATTTTTGCATCTTCCCCCTTGTTTGATAGATTTATCTTTATGGCCCAGTCTTCCAAACAAGTACCCCTCCCTGCATTTCAGAGAAAGTTAAACATCAGCTATTGAAGAAAAACAGGTTGCCGCCCACCGGTCTCAGTGCTGACTCCTTCTCATCTCCCCCTTGCATAAATGAGTCTGCTGCCCTAATTAAACCACTCTTGGTTTCCCAAACTCCACCATCCCTTATCACCTGAAGGAAACCAAGACCAGCGTTAAGGCATTCCTCTAGTTGTCTGAATCCTTCCTAAACTCTTCTAAACTCTTCCTAAACAGAGATCCCCTTCTGCAATGTCCCTAAAACTGCCTAATTACCCTAACTTGTCCTATGTCTCACTACTTTGTGTCTTCCACATTTCCATATTCCTTCCTATCCAGGGTAGATAGGATGATGGCTTAATGCTTCAATTTTTCTTGGGCTATAACCATCTTCCTCCTGCACCTTCTGCAGTTCTATCCTTCAAGATCCTTTCCCCCAAACACCTTCACTTTCACATCAAGGCATTTATCTGTATGCTGCTGAGAAAAAAAGCCATTCACTTTTGTCACAACAAATTTACTGTCTTCACCTTCAGGTAGGCTTACAATGCTGCATAGTAATCTTTCTGAGTGTTTTTGGTTCTTATTTCATCCCCCATGATTGCTTTATTTTTCCCTCTGGTTTTTAAAAATATATATTTTTGTATTTAAAAAATTTTATAGTGGAAAATTTAAAATACATTTAAAATAGAGTGAATAGTATCATAAACCTCCATATACCTATGATTTAACTCATGACCAATCAATAGCCTCAATGCCATCCTCAGATTATTTTATTTATTTATTTTAAAGATCTTATTTATTTATTTATTTTTGTGTAGAAGAACTGGGATGCAGGCCGGAGGTGTGGGGAGTGAGTGGATTCACCAGAGACAGAGTGGGGAATAGAACAGGTGGATTGACTGAAATACACTGCTGAGGACGCAGCAGGGAGACAGCAGAGGTCAGCTGTGCCAAGTGGGTCAGCTTCCTGGCCAGGGATCAAACTCAGGCCATCGTGGTGGTAGTGCTGAGACTTAACCCATAGGCCACCAGGGAGACCCCCCAGATTATTTTAAAGAAAAAATTTGCATCATATTATTTATCTGTGAGTATTGTATGCATTCTAATAGATGAGGACATTTGAGAAGACTAAGTACAATAGCATTGCTACCAGACAAAACTAAGGATGCCCTGGTACCTTAAACTCTAAATTCATGTTGCCCATTGTAAAGATTCATGCCCACCTGTGTGCATAAAAGCAAAGTAATCAATCGTTACTGAGCCCAGATTTTTATAACAGCTTGTAAGAAATTTGTCAGGGTATAATCATGCAGGATAAAAGCTAAGCCCCCCACCCCCCTTGCCTAGCAGTCAAGTTTGGGAGGCTTGAGTAGTTAAGAGGAAAGTGATAAGGTTGCCATGGCAACTGGGCCAAAAGACCAGTCACTTTGACCATGATCTGCACAGCTCCAGGGATGCAGTAGCAGGATCAGGACACATTCTATGTCAAAGGTCAACGCCCAAGACCAGACATCCCAACAGATAACTGGAGCAAATTGGTGCCCCAGAGAATATAAAAGAGGCCCTCAAGGGCCTCCCTGGTGGCGCAGTGGTTGAGCACTGGACTGCGAAGGCCCGCAGACTCTGCAGCGCCTGTTCGATCCACGACCGCTGGCGAGGGTCCCACATGGCTCAGCAGACCTCTCCTGCCACCTGCTGCTCCCCTCAGCAGTGTGCTTCAGTCCTTCTGCCTGTTCTGCTCCCCGCTCTGGCTCTGGTGAATTCTCTCACCCTCCCGCGCTTCTGACTGTACCCAGTGCTTGTATAAATAAATAAATCTTTTTTTTTTTTTTTTTGTGGGACCCTAGCTGGTGCTCAACTGCTGCCACCAGGGGAGGCCCATAAATAAATAAATCTTAAAAAAAAAAAATAAGAGGCCCTCAAGCCTCTCTTTGTGTGAAGATATCTTCCATAGATGTTATCTCCTGTTTTGCCCCCAGCAACCTTGAAAGGTATTCAATAGATCTGCCTTTCCTATTCTCCACTCTGTCTCTGGTGAATTTCTCCACCCCTCTGCCTCCAGCCTTTGCTCTAATTTCCCTATAACAAAATTCAAAGGAAATATGGAGGGGAGAACAGGAGTAGGGAGAGGATTTCAAAATATGAATGCCTGATCAAATTCTGAAGCCAACCTTCCCCTCGTGGTCAAACGTTCAGCTACACAGACAGGGACCAAAGTGAAATGAGCAAGGCCCAGGAAAATTACTGCCAGGAGAATGAATCCAACATACCTGCTGGCAAGGAACACAGATTAGAGATTTGCAGCCCCAAATGGCTGGTAGAGGAGAAGAGAACCAAAGTTCAAAATATACTGCCCAAGTTGGACCCACCACAGGTCAAGATGTCAGCCGCCATAGTCTCTCTAGAGAGCAGGATCTTACCACCTGACATAGTGCTGAAGTTGGAAAAAGAGCCACCAGTAAGAGCCAACTGAAGGGGCAAGAGTGGGTCCTGAGCAGAGAGGTAGGAATAACCCCTCCCCCCAACCCCCAAAGGGCAGCTGAACCAAAGCATGAAGCCTGACAGAATAGAAGGCCCTCTTCTTTCTATTTCTCTCTTTTTTAAAAGATTTATTTATTTATGCGTACAAGAACTGGGGTACAGGCCAGATGTGCAGGAGGATGAGAGGAGTCACCAGACAGAGTGGGAAACAGAACAGGCAGACTGTCTGAAATATACTACTGAGAGGAGCAGCAGAAAAGACAGGAGAGGTCTGCCGCGCCATGTGGGTATCTCCGTGGCCAGCCAGGATCGAATCGCACTGCAGGGGCTGTGGACAGCTTCACAGCTCTGTGTTCAACCACCTGAACCACCAGGGAGGCCCAAAGGCCCTCTTCTCTTGACTGATGACTCTGTCTTTTAAAATCTATTCCCAGGCTACACTCTGCCCCTTAGTTCTAGCTATTCCTGTTGAAGAAGTCAGGAGGTGTAGCAGCTAGAGATTTGTGTCTTTTAACAGTTTCTTACAACTCCCAGCTCTCTTCATTCAGGAAGCCATTCATGGACGGGTGAGACTCATAGTTCTCTTACAGCATTATCTGAGCAAAAGAAGTTAGTGATATTTTCTGATAGCATTAGATGTGTTTTCGCACTTCCCCTGATTGCTTCTTAAAAATTTATTATTCATTTATTTATATATTTTTTAAAAGATTCATTTATTTATTTATACAAGCACTGCGTATAGTCAGAAGGACGGGAGGGTGAGAGAATTCACCAGAGCCAGAGCGGGGAACAGAACAGGCAGACTGACAAGTACACTGCTGAGGGGAGCAGCGGGCGGCAGGAGAGGTCTGCGCGCCAAGTGGGACCGTCACCCGGTGGCCGGGGATCGAACTGGTGGTGCAGAAGCTGTGGGCAGCTTCGCAGCCCAGCGCTCAACCGCTGCGCCACCGGGGAGGCCCTGCTTTTTTTTTTTTTTTAATATTGAATTTCTTTTTTTATTTTTCGTAAGAAATCTCTGATTGCTTTTTAATTGTTAAAATAAAGTCTGTTTGGGGCCTCCCCGGTGGCGCAGCGGTTGAGCGCTGGGTTGCAAAGCTGCCCGCAGCCTCTGCAGTGCCTGTTCGATCCCCGGCTGCTCCCCGGCCACCAGAGGAGGGTCCCACATGGCGCGCAGACCTCTCCTGCCGCCCGCTGCTCCCCTCAGCAGTGTACTTCGGTCCTTCTGCCTGCTCTGCTCCCCGCTCTGGCTCTGGTGAATTCTCTCACCCTCCTGCGCTTCTGACTGTACCCAGTGCTTGTATAAATAAATAAAAATAAAAATAAATCTTTTAAAAAAATAAAGTTTGTTTGAATCAGGACCCAAACAAGATCCATATTTTGTGATTGGTTAATGTGCCCAAGATCAGCAGACTCGGCGAGCATAGCCTCCAAGAATCCAAAGACAGCTGATGCAAATGCAAAAGGGAGTTTATTACAGGCTCGAGTCCGGGCCCTCGACACGCACCGATGCAACGGCAGAGGTCGAGAGCCCCGAACAGAGGAAGCAGGGGTATCTTATGGGGTCATGAGTGGCGCGAACTTTGCAAGAAGCTGGCAATTACTCACTGGCTACTACAAAGGCATTTTGGCGCGCGCGGTTACAGTTTCAAACTGATTGGACGGGTAGAGATGCTGTCCCATTTATGGACAGGACTGCCCTCATTGGCGGCTGGGGTGGTCTGCTTTTTCGTCACCAAGTGGAGTGAGGGTTGTGACTGCTGAAACTATCTCTGGAATGCGACTGGACAAGGACTAACATAGCAAGGTGGAGGATATACAAAATGGCGAAACCTCGGCTAAGCTTGGTTCCACAGTTAACTTGTCTGATAAGTCTCATTTTACGTAAAGTTTCTCCTTTTTTTTCTCTTATTCATGCAATGTTTTATTGTTGAAGAAAATAGGTCCTATAATTGCTTTTGAAACTGTTACCACACTATCATAACCAACTCTCATTCCTGATAGCTGATTACATTTATGGGGAGTCCTTTAACTACCTGCCCTATTAGTTAAAAATTCCTTAACTACTTCCCCTAACTACCTGTAATCCTAATGCCTTCTGTATCCATTGTTTTTTCCTCTGCTAGTCTCTGAGAAAAGTTGTTGCATCAGTGCCTTAGGTCCTGCTGTATTTGTTTCCTGAGGGAACACCTTCAATTTTTATCCTTCTTTTCTGGGATCTTCAGCCTTTCTGCAACTCTTTTCCTCCCAGCATATAAACAGACTTGAGTCTTGCTCAACTCTACAGTCAAACTAACCAACTAAAATAACAGTTGTCCAACGCCCTCCCCTCGCCTGGCCAAACTTTTCTCAGCCTTGTAGCTCATTCTAATTTTGGTCCTGGTCCTTTCCTTTCAAAATCAAGCTTTAAAAAAATTATCTACATTCATTTTTCCCCAACTTCCATTTACTCCCTAACCATTGCCTCGCTTCAGTTTCTATCACTTCTCAAAAATAGTGTTTTGCTTTTCAAGGTCACTAAATACTTCTGGTTAAAGGAATCTTTTATCTCATTTGATATAGCTAGCATTTTATGGTCTTGGTCACTTCCTGTTTCTTGAAATAGGCTTTAACCTCTGAGAATTGGTCTCTCTTGCTTTCTTTCAGCCCCTCTTGTAACTTCTTAATTCCTCTGAAGGCTTTTCTTCCTTTGTCTGTCCTTATATTTAAGCATTTTGTGAGTTCTACATATTTTCCCCAGGTGACCTCATCTATTCCCATGGATTAAACCAACAACTTTATGAAGACTCTCAGCTATTTATCCTTGGCGCTAAAACTCTCTCCTAAGGTCTGGATCTATAATATATAACCAACTACCTATTGGGAAACCAACTCAGACTCAACATGGCTTAAATTTCATCCTTGATCTTCCCACTTAAACTTTATTTGTACATTATCTGCACTTACCTACATGCTCAGATCAGAAATCTGGTAAACATCTTTGATGTCTTTCTCCTTGCTTTCTTTCCTTCCATTTCTAACAAATCACAAACTTATGTTAATTGTAATATGACTGTTACTGGGCGAAGGGTTTCAAAACACCAGGTCAGAGCCTCCTTGGTAAGTGCAAGGGGTTAAGACACAACCTATGAAGCTATCCATACCCACTGCAGCATGAGTTCGATCCCCAGCCAGGGAGATAATCACATGGCGCAAAAGACCTCTCCTGACTCTCCTGCTGCTCCCCTTAGCAGTGTATTTCAGTCAGTCTGCCTGTCCTGTTCCCCACTCTGTCTCTGGTGAATCCTCTCAGCCCCCATACCTCTGGCCTGTACCCCAGTTCTGGTATGCCTAAATAAATAAATCTTTTAAAAAACAAAACAAAACAAAACAAAAAACACCGGGTCAAAAACTCATTAATTCTGAGTCCAGCTACCTACTACCATAACAGTAAACAAAAGGATCTTTGATGTGACAAAAGAGAAAAACAATTTATTTTAACCAACGAGATAGAGGGAGAGGGAGAAGGTCCAGTTACCAGCTAATAGTTCGAGGTGGACTTGCAGCTATGGGAGCAGGCAGGGTGCAGCAAAGGCTTACTACTGCAGAGGTTGGGGGTTACTTCCTCTGGAGGGCAGGCCAAGTTCCATGTCCAGCAGTTAGATGGGGCAGATGCCTCCTGCAGCAGCTCTGCCTAAAAAGAGAGCAAACCTACGGGCTTCACTTCCTTTTAGTCTCACAAATCTGCCCCTTTCCTAACAGCCCCCTTGCTCAGGACAGCAGGGGTGGAGTTCAAAAGAAGGTGTCCTCCTGTCTGGAGTGGGCAGTGTCTGGATAATGGAAGCTTAGACTATACAATACAGGACATAAGTTTCACAAGGCCAGAAACCCGAGGTGGCAGTAGAAATGGTTAATGAGTAGTTAAACTGGGTATGGAATTTTCGCAGGGTTAGGAATTGGAGGTGGGGTCAGAGAGGATTATCAGTTCTTACAGACTAACCCAGTCAGAGCCCAAAGTGATAAACTCTGCAAAAGATAAAATTCCACAAAGGAGTAAATCCCACTAAAGAATATTATATAACAATCCCTACTCTGGCAAAGAGCAGCTGTTGCCCTTTAAGAGCTGCACATTTGTGTCTATGCAAATGTCTTTTCTCCTTAATAAACTTGCTATGTGCCACTGAATGGGACACAATGCCAAATGCATTCTCAGAAGGGCTCCAAAATCCTACTTACTGAACCATAACACCAACACAGAGGGACAGAATTTGGCCTCTTGTCTACGTCCTGTATTAGCACTGCCCCAAACTCCGTTTTGAGTGTTATCCAAAGCGCCTCACATTTTATTATACATAGATCACTGCAATTATCATACTGGGTCACTCTGTCTCCTGTGGAACCCCACAAACCTCTTGCTACCCTGCTACCCTAGTGGTCATAGTAATACACTGCATGAAAACCCACCATGACTTCACATTCCTCCAGGAAAAGGAAAAAATCTTGGCAGCGCAGTATATGAAGCCCCTGATTTGGTTTAGTATTACCTCTTTGGCTTCCTGTTCTATCCTGCCCATCTCATTCCCTACACTTTAACTTCTAGCATCTACTTTCTTGCCTCTGGGCTTGTGCCTTTGCTGCCCTCAATTAGAATGTTCTTCCTTTCCCTTGTAAAACTTAACCTTTGAGACTCAGGTGCCTGGTCTAGGAAATCTCCTCAGACTTGTAGCCTTTTCAGGCACTTTCATCTATTAGCCTCAAGAATTCCTCACCATAGACTCACTGCTTTACCTTGTTCTCCTTCACCTGCTGATTTATCTGAGATAAATTAATGTCCTGACTGGGTTATATCAGCTTCCGAAAGTCATAGAATGCCCCAGTTGGAAAGAATCTCCTCCTCACTTTGCAGAGAAAGATTTGTTTTTCTGTGGCTTGCTGTCTTTAAGGAGGGAAACCAGACTTCCTGTGTTAACAATTCAAAAAATGTTTACCAAGGACCTGCCATGGGCAGATTCTGTGTTAGACATCTGGAGGTTATAAAGATAGAACTGCTTCCCTCAGGTTGTTAATGGTAGGGTAGATGAGATAAAAGCTTCAGTCAATAAGTAGAAAACAATCAGTAAAGAGGAACAGATAGAAAGCAGGAGACTTTAGAAGAAGTATGATGGAGGAGGTCACTATGGTGATCAAGGAAAGTTCCGAGGAGGAGGGTTAATGGTTGAGCTGAGCCATGAACATGGATGGACAGGGAACAGATAGGAGGGAAGAGCATTAGGGGCAGAGGCCAGTGAGAGGAGAGGTAGAGACTTAACTTGAATTTTAAATCATGGGCATTTCTGTTTGAAAGCTAGCAGTCCTTTTCAATGCCTTGTAAAAAAAATTGGAGACATTGCATAGCAGTTTGCTTTGCTTTTTTCCTAACGTTCAGAGAGGCAAAATTTTCATAACATTTATTAATTTATTCAATAAGTAATTATTGATCTTTTGCTAAGGGCTGGCTGTAATGACATTTCTCATCTATACTGGTAAATAAGACAAACTCACTGTTTTCAAGAAATCATAGTATTGTAGTATGGTAAGAAATAGATTATCAACAAGGCAATAATTATTGGGACACAGGTATTGTAAGTTGCTATAGAAGTTGAATGAACAGAGTCCCTAACGCTGGCTTAGGGACAGGAGCAACCGTCAAAGAAGATGTGAAATATGTGGAATGGGCAAGAGTGGAAAAGTGTCCCAGAGAGAGCTGCTATGTGAGAAGTGAATGGGAGGTGAGAAAAAGGAACCAGGGTGGATAGCTTTTTCTCTTTCTGCACATTTGCAGCAGGCTTCAGCAGAACTTCCCTCCTGAGCTATATTGTTTTTTTAAAAGAAAAAGAAAAGTAGAGCCCAGAGGAGAAATAAGACCAGGAGGAGGAGTAGGGAGAAGACTTGATTCCACAGATCTGACTTTGTAATTCCTGTGCCATAACTGAAGACAGTTACTCAGTATCTTTGGCATCTGCCAGATTGGGTATGGGCCAGATGGTCTTTAAAGCCTTTTCCAGCTCGAGTGATCTAGGATCCTGTTTTCCATGACTTTCCTTCTAATGAAGTTGGACTTCTGTTGTTGATGGACCCTGGATCAAGATCTTTGGCTCAGTACTTGCTGAGAAACAATGCAACCCATTTTTAGCCATTTTTCACCCATGACTGAGCAGTGTTAGGTTTTTAATCTGTCAGCAGAAGCTGTTCATTAGTTGTTTTCTTTAGAGGGAGGGAGGCACAGTTCTTCTTCTTCTTCTTCTTTTTTTTCTTTTTTTTAACATTCTGACACCTTTCTTTGCCTTAATATCAGTCCTGCTCACCAACTACATAATATGGTGATAAGGAGAGAAATTACACATTGGCTTTGTCATGAAGCTATTTTGAAAACATTATCGCCTATTCATTTCCTAGAATATCATCAAGGCTCCACAATATCAGTTCCTTAAAAGAGCATGATGTTTTTATTCCAACTGAAGCCAAAATATTTTCATGAATTTTGTCTTCAGTACTGCTTACTTTCTTCCCTAATGCTATGGCTAAAGGTACAGCTTTCAGCAAATTTTTTGCCATAATCGAATCTGGTCGTTTGCTGAATTTGTAGTTTTCCCTAGTAATTCCTTTATTTTTATACTGTTTATAGACTATCTGCATTGTAGATTATAGCATATTTCAAATCCCGCATTGAACTTCTTTCATCATTACTTATGGTTTTGTCATCTCTTTTTTCATCCCCACCCTGTAGCCAGTCATTATATGCTTAGGCAACAGAACTCATTAATCCTAATGTTGACAAAGCATCATTTCACAGCAGAATCCACCAGGAATTGGCATTTTATATATTCCCAAAGGTAAAAAAAGAGCTTTTGTATTATTTGAGAGTTTTGTTTGAGTCGTTTCCATTAATATGGGCAAAGTGGGTGTCTAATAATCAAGCACTTCTCCTGTCTGCCTTGAATCCTGCTCATGAGCCCAAATGAAGGTAACATTCATTAGTGTTTTTAAGAAAATATCTTTTTAAAAAATTCTATCAAGTTCTAGTTTTCCTTGTCTTTTTTGATATACTGAAATTTTTATGTATTCATGAATTCAAAACATTTAATTTCATTTTCACATTGCTCTTAAAGCTGCTATTTACAAGGCTAGTTTTAAACAACATCCTTACATCCTTAAATAAGCTGAAAGTAATCATAGTTAAGGGGGAAAAAGAGTTTCATGATATCCAAAGCAGAGGAACAAACAAGAAAATTAGGAGGTTCTGGGAGGTCTATGCGCTTGATGGCCTGGATTTCAAACATTCAAACTTGTTTTAGCAACAGTCTTACTCCATGACCTGAGTCATAAAAATTAGAATAGGCAATACCTTCAGCCGGATGCAATGGAAAAGAGATGGTTATATGGAAACTAACCATGGGCTGGCTATCTCACATACATCTGTATGACTCCCAGCATGAGTCTACTAGGCCTACTAATTACTTTTTGAATGAATTCATGTGTACGAGTAAATGCATGTTAAGATGGTGCGAGAACATTATTGGGCAATGAATAGAATTCCTTGTAAGGCAGATTGAGACTGAGACCAAGTGGCTAATGAATTTACTTAATGAATCATTTATAAGGCTCCAAACTAAGAGTTTAGTGATGAACATTTCTGCCAACAACTGACCTTTCCAGTTACAGCTTTTCTACCTGTAAGTCTTTGGAATAATACCTAGTATGTAGTGATGAAGATTTTGCTTGTCATTAAGCATGGCATGTTTTTTTTTTAAAGTATTTGCATATCAAGCAGTACTTTTAAAGCTTATGTGAGGATAATGCTTTGGATGCTATATTTCTCTGTTATCTTTCAGGTCATTCTTTTGCATAGAAGAGGGGTGGCAATATTTACATTCTTTTTTTTGAACACTGTCTTGTTTGATAGTTGTTAACATTTAACGTTGTATCTGCTAATGTAGTAGGAAAAATATTCTTTGAATTCTTCTTTTGTGAAGGTTATTTCATTTGCCATTTTCTAAGTCTCGGGAGACAAAATGACTGATAAAAAAATGAACGAAGTCAAATCATAATGATGTGATGTGAAATAGGAATTGATGGTTCCATGAAAGTGTTCAGTTACCACCATCAATAACATGCATGATTTTAGTTTCATAGAAGTTAAACAGTGAGAATTTAACAGTTAACCAACCCCTCAAGAAGTCTACTTTTACTTTGAATACTGACTCCAAGGATGGAAGATGAATGAGGCATCTACTAACTGTGTCAACAATATGGAAAGGACCATGGAGGAAAATCAAGTAGAAGTTGACAGTGCTAATTAAAGAACAAAGACATTGAAAAGGACTGAGTATGAATGAGAACAGTTGACTCCAGGAGTCTAGCAGATGATGAGCTAAAATGTATGTTTCTCTGAGATTAAGATCCCTGATAAACAAAGAATGAAGGTGTATTCTATGGTTAGGGCCAGGATGTTTTCAGAGGGAGGGAAGCCATTCCATTTATCAATACTATGTGTGCATTTACAGAGCATAGGTATGTATGTGTGCGTGTGCACATGTGCATGTGTATCTATCAGGGGCTGAAGTTTAAGCACATTGGAAAGAGGGTATTTTCCATCTGCTCAGGTTAGCTGCTCTTGCTTCCTATGCTCTGTCCTTAGCTCCAGCTAATTGTTGCATGTGGATCTAGTATTGCCAGGTCTTCTTGTTTGCAGGCAGAATGAGGGGCATCCCAGACCCCCAAACCTGCACCATCTAAATGGGTTCTGCCATCTGCTGCATAAAGACAAAACATACTCTAGTGCATAAGATCTTCAGCAGAGAAGAATAATAAGATTAATGTGCAACAATTAGTGTGCAATAAAGAGAAGAGAAAAAATGTAGTTAAAATAGTTTCCCAAATGAAGCACCCAAAGTTACCCATCCCCTCATGGGTAAATGCCCAGTTAGACAGGGTTGGCCAAAGCAGGGTCATTGAGGTCCAAAAGCTTGCACAAGTCTAAGGCACCTTCTGGTGGAGAACCATAGGAAAGGGCAGAAGAGTCCAGACAAGTTCGGAATGAAAATAGCAAAGTCAAAATATTAGTCAAGATAAAGGCTGCTGTTGTCAGCCTCCCCGTGGGTCTCTCACCCACATCTCTTTCAAGGGTCTGTTTCCATGTCTCCCAGGTCTGTGGTACAAGTCCAAGGCTGAGAAGATAGCATGGCTGCATCTTCATATTTCTTTTCTTTTTTCTTTTTAAAGATTTATTTAATTATTTATACAAGCACTAGGTACAGTCAGAAGAGTGGGAGGGTAAGAGAATTCACCAGAGCCAGAGCAGGGAGCAGAACAGACAGACTGACGAAATACTCTGCTGAGGGGAGCAGCGGGCGCCACAGGAGAGGTCTGTGCGCCTTGTGGGACCCTCCTCCAGTGGCCGGGGATCGAACCAGTGCTGCAGAGGCTGTGGGCAGCCTCACAGCCCAGCGCTCAACAGCTGCGCCATCGGGTAGGCCCAAAATTTGATATTTTAAAGGAGATATGTCTGATTTTAAACGTAGCACCACATTAAAAAAAAAAAAGAAAATTTGTGGGCCAAACTGACCCTGTCTGTTGGCTAATAGGACACTCTAGTCATCAGCCGGTCACCTCTTTTCTAAGTTCATTTGCAACTGAGACTTGTGTTTCTTGTCTAAGACTTGTCTAAGTTCATTTGTGCTGAGACTTGTGTTTCTGACTGACTGGGCAACTTCAATATCTCAATCTGAATAATGTCTCTAGGAAAACTTAGCCCATAGAGTTGTTATATAATTTATAGTTGTTATAGTTTATAGTTGTTACATAGTTTATAGTTGTTATATAATTTATAGAAAAGCTTGGTTACAGTGCAAGGCAGATAATATAACTCAATAAATGTTGGCTGAATCTGAATCAGCAATCTCACACTGAGCACTAGGATGGTTTTTTTTCATCCACCTTCATGGTTAGCTTAGGAGAATGAGTGCTTCGCTTGTTTTTGTTGTGTGATTTAACAATGGTTTCCCTCCTCAAAGTCTTTCTTCATCTTTCCCTGCCAAGGCACACATTTGAGATAAATCTGTTGCTATTGGCAGATCTCTGTTATGTATAAATGCTCCCTGACTTGGGCAGGTGGGCATGGGTGTGTGTGGTGGTAGAGAAGGCTTAACAATAGCTATGTCTACCTTTGTGACCTTCAGCCCGTGTCCCACAATCTGCCTCCTTACACACTACTAGAGCTTACTTTCAGCCATCAACCAGACACCTGAGACACTTGAAACAGCTAGTTCTCTGAGTATAATTAAATATAAATCCAGCCACCTCCAAGAGTCAGGGATGGCCAATGAAGAAAGTTTTGCTCCTTCTGTGCTTCGGAAGCATCTAGCTTTTCTTTCAGAAAGGTGCAGGGAAAACTACAGGTTTTTGGGTGAATTATCCCTGATTACATTTTTAGTTGAAAGTCTAGCTTATTGGATGTAAGAATAGCAGTTCCTGATTTACTCTGAGTTATTAGTATGCATGACCTTATTCCAGTCTGTTATTTTTAGTTTGTTTTTATCTTTCAGTTTTAAATGGGTCTCTTAAAAAACAAAGTATTGATGGCTGGAATATTTTCACCCACATTGTGAAATAATTCACATAATTATTTAGGGTGATTATTGATATAGTTGTTTATTTTCAGTCATTTGTTTTTGATTTTTTTTTTGTCATTTTTTTTTCCCTTTGTTTCTCTCTCCTCTTTCTGGATGACTTTTTTAGAATTTTTCTCAATTTCCTTGCTGCTTCATCTGCGGGTTTTGATTGGTGGTGACCATGGGGGTTTTTACCTGAATTCCTTTGTTTTAAGTCATTTATGAGCTGTCGTCTGCTCCCCAATACTTAGCTATACAGGTTCTAGCCATTTCTCCTCCCCTTAGTACTTGGTGGTATTAACACGTAGAGTTCTTGGTCCTGGTACTGGAGTAATATCTCTCTTGTTTTGCTAAGGAGTTTGCGCTTAAGTTTTTCCTTTCTTGTGAAGAGAACCCTTTTGTTTTATTACTTGAAGAGTGGATCTGGTGGTGGCAAACTCCATTAGCTTCTGTTTGTCAAGGAAACCTTTATTATTTCATACTAATTGATAACTTTTTAAAAGATTTATTTATATATACATACAACAGCTGGGGTACAAGCCAGAGGTGTGGAGGGTGAGAGGATTCACCAGAGACAGAGTGGGGAACAGAACAGGCAGATTGATCAAAGTACACTGCTGAGGGGAGCAGAGGGCGAGACAGGAGAGGTCTGCTGCGCGGTGTGGATTAGCTCCCTAGCCGGCCAGGGACTGAACTTGTGCTGCAGAGGATTCGGACAGCTTCATAGGTTGTGTCTTAACCCTTTGCACCACCAGGGAGGCCCCTTAATTGATTATTTTGCAGGATAGAGAATTCTTGGCTGATAGTTGTTATCTTTAAGGATTATGAATATTTTCTTCCACTCTCTTCTCCCTTGGAGAGTGTATGGACTGAAATCCAAGAAGATCTTAATTTGCGAGCCATTATAAATTATTATTTTTTCCTGAAAAATTTTTCCTTTATCTTTGACTTTTGATGGCTCGACAATGATGTGTCTGGGTGTATATCTTTTTGCTTCTAAATATTTAGGTGTTCTCTCTGCTTGCTGCACTTCCATATTTTAATTCACTCTGTAAGTTTGGAAAGTTCTTATTTTTATTTTTTGGGATAGGTTTTCTAGTCCTATTTCTTCTTCTTCTCCCTGTGAGTCTGATCATTCATAGGTTTACTGTTCTAATTGAATTTGATATTCTTGTAGAGATTCCTCATTTTTCCTTTGTCTTAACACTCTGTTTTCTTGTAAATGTGTAATTTGTTTATTTGCATGAAATTTCTTCTTTCTCCCGCCATTTTGATTCTCTTTAAAGCACCAAGTTTGTCTGCATTTCATTCAGTATCTCTTTTTGTGATCTTTTTTATTTTCAATCTCTAGAGAAGAATTCTTTGTCTTCGAATCTCCTTTTTGAGATTTTGCATCTGTCTGCCCATCTTTAATTGGCCTTCTACTATCACATTTAACAGGTTTAATATTGTTGTTGTTGCCATATAGTTTCTCTATTTCTGTGTCCTTTGTATTTGTCCCCTTTATATTTGTCCTTTTATATTCTGTCCGTCTTTTGCTT
Source organism: Talpa occidentalis (assembly GCF_014898055.3). Classification (NCBI taxonomy): domain Eukaryota; kingdom Metazoa; phylum Chordata; class Mammalia; order Eulipotyphla; family Talpidae; genus Talpa; species Talpa occidentalis. The sequence goes on from NW_023601653.1 coordinate 30,800,092, forward strand.
TCCATCTTGTATTGAGATAGTCCTTACCTCCTAGGCATGTATACTGCCTTATTTATTGCTATTTATGTGTGTGTATATGGTTGGGGGTCTTTGGGATTTATCTTTGTCATCTTAGTTTAGCTTGGTGTGACATGAAAGAAGGAAGGGGGTCTAGGGCTTTAATATTTTATTTGATTTGAGGAGTGACTTTAATCACCTGTGTAGGGTAAGGTACAAGGTATCAGGATACCTTTTACCTGCCCTCCCGCCATCAGGATAGATGAGGGAACCCTGTGATCCTGAATGCATGCCTGATGGTGGGCACCTGAAGTGGGTACACCTGCGCTAAGACTGGGCGGTGTCACGGGGACGCCAGGAGAAGCCAAAAGAGAAGCCGAGAAAGAAGTAGCAGAAGCCGAGAGAGAAGCAGAGAATGCCGGAGAGCCTAGATAGAGTGAAGACTTGCTGGGGGGCTGGGAGGCTGGCAGGCCTGCCAGCCTCCCAGCCCCCCAGCACCCCTGCCTGCCATATACCTGGTGAACCCCAATAAAAGACCTGCAAAACCACTGAGGACTCTGACTCCTCCTTTACCCGGTCTGCATGGGATCCTAGAAAACCTGCTCATTGGCCATTCCTCCCTCTACAACCTGTACCTCTGGTTTCATTCTGCACTAAACTGTATTCTGTGCATAGGTTGGCTTCACTTCCCTCCCCATGTCCCTGCTTCCCTGCTGTTTCTTTTCTTTTCTTTTTTTTTGAGATTTATTTCTGTTTATGTATAAAAACTGGGGTGTAGGCCAGAGGTGGGGGTGTGAGAGGATTCACCAGAGACAGTGGGGAGCAGAACAGGCAGATCTACTGAAATACACTGCAGAGGGGAGCAGCAGGCGAGACAGGCAAGGTCTTCTGTGCCATGTGAGGATTGAACTCTTGCTGCAGTGGCAGCAGATAGCTTCATAGTGCTGCGACTTAACTTCTTGCCACCAGGGAGGTCCCCTGCTGTTTCTTTCTTGGGCGGGGGAGGGGATGGTGATCTATGAAGCTTGGGCCTCCCAGTTGGAAGGGCAATATCCAGGCCTCTGGGCTCATAATCAGGGAATAGCTTGCACCTGGCTCCCTGGCAGCACTGTGTGCCTAGCGGGCTTATATGTACCCACTTTATACCATAGCGCCCACAGTGGTGTCGCTGCTCTGCTCCTGCCTCAGTTGCTGCTTCTGCAGGGCTGGGAAGTATACACGCCCTTGCTTGGTTTGCCTTCTGTAGGGTAAGTAATTTTCAGACTTTTCTGCCCTCCTGCCATTAGGATTGACGATGGATCCTTGTAGTCCTGCATGCATGCCTGATGGAGGACACCTGGAGTAGGGTGTGGGCATGCGTAAGTGGGTACACCTGGACTAAGGCTGGGCTTATAAGGGCGGCATCACGGAGACACCAGGAGAACCAGGAGGGAAGCAGAGAAGATGAGAGTGGAAGAGAGAGCAAAAGAGAAGCAGAGACCACCAGAGAATGCCGGAGAGCCCTGCCAGCCTCCTGGCCCCCCAGCACCCCTGCCTGCTGTGTACCTGGTAAATCCCAATAAAAGCCTGAAAAGTCACAGAGGGCTCCAGGACTCTCTCCTCCTTTACCCTGTCTGCTTGGATCATAGAGAAAATGCTCCGTGTCCTTCCTGCCATTACACCTTCCCAGCAGAAATGTGAGTTCACTCTAAAGTGCTTCTTTCCGGTGCAGTCCTTCTTATGGAGTTTGGTCTGGCTCCAATTGGGTTTTATTTGATCTTTTCTGGGAAATGTTGCGGGGGCGGGGCGGGAGTGGGGGTTTCCGTGGGCTTGCTCTCCCAATTGTGGGGTTTCCGATTTCCTGAGCTGGATTCTGTTGAGCTTCCACTGCCTGGCATTGGGCCCAGGCCCACTCTGGTGTCAATGGGTTTCCCTCGTTGTTGTGACCTGGGAAGTTGATCCCAAGCCCAGACATGCTCCCCCTCTCCTCTTCCTATTCTTTTCCCTTGGTGGCCACCAACCTCAGTTCTTGAGATCCATGGGGATGTCCTGGGGCTGGATAGCTGGTTTGAAGTGTAATGGATTTTCCTAGCATATCGGTGCTTTTTCTAGTTGTTTTCAAGAGAGAAGGTGATGCTAGTCTTTTTATTCCTCCAAGTTGTGGGTGAAGTCTCCAATTTGTTCACTCAAAATCGTTGTACTCACTCAATCTTTTTAAAAAATATTTTCGAACTATTAAAATATCTGGAGACTTTGGGTTCAAGTTTCTCATGGCCTTTCTGGTGACATTTTCCCAGAAAGTTGCTCTAGATATGTCTAGACCACACAGAGTTTTCTAAGTTAAAAATCCTCCCATCATGGAGACCTGTTCCTGAACTTGCAATGCCTGTAGGAGCAGGCAGGAATATAAGGGGGCTGGCTATGGGAAGCAACAGCCAAATGGGATAATAAATGACACCTGTGCATTAAGACAAGTGAAAAGGCTCATGTCTACCTGTTCCCAGCTTCTGTTGATTGCTGTAGTGAACTTGCATGCAGAGCTTCAACAGTAGACATCTGGATATATTTGTTGACATTAATGCACAATGAGGACAAATGTAACATGTCAATAAGTTATAAGGCAGAGTGAGGGGCACCTTGGCACCCCCAAACCTGCACTTTCCAAATAGGTCTGTGATCTGCCGCATCAAAACAAACATGCTCTAGTGTATACGACCTTCAATAGAAAAGAGCTTTAATACAATTAGTGTGCAATGGAGAGAAGAGAAAGAGTATAGTTAAAATAGTTTCCAATTGCACACCCAAAATTACCCATCCCCTCTTGGGTAAATGTCCAGTCCAACAGAGTTGGTCCACAGCAGGGCCATTGAGGCCCAAAAGCTTGCTACAAGGCTAAGGCACCTGCTGGTGGGGAACCATAGGAAAGGGACAGAAGGGACCAGGCAAGGCTGGAAGGGCAAGAGTAAAATCAAAATACAAGTGAAGATAAAGGCTACCATTGTCTCTCCCCCACTTCTGTCTCTTTCAAGTGTCTACTTCCATGGCCCCAAAGTCTCTGGTACAAATCAAAGCCAAGAAGCAAGCGTAGCTTCTTCACATGTCTCTCTACTCCATGTGCCGCTAGTCTTCTCATCCTTTTGGTTGTCTTCTTCCATCTCTCTCCTTTCTTCCCTAGCTTTTCACTTCTCAGTTCCACCATTCCTTGGGCAGGGCAGGGAGCCTGGAACCACCCTCTCTATGGATATGACATTGTTACAAACAGACTGGATTTAGACTCAGGATCTCTTTTTCCTTGTACTTGAACTGAATTAGGATATGATCAAAGATCTTAAGAGGAGGTGGTCTGAGATCTTATAGGAGGCCCCTGAGGTATATGTGTAAGGGGGTTGGAGCAGGAGGTAGAGAAGTGACATTTTAGTGACAATCAGTGCAAACTTGAGTCCAAGTCTAATATGACAGCCTTCCAGGGAAGAATATATTCAGGGACAGAGGCAGTATCTGCAGCAACAACCTTATACTATGCATGAGATTCATAAGTGCTGAAGAAATATTCAAAGAAAGGAGATAAGAAGAGAAAGGACTTATACACTATGTTGCAACTAGTGTAAGAGCCCTTTTGGGAAGATACTGAAGAATGCAGAGTTACTGAATGCCCTTGAAGAAATACAAGTACGTGACTGACAGTGAACCAGAAAACAGAAATCACAGGAACTGATTATCCAGAATTGACCAGAGAGCATTTACCTGCCCCTAAGAACCAAAACTGTAGATAGAATATGCCTGCAATTAGTGTTATAGGATGGCATACTTAAATATTTGTGAACTGTAAGTGATTCTCTAGAAGATTCCTTAGTATTGAAAGACCCAGTTTGGTGTAACCAGTCGGACTGGTTATACCAACCTCCTGCGTCACAGGATTATAAGACTAAAAGATCTTTAGTGATCATATAATACAGTACTTCCTTTGTATACATGAGGATGATGTACCCAGGGAAGTAAAAACTTAAACTGACTGCACAAAGCTCATAGTTCATCTGAGACTAGAACCTACTCTGCTGCGTTGGACCCAACTCTGATCTCTGATTTTAGATTCTGACAGAAGTAACTCTCTTAAGTAGTTCTCCCTGTATCCATACCTACCCACTCAGTGGAAAGAAATGTCTGTTAGAGTGGAGAGGGTAAAGTTGGAATTAGAAACTAGCTGACTTTTTTTTTTTTAAGATTTACTTATTTATGCATATAAGAGCTGGGGTATAGGCCAGAGGTGTGACATGTGAAAGGATTCACCAGAGACAGTGGGGAGCAGAACAGGCACATCTACTGAAATACACTGCTGAGGGAGCAGTGGGTGAGACAGGAGAGGTCTGCTGTGCCATGTGGTTTAGGGGATTGAACTTGTGCTGCAGTGGTTGTGGATTGCTTCAAGTGCTGAGACTTAACCCCTTGTGCCACCAGGGAGGCCCTAGAAACTAGCTTTCAAAAGAAAATTTAGACATCTGTCATGCTCTTTCTTTCTTTTCCCCTAGCTTTGTGATGACTACAAGTAGAGTCTGTGTTGGAATTTTTCCTAATGAAAAAAGAAAAGTATTTAACATGTAGTTGAGTCTGGCATAAAAATCTTTTTTTTTTTTTTAAAGATTTATTTATGCATACAAGAACTGGGGTGTAGGCCAGAGGTGAGGGGGTGAGAGGATTCACCAGAGACAGAGTGGGGAACAGAACAGGCAGACTGACGAAATACACTGCTGAGGGGAGCAGCTGGCGAGACAGGCATGTGGATAGCTCCCTGGCCAGGGATCGAACTCACACTGTAGTGGCTGTGAACAGCTTCATAGGTTGTGTCTTAACCCATTGTGTCACCCAGGAGGCTCTCTTTTTTTTTTTTTTTTTTTTTGGGCATTACGTAAATTCATGCTAAGCTTCTTGACTAGGAGCCAATATCCCTACATCTAAGGATCTAAACAGCATATTTATCATATTGTAATATGATTGTTGGTTTTGTTACCTTTCTTGTGGTTTTAACTTAATATCTAGATAGCTTTAATTAAACTAATTTGGTTAGGATTGGTAGGAAGATAATCGGAGAGATATTGTTAATTTATTTTAGATCGCTACATTTGTATCATGGATAGTGATCTAGTATAGGGATTTGTAACTGTCACTCCACGCTAGCACATTCCACTTAAATTCTAGGCTTCCCCCAGGCAGTGATTCTTAAGGAAAGAGGTGGCGCATACCCCAGAAGTGTATCTGAATCTGACTCTGGTGGGTTAGTTGGTTGAAGGCCTATAAAGCGTCTCTTGTGGAAATTATAAAATCTTAGTGAGAGTTGTGTTACCTCCTCTCTTTGACAGTTCCTATACTATTGTTCTATACTGTTTCTAGTCCCTAATAATGGGACCATTTTGGAGGTTATGGCCTAAATTGGGATTATCAAGGGTCTAAATTGATCCTTAGAGAATGGTCCCCAAAGTCCTGGTCAAAGAAAGATCTTATGGAGGATTTATGAGCTAGAATTATATTGTATGTATGTGTGTGCATTCATGTATGTAGGGGGGACTAGAAGCTGCTGTGGGCTCCAGGAGCATTCCTAACTGTTAATGTGGCTTTAGTGGCTGGCGGGAACTTCCCTCGCCTGATTGTGAGCCCCCATAGTTTGCCAGCTGATCACCAGACTTTTAGAAGAACTGAGGTCTGATTTCTTTCCTTTCTGGTTCCTTCAGGCTTGAGGGGTTGGATTAGAAAGAAGGAAACAGATTATCAACCTAAAAGATCAAGTAGTGATTTGGAATTTTGACTAGCATTGTTATATGAGAATTTTACCTGCTGAAGATAAGTACAGTGATGTGTTACAAGTAGGTTCATTGATTGAAAAAATGTGCCACTTCAAATTGGGAATGTTGATTATGGGTGAGGGTGTATGTATTTGTGGGGGCCAGGAGAGATATGTACTTTCACTCAATTTTTCTGTGAACCTAAAACAGCTCTAAAAAATAGCCTATAATTATGCCTTCTTCCTTTTTCATTTCATCGTTTAGTATCCTATAACTTCACAGATACTTAGGTTGAAAAAAGTTAGGACCCTGTGCTGGGAGAAATACGCTGACATACTCATTTTTTCTTTTCGTCCTACTCCTCCCACCATCTCCTACCACTTTATAGAGCCTCCATCTTTGAAATCTGTTGCCCTCTCTCTACGGGCAACTGCTCAAGACAGTGCCTGGTATGTCACAGATGTTTAATACATTTTATTGATAGTCTCAGTAAAGGAAGGCATGAAAGACCCTGACTTGTAAATTGTGAACCTTGGCATGAAACTCACCTCCATTCCAAATTCAAGGGCCAATTGTTAGATGTTAGGGGAACTCTTTGACAATTTAAGAATTTTCAAATCATATATATTTCATATATATATATAAATATAAAAATCATATATATATAAGGGGTTAAAATGATTCCTATTTTTGGACTAGGATATTTTACATGGTAAACAGTTTGGAAATCATCTAATCAGGGTCTGGCACTTTTAAGGGACTATTTCATGTATATGTGCTTCTGTGTATTTGAGGTATACTTATGGGTCAAGGTCACAAAGCTAGCAGAGGGCAAAGCCCTTTTGTTGAACCCAGTTCTGGTAGTACATTTGTGACATGGTATTTCTTAGAGAAAACCTGGGAAGTGACAGTGCCACATTGGTGCCCTTTCTCTATGAGAACATGGATGCAACTTGTACGTTTTTCTATTATTAAGCTAATTTCCACTGCAAAGAATGTTTTTACTTCTATAGAAGGCTGTGTGGTTTCATTTTGACATTTAGCTGGTTTTTAATGAGCATCCCCTCCTGCCTCCCCACTTTCTCTTTCTCTTATCCACACACACCCCTATATGTTTATCACTTAGCTTGCTAAAATCAGAGACTGCTGAATGTGCTCTTATGTAAATTCAGATTCCTGTGGAGTAAAGAAAATTCAAAAAAGTGGACCATACTGATAATCTATAAAATATTGTTTTATCTGCATGATCAAAAATGAGGTGTGAGTGCAAACACTTATCTTAGACTCATCTCAAGTTAAGCACTTTCCCATGATTGGCTTGAAAACATTGCCTGTCTGGTGGTGAGAGTCTGCTAACATGTACGTTGGCAACAGAAACAGAACAAGCAATCATTTGGAGTGAGAGCTTCAAGAGCATCAAGATGTCATTAAGAGAAAGCTTGAAGGCCTTTGGAATTAAATGGAGAGAGGCTGAGTTCACTTTATGTTTAATTCTCTAAAAAATATTTGTAGTGTTTGCTTACTATCCTTGCTAAATTACTATTTCCCTGGCTGCTTATTGGTCCTCACCATCGCCACTTCAACATCATAGAGTCATTTCGGAAAATAAAGGATTAAGTCTGATGTTAATTGTGGACACTGTTGGATGTTTAGATTGGCTGAACAAAGAGGCAGAAACTAACTCAATGGGGTGGATGACTCATTAAATGATTAAAGAAGTAGGAAACCCATTGGACTTATATTAGAGAAAATGGAAATGGTTGGGTGATTGTCACACTTTTTAATGATTACTCCTTTCACTTTTAGGAAGGCATGGAAAATGCATTTTATGTTTATTCCCCCCCCCCCCATTTTATACTGTAGTAGAAGTTACTTTCACTCTATTATTTGTATTTTAAAAAAGAGCTGACTAAGATTCAGAATACTTTTGGTCTCATACGGCCTCAAAAGACCCCATGTAAAGGTATAAGAAAAACATTTTTTGGATTAAATTGAATTGAGATCTGATCAAATGCTAGCTTTAGTATTTTCCCTTCTTTCTTTCTTCTGCTGGGAAGCAACATATGCTACCCCATGCTTTGTTACTTGGCATGTGGAGTATTTTGAGCTGAAGGCAATTAGGACCCAGCAGACTCAGAAAAACTTTTTTCTTTTCTTTTTTCTTAACTTCCTTAAAGAATTTAGATAGGAAGTCTACAGCAGGAAAAGAGCTATCACAGAAAGAACTATAAAGAATGTGAACTAAAAATGGAAATTTAACAAGGCCTGTGTATTCAAAGTCTTGTCTGTTTTCCTTTTGTCTCTGCATGGCCTGGCAAACATTTGTTTACCAAACATTTGATCTTCCCATCCTATAAATTATTTTCTCTCCTGTTGAAGTCCCAGACCCCTATCCATTTCTCCCCAGCTCAGGATATCATATAAGCCTCATTTTTCTGACTGTAGGAGAGCCTTACGGCTTTGTGGGACTCCCATACATATGAAATTAAATCTGTTTTTCTCCTTTAATCTCTCCTATGTCAATTTAATTATTGGAACAGTCAATAGAACACAGAAGGTAGAATAAAAATTCATCCTTTCTTATACTTCCTTCTCTGTCTCCCTCATTTCCTTCCTCCCTCTCTCTCTCTCTCTCTCTTTTTTTTTTAAGATTTATTTATTTATGCATATGAGAGCTGGGGTACAGGCCAGAGATGCAGGGGCGGGGAATGAGAGGATTCACCAGAGACAGAGTGGGGAACAGAACAGGCAGACTGACTGAAAATACACAGCTGAGGGGAGCAGCAAGCGAGACAGGAGGGGTCTGCTTCGCCATGTGGGTAGCTCCCTGGCTGGCTGGGGATCGAACTTGTGCAGCAGAGGCTGCGGATTGCTTCATAGTGCGGTGCTTCACCCCTCGCACCACCAGGGAGACCCCTTCCTCCCTCTCTTCTTTTCTATCCAGAAAGTAAATAGGAGAACAGTGAGCCTGGACAATATGCTTTGTAAACTCTTTATCCCTGCCAGGATGTAAAATATATTATAATTTATCAATAATATAATTTGACTCCTGAATAAAAATTTCCTGCCTTTAATTTTTGTCAGATGAGTAAACAGAGGCTGGCCAGAGAAATTCTGTGGTGCTTCAGGCCCACCTCCATTCTCGGTGTTCCTCTTCTCTCCCTGTGAAAGGCCAGGGAAGGAGGGTTTAGGTCTTCTTGCAGAACTTCCTATGAGAACTTCCCATAAGTTCTATGCAGAACTTCCTGCGAAACTTCCTACTTCAAATCTTGGCTATTATGAATAGCCTAATAGACTAACAGACTAATAATTTAGCCTTCTTGCAGAACTTCCCTTCTTGCAGAACTTCTATGCAGAACTTCCAGAAGATCCTATTAGAACTTGGACACCCCTCTCTTGAATGTGGGAGCTGAGAGGCAGCCTGAACCCCCGACGGGGTATAGAGGATCTGGTGGTGAATACACAGCAGGGAAAAAAGTCTCAATAGTTCCCTCTCCAGCCTCCCTGACCAAGACTCTCCTGCAGGAAGGAATCCAGGAAAAGTTGGTAGAATTGGTTGGTTGAATGAAACAATGGTGAGGCAACTTTTGGGGGAAGATTTGGAGTCATTTCCCTAAAAGTTTTCATCTGGTACTTTTGGGTTTGTACAATGTATTTTTTATCATCCCTACCTGCCGCAGATTTGCACAGCAGTGAACGATGAGGCCGTCTCAGGGTTGAGAGACTGCGCAGTGTGGTCAGGGATTCGGTTAAAGAAATGACAAACAGATACACTTCAAGAGTGAAAATCTGAGCGTAATTTAATTTGAGTTGGTGACCAGTATATATATGTTTTCTAAAAGCATAGGAATGGCGAACATCAGTGAAGAAATCAGCTTGCTTATAGGTTTAGCTTATCATTGACAGGGCAGTGATTTACATCTGGACTCAGGTGCATTCCTAAGTAGTTAGGCTATTAATTTTTCTTTTTGTTTTATATGATTACTTTTTGTTTTAACTACTCACTACCACTAAATTACTATTAATTAGCACGGGTGAGTTTTACTTTTCACAATGTAATATTTTTATCATTAAGATTAATGCTAACAAGGCTAAGCATACAACAGAGAAATTATTAAGCTAACAGTTCTATTAATACACAGAGTTTAGCAACGTTTCATTTGAATTAGCCTAGTTATTAGATTTCGTATGTTCTTTTTTAATCAGCAAACCAATGACCTTTTAGACAGAGAAAGAGAAAAGATTTTAGAAAGAGAAAAGATTTTAGATAGACAGTTGTATTAGAATAAAGTTTGTGGGCCTTGAGAAGGTGAGATAAGTTTCCGGGCGGACAGCATTCCTGTAGTAGTGGCTCCTGGTGGTCTTTATCTTTCAACAGGCTTCCGTCTTATCTATGTCTTCAGGGGATTTTGCTGTTTGCCCAGCCGGACCTAGGGATTCCTAGAGGTCACTGCAGGGGTTGGTGCAGCAGGTATGTCTTCAGGGGGTTTTGCTGTTCTCCCCCTGCGAGCTGGGCTGGTTGCCCAGCCAGACCTAGGGACCGTGGCGCAAGCCATTAGCCCTAAGGGTCACTGCAGGGGGAGGTGCAGCACCTACCCCTGTTTCTTCCATCCAGAAAACACATTTCATATAATAAATGGATATTTTTTCCTTTATTGAGTGGGCATTAGCTATTTGAGAGGTGGATGGGGCCAAGTTTAGTAGTTTTTCTGGATATAATTTAAAACAGGATAGTTACTATTTTGAATTTTATATTTGACTTTGTTATTTTAATTTTTATTGAGCTCACATTGCTTATAATATTATACACTTATACATTTATAATATGCCTTAAGTCTTTTGGGTTTATAATATTAGACAAGTTTCAGGTGTACAGCATTATAAATCAACATCTATATATACTGCATTTTGTTTACACCAAAGTTTAATTTCCTTCCTTCACCGTACAATTGTCCACTTTTTCTTAACTTACCCAATTCTCACCCCTTCCTCTCTGGTAATTACAAATTTGCACTGATGGTCTGAGCATTTGTTTTTGTTTTATTTGTTCACTATTTTTGTTTCTTCTACATATGAGTGAGTCATACAGTATTTCTCTTTGTCTGGGTCCATCTTTGTTGTTACAAATGATAGGAATTTATCTTTCTTTTAAATATGGCTAAGTAGTGTTCCATTGTGTGTATATGCCACATTTTCTTTAGCCTGTCATCTGCTGAAGGGCACTTATGTTATTTTTAACTCTTGGCTATTGTGAATAATGCTGTGATGAACATATATCTCTTCAAATTAGTATTTTTGTATTCTTTAGGTAAATACCCAGAAGGGAGGTAACTGGATCATATGGAATTTCTATTTTTTAATTTTTTTTTGGGTTCTCCACTCTGTTTCCATAGTGACTGTACTAATTTACAGTCCCATAAACTCTACCTTTTGTTTACATATTCACTAATACTTGATTCTTTTCTTTTTGATAATGGCCATTGTCAAAGGTGTAAGGTAATATCTTCTTCTTGTTTTTATTTGCATTTCCCTAATAGAGATGATGAACATATTTTCATGTGCCTGTTGGCCACCTGTACAGTTTTGGAAAAGTGTCTATTTAGATCCTCTACCCATTTTTTTAAAATTGAGGTTTTTTTTTTTTAGTTGTTGTACGAATTCTATATATATTTTGGATATTAGCCACTTCTTTAAGTATGATTTTCAAAGATCTCCCATTCACTATAATTAAAGCAGGATTTTTTAAATTGCATGGTTCATTGGAGGGATAGTGAATTTCAGGTTGCAGCAACAACTTTTTAAAAGGAAAAATTCGAATAGAAAATAGCAAGGATGAGAATTGTGAAACTTTTGTTTCAGTTACACATCCACATGACAGTGTGTACTGGGGGTGTGATGAGAAACATGTCTTTTACAGCGGGTCCAACATGTCAAGCGTTGATTTAAGGCCATCATATTTTCTTGGTTCAATTTAAAGTAGCACATGCTGTCTTTTTAAATATCTATTTGTACCAACTCTATTAACACTGAACCAGTGGCTTATTGAATCAACTCTCCACTGCTCCAGGTTAAATTAGTTCATCCCATTTTGTAAAATGGTCATCTGCTTGTTTTAAAATCCTTTTGTATCAGGATGGTGTGATAACATATTAAAATGGTTGCCAGTAGTGATGGAGGGGCTTTTTACTTATCCAAGAGGGTTCTGGAACAAAGATTTATCTGGGTTAGGATGTTATTTAATTACATCAATTAAATAAGGTGGTCTGAGGCAGACTAAAATTTAAAAACAAGAATAATCTTCTGTCTTTTTGCTGTTACTCAGCTGATCTGTTTGTAGGGCACAGGAGGGGTGACCCCTGACATGCTTATCTGGTCACTTGTTTATCTGAACAGGGTCTCTGCAGAGCTCCTAAAGCTTGTGTGGTAGGGTTGTGTCCTAGGAAATGCACACTGGGCTGTGTTCACAGTTAGAAAAAAGGGTGGCAGAGGTGTGTCTGTCTCTGCTATGACACCCTTTGCAGGTTGCTGTGGAGGCTACAAAGCTGGCTCTGGCATAGCTAGGAAGCTTGTGAGAGGCCACAGGTGGCTGCCCCCTTTTGGGTGTGAAGTGCCTAGACCTGAGCTGCTATTTAGTCTAACCAGGATGGAGGATTTTGCCCCTTTGGGCAGTCTGCTCTGTATTGGACAGGGGAAGGGACAAAGATACTAGCTGATTCATGGTCTCCTTTTAGGGAAAACAAAACAAAGTAAAACAAAAGAACCCCAACAAAATTTAAGCTCTGTTTCTCCATTTGAACCTGTGTTTTGTATTTCCTGGAAATAGTGCTGCTTGTATGGATTCACAGCTTGGGAAATTCCTTCTGTAGTTGAACATCCTTCCTGCTTTTTGAGGGGGGTGGGCGGCAGTGTAAAGCTCTTTGAAGTTGTTTTTATTTCTATTCTGTCCAAGATCTAGCTTGTTTCTTCCTCTCAGATAATATAATGGTTCCCCAGACTCAGGAGTTGGCAGATGACTTATGAAAATATATTGATGTCCCATTCAGAAACCAACCTTTACATTTTGTCCTTATTGCCCCCCCTGCACTCACCCACAGTCTGTTATTTGAGAGGGCAGGAACAAAGAAATGGGAGAGGATGGCCATGACTTGCTGGTGGTCCCCTTCCACCATCAAGTGACAGGGCGTCCCAATGCGCTTGGTGAAGACCCCTTGAATATGTTGTCTGCCTGTCTAACTCCTGTTTCATGTGAAGATCTAAAAAGAAAAACTGACATCTCATTACAGGAGGATTTCACCTCAAGAATAGTCATCAGAGACAAGGCTTTGATAGGAAAATGCCTCCTGTCTTCTCTCCCTAGGACCCCAGCCTTTATTCTAGGATCTTTGAACTCTCATTGTGGTTAGTCAGATAGTGAAAAAAAAAAGGAGGCACATTAAATGCCATGGATGGGCGCATAGTACTTTTCATTCAATGGAAGAAGCTCATGAGGGAGATGGGGATGTATCAGTTATCTTAATTGTTATGTTGCTGGACTATCTAAGCCCCTTGTTTTTAGGTCCTTTCTCTACCTGCTCAGGAATTGAATGCTGGGATGGTGAAGGGATAAAACAAAAAAGCAATTGAGGGTGAAATGGGTGAAGATAGTCAAAAGTTACAAATTTCTGGTAAAGATAAGTCCTGGGCATTTGCACTGTGGCTAACACAAACCAACCACCCAACAAATGAGCATTTCCATTAGACAGATCTGACTCTACTTAATAAAAGAGAATTTAGCTCAATCTTTGTCCCTCACGGGATTAAAAGGAAGAAAGATAGGGCCTCCCTGGTGGTGTGAGGGGTTAAGCACCACACTGTGAAGCAGTCCGCAGCCTCTGCAGCAGGAGTTCCATCCCTGGCCGGCCAGGGAGCTACCCACATGGTGCAGCAGACCTCTCCTGACTCGCCCAGTGCTCCCCTCAGCTGTGTGCTTCAGTCAGTCTGCCTGTTCTGTTTTGGTGGATCCTCTGGTGGATCCTTTCACCCCCTGCATCTCTGGCCTGTACCCCAGCTCTTATATGCATAAATAAATAAATCTTTAAAAAAAAAAAGGAAGAAAGGTGTCTCTTGGTTTGTTCTCTGCTTCCCATCTGCTGGGTTTTAGTAATCTGATTCCTCAGGATATTTGACTATTCAAACATGTACTGACCCCAGCTAAGGAGGCTAATTCAGAGTTAATTGTCTGCTTATTACTTACTTCATAGTGCAAAAGCAAGAACAGTTGCTCACTCCTAACTTGGGCCCCGAAGTAGCATTTTATGGTGCCATTCAAGGTCTGAGAAAGACTTCTCCCCCACTGTCTTTTCACCACCTAGTCACACACCACCTCAATTTGTACTATCAGAGGGTCGTCATTTGGGTTAACCATATCTTTACTTTTCCCAGGGAGTGGTAGTATCATATTTAAAAAAAGTTTTTCATTTTTTTACATTTTGAAATTTTTATGTACCACAAAGTGAGGAACGTATTATGTTGTTCCCAACAAATTAAAATTTTAATGCATTTCCAGTAGATGGTAGCTTGGGATATTATAATTATGGCATGTTAAGTCATTACTAATCCTATCTATGTATGATTTATTTCTAATTTTTTATTTCTGGAAAGCTACCTGAGGAAAGAACTTTGCAATTACAAATGCTAATAAATATTTTAAGTTGATATTTATAGAGCACCTTACAATGAACTGGGCACTGCTTTTATTAATCCGATCTCACTTGCTCTTTAAAGCAAACTTCCAAGGCAGGTGTTATCTTTTATTACTATTAATATTGTTATGATAGAACTTTAACTCAAATAACTTGAATGACTTTTATTTATTTACTTAACAAATATTTATTGAGCATCTCCTAGCTACCAGGCATCTTTTTAAGAAATCAGAGGTAAACAAAGCAGGCGCAGTCTTTATTCTCAGGAAATCCACTGTAATAAACAGGAAACCAATAAGTGAGATAATTTCCAACATTATTCTTTGCTGTGAGGAAAATAAAACAGTGTGTCTGAGAATCACCGATTGTTGTGTGGGGGGGTCACCATTATGTTTGTGGGGGGGGATAGCAGGTGCATACTCACTGAGACTTTGCTGAAGGGTTTGGACTTTTCAAGGTTACCCAACAAGTGAGGGGCTCTGGGTTTTAATTCATTTTTGTGGAGCAGCAGGCAGTAGCGGCATGCATGGAAAATTTCCTTTATTCAAGGTGAAGAGTTATTGGGGCATGTTGAAACGGTATTTGCAGAGCTGGAATGATGCCAGGACACCTGGGCTGTGAGGTCCACCCCCTGCATGCGGAACACTAGGGACTTCAGAAGAAGTATTTGTTTTAATCATTTCTGGAAATGGGATTGTTCTTTGATGTTTTCTTACTCTGTTTGCCTGACCACCACACCAGAATCAAACTTTTTAAAGGTCTGTCTCGCCTAAATGAACTAGATGCTTTGGAAAAATCTGCCAAATAATAGAAATATTTCCCTTTCAGCTTAAGTGCTGACCCAGACTGGTCAGAGAAACGGCCTTTCAAAGAGCAAATCTATGAAATTCCATTTCTGGGGGCAAGTCCCTTGATTTGCATTCAGCATTGTTGTAAATGTCAACTGTCCGGCTCCCACTGTCAGCTTGAATGGCCGTCAGTGTTTATATTCCCAAGAAAATTGCACCGACTTATTCAGCACATGGTTGGAGACTGTGAGGTCATACTGTTTCTTGTTCATTTCAATCATGACCCCATATCTATTCTCCTTCCTTTTTCTCCTGTGAGCCACTTGCAAATTTTCTGAAGTTAGGATGAAATGCTGATTTCTTTTTTAGCTGGATTATTAGTTTCTCTGGGTGGTTCTGCTGCACCAGCATTCTCATGAATGATCCCATGGAGGGGCAAAGAGGGTGGGAACATGTCAGTGAGAGAGTGTGAACTGTTGAAGAGTCCAAACAAAGGGCAAACTGGCAGTTTCCTTGCCTTGGAAGTAGATGTGAAGAGCCCCCAGGGAGCAGAAGTATTCCAAATGAAGAATGCCAGAATATTTGTACTGTCTTGTTTAACACTGCACCCCCGAGACCTAGAACATAGTAGGTGTTGAATAAATACTTAATGAATGACTGTGGCAAGTTGCCTCTATGAGCATAACCAGACCCCCCATGGACTCCTTGTTCCCTTTCTCATTGAACACAGCTGGGTTTTTGCCAGTTGTTTGCTCTTGAGGAACGGGGTTAAGACTAGACAGGGAGGGAAGGCTGGTCCTATTGCTGGGCTTGATTGGTTGCAGTTATCTTTTTCCAGCTGCCGAGCACTTTGTGTGTGATGAATGATACAGAAACAGGCCTTTGGCAGCCAACTGGCCTCTCACCAGTTTTTTGTAAATACCAGCCAGAGGCAGCTCTGGTCTTGTGCCAGGTTAGAGACAGCAAGAGCAAATCTCGCAGGTCCTTAATCTTCACAAGGGGCTCATCATACCTCTGTCGCTGTGGTCTCGGCTCCAGATAGTGGTTGATGAATTCTTTGTAATTTTCCTTCAGAGGGTCTGCAAAGGAAATGTCATTGTCCCGCTTCCCTCTGCCTGTATATGTTTGCTTTGGCAGAGAATTGCCTTGCGCACCTCTCTCCTCCATACTCATCTTTTTGATTCAAAATGTTCTCTGTTGTGGTTACTTCTTGTCTGGGGAGGTACAAAACAATGTTGGTAGAAACACTGGGAAGGTGTGTGAGGTCGTTTGAGGGTTCTAGATGAACATTTTGCTGCGTCTTAAAATGTTTTACTTGTCCTATGAAGCTGCCTTCCATAAAGAGAATTTACATGAATGAAATGTTTGGTCCAATAATTGGGGGATTATGCTGCTTTTGAGATTTACATATCTTCACATCTTAACAGCTCAGAATCTGGGGGGTATCTTTCTTAAAATTGTTATGTGCCACACGTTAATCACCAGTGCTTTCCTGCACCCACTCAACCACCCCTTATTTTTGATGGTGGATAAAATAATTGCAATAGATGGAATCATAGAGTTAATGAAATACAGTAGTAAATTTTGACCAAAATTATTATTTTTGTGTAGAAGAACTGGGGTGTAGTCCAGTGGTGTAGGGGGTGAGAGGATTCACCAGAGACAGAGTAGGGAACAGAACAGGTGGGTTTTACTGAAATAAACTGCTAAGGGGAGTAGCAGAAGAGACAGGGGAGGTTTGCTGTGCCATGTTGGTTATCTCCCTGGCTGGGAGTGAACTCAGGCCTTCTAGCTGATAGTGCTGAGACTTAACCCCTAGGCTACCAGGGAGCCCCCCCAATTTTTATTGTAAGACTTTTTTTTAATAACAGTTTAAGGTTATGAACAGTTTTCGGTATACAGCAAAAACCTAAGAAGGAGGTACAGACATTTTTCATTTAAAGCTGGCCCTTAAATAACATTGTTTCACTATGTTGATGATGAGAAAAGAATAATAGCATTCCACATTGAACAAAATGACATTATTCGATTAGGTATGCATCCTTTTGCTGAGTCACATTTTCTAAAAACCTATCTAGGATATTAAGTGAGGACTTAATATATTTCTTGTCTCCACACATACATAGCGACCCCACTATCAACATCACTCACCAGAAAGTTATATTTGTTATCCAGGATGTCTAACCTACATTGGCACATCGTAACTGCACATCATAATTACTCAAAGACCACATTTTGCTAAGGATTTACTTAGGATTTACTCTTGGTATTATACATATGTATTCCTATGCCATCACCATAATACCACTCAGAGTGTTTTCACTGCCCCATTCATGTTCCTTTACCTACCAGGGTAACCACTTATCATTTCATTGTCTCCGTAGTTTTGCCCTTTACAAAATGTCATATAGTTCGAATCATATGGTATGTGCCCTTTTCAGATTGACTTCTTTCTTTTATTAACATGCATTTAACTTTCTTTTACAGGTTTTCATACTTATTTCATTTTAATGCAGAAAAAAATGATATTGTCTGGAAAGATCAAAGTTTCTTTGTTCACCTACTGTAGGATATCTTGTGCTTCCATATATATTTTGAAATTATGAATAGGGCTGCTCTAAATATTCATGGGTAAGTTTTTGTGTGGACATAAGTTTTCACCATGTTTAGGTAAATACCAAAGGTTATGATTGCTGTATCAAATGGTTAAACTATTTAGTTTTGTAAGTACTTGCCAAGCTGACTTCCAAAGTGGTAGTGCCATTTTGCATTCACACCAGCAGTGAATGAGCATTCCTGTTGTTTTACATCCTCACCAGCATTTGGTGTTGCAGAGTTCTGTATCTGGCTATTCTAATAGTTATGTAGTGTTTTGTTGTTTGTTGTATGTTATATTGTTTTAAATTGCATTTCCCTGATGACAAATGATGTGGAGCTGCTTTTCACATACTAGTTGTCATCTGTATCTTTTCTTTGGTGAGGTGTTAAGTTCTTTGATCCATTTTTATGTAGACTTGTTTGTTTTCTTATTGTTGAGTTTTAAGAGTTCTTTGTATATTTTATGTAATAGTTCTTTATCAGATATCTCTTTTGCAAATATTTTCTCTAGCTGTGACTTATCTTCTATTTTTCTTGATATTGTCTTTGGCAGAGCAGATGTTTTTAATTATAACAAAATCCAACTTATTTTTTTCATGGGTCATGTCTTTTTTCATGGTGTTGTATATAAAAAATTATCACCACATCCATCTAGATTTTTCTCCTATGTTATCTTCTAGGATTTTTGTAATTTTGTATTCAGGTCTATGATCGGTTTTGAGTTAGTTCCTAGGAAGTGTGTAAAATGTGTAAAATGTGTTTCTGGATTCATGTTTTTGTATTTTTTGTTATTTCAGCATCATTTGTTAAAAAGCTATCTTTGAGCCATTGTATTCCCTTTGCTTCTCTGTCAGACATCAATTGACTATATTTATGGGTCAATTAGTTTTTCTAATTTGGTGTTCACTATTTATAAAATCTATGAGCAAAATATTCTATAATCAACCTATTTCAAAAGTGTCCATACTCATTTTTATAAATACATGTGGATAGATTTATTTATTTAAAGATTTATTTATTTATGTATACAAGAGATGGGATACAGGCCAGAGATGCAGGGGGTGAGAGGATTCACCAGAGACAGAGCAGGGAACAGAACAGACTGACTGACTGAAATAAACCCCTGAGGGGAGCAGCGGGTGAGTCAGGAGAGGTCTGCTGCACCATGTGGGTTGCTCCCTGGCCAGCCGGGGATCGAACTCACGCTGCAGAGGCTGTGGACTGCCCCATAGTGCGGTGCTTAACCCCTTGCTCCATCAGGGAGGCCCTGGATAGATTTATTTAAAAGAAAGAGAGTAGAATGGCCAACAGGCATATGAAAAAACGTTCAACATCACTTGCAATCAGGGAAATGCAAATCAAAACTACCATGAGATACCATCTCACACCAGTGAGAATGGCACATATTAAAAAAACTAGCAACAACAAATGTTGGCGAGGGTGTGGAGAAAAAGGAACTCTTCTGCACTGTTGGTGGGAGTGCAAACTGGTCCAACCACTGTGGAGAGCTGTGTGGAGATTTCTGGACCTACTAAACATAGAGCTTCCATATGATCCAGCAATTCCACTCCTAGGTATTTACCCAAAGGACACAGAAACATCAATTCCAAAGAACACCTGCACCCCTATGTTTATAGCAGTACTATTTACAATAGCTAAGCTTTGGAAACAGCCCAAATGCCCAAAAATAGATGACTGGATCAAGAAGATGTGGTACATATACACCATGGAATATTACTCAGCACTCAAAAAAGATAAACACATGCAATTTGCAGCAACATGGATGGCACTGGAAGGGATCATGCTCAGCGAAATAAGCCAAAAAGAAAAAGAAAAATACCGGATGGTCTCACTCATAGCAGGAATCTAGAAAACTTAAATAAGGAACCAGGAAAATGAATAACTATAAGAAAGTGAAAATCAGAATCAACAAAAAACTATGAACCAGAGACACTTTTTGGGGGTGGGAGGCAGGAGGGGAGGGATTGGGGTCAGAATGGTGGGGTTGCAATTGTATGGGGAATATAAAAATAAAATTTATTATTTAAAAAAAATAAAAGAAAGAGAGTATATGTGGAGATGGGCAGTGAGTAATTACTGTTTTAAACAGGGAAATCTGCAAATACTGAGCAGAAAGAATACTACAGCTTCCTGATAAATACCATGAAGACAAACTCTGAAGTACTTACCAAGCACGGGGGCTTTCTTAGTCTATTTAGTGTTCAGTGAAGCTTAGACATATGGAGGTAATTTGCTAGTGGTCACTCAGACCACACGTGAAAGTGTTAGCATGAAAACCCAGGATCTCTTAACTGTAAGAGCTCACCCTGTTAATCATGACAAGGGCTTTGAGTCACTTTTATCTCTATTGACTTCAGTGTGATATTTTTATTTTTTTTTTGTCCTATTCAGTCAGACTCTAGTCTTAGAGTTACTACAATTAGGTAGAATTTTTCTTGATGATCCTCCTAGAAGCAGAGTTTCCAGTGACCTGGCATCCATCTGAGAGGCATATGTCAAATGATCTTATCACCCTTGGAGTCACTGACCTCTGGACCAGACATCGAAAAGGCCTGTATATGGGAACTACACCTGAGGAAAGAAAGCAGACATTGTTAAAAAAAAAAAAAAAGATGTAAAAAAAAATATATAAATTATTTAAAAAAAAGGCCTGTAGTGATGTTATAGACCATTATGGTATTATTAAATAGGAAAAACAATCCTAGACAAACAGCATAAAAGACAATTACACAAGGATGAGAGCAGGACTTAGGAAACCAAAATCAAAATTCATTACAAGATTCACTAGCCACAGTCATTATTTTAAAAGATCTGTAGGTCAGCCTTGTTCATTATATGAGTAGACAGTATCATATCACTGTGGGCAACAGAGCTAAGACCAGCCAGGATGAACATAATTCCGCTTGGAGTACCTTAAATACTCATATATGGATTACCAAAAAATTTTCCTCTCAGCTTAAAATATTCAAATGTTAGAATTTTAGGTTAGCCAATAAGTATTAAGAATGATAGGAGCTGAAAATAGTGAAAAATAAAAATTTTAATAGACTTATTAAAAACAAGATCTTACTATTAAAGCTTATTTCACCAAAGGGACACTTACACATATTCCTGATGGATTTCTGAATAACTCTTCCTTTCAACAGGACAGTTTGACATGTACAGTTTGACATGTACTTAAAATGAATATTCTTGAGACAAATTTTAATTTAAGGATTTTTTTTCCCCAAATAAATCACTTCACAGTATAACTTATAGCATGATTGATCAATATGGGGGAATGTTATATGGCCATTAAAAATCTGTCCCTAAATGAGATTTTAAAATCATCTCTTTGGGGCCTCCCCAGTGGTGCAGCTGTTGAGCGCTGGGTTGTGAAGCTGCCCGCAGCCTCTGCAACGCCGCCGGTTCAATCCCCGGCTTCCGGGGGAGGGTCCCACATGGTGCGCAGACCTCTCCTGCCTCCCGCTGCGCCCCTCAGGAGCGTACTTTGTCAGTCTGCCTGTTCTGCTCCCCGCTCTGGCTCTGGTGAATTCTCTCAACCACCCGCGCTTCTGACTGTACTCAGTGCTTGTATAAATAAATAAATAAATCTTTAAAAAAAATCTGTTTGCAGGTTATATTGAGAATCTGTTGAAGTCAACCCCCTCCCTTCTTGAAATAAGTATGTAAGTATAATGTATCCACGTGAACATTTATATATAATTTCACAGAATTCATGGAGTAGGTGAAGTTCAAGTGCAGATTTGTGCTAAAGACTACTACTTTGTATTGAATAGTAATAACTAAAACATTGGAAAATAGTCACAAAAGTACATTTGTGCAATGGCAAATGAGATTGGCAAGATATATCAAAATAGTTGTTAGCTCTGAGAAATGAGATGATGGGTTTTTTAAAAATATCTTCAAATTTTTTTCAGTATTTCTCTAATTTTCTACCATCAAAATATATTATTTCAATATGATTCTAAAAAAATAGTTTAATGTGGAATAAAAAAATAACCAGTAGCTTTAGAGGAATCCCCAAGAAATGTAGCAAAAATGAAAAATGATGAAAAGTTGAAAGGAATAAAACATTGAATATGGTAATAGGCATTCCTGTGGGGTGGGCACAAAGCAGTGCTCATGAACTTTCAAGGGAAGTGGATATAATTTTATTTTTTTTAAGATTTATTTATTCATTTACACAAGAACCGGGGTACAGGTCAGATGTGCGGTAGGATGAGAGGATTCACAGAGCCAGAGCGGGGCACAGAACAGGCAGACTGACGAAATACACTGCTGAGGGGAGCAGCGGGCGCAACAGGAGAGGTCTGCTGTGCCATGTGGGACCTGCGCTGCAGAGGCTGCGGACAGCTTCACAGTGTGGCACTCAACCACCTGCGCCACAGGGGAGGCCCATGAAGTGGATATAATTTAAAGCTTATGCTTGGGCAGAAAATAGAATTTTTTTTTCTGTCAGTGCTATAAAATATTAAGATGGGTTACCCAAGGGCAAAATGCAAAAGATGTGGTGAAAACGTATTGATCTTGCTGGCTAAAGCATCAATCTCCCTGAAGACATGAAATGGAATCAGGTGATTTGTCTATCGCCCTTCTGCTCAATTTGTTTTTGAAGCAGGGTGCATTGGCACACAAGAGGAAAAGGCACTGCTGGGGCTCGGCAGTCTGCTTCATTCCCACATATTTCACTTACCCGCCTCTTCACCCATCAGGTGCTGCTTTTCTACTTAGGTGATTCAGATCTCCTATTACTCAATGCGGGCTACTGGGGCAATTGTGATCTAATTTCAACAAATTCATTTTTTTGCTTTGTTTGGTCCACATGAGTAAGTGAAGAATACAGTGGGGAAAGTCTGGTGAAGTAAAATTATTCTCTATGCTCATGGTTATTACATTAATGACTTCTCTGGAGGAAAGTATTCTACTTATTTAGCAGATTGAATCCTCTGGAGACCTGCTGAATCTGTAGGGGAATTTCTCCAGTCCATTCCGTAGACTTGGCAAAAATCTTTGTATTACACGTGCACGTGTGCACACACACACACACACACACAGATACTCTAGTTTTGATAGAGAAATATGCAATATGTCAGAGCTGAGAGCATGGGGTCTGTGGATAAACTTTCTAATTAGGCTCCTGGTTTAACCATAGCTTTGTGAACTTTGGCGATTTATTCAAACCAGACAAACTATAGTTTATCCAAATGGTGTTAATAATGATTACCTTCCTGATAGAATAGTTGATGATTAAGTGCATTAGTAAAGTACAATACTGTGGTGTATTACCTGTTTGCTGGTCGTGTCAACATTTGAATGTCAGAAGGTTTGTGAGAGATTTTTTGATTTATTGTTCTACCAGCTCCATGTCATGAAACTCTTGCTTGTTCATAAGACCACAGGAAGCAGGGTCTCCTTTGGATATTAGCTCTTTTTAGCTCTAGCTTCCCAATTGTTTCTGTTTATACCAGGTCATCACATGGACATGATTCTCCAAGGGAGGTTCATGAAATAGATAGAGCTCTTCTAGCTTTGGGTACTGGGAGAGTGGAACCCTGCTGGTTATACCTAAGTTAACTTACAAGCTAGTGATACCTGAAGAAAGGCTCCAACTTAGTCTATTGTATTTATACTGGTCTCCAAAGACTGAGTACCACAGACAGGCTCGTGAATATAGAGTATATTTTGGGTTCATAACTTCACAGTCTAGTCAATTACCTCCTGATGTATTTTTTGTTTTTTTTTTACTAGGAGTCCTAAATTCTTCTTGGGATTCTTGTTCCCTGGCACCTCACACTATCTGACTTTTCTAGATGAGCCAGAAGAACTGATTATATTGAGATATTGGTAAGAATAACTCACAGAGAGACAGATGGGTATATCTTCTTACAATGAAGTAAAATGTCTGGAATTGTTTATAAATAAAGTTTTTGTAACCCAAATTTTAAACTTCTGTTTGTTAGTTTTTTTCCCCCCTAGTAAAGATTCTGCCATATTCTCAAATAATGCATCAAATAATCTCTATATAAGACACTGTAAGAAATCTTGGGGGATGGGAGCCTCCCTGGTGGTGCAAGGGGTTAAGTCTCAGCACTATGAAGCTATTGGCAGCCACTGCAGCACGAGTTCAATCCCTGGCCAGGGAGCTGACCCACATAGCCCACTGTTCCCCTCAGCAGTGTATTTCAGTACATCTGCCTGTTCTGCTCCTCATTCCGTCTCTGGTGAATACTCTCACCCCTCATGCACCTTTGGCCGACACTCTTGTATGCATAAATAAATAAAAGAAATCTTAAAAAAGAAATCTTGGGACGCAATTACTAATAACTGGAAATTATATTTGCCTACATAGAATTTGTATTTTAATAGGAAGTCAGGGAAAATATAAATTAGAGGTTTTTTTCCCCAATATAGATGCACCTGTTTTGATTGCAAAGTGGTTGTGAGGAGTAGAAATAGTCTGCTGAAATTCACAGTCAATTGTGAAATATTTTTACCATTTCAATTTTCTGAAGGCTGCCTATGCTGAATTTATCGATACAGCATCTACTTCATGTTATTTCATCCTATTCAATAATAGTGATTTATTAATTCCACAACCAGCACAACTTTTTGTGCAAATCTGAAACAAAACAACGGCACACCTTTGATGAGCCTTGACTTCTGATATTTGGTTCTGAAAATATGATCTTTTGGACTCAGAGGACTTTTGATTTCATGGTTTTCTCAAAAGTGTTACTTAGAAAAATGAGGCCAGCATAGTTTAGGAGTCTGACAGTCTCCTTTGAGGTGAGGACAAAGCTTTTCTATTCATCATGGCCTTTTGGATTGAGCAGGCCTTTGGCACAGTTTGTCGTGGTTCATTGTGACCTCTGTACCATGATTGTTGGCCTGTCAGCTTTTCCATCTGTCAGAGAGGACCAAGTACAAAGTTTGAGTGATCTTGCCATTGTTTGCCCCTGGCTCCTGCTTCCTTTCCTCTCTGCTTCTCACAGCTGCTCCATTGTCCGCTACCGTTTAGCTTCCTCACCTGGGACTCTTTGAAAACTGGATAGTCTGGGGATGGAGCTAGTCATTATTGGGTGTCTGCTCCTAGTCAGAGGAAGATTCTAGGAAGTCTCTGCTCTTTTCTATTTTAAAGGAGATTAGAGAGGACATTGCTGTGTATTGTGTCACAAGGTCGATTTGGCCTGTAGTGCTCGAATTGTCTAGCTTGAGAAGTGGGGAGTTCATTGTTCATCTTTGTGTCTTTGGCTGACAAGGTTTTAGCTGGTTTTGTCCTTGGAGTAGAAAAGTAAATGTTACACATGGAGCTCAAAGGAATTTCCCCGCCTCGGATTTAACAGTGCAAATAAGAAATTTAATGCCACATAGAAAGGACACTTTGATGGTTGAAAGATAACCTTTAGGGCCAACCTGATTCCTGAAATTAGAAGAGGAAAGGGTTTTTAATTTCTCCAGATCAGATTTCCAGTTTTGCCAACTCTCTATGGTTCATAAGCTCTACCTGCGCTAAAACATTTTAGAAATCTTAGCCAAAAAATTTCTGAAATAGGCTCAGAGTCATCTTGAAATAATTTCCCTTAATTAGATATAATGAATTGTCTGATGAACTTTATGACTCTTGATTTGTTCTGGCAGAGGGAATTAGTTATGAACAATTGCATCTGGCCATTTTTTGTTACGCTGCTGTGAGAATTGTGGTTTTTATTTTCACAGTTGTCATTTGAAGAAAACTAAAGACTTTACTAAAGTCTGAAACCAAGGCTTTAGCTGGTTCTCAGACTTTACTAAAGTCTGAAATACTGAAACCGTGGTGGTTATGATGGTGATTTTCTGTTCTGCTTATCTTGCAAGAACAGCAGTGTGGACTTGCAACAATGGGACAAAAATACCCCTACCCATTTTATTTTTTATTTTTATTTTTTATTTTTTTTTTTAAAGATTGATTTATTTGTTTATTTATACAAGCACTGGGTACAGTCAGAGGCGCGGGAGGGTGAGAGAATTCACCAGAGCCAGAGTGGGGAGCAGAGCAGGCAGAAGGACCGAAGTACACTGCTGAGGGGAGCAGCGGGTGGCAGGAGAGGTCTGCGCGCCATGTGGGACCCTCGCCCGGCAGCCGGGGATCGAACCGGTGCTGTAGAAGCTGCGGGCAGCTTCGCAACCCAGTGCTCAACCGCTGCGCCACCAGGGATGCCCCCCCTACCCATTTTAAACAGGGGTGGGGAAAGTCCAGTCTTTCATAAGATGACAAGCTGTGTTTCAGAGTGCAGGCCCAGAGGAGTGTTCACTGGCCTCAAGATGACATGTCATTGCCTGGTCCAAAAATAACCATGGAAGGTAGAACTAAGATACCTGAGTTCTAGTTGGATGGACAATATTCAAAAGCAAGGGGTCTTCAATCTGTTGCAGTTCTGGATCCAAATTCAAGTTACACCATGATTTAGCAGAAAGCACCAATCATGTTCTTCCATCTTGGATTTTCTATATTTGCTCTTCAACCCCTTCTATATTTGCTGACAGTCCCATCCTCCTGGAGAATGATTTGAGACCCTGACTTTCAGTCGTCTGCCAGTTGATCTCACATTAAACTGGTTCTTTTTGAAAAGCTGGTGGTTTTTGGCTTCTGTGACATTGTGTATCAGGCCCCTAAGTGGCAATAGTACTGTGTTGTTTGTTTCTAATACACCTATTTAAAATCAGAACCTTTATTTAAGGACTGCCACATTTGCCCACCTCCACCTCCAGCACTTACTAGTCGAATGATCCTGATAAATCACACTAAGTCTGTGTTCTCAGCTAGAAAATGGGGTTAATAATGATACTTGCAGTAATAAAAGAAATAGTACAGTGATTGCACTTAACAAATAATGCTGTCAAATTGTTTATGAAAGATATTAATGAGACTTGCCAGACTTGAATAAGCATTGCTTTAAACAATGGGTGATACCCACTGCTGAGTCCTGAAACCAAATTACTAGGTTGAGATGAATAGTCAAATAAAAAGGTGAAATAGAATGGGAGAGAACGCATAAAAGTATAAGTATCCTCACAGGTAATAAGGGTAAATATTTCACTGAAAGTTGTGAAGTGTATTTGTATATATAAGGCTGTGATATTTAATTTTTTTTTTTTACTGTGGATCGAGGGCAATAATGTTTGAGTGCTATTGGAGAAGGACTCCTTATAAAATGGAAGCAACATCAATTTTTAACAAATTTGCCCATTAGGAAAATTTTATGTAACTTTTCTAGCTCCCTTTCTCTGAGTTTGTATTAAAGACAAAATATCAACGTTTTAGGCCCACAGAATCTTATTCAGATGCATTAACAATTTTGTGGAGTACAGTATTTTCTTTCTTTAATAGACACTAATAGCCCACTTAATTGCCAACCTCTTATATTTCTTTCTTCCTTACTGCCATATCCAGAACTCTCCCCAAAAATTCTGCTAAGACTGGTCTTAGCTTCTTTCCAGGGGTAATCCTGGCAGGTATAAGCCAGTCATAATGGGTATTATTTCCCCTGATGGTGATTGCTTTAAGAACGGACTTGTGGCATCATTCTGGCCCATAAGACTTGAGGAGAAGTATCCTAGGGTGTTCCTAGGGTGCTTCTTGCTGGTAAAAACAAATCAGAAGATGCAAGTCCCCCCTCCTTCTACTCTATGTGTCATTTACTCAGAGCCTTCTGATGATGAATGTGACTGATGTACTGTCTCCTGCACTCTAAGGAGGCACCTTCTGTATTCCATATAATGATGGCTGGGTTTGTGACAGATATTTTTTAACTCTGAAAGGAACCAGCTGAAGACAGCCCAGTAGATGATTGCTGAAAGAAGGAAATAACTTAGACCTTTTATAAACTTTACCCACCCTGCCTGAATTGTTCTACCTGGGGATCTCTTGCTACCTTAGAGAATGCGTAGTCTTTGTGGTTTTAGACATTGTATGTCAGGACTTCTGTTGTTTGCATTTGGAAACACAGCTAATATACCCAGAAAAATAGTTTGATTATGCTGAAATATAACCCCTGTCATTGCATATCTTTGGAATATATTGAGCTTTACTACGTAGCTGTTTCCAAACTGAGAGTTAAGAGTCAGAAGTTTCTATGTCATCCTCTTATAAATCAATATGCCTCATACTCTTTGGTGTCATCTTTCTGTAGAAGTTGTTGGTATAGGTGTATGAGGGAGGTATACCTCATAGACGTATTGTGTTTTGTACCTTTTGAAATAATTTTACATCTATTTAATTGAGCATTTATTGATTAAAAATAATTTATTAAATACCTACAAATGTCATTGTCAGACTTTGGAATCATGTGGCGAGTTTCATAGGTTTCATCTTAACCCCTTGCGCCACCAGGGAGGCCCCTAAAATACCTTCTATGTGCTAAGTATGGATGAGAAAACTGAAGCCAAAAAGATGAAATGAAAACCATTATGATACTAATAGTTAAAAAACAAACAAATAATCTAGAACACAGAAATCTGTGATCTGAGAGATCTTCTCACTAGATCACATCTTTTAAACAATGCAAAGGGCAATATGATTTCCTTCCTAGGCACACCTTGCCAAGTTTGTAAAAGAATCAGCATTGACATTGTCCTCTCATACAAGGCATAGAATGTTAAGCTGAAAATGTCTCTGAACTTTAAATGTAACATTTACTTTCATATCCCAGGGGCAAAGCTAGCCCAAATATTTTTAGCTCAAAAGACTGGGGCTCCATCAAAATGGGAGGTTTGCAAATGAACAAAGAAGACTAATAGAAAGAAGTAAAAATTCTAGCATTTATGGAATAAAACAGATCAGTGCCTTTTCAGCTATTCACTTCAAGTAGATATTTGTCTCTGTTATACCTTCTCACAGATTCCATGTAGCCTGTGCAGTAGGAGTTTCTGTGATTCTTATTGTTTGTGCCTTTCTTCTCTTAATCTTAGTGTTCTTACTTTTTCTGTAGTCATTCTTGACATACTCTCTCCAATATCTTTGACTCATTTTCTGACTCAAGTCCAAGAGAGAATGCTTTAAAGTCATCATATATGAAGTATTTAATGCTTAAGGGGCTGTAAGTTTCTAAATAGTATAAATCCTCATAATTTGGAGACAGGTTTGGAAAATACCCTTCTGAAATGGTAACTAACAAGCATTAGTCACTTAGTGGAAATATTCATATGAAAA
This sequence comes from Talpa occidentalis, assembly GCF_014898055.3. Lineage (NCBI taxonomy): Eukaryota > Metazoa > Chordata > Mammalia > Eulipotyphla > Talpidae > Talpa > Talpa occidentalis. Next base: position 30,829,121 of record NW_023601653.1, read on the forward strand.
AGCAGACCTTAAGAGAGGAAGGATAATGACTAATGGAGAGGACAAACAAGCTGGGGGGCAGTTCTGAAGATAAGCAGAGCATTTGGAATAAGAAGGCTACTGTTATAACTTGAGATTAGTTGGTTCCAGGAAGTAAAAGCAGTCCTAGAACTATAAGGAGGACCTACCTTTCTGATCCACATACATCAGATTCAAGATGACAATGGGAAAGCTAGGGACCCCTTGGAACAGATGAGAGGGACGTTTCCTATCAGATGACTGGTTCTTTTGCTTTCATCTCTCTGCTCAGAATATGTATAGTATTTTACTTTTCCAGTGGTGCCAATAACATTCTACCTTGCAATATAATTATAAATTGAGTGAGTGGCTTGCCTGGAATCTTCTAGACTATACTCTAAAAGGATTGGTGCATTCTGAGTTCTAATCACATCTTTATAACTCCAAACATACTTCCTGGTAGATGGCAGAGTCAGTGAATGTTCTTGAATGTTCAATCAACTTAATGTCACATGGGTGTGAGTATGAAGACAGCTCAAGTGTTGAAGTGAAAATTTGAAACATCTTTCCATTTTATTGCATTTAACTTCCTCCATTGTTGTTGCTTTTGTTGTTGTTACCTTTCAATTTTGCAAATAGTCAAATAATGCAATTTTGGAGAGCTGCTTTCCTAGTGGAGGCAGAGAAACGTGAAAACAATGAGATAGTGACAAAACGGAGGAAATGCCCTTGGTGAAACTCATATTCACTCCATGGGCAGGAGCATATGTGGATGGATTAGTTAGCATGAAGTGTTTTATTTTTTGTTTTGAAGTAATTTATTGTTCTCTTTGTCAAAGTTACCATAGATTTCTTGGTTGAACAGAAGTCAAATATACGTATATATTTCAGTTATACCCAATTTTAAATATGCTCATTTTCATAGAAAATGACGTATTTGTCAAGATCACAAAGAGTTTGCTGATTAGAAACAGTGGCACCAATAAATTATTGCGTTGCTGAATCCTGAACTAATTGAGTAGGAAAGCAAAGAACTTGGGTTCTAGAACCAGAATGCTGAATTTGAATCTTTGCTTTGCCACTTATTAGCTCTGTGCATTCACTTAGTCTCTCTGGGTCACAGAGAGGTTCAAATCGCAAACAATAATAGCTGTGCCTCACAGGGTCATTGTGAAGATTTAATAAATGAGTTAACATATATTTTGTTAGAACAGTGCCTGGCATGTAAGATGTGTTTTATTATTATTAATAATTGAATATTTTTAAGAGTAAGAATGTCAATATTTAACAAACCTTAATATTTGGACATTTACAAACAGTACATGTTGTAAAATTGCAATTGTGGCTGAGAAAAGACATTAATAAAAGCTTTTTATGTATTTTTATACATATAAATAAACATATTTATATACACACTTGTTTTTGTGATGAAGTGCTTTATTTGGACAAGACAAAAACATGTCTACATTATTTCCTTTTACACAGAAAATAGAACATTCAAATAAGGTTTTCTTTTTTTAAAAGATTTATTTATTTATACATACAAGAACTGGGGTACAGGCCAGAGGTGTGGGTGAGAGGATTCACCAGAGATAGAGTAGGGAACAGAACAGGCAGATTGACGGAAATACACTGCTAAGAGGGGCAGCGGGCAAGTCAGGAGAGGTCTGCTGTGCCATGTGGGTAGCTCCCTGGCCGGGGATCGAACTTGTGCTGCTGTGGCTGCGGATAGCTTCCTATGTTGTGTCTTAACCCCTTGCACCACCAGGGAGGCCCTAAGTTTCTCTTTCAACAGAATTCATTTCAATCTGGTCCCAGAAACTGCTGCTCACTTAGGATTCATGTTTTAGTAGCACATATGTACCCATTGCTGCCAAAAAGCATACCTGAATTTTGGATAGTAACCTATTATTATGGTTATCACATGGACACATGGTAAAAACCCTCCAGCTCTTCCTACCATGTCATTCTTTTCTTGCCAGATATGGCCTTCTTTGTATAATTTGTCATTGATTTAGTTACTATTGCCTCAAATAAGGAATTTGTTATCTTTTTCATGGACTTTGATTACTCTGTGAACTATTAGACAACCTTCAACATAAAAAATAGCAATTTCACAAGCTTAAATAGGATCTTCCTGCAAATTTGTTAGGAACATAAGTTTCCTGTTGTGAAAGATTGGTTCCATATAGTATTGGTCAATAGTCTTTTTGACGCTTCGAAATTGCTTTCATTATATATACATCTGAAACATAAGAATATTGGATATATATGGATATATATTTCTGTTAAACATAGATATATGTGTATACATTTTTGTGTTCATCCAGTCTTCACACAAAGCCTAGTGTACCAGGAGTTCCCTGAGAAACCTCCATGGTATGTGCAGAGCTCAGTTTGGGAACCATTGGCTTCCTAAACCTTTATACCCACTCTGCTTATTGATCAGATAAATTAGTGTAGATCCTTTTCCTGAAAGAAATTCCATTGGGCCCAAAAGAAGTCAGGTTTCAGTTGGTTAAGAATCAAATATACTTAACTATATAAGTATGGTTAAAAATAACCAAGGGAATTGATATAGTATCTCCCTCAACTGAGTGGGGTGCACTCCATGTTACCAGGAGCCTAGAGACTAAAACTAGATTATCCGAATCAATTATTTGAGCATTGCTGACCAGTAAAGTTTAGGCCTAGAAAACAGACCTACTGGGAGTGGGTAAGGAAAGATCCTATCAGGATCCAGGAATGCATGTCTGAAGGGTTATACAGGAGGGGCAGGGATGCAGGCTTATTCAGAGACAAGGAGAGGAAGGAGGCTAAGACTGACAACTGGTATCCATTAATTTTCTCTGAAGAAGGGTAAAGGGGGGCATGTGAGGTGAAAGAGTCACGCTTAATGATAAGGTATATATATTTTTTTAAGATGTATTTATTTATTTATACAAGCACTGGGTACAGTCAGAAGCACGGGAGGGTGAGAGAATTCACCCGAGCCAGAGCGGGGAGCAGAGCAGGCAGAAGGACCGAAGTACACTGCTGAGGGGAGCAGCGGGCGGCAGGAGAGGTCTGCGCGCCATGTGGGACCCTCCTCTGGTGGCCGGGGAGCAGCCGGGGATCAAACCAGTGCTGCAGAGGCTGCGGGCAGCTTCGCAACCCAGCGCTCAACCGCTGAGCCACCAGGGAGGCCTGATAGGTATATTCTTTACCCTTTTTAGCTGTTCAGTGTTCTAGGGTGGCATTGGGTGTTTGGCTTTGTCTTAGGCCAGAACTTTCTACTTATTTCTGGCACATGGCCTATGGTTTCAACTATTCTTCCCTCTCCTGATCCTGTTTCAGTGTTTTTTTCCTTTCAGGGAACATTCTCCTATTGCCTTAATTTTTAAAATGTCATTCTTTTTGAGTGAGGTTTATTAAACTCCTCCCATTTGCCTCAAGTCCCTTTGCTGAGTTCCTGGTGATCCTCTAAGTATTGCTTAGTTATTTATTGAGCGTCTGCTATGTGCGAAGCACTGGGAGAATCTTAATCACTGGACTTATTCTTTCTTTAAGAAGGTGACATCCCCTTTGGAGTAATCTTTTAAGAAGGGAAAACACAATTACAAACAAGTGTATATAGTGCAGTAAAAGAATCTATAAATGAGAATATGTGCAAAGCTGAATGTACACTGGTCTTTCTCCAGGGCTCTCCAATCCAGAGGAATCCATTGCTTTCCAGGGGAATTTCAGCTGATTAAGAGGCCAGTGTAGGTCTTTATTTGGCAGCAGGGAAGTGGCAAGAGCAGAGGAATGGAGATTGAGGAGATGACTCAGGGACTGTGAACTGACACCACCTCTTTAGTAAATAGAGGGTTGCTTGGCCCAGAGTTGGTCTCTGAGTCTCCCTGGGGGCTATAGACAGACCTTTATGGACACGCAGAAGAAATAAAATTTCCAACATGGCAGATAATAATGCTTTTGCATCGTAAAGAGAAAATTTCTTTTTTTTTTCCAATATATTTTTTAAAGATAGATTTATTTATTTATTTATTTATTTATTTATTTATTTATTTATTTATTTATACAAGCACTGGGTACAGTCTGAAGCGCGGGAGGGTGAGAGAATTCACCAGAGCCAGAGCGGAGAGCAGAGCAGGCAGAAGGACCGAAGTACACTGCTGAGGGGAGCAGCGGGCGGCAGGAAAGGTCTGCGCGCCATGTGGGACCCTCGCCTGGTGGCCGGGGATCGAACGGGTGCTGCAGAGGCTGCGGGCAGCTTCGCAACCCAGCGCTCAACCGCTGTGCCACTGGGGAGGCCCAAGAGAAAATTTCTTGAACTAGCTCCTCTTTTGCAAGATTAAAACTGGGTAGGTTAGTCTTAATTTTTTGTGAAGGGGATTTAAGGGTGAAAACCTGTCTGGAAGCTAGTGAGATTATTTTGAAGACCTAATGGTTCCTGGAGCCTGGGTCCTGAACGCCTAGGGAAACATCTGCGAATAATGAACAGTGATCTGGGAACAGAGACCACAGAGTACGTTGACACGGAAGTATTGCTCAGATTCTGGAGCCTCCCCACCCCAGGAACAGTTGACCTGGGGAGAAGATAATTTTGCAAACAGGAGGAACCAAAACTTGGCACCAACTTTTGGAAACAGGTTTACTGATGCCAATAGATAAAAATGAGAATGCTTTAGAATAAACATTTGCTAAATAACAGGAAAATTCAACCTACCTTTGGGGAGTCATTGTCTAAATGTCATCTATTTAAGTAAGTATTGAGAAGTTAAGAAACAGCACAGAAGAGAGGTATTAAAATAAAGATAATATGCTTTTAGAGAAGGATTTCATTGAAATGAAACAACAGAATGGAACAGAACAGAAAACAATTTTTACAAAATTGAGTTCTTGCGAAGACTGAAGGTCTTCTTTTAGGTGTTCTTATCCTGGTGGGGGTGGGACAAAGTGGGGCAGCAGATAACCTTATATCGAAAAGAGACTCCAGAAAGGGAGCTTGGAAAAATCTGCACTTTCCCAAGGAAGAGGGTTGAGTTAAAATCCAGAAATAATTGGGAAAAGGAAAGTGGCCTCATAAAGGCCTTGGCCCATTTGTGTGTGAATTGGTGAGTCGCTTCTGGGCTGTGTTAATTGGATGAACTGTATGAAACGAAGGAATCCATAGAGATATAATCAACTAGGGTTCTGGCATGGTGTCTATGCTAGTTGTAAAAAGAACTAGAAGAAACTGCATTTCCTACTTGGAGGTAGTGGATTTCCCAGATTTGTGGTGTCATTTCAATTCAATATTTGTTGAATAATTTTGCCCACCATGTCTTCAGCAACTCCAAAATGTGATTCTTACTGGTATTTGTTGGCCAGATCTGGGATATAATTCATGAGTAGGACGAAAATGCACTGGGATCTTTGGATAAATTTAAAAAATGCATCCTATAAGGCGCTGTGATCTTGAAATTATTCACTGATAATGATTGATATGATTTTTGACAATCCAGAGCTTTCTTGGTAGCAAATCAAACATATCTAAAGTCCCCAAACCCATCCCTGAAAGGTTATATATATTCTTTTCTCCTTGCTGTTTTTTTCCCATATAGCAACTGGAATTTGGGAGTGGGATTGGGCACGAGGGTTCACTAGAAACAAGTATTAGGGAGAGAAGTCATTTCAAAATTGAGATCTTTGTTTACAGAATATCTGGTTTTAAACGAGAGAGTATTTAATCCAAAGTGAAATTGGTGGATTTCACAGATGTATTTATCCCTCTATAATTAAAAGATCAGTTCTGTACAGTTCTTTTCTTTAAAGATTATTCTATAATGTGAATAAACCATTCTCAGAAATGACAGCTTCTCTCTTCAGAAACCTTTCATCTCTTCTACAGCTGATTAAAAGGGCTGCTCATGGTCTTTATTCAGCTGCTTATAAAGAATATAAAGCAAACCAGTGCAGCAGAAAGAGATGAATAAAGATTCCTTTGTTCCTGATCACGTGCCTGAACAGAGAACACCACTACCCTTGAGGCGCTCTCTTGAGTGGGTTCAGGATCTTCCCCCTTCCTGCAGCAGCGTGCCGGTTCTCTCAGGCTGCATGAAAAAGCAGCACTGTTCCTCTGACTGTACCCTCCACCACCCAAGCTGCCACTGCCACCTCCATTCCCCTTTACCCAGACAAGAGAAGGAAACTGCTAAGAGCACAGTTGTTTGCTTATTCCCTCTGCCTAGTGGAAATTTGATTCAAAGAAAGTAACAGGATTACTCCATGTAAAGAGGTTCAAAAAATTGAATCAGATTTTGTGAAATTATTTGATTATATTCTATGGATGTAAATGGTGTCTAGGGGAGTTGCAAAGGAGTGGGTTAGCATGCCTGTTAGGGAGAGATGGAGGCAGTAGAAAAGAGATCCCTAGATCTTCTCTCTGAGGTGCCACATAAATTTAGTTTGTGCATCCCATCTAAATACCTGCCTCAGAAATGCGATGTATTTGTTTTCATTTTCTAAGCTTATAAATTGCCTAGAAAGTAGGGCATCTGGGTTTTGGAATTGTTTTCTTTTTTGATTTTAAAGTTCTGATTTCTGGGCCTCCCCGGTGGCGCTGCGGTTGAGCGCTGGGTTGCAAACCTGCCCGCAGCCTTTGCAGCGCCGGTTCAATCCCCGGCTGCTCGCCGGCCTCCGGAGGAGGGTCCCACATGGCGCGCAGACCTCTCCTGCCGCCTGCTGCTCCCCTCAGCAGTGTACTTAGGTCCTTCTGCCTACTCTGCTCCCTGCTCTGGCGAATTCTCTCACCCTCCTGCGCTTCTGACTGTACCCAGTGCTTGTATAAATAAATAAATAAATAATAATAAAAAAAAGAAGTTCTGATTTCTGTAATTTTGCACTCTTCTTAGAAATTCTCACCACCAGGGAAAGGGAGCACAAAGGACTATGGTGGTGGACTCGGGGTGCTTGGGTTTGGGGAGTGCTATGCTAACATCACTGAGGGGGGGATCCTACCATGCAGAAATATAAACAGTGATGCAAATCAATGTTATCACATAAAAAAAAATAAAAACAAATAATTAGAAATACTCAAGAAAATATACACACAGAAAATCTCACCATCTAACTTCCTGGTAGACGTCTTATGGTTTTTGATGTATTGAGGTGTAGCTCAATCATTTGTAGCTCTAGCGTTGCAGAGCCTTGCATATACTAGCCATTCAATAAATTTTTACTGAAGATGTGATTGAATAAAAAAATGAAGAAGTCAAATATTAAACTGTTTAGCTGAAAATCTGAAAAAAAGTCTTTGGTCTTGATATGAGGCTTAAATATTAGACTCTTCTAAAAAGGGGGCTGATTTTTCTTGGGCTGTTACTTAGCTGGATCCCTGATTATAAGCTTTGGGGAAAACATGCAGTACAGTGACCATTGGGGGTTAGAATAGGACAAGCTGGTTAAAGTAAATTTTGTTGCAGTCTTCCTTGGCAAAATCTAAATAGCCGCTTTCCTGGGATGATTAGGCTAGTAGTGATTCTTTGAGTGTGTAAGAATAAGACAAAGGGAAACCTTGACGATCGAATTTAATTTACTGAAGAATGTGCTTCTCTTCTTGTGAAAGTCCAAATCTGTCCTATATCAGTGCAACAGGGCATGAGGGTGGGTGGGTGGGTGGATAGTCACCACTGTTATTTCTGTGCTGGGACGAGACACATCCACCACCTTATTCTCCCTTCCAGCAGTGCTGGGTATGGAGGCAGAGCAGCACACCATTTTCTCTTCCAAGTCCATAACCAGGAGAGGGGCCTGCATTCATTTTTCTAGGGCTGCTATGACAAAGTCCCACAGCTTAGGTGGCTTAAACAACAAAACCTTGTTTTCTCACAGTTCTGAAGGATAGAAATCTGAGATCAAAGTATTAATAGGGTTGGTTTCTTCTGAGGCCTTTCTCCTTGGCTTGTAGATGCCTATCTTCCCCTTGTGTATTCACACGGTCTTCCCTGTGTATGTGTCTGTGTCCAAATTCTCTCTTCTAAGGAAACCAGTCATACTGAATAGAAGCCACCCTAATGGCCTCATTTAACCTTAATTGCAGGTCCTGCTTCCAAATATGGTCACTGTAGTACTGAGGGTTATATGAATTTCAGGGGGATAATATTTCTGTTCATAATAGGGCAATAGTACCAAATCCTTGTTCCACCATTAAATGTGAGTTATTTTATCTCTGGAGGAAAGTGAATCTATAAAAATGGAAAATGGTTACTACTAATAGGCAAAAGTGACCAAAAGAATTGAAGATATTGAAATGAAAAGCTAACTATAAGGCAGTAACATCACTGAGTATGATTATAAAACAAAACAATAAAACAAAATGACTATATTTCCATACTTTAAGAATGAAAAAAAAAAGTTTGCTGGCACACAGAAAGGACAAGGAAATTTTCCCCTTCAAGTTTCCATATTTTTGTGCTACTTGAGCTTTTTAGGAAATGAACACTGAAGGATGAAGGAAATTATAAAAGTGTAGGAAAACAAATTGTGGAGAAAAAGCAAGAAGAGTCAACATTGTACAGTTTAATGAAAGCTGAGAAATGAAAGAAGGTGGCTTCATCATAGTGAAGCCTGGTAGGTGACTTTGCTTGGGCTGCTATGACAATTTACCATGGATTGAGTGGATTTAACAACAAATTTTTCTCAAAGTTTGGGGGTTACAAAGTACAACATCAAAGCACCAGCAGATCTGGTGTTTGTTGAGGTCCTGCTTCTTGGTTTGCAGATGGCTGTCTTCTTACTGTATTCTTGTATGGCAGAGAGGGAGCGGGGAGAGAGGAAGGAAGGAGAGAAGCTCTGCCTCACTTATTTTCAGGGCACTAATCCCATTCATAGGGTCTCCACCCTTAAAGACCCACTCCACCTTCTAATACCATTCTGACTCTATTGGGAATTAGAATCTCAGCATATGAATTTTTGTGGGACACAACCTTTCAATCCATGATGTACCCTACCTGGGTTACTGGATAGTATGGACAGAGAGGGTATCCATTCTCACCTATGGCAAATCTTCTTCCAAAAATTATAAAGGGATAAGTACTCGTGTGGATGGGGTTTTTGTTTGATATAAAACTCTCGGGGCTTATCCTCAAGATGCTGTTGGAGAGTATTGATGACATTGAATTTTGAGAGTCTCAAATTGAAACAGCAAGAGAAAAATTACACCTAAAATCAAGAATAGGGATCATTGAATAGTAGGGATAAAAGACATGTTTGACCTTCTGGACCAACTGTCTCCTTCTGTAGGGACCCACAGAACTTTGGATTCCACCCCAAGGTCATTCAGCTAGTACTGATGTTGCAAGTATCATTTTTCCCCCCTTTTACTGCTTAAATAGTCTTAGGCAAGTTATTTAAACATACAACATTAAATATAGAGTAGTGTGTGAACGGCAGGAAGGTGTAATGAGAATTTAATGGTTTAAAATATTGAGTTCTGTGTGATTGAAAATGTACATGAGTCCCATGTGGCTCAAAAATCGTAGCATTTTAAAGAGGTAATTAAAATGAAAATGTGAATATGTGGCACTTTATTTAATGTCCTTTTTGTAGAGCCAGAACTCCAGGGAAAAATCTATGATTTGACTGCTAAGATCTCTCCATGTAATAGTGCTTTTATTGCAGTTATCTGATTTTCTAGCCTGGAAGCAGAAACCACAAGGTTATTTATTGCAAAAAGACCTTCTATTGCTTCCTACTTCCTTTTCTATACAGCTTTGTTTTCACATTTTGAGAAAGTTTTATGATAAGAAAATTCATGTTCTTTTTTCTTTCATGCAGAAGGGCCACTATTTAAGGTAAAATAGGAAGACTTGAAACATAGAATTTTGTCTATTTTAATAATTTATTTTTTCATTCTTAAATCTTGTTGCTGTTATTGAACAGCAGGATTGAGCCCTGAGATCTCCTGGGTGTGTCTTAAAATATAGAGAACTATTTTGTTGGTTAGAGTTTGTAAATATGTAATAACAGGCGTATCTATTTAAATTTTTGAACCACACTTTAAAAAGTGATTATATTAGCTTACCTGCAAGAGACATCATGATATAAATGCCTCTTTGATAAAAACATGTGCTAATTTCATTTGTTATTGCTAATTTTTGATCATGGGCCAAACTCTCCCTTCTTAGAAATGGACTAAATCAAGTTAAATCTTTAAAAGTGGTTCCTAATTTTGGCAAAACATAGTCTATTTAACGCACATATTCATGCATGTATTTAAAAAAAAATCCCTCTTAATATCTGAAAGTTTCCTTTTCACCCTTTTTTTTGGGGGGGTAGTTGGATTCTGAAGATTTTATCCCTTCTGTTTCTTCCAACAACTTGTCACTTAATCTTCCAACAACTTAAGAAGTCACACCTTCTTAGCATCTTTAATTACTTAATGAGGGAGATCATGCTTCATTTTTCTAGTGAAGACACCTAATATCTGAAATTCTGAGCTCAGTGTTAATCAAGGTTGTTGCTTCCCAAATTTGTTGATGGCAAATTATGAAGTGAAGTGAAAGAGTTCATTTTGTTTTCTCATCTTTGTAATGAGGTTCCCAGTGGACACCTGAGGAGGAGATTTGGGCTGATTAGGAGTCTAATTACCATGAAGACCTAAAGGTTGAACTGGAAGAAAGGAGAGAACATGAGGAGGATGTTTACAGAAATGTAGGCACCAGGACAGCAAGGACAATGCATTGAACCCCCTCTGTTTCTTGGGACGTGTCCTTCAAAGGCAAGGAATTCAACCTGAAGTAAGGAGTCGAGAAACCCTGACTATATCCTCAGATATTAGTTTACTGTTTTTGAGAGTAACTATCCAGGTTGTGGCAGTCTGGGAGACATTGTCTTGGCTTTTTGTTTTTTTTTTAAAGATTTATTTATGCATACAAGAACTGGGGTACAGGCCAGAGATGCAGGGGGTGAGAGGATCCACCAGAGACAGAGTGGGGAGCACAACAGGCAGACTGACTGAAATCCACTGCTGAGGGGAGCAACGGGTGAGACAGGGGAGGTCTGCTGTGCCATGTGGGTAGCTCCCTGGCTGGGGATTGAACTGATGCCACAGAGGCTGCGGACAGCTTCATAGGTTGTGTCTTAGCCCCTTGCACCACCAGGGATGCCCCTGTTCCAGGTTTTTTGTTTCGTTCTTTTGTTTTCAAGAGATGAAGAAGAATTGGGATAGCAAGGACAACTTTTTGAACACTAAGAGTTGTAATTCTGAGGAGAGGAGCCTCATTTACCCCAGAGATGTCCATGTTTCCATTCATTTATTCTTTCACACATGAAGCTATGTGATAGGCACTGTTTGAGAGGCTAGAAATCTTGGCAGAATAAAACTTCAGCCTGCACAGAGCCTTCCTTCTAATAGGAAAGGCAGAAAATAAACATATATAGAAGAGCTAGAGACAAAAAGAAAGCAGGATGAGGGGCTCGAAAGTGTGACTCTGGGATGTTGCCAGTGGGAAGTGCACTGTATTACTTGGAGCTCAGGGCTGACCCCTCTGATCAGGTTGCCTGAAAGATGTGTGGGAATGAGCTACCCAGTGTGTGGGGAAGACATTCTTGCAAGTGAGGACAGGTGTGCTTTTGGTCTATGCAACAAGCAGCAAGGAAACTGGTTTCACTGAATGACTAGGGGAGGCAGTGATGGTATAGGAGATGATAAAAGAACGTTGGAGATCCAGATCATGAAGGATCTTACAGATTCTTCAAAGAAAATCTGCTTTGACTCTGAGTGATGTGGCAGCTGTTAAAGGGTTTGTTAAGAAGAGTGAGAAAATTTGACTTTTAAAAGGACCACTCTGATGATGGACTGAGAAAATTACTCCAGAGAGGCCAAGGTGGAAGCAGGAAGCTTAGTAGGGAAGAACTGAAATAATCCAGCAAGAGGAGGACCAGACTGGTAATGATGGGGTGGGAGAAATGGAGTCTAGAGCAATTTGAAAGTAGAGTCACCAAAATTAGCTGGTGGGTTAGCTGTTCAGTGTGAAAGAGAGGAGGCAAGGATGACTTGCCCGTGACTGAGCTAGGGAAATGGTATGTGTAGCAGATTTGTGTCAGTTTTAGGAAACACAGCCTGACATGACTATTAGATACCTAAGTAGAGATGCTGACAAGACAGTAAGATAGGTAACTGTGGGGTCCAGGGGAAAAGTTGGTGCTGAAAAATGTCAATTTGGGAGTTGTCAGGGTTTAATGGTATTTATAGGCAAGGGGCAGCGATGAGAGGAACAAGAGGGCATCTGGCAATAGCAAGGAAGTAGAACCTTGGCTCAGGATCAAAAGCAGTGATGGATTAAGGCTTTTGGCAGCAGCTGGGGGGAACAAAGTCAATAACTGCTGGAGAAAAATGTTGATGACTAGGAGGGAGACTGGGCAACCTTGCAAAGGGAAGACAAGCTGCCCATTTTGGGGGAGCAGCAGGCCACAGACTCAGACCTTGGTCAAGGCTCAGGTCCAAAGGTACATTTTGTAGCAGTTATGATTTTTTACCTAAACACGTACCTGTTTTGCCTGGCAAAGGTGGCCTGCTATGGTGACAGGCACACTTTCACAGTTCTAGAATTACAAAGCTACTTGTGTTTTGGATATTAGCTTAAAAATAGATAAAAAGTCTTTTATTTCTGGATCGATCATAAGTTCCTTAAGAGAAAACACCATGTTCTAATATTCTTTTTTTTGTTGTTGTTGTTTAAAGATTTATTTATTTATACAAGCACTGGGTATAGTCAGAAGCGTGGGAGGGTGAGAGGATTCACCAGAGCCAGTGTGGGGAACAGAACAGGCAGACTGACGAAATACACTGCTGAGAGGAGCAGTGGGCGGCAGGAGAGGTCTGTTGTGCCATGCGGGACTCTTGCCGGTGGCTGGGGATGGAACCGGCGCTACAGAGGCTGCGGGCAGCTTTGCAACCCAGAGCTCAACCACTGCGCCACCAGGGGAGGGGCCTTCCTGGTGGTGCACGGTTAGTTAAAGACAGCACTATCAAGCTATTGGCAGCCACCGCAGGAGTTTGATCCCTTGCTGGCCAGGGAGCACACACCATATGGCAGAGCAGACCTCTCCTGCATTGCTCCCTACTCCCCTCAGCAGTGTATTTCAGTCAGTCTGCCTGTTCTGTTCCCCACTCTGTCTCTGGTGAATCCTTTCACCATCTCTCCCATACCTCTGGTCTACACTCCAGTTCTTATATGAATAAATAAATAAATCTTTAAAAAAAGAAAAAAATATTCTACATGGAATTAGAGCAGAAAACATACATGGTTAAGTGTCCAACAAATATTTACTGAATCATTTAGAAAATTAGACTAAGTTTCAGAAGTCTTCTGAGGGTACTGAGACAGAGAGCAGTCATTGTGAGAATTGCCATGCTCTCCAGGACAAATGGCCAGATTCACTTGGAAATCGCATGGAGCATGCCTACAAGTGTGAGACTGGAGAGCAGTTACTGTGGGGGGTGGCTTCTGAGGTGACCTGTATAAGAAAATCAAAATTATAGGTTGTTTGGCAGCCTGTTTAAAAGTATTTGTCCCAAGTAGAAGTTTTGCTGTGTATTATGGCAGAATTATTCAAAAAAAATAGATGCTTAACTTGAGATTTCTAAGTAGGCTCTTGTAAAAACAGGCAATTACTTGCTCAAGGCAGTTAATTGCATGCACAGATGGGTACTTGTGTTACCAATTACTCATTTGCACTTGTGATTACCATTTGCATTAATTCATGAAATCTAGGGGAATTCTTAGGTACTAAGAAAGCTTTTAGTCATTTAAAAAAACATATTCCTGCCATAAGAAGAGACCTGAGGGGGGAAAAACAGCTAAATATAAAACCCTATTCCAACATTTTTTAAAACTTGTGGTTACCAAGCATAAGAGGTTTACCTGGTTCTTTGGCTTAAGTTGTTTCCATTCACTAAGTCAGCATGTTTTTAAATTTAAAAAAAATTTTTAATTTTTAAAAATTTTTTAAAGATTTATTTATTTTTATACAAGAACTAGGGTACAGGCCAGAGGTACAGGAGGGTGAGAGGATTCACCAGAGACAGAGTGGGGAGCAGAACAGGCAGAGGAACTGAAATACACTGCTAAGGGAAGCAGCGGGCGAGACAGGAGAGGTCTGCCACACTGTGGGAATCTCTCTGGCGGGCCGGGAATCGAACCTGAGCTGCAGAGGCTGTGGACAGCTTCACAGCACTGCGTTCAACCCCCTGTGCCACCGGGGAGTCTCAGCATTTTTTTTTTTTAAGGAAAGGAAAAAAAATATTTCATCATTTCTCATTTTGTTTTGCTTTTCTTATAGGTTTCTGCTAGTGGTGGTCTCTGTCAAAATGTTTTTTCTCTGATTGTTTCTAGTTTGATAGAAGAGGTTTATGTTTTTTTGAGAGAAATGTACTCAGTGTTCTTTTGAGATAACTTGAAATCATAGATTTAGGGAAAAAATGGATAAAAATGCTGAAGCCCCCAGGCTGTGGTGAAATAGCACAGAGATCTGCTAGTAGAAGCGGACGCATGACAACCCCGTGCTTTGGGAAATGAACAGGGAATACAGAACAAGTGATAGGAATTCCCTTCCCAATCACAATATGAGCACTGACTTTAAGAAACATTTTTTTTAATACCGGATGGTCTCACTCATAGCAGGAATCTAGAAAACTTAAATAAGGGACCGGGAAAATGAATAACTATAAGAAAGTGAAAATCAAAATCAACAAAAAACTATGAACCAGAGACACTTTTTGGGGGGTGGGGGGCGGGAGGGGAGGGATTGGGGTCAAAATGGGGGGGTTGCAATTGTATGGGGAATGTAAAAATAAAATCTATTATTTAAAAAAAAATAAAATAAAAATGTAACCAAAAAAAAAATAAAATAAACGGCACTTCAAGGTCAAAAAAAAACCCACATTTTTTTCCAAAATAATTATTGAATTATTGAATAATTATTGAATATTGAATATTAAATATTGAATTATTGAAAAATTATTGAATTATTGCCATGGAAAGCCTGAATCAAATTCTTTGTGAAGAGAAATATCCTATGCTAAGTAAGATACTCTCAGGTGATACGTCCGTTTTTTGATACTAAAGAAAGAATGTCACATTTTCTACCGTATAGAAGCTACAGACAACTTTTACTGTAATTTTCCTCAAGGTATTTTGTATGATTTATTACTTTGTTCTTATAGTTTATAGTGCAAAACATTTTGGAGGAAAAAATAATCAGGAGGTGCACCTGTCCCATAGAAGCAGTTTAGTGTATGGGCCATTGGGTTGAAAGCCCAGAGATCCATGAATAGCCATTCTTAAGAGTGCTACTTAGGGGTGTGGGGTTGAGTACCCTGAGGACCTTGAAGACCGAGGGTAGTCAGCGTGACAGAGTGTCGGGGCAGGAAGGGACAATGTAGGATCTCTATGACTCGAGCAAATGGGTGAAGGGGGAGTCGCGGAGCCCCTGTGGCTTTTCAGGCTTTTATTGGGATATACCAGGTACACAGCAGGCAGGGGTGCGAGGGTTAGGGGGTGAGGGGAGGGGCCGGACCCAGCCCGGCAAGTCTTCACTCTCTCTGGGCTTTCTGGCATTCTCTCCTGGCCTTCCTCTCTCTCTTTATGGTTCTGCTGTTCCTCTGTCATTCGCTCTGCTCTTCCACTGGCATTCCCGTGACACCGCCCCTATAAGTCCAGTCTCAGCCCAGGTGAATCCCATCTACCTATGCCCACACCCTACTCCAGGTGCCCACCATCAGGCATGCATTCAGGACCACAGGGATCCATCATCAATCCTAATGGTGGGAGGGCAGAAAAGCCTGATACTTTTTTACCTTACCCTGTGCAGAGCTAGCCTGACCCTTGATTTCAGGGACATCCAATGATGATCGGGTCAGTATTCTGAATCTGTTGTTGCAGTCTTTTCTTGTGCATTTTCTTCTTCAACCATGGAGATCCAAACCTGTGGAGCCATTGTATATTCTTAGTAATGCAATGATAAGCAACCTCCAGGTCTCAACAGCATGAAACAACAAAGGTTTACTTCATTCTTCTTTGTGGCCACACCTGGCATGAGCCTCTGTTCTTCAGAGTCAACCTGGGACCTGGCAGTTATCATCAGTCTCACTTCTGGTCACTGCCAGAGGGAAAAGGAGATCTTGCCGGTCTTACATTAGCAATAAAATGCTCCTTGAAGTGATCTACTGACAAGTCATTGGGTATGGCTGGTCACACAGCCGTGAACAACCATATGTGGCTAGAAAAGGCAGTCCTGACTAGGGTGACCCAGGAATTTTTGGCAAACGGTATTTACAACAATAGCAAGTGGCTTTAGATTTAAGTGGAACCATAGAATGTTCTTTAATTGGTTCCAGGAGCTGCAGAACTAGAACTGTGAGCTTTTTGGGGATTTTTGTATGAGACTGTCAGCTTTTTGGGGATTTTTCTTTCACCCCTACTCTCCTAGTTGGAGAGCTATACTGCAGTACTGAAAGCTATGAGGTATACTTTATTTTTTAACTCCCATGAAGGATGATAGATTTTTGATTAACTTCAGACCCACTTAGAGGTTTCTGTGACATTAAAAAAAATCAGCTGTGTATTTGTGATTCTGTATAAGATCATTAGAATTTTCACACCCTCCATTAGTGAAAGCACTCAGTCATCTATCTGAAATTCAGAGTACAAGGTTGTTTCTCTTTGCCAGGAGTCATCTTTTCACATTCTGTTCTAATTTTGAGGTATTTGAACATGTCGTTTCGGGAAATATCAACAGATTAAGATGTTCTGAACCTGAAACTCGGTGGAGAAGTAGTCATTTGGTTAGCCAAACCCACTCATAAAATGTAAACATTACGGGGGAAATAGAGAGGGAAAGGATGGATAGAGTAATGTGTATTCTTTATAGTGTTTTAATAAAAAAACCAAAATATAGTCTAGTCTTGGCTACAATGTTTATTCAACAAAGTAGGTGGATAGAAAAGATTTGAGCAGATACAGAAGGATCTCTGATGCCTTCTCAAAGAGGACTCAGTGATAACACCAACTGGATGGCTGACGTAATATGACCCATTTGATTTTTTTTTTAAAGATTTATTTATTTATACATACAAGCACTGGGTACAGTAAGAAGCGCGGGAGGATGAGAGAATTCACCAGAGCCAGAGCGGGGAGCAGAGCAGGCAGAAGGACCGAAGTACACTGCTGAGGGGAGCAGCGGGCGGCAGGAGAGGTCTGCGCGCCATGTGGGACCCTCCTCTGGTGGCTGGGGAGCAGCTGGGGATCGAACAGGCGCTGCAGAGGTAGCAGGCAGCTTCGTAACCCAGCGCTCAACCGCTGCGCCACTGGGGAGGCCCATGATCCATTTGATTTTGATCCATTTTCTTTCTAAGACCAGAAAGAACTTTATCCTTTATGATCTTTGTTGCTAAGTCCTGGTCTTTGCTTAGTTATTTCTCAACCAACATATTGAATACTGAGTTCCTACTAGTTTCTGTGAAGGATTTTGCTCTCTTCCAATGTGAATTGCAAATTCAGACACTGCAACACTGCAGACCCCCATTCTTAACTCTTGAGTTCTATTTCCCTTCCAACCCTGGCAGTTCCTCACTTTTTAGAATTCAGATTCTATGTTCTGGGCAATCTGTGCAGTTTTCTATGCCTGTGGTGATAGGTGTAGATAGACTTCTTTTCCTGAGTCATTTCCATGTGGAATGGATGCAGGAATCCAGCTCATTTTTTATAGAGCCGTGATACTTTCCTCTGCTTCTGCAGAGAAGGGTTCTATATCTCCTTGCTACCCTGTTTACACATGAGACCATTACTATCTGTGTTACAAGAGCATTTTCAAATTCATTATCCATTTTCATTTCTGCCTCTGCTACTTAACTAGCTATATCACAATGGGAGAATGAAGATTTCTATTTTCAAAAATCTCTAAGATAACTGTCTTTCCAATATAAACAAAACTTGTTAACTTTGTCTGTGATAATAAGTAACCCACATGGCACTGTGCCTCCCCAATGAATTAATGTATTTGGTGGTGGTGGTAATTATGTTAAAGAAAACCATCATGCACCAAGCAGTTTTCCATTCTACACAGTGTCTGTTTCAATAAACAATTGAACTTCAGGAAATTGGGGGTATCTAGAGTCAGAAAGAAGTCACAGAATCATGGAAGGTGAGGATTGGAAAAGACAGAAATGTTTTTTTTTTTTTTTTTTTTTTTTTTTAGAGGCATGCTTTATTTATTTGTTTGCTGGTTTGTTTGTTTTGTTTATACATGCACTGGGTACAGTCAGAAGCGCGGGAGGGCGAGAGAATTCACCAGAGCCAGAGCGGGGAGCAGAGCAGGCAGAAGGACCGAAGGACACTGCTGAGGGGAGCAGCGGGCGGCAGGAGAAGTCTGCACGCCATGTGGGACCCTCCTCCGGTGGCCGGGGAGCAGCCGGGGATCGAACCGGCGCCGCAGAGGCCGCGGGCAGCTTCGCAACCCAGCGCTCAACCGCTGCGCCACCGGGGAGGCCCAGAAATGTTTTTTAAACTCAAAGCCTTGAAACCCTTTCTCTGAGGAAAATCTAACACAATGTCAAATGAAAATAGAAACTCAATGATAGTTGATTAGATAATCAAAGTGAGAATATAAACCTGGGAAATAATCTGCCAGATTTTACTTTGTGAGAACTGTTCCAACAAACACAAGGTTGAATTTAGCTTATGTAAGTATGAACAGTGAGCCACTGACATTAAAAATAGAATTATTCTTCACAGGGGGGCTTCTGGTTCTATTTTTTTTTTAACCTAAAGATAAGCAGATATTATATCTGTGGCAGAGAAAGCAACACTGGGGGTAAGCTCTTCCTTTCTAGTGAATGTGCTGACAGGAGGCAAAGGCGGAGTCCCTGTTGTTAAATCTTTATCTAATTCTTGGGTCATCAGGGGGCTGAAAAGACTGGCTTTATCATCAGATTTTGTATAGCTGTTTCAGACTTCAACTCTGTGCAGATGATTTTGCTAGAACCGAAGGGTGGGGGCTTGTGTTCCCAGAGCATTTTATGTTGTGTTCACAATGAAAATCATACATATCCAAGATACAAACTGACCTGTTGTGGCTAAAGTGTGTTTGTGGGAATGACATCTAGAGACCCATGTATTCTTCTCTAATCTCATCCCCCAGACTGCCAGGATGTGTAATTTGAAAAGTACCAATGTCCACCCTCTTTTTGTAGACAGAAAATCTGAAAGCAGAGAAGGTATGAGACTTTCTCAGGATTGCCCCTGAGCCAATACTATACTTGGGTCTTCTCATTCACTTACTTTTGCCCTTTTCCATTAAAATGTGTTCTTTTGGGCCTCCCCTGGTGGCTCAGGCGGTTGAGCGCAGTGCTGTGAAGCTGTCTGCAGCTTCTGCAGCGCAGGTTCCATCCCGGCTGGCCAGTGAGGGTCCCACATGGCGCGGCAGACCTCTCCTGTCTCCCCGCTGCTCCCCTCAGCAGTGTATTTCGTCAGTCTGCCTGTTCTGCTCCCCACTCTGGCTCTGGTGAACCCTCTCACCCTCCAGGGCATCTAGCCTGTACCCTGGTTCTTGTATAAATAAATAAATCAAAAAAAAAAAAAAAAACCAAACAAAACTAAAATGTGGTCTTTTAGTAGTCAGAGTATTTCATATTTGTGCTATTATCCTTGGCACTCAGAAAAACGTGTGAAAAACATCTTTTGAGCTCATTAAGTACAAACTTTATACTCGGAAATTATCTTAGTCATGAAAGAGAGGAAACTGGGCTTCGGGAAAGTCCCTGAAAAGCAAAGAGAGCGTGAGCTTTTTGTGCAATCAGCCTCAACTCTCCTGCTCTCCTCAGTCATGTTTATGTCTTCTCCCAACTGCGTGTGACCCAGTGTGAAATTGAATGAGAATTTGTCAGAACAAGTCAGCGGAGTTTTTCTGCTAAGAAAGGGCTTATCTCAGGTCTTTGGTGGGGGGAGGGAGAGAAGGAAAAAGGAAAATAATAAAACACAAAGCAAAGCAACCATCACCCCCACTGTTGCTGTATGTGAAACAAAATGCATTAACAGACCAGGGTTTCAACAATTCCCAGACTAGAGAAAATTATGTGTGTGCTGATTTACACACAAATCAATAGTTGTCTGCTGTGATTGAACTATGCACGAGAGAACTGTACTGTAATTATATTCATGCCAGGCATGAAGGACAAATCCCCTGGGTTTTGAGTAGGTGTGAGACAGGAAAAAATTACCAGCCCAGCCACAGAAGATTGAAAAAAACAAAACAAAACAAAGCATTTCTTTCAGAATGGTGGGCTTAATTACATATTCTTTGTCTATCAAATAACAGTTCTCCAACCCTTGCTAAAATCATTGCATTTAAAAAATATTTTCTGGGGGGAGTCAGTGCTGTAAAACAGTGTTATCTATATCTCTGTGGGTTCTCAGTTGTTTTACCTGTTCCTGTTAGGATTGGATTTTTTTTTTCCTGCTTCTTAACATTGATAAAATGTGGGCACTAGATTTTTAAAAAAAATCTTTCCCTCTTCTTTCTATAACAATTTAAAGAAGAACAATACAGTTTGTGATTCTGAAGTCATGAATCATACTGCTGTCCTGAGGAGTTTAAATTTCACATTGCAGCTTCCTGGGGATGTTTTTAGGCCACTAATTTATGGCTGGGTTGGGGATCTTTTTCTGTCATATGACAGAAAACTACTCTACTTTCATTCAACTCCTGGTGGAGTGCCCATTATATGCCACGTATGGTGGCTGAGTCTAAGAATACACAGATGGATTAGATATGGTCCCAGTGCTTGAGAGGCTCACAGTCTATTGAACGAATTAGGCTAATAATGAAGCTCTTGCTACTTAGCACAACCATGTTTTATACACACAAACAGTTGCTCCACTCTGCTTCTCTGGCAGCCATAGGACCCTCTTTACCTCACTTGCTGTTGGTGAGAATTTCTGTACCATTCTCGATGTTTTCTACTTTTACCATTACAGAATGCTGAAGACATTGAGTATCCTGCTAGGACAGTGAACTCCCCCAAGAGGCGGGGAGGGGTGGGGGGTGCTCCCTATTTACTCTGCACAGCAAATAGGCAGAGAGGAGGGACAAGCTCACATAAATGTCCAGTTTTAAGAGGAAGGCGCCAAGTACATTATGGCCTAGTTTTCTTCATGAAGACCACAGACTGTTTTCTATGAGAAAGGAATTTAACAGAAGATTAAGGAAGACAGACATTTGGTTATTTTGGTTTGCTATTCTCAGAATTTGGTTTAGTAGTCACTAGCCTTTAAGGCAGAATTTGAATTCCAGCTGAGTGTGGTTAGAAGCTGTTGCATTTAAATTACAGCATGTGATGTTTGTTGCTTTTTAATTTGAGTTCGAGGCCAACTTTGTACATTTGAGGGCTTCCACATGAAATCCAAAGTCTGGCTGTTCCTGAAAAATAAGATTTGGTAATTGGGCAGGCAAAAGTCAGCTGGTAGCAGCTGTCTGGTATAAGGACTATATTCTTCCCATTTTGCCTCTAGGGCCCTATTGATTTGCTCATTTACTTACTACTAAAATTTGCTCATTTACTTCATGAACACCTGAAGACTTTTCAGATTCATTTTTTGCAGCTGGGGTACAAAATGTGTTCTAGTCAGTACGTTTTCACTGACCATAGCACATGTCTTTCTGATCGGGTGCTCATATTTTCCATAACTCCCATGGTTTATTCTAGCTAACTCAGAGATCCAGAGTCATAGAGAGGGATCATGCATTAGTCAATGTGCTGCCCAGCCTCCCTCCCAACTCCTGTAGGCCACAGTTGCTCTTTTATTCTTATGATTTGAAATATCCAGTAGAAGAATACTGTGCTGGGTAAGTTGGCAGCTTAAAAGCAGAAGGAATTGTCCCTATGTTATGATAAATCTAGCTGGAAGTTCTTTACATATTTTTTAGACAACTAATATTTATGGAGCACCTACTCTTAGAAGAATCTGAACATAAAGTAGGTAGTAAAAGAGGTAAAAAATATCTGCCTGCTTTTTATATTCTATATATAATATAGAAAGATGATAAACATTATGTTAGATAACCTAGTTGTAAGGACAGGAAGACACAGGGCAGGTTTTCTATGATCCTGTGCAGATGGGGTAAAGGAGGAGAGAGTCCTGGAGCCCTCAGTGGCTTTTCAGGATTTTATTGGGTACACCAGGTACACGGCAGGCAAGGGTTCTGGGGGACCGGGATGCTGGCAGGCCTCCCAGCCCCCAGCAAGTCTTCACTCTTTCTGGGCTTTCCGGTGTTCTCTGGTGGTCTCTGCTTTTCTGCTCTCATGTTTGTTTTTCTGGCATCCCCGTGATGCCGTCCTTATAAGTTCAGTCTCTCATCCCAGGTGTACCCACCTACGCACTCCCATACCCCACTCCAGGTGCCTGCCATCAGTTATGCATTCAGGACCATAGGGATTCCTCATCAATCCTAATGGAGGGAGGGCAGAAAAGCCTAATATCTTTTTCACTTATCCTACACTAGTATACTGGGTAATGGAGTGATTATATATAGTGTTGAAGGGGGTTGGAGAATAAGCCAGGAAGGGGAACAGGATGTATCAGGAGTGGAGAGTTGCTATTTCACATAGACAAGACCACATTCAGAAAAAAAAAAACAACAAACTTTTGAGTAAGACCAGAAAACTATGAGGAAGCATGCCATGCAGATATCTGCAGCAAGAGAATGTGAAGACTAGTCAAAGTACTGTTCTGAGTCAAGTGAGGGTCTAGTGGTTGGAAGAATGCAACATTCCTGATGGCTCTTGTGCTCATTGTCCAGATTTTGGCTTTTGCTCTGAGTAGTTGGGCTGCCCGGATGACAGTGGTTAGGCAGAAGAAGACATTTTCTACCTGAAGTTGCTCAAGGGCCTAACTCTGACTGCTGTGGTGAAAACAGACGGAAGAGGCAAAGGTGGTAGGAACCAGTTATGACGATGCTGCAATGATTCAGGTGAGGGGATGTCAGCAAGTAGGCCAGGCGGAGACATTTTACAGGCTATATTTTGGGATATGTTTTGAGGATGAACCGACAAGATTTGTTGGCAGATTGAAGGTGAAGTATAAGGAGAAAGAGTCAAGGGTGACTCCAAGGTTTGGACTCAAACAATTAAAATAATGGAGTTGCCATTAACTCAGTAGGGGAAGGCGACAGTAGGGAAGGGGTGAATGTGGTATTTTTTGATTATGATAAATTTGAGATGCATATTAGATATCAAGGGGACATTGAGAAGGCACTAAGTCATGGTCACTTCACCTCAGCTATAACTTCAAATCTTTGCCTGTACAAATGTGCTACAGACATGCTAAATAATAATTAAGTGTAATTTTATTCTCATGCAATTAAAGATATGGTTAAAAAATAGAAAAAGGATCTTTTCAGCATTCAGACAACTTGAAAGGAGGCCAATTTTAATAACCTTCAATTTAACATTAGATTCTTCTATTATTAATGCAAATTTTAAAAATCATCATAAAACTAAATAGTCATTAGAAATCACCTTGGGCTGAGAGCTGGAAGAATAATTTTTTACTTCAATAGACCTAAAATAAATATTTAATGCTGATAATAGAGACACATAGAAAGTCAGTGGGAAATATGCATGACTCACAAAGGAGACGTCAAGGGCTTTTTAATCAAATTTAAAACCTTTTATAATAAAAGTTCTTTGCATTTTCTTATGATTTTTTTGAAGTCAAAAGATTTCCTAGAAATAATCTCATTAAACTGTAGTGAGAGAAGCCAGGACACATAATATTATTTCTAATTTATAGATCTGGCTGTGGAGGAAGAGAGAATTCACAATAGAGTTGCTATGTTCTTGGATACTCAATGATTAAATAAGATTTGGAGTCTGCAATTTTGAAATTTCACAGAATATTTTCCAGCTTAAATTGTTTTATTTCTTTTCTATAGTACAGAAACAAACATCATCATTTTGCTTCCTTTAACATCTACCATTTTAGCTTTAAAGGGCCACATATAAAAAAGGAAAGATGAATTCTGACTAAGTATAGCTTAGTTTTCAGTTTGTAGGTTTCAAGCAGTGGACAGACTCATAATACTATCCTCAAGATGTGTGTGAACAAGGGTTCTTCAAAGGTTCAAATAATCAAAGTGAACCCACCTGTTTCAAATTATAGCAAGATGCGACACAATATTAAGAGTGACTACAGATGGGATTTGTCTGTAGTTGAATTTTTAGTAACTCTTTAAAGATTATATATATCCAAATATGAGATAGTCATTCAACAATTTTTTTTATACTTGCTAAAGAGATAACTCCAATTAGTGGACAAAGGACTTTGATAAGTATGATCTAAGACTATATCAGAATTCTTCATTTAGAATTTAATGGAAAATGTGATTATATATAACCTCTCTGCCATGTCTTGGCCCCAGACACAAGAAACCTTTCTTGCTAGCTCCAGTTAGAATAATCCAAGACGAAGTCTCTTTTTGATCACACAATGTCATATTCCCACCCTTTGGACCAACCATGTTACCAGGACCACATGTTACTACTATCTGTTGGCTCTAGATAAAGGCCTATTGGGATCACCATCCTATATGTGATGTGGTCCATCACTGACTGAAATGTCATTAGGTGACTCATGACTGCATTGCCTGAACTGCATAGTCTAAAAAGTGTGAGCTGATCAGCAAAATAAGCCAGAGCTGATCAGCAAAATAAGCCAGAATATCAGATGGTTTCATTTATAACAGGAATATAGAGGAACCAAATAAGACATCAGTGTAAAAAAAAAATAATAACAGTACAAAACACAACAAAGCAAAAACAGACAATTATAAACCAGAGACATCCTGCAGGGGAGGAGGAGGGAGAGGGATCAGAGGGAGGGAGGGAGGGAGGAGCACAGGGGACTGTGGTGATGGTTCATGCGTGCCTTGGGGAAGAAAATAATATGAGGACTCAATCTGACGGGTGGGGGAAGCAAATATTGTCTAAAAATGTAAAAAATGATAAATGTTAAAATAAAAAAAAAGTGTGAGCTGAGTGCTGAAGAAAGAGTGGGCATTCTCCAGGTGTTTGTGTATTTGTGTGTGTACACAGAGAGGTCAGGGTGGGCCAGGTAGAGGAAGCTGGGTGTATAAAGGTACAAAAGTGGGAAAAAATAAAGTCACTAATTTAGGGAGCTAAGGAGTTTGGTGTGGCTGGAACAAAATGTAAGATAACCAGGTAACAAAATATCAAGAACTTTGTATGCCATGGGATGGAAGTCCCATATTGACTTTAAGCCAACTAGTATTTTTTTCGAGCACTTCTCAGTGCCATTGCTGTTCTATGCATCATGCATGAATCAGATCCCCATATTGACCCTTTGAGGTAGGCAAGAGTGACTTAAAAATATTTAACAACTAGTATGGCCCAGTCATGACTATTTACCATGAAACTAGAATGCATGCCAGTGATACAGCACCCCTATTCACCACTGTGTGTAGCACCAGTCCTGGTTATGGGCACAGTTATCATTCTTTTACGTGTGAGGAAGCTAAAGCACATGTTGTTAATTTGCCAAAGCACACACAGTTAAAAGAAAAAAGCTTCATACCACTCCCCCCAACCCCAGCTTGTCTGTAAAAGAGTAATATCGAATTCATTCTTTAGGAAAAATGAGAGCAAGCATCATGAAGATAGTTGTTATGTTGGTTTATTCCTCATTTTATCCTTAACAAGC
Source organism: Talpa occidentalis (assembly GCF_014898055.3). NCBI lineage: Eukaryota > Metazoa > Chordata > Mammalia > Eulipotyphla > Talpidae > Talpa > Talpa occidentalis. Next base: position 30,854,857 of record NW_023601653.1, read on the forward strand.
CTCCTAATGCATGGAAGGTACTCAAAAGCTATTATTGCGTGAGTGACTAGAGAGCTCATTTCAGATTTGAGAAGGGCTAATAAGACTAAGGCTTTAATCCAGTTGAGAAAACAATAAAGGCTTGAAGAAAGGAACCCATTGTAACAAATAAGGTACTAAAGGGAAACCATTTGGAAGATATTAAAGAGGTAAAAATTCTGAGACTTCAGTGGCTATTTGGATGTGGGAGCTGAGTCTCAGGTTTCTATGATGAACATCTATGGAAATGGTGTTGTGAAAGTAATGGTGGATGAGAGAGGATCATGAGCTCCTTTTGCACCTATGGAATTTGGAGTGTTTGTAGCTGCTTAGGAGGCAATTGGATCTGAAATTCAGAGGGAGACCAGTGCTGGTGATACAGATCTGTGAGTTGTCAGGATACAGTGCATCTTAAAGGTACAGGGGTGGATGAGATCATTAGGAAGAACATGGACAGAGAAGAGGCTGGAGAATGGACTCCTGGGCAGGTGAGAGGAGTCCAACTCAGGGCGAATTAGAGATCACGCATAAAAGGAGGAGAAACCAAATGTGGTTTCAGTAAAGTCAAAATTTGAAGGGGCATTAGTATGTGTGATTTTTCTCCTGAGTGCTGAGCACTTTAAATGTGGAAAAAAATAGGCAGGCAGTATGATTCATTTGAAATTTATCTTTGCTGTGCAAATGTGACTGACTCTAGCCTCAGGAGCTGAGATACTTTGAAGAAATGCTACATAATGGACCTGAGGCCTTGGCTGATAGTATAGATCTTTAGCTTCCCATATAATCCTTAATTAAGAGAAGTTGGTCAATGGGCCTCCCTTGTGGCACAAAGGGTTGAGTGCAGGGCTGTGAAGCTGTCTGCAGGGAGATACCCACATGGCGTGGCAGACTTTCCTGTCTTACCCGCTACTTCCCTCAGCAGTGTGTTTCAGTAGATATCCTTGTTCTGTTCCCCACTCTGTATCTGGTGAATCCTCTTACCTCTCACACCTCTGGCCTGTACCCCAGTTCTTGTAATCATAAATAAATCTTTTTTTTTAAAAAAAGAGAAGTTGGTCAAGAATGAGAGGTCTCATTGAGTCAAAGAGAGGCTGTGGTTGGGTGTAAAGGGCTCAGAGAACTGAAGAATAGGAAGTTGTGGTCAAAAAGGGGTGCTGAATTTCAGATTCAGTGGTAAGACAGTCTAAAGGTGTGGTCGTCATGGATGTGAGAGGCTACCGTGCAAAATAAATGCATTAGTCAGGGTTCTCCAGAAAACAATCAATAGGAGATGTGTGTGTTTATATGTGTATATATATATATCTTTATACACACATATATGTATATATGTGCAAAGAGAGTTATTGTAAGGAATTGACTCATGTGATTATAGAAGTAGGTGAGTCAGCAAGTTGGAGACCCAGGGGAGAAAATGGTTTAGTTCAATTTGAATCTGAAGGACTGAAAACCAGGAGAACTGGTGGTATAATTCTAGTCCTAAGGCTAGCAGGCCTGGGAGCCAGAAGAGTGGATATTTCTGTTTGAATCTGAAAGCAGAATTCTCTCTTGCTCAGGATAAGGTCAACCTTTTGGTTTTATTTATGCCTGCAACTAATTGGATGAGTCCCATTAATATTAGGAAGGGCAATTTGCTTTCCTAGACTACCAATTTAAATCTCATCCAAAACACCCTCACAGAAAGATCCAGAAAAATGTTTGACCAAATATCTGGGCACCCCACGGCCCAGTGAAGTTATCATATAAAATTAACCATCAAAGGAAGTGACCCATTTATTCCAGATCCTTTGCACTTGCTCTAGTCTTTCTGACTTTGACCTTCTGAATCCAAGTTTCCACTGCAGTTCCTGACTTTGCCTATCAACTTCAAAAGCCAAGTCTGCTCAGAAGAACTGTGATGAGAAGTTACTGTGCAGCTTGGGCTGAGGCAAACTAGTTGGGACTGAGTTTTGATCCAGCTGTACAAAGAATCCTTGTGTTAAGTGAAATATCTAGAAGTAGTTGTAATTGTTTAATCTGTGCCCAGGACACAGTTCCCACAGAGATGATCAAGGATAAACTAGTTCCTCAGAGCATTTGAGAGCCAAAGAAAAGATTGCAGATATTACTTTGTGCCACTCCATAGGTGAGCATGATGGAACAGAGAAAAAATGCTGACTATACCCAGGTGCAGATGAAATTGCTCTCAATGTAGGGTGAGGACTATTGGAAGACAAGTTCATCTGCTTGGGACTATCCAGGAATATATCAGGACTACCTCTTTTGTTTCTCAAGCAGAACAGTGTTAATGACAATAATGGCTATTTAATCTGGCTTCTGGGTAGTAGGTGAATCATGAGGGAAAAAAACGTGTTTTTGATGATTCTTGTTACCCCAAATATAACAAGATTTGCAAGTAAGCTGTTTCTTTTCAGGAGCTAATAAGGTATTAAAAAGGCCTCCTCTTCTGAACTTTCAAGGACCAGTTTTATATAAGTGACTCAACAGAAAGTCTGAAAAACTGGACTTTTTGGGGACTAGACCTTAAGAAAGACAGATAATGTTACTCTATACTCTCTTTTCTTTCCTCATTTGACTTCAGGTGGGTTATATTTCCATCCATACCCACCCGCGTGGAACAGTTCTCTGTTTGAACAGCATGTGACTGTAAGTGTTGCTTGTACTCCATATTCTAATCCCAAAAGAACTTTCTCAGGTCTTCACTTATTTCTCTCTGCTTCTTTAACTCAGCTGTTAAATGATTGGCTTGTAATTTACCTTTTTATCTGTCTGGGATTGTGTCCCAGCTTTATCTTTAACATAAGGTGTAATGTTGGGAAAGTTGTTAACGTCTCTGGATGTCAGTTTCCTTATTTATAGTTATAATAATAAAATCTACCTTCTGGGTTACCATGGAGCTTCGATAAGATTCTCTGTAGTTACTGCATTGCTTGGTCAAAGTAAATGTTCAGTAGGTGTTAGCTTTAATTTCTATTTTGTCATTTTGCACCTCAAGTTCCTTCAGGTTGTCTTTGTAGGTTGATAGCAAATTCTATGTTTATTGACTCACTAACAATAGAACATTTACCTAACAGTGAATCATATTTTATTTCCTATAGATGACTTTTGTATTTGAAAGTGGAAACAGGAAAATCTTGCTTTTCATAGTCTGCTTGAGTAACCACACTTCACTTGATTGGGTACCTTTAAGGGGAGTTAGCTGAGGGAAGGAATATTTGGGCAGTAAAGTTTATTTTCCAAATTCCACTTCTCAGTTTTCAACTGCGCAGGAAATCAGTGATTACATTTCTGACCATGACGACCTTTTTGCTCCTGACTCATCTCTGATGATGCTGTAAGGAAACCATGGTTCTGGTAAAAGAATGTAAAATTTGTTTCTTGGATTTAGTAGCGTATGAGTTGGGGTTGTCTTGGTACTAATCTCCCTAGCAAGGACAATTCTCAATTGCAAGTTATTTAATCTGTGTACAATTTAGTCACTTGGGAATGTTTAGATATTTAGCTGTTTCACAAGCTAGACTATTCATGTTCAGAAAATGTGTGCTGAATCATTTGATTTGGTTCTGGTAGAATATAAGCTTATGCAACTCTTCTAGAAGGTACTGACTATCAAAGCAGTCCATCACATGGTTTTGTCAACTGAGCCATAGGATATTCAGTCATTTTCCAAACCTTTGTACTGAGAACACACAAATGAATGTGAGACCATCTCTGTTCTCTGAGTGTTCATTGGTGGGTAGTACCTTTGTCAGAAAAATATGGTGGTTATATCAGGAAATAACGATTTATCTATCTACCCATTGTTTCAATAAATGTTAATGAAGCATTTATATGAACCACACACCAAACTAGGTGCAAGTGATTTAACAATGGACAGGTTCTCCCCGACCTTCTAGACCTATTAAAACTCATGGTAGAGATAAATAATTAAATAAAAATTTATAGTACTTTGTGATAAATGCAAAATAAGGGAATAATTTATAGTACATTGTAATAGAGGGAAAGGACTAGAATAGTGAAGGTTAAATGCTCAACTCAGAAGTGCTCAACTTTACTTTCTCCTTGAGAGTGTAAAGAGAGGAAGCTGTAAGCAGAACCATGGTTCCATTCAAAAGAGGTAATATGGAAGGATCATACTTTTAGAACTTTCTTCAATTAAGAATGTGAAAAACAGGGCCTACCTGGTGGCGCAGGTGGTTGAGTGCCACACTGTGAAGCTGTCTGCAGCCTCTACAGTGTGGGTTCGATCCCAGCCAGCTGGCGAGAATCCCACATGGCGTGGCAGACCTCTCCTGTAGCGCCTGCTGCTCCCCTCAGCAGTGTATTTCGTCAGTCTGCCTGTTCTGTTCCCTGCTCTGTCTCTGGTGAATCCTCTCATCCTCCCGCACATCTGATCTGTACCCTGGATCTTGCATAAATAAATAAATAAACAAACAAACAAACAAATAAATAAATCTTTAAAAAAATAAAAAAAGTTTGTAACAAACAACAATAGTACAGATAGAAATAGCAATAGAAATATATTTGATATCAAGTGGGAGAAAAACCTGTATCTTAGGCATTGAACTTTGAGTAATGGCAGACACAAAAATCTAAGACTTTTTTGTGGTGACTATATTAACAGTGACAATAGGACACAGTCAAAAAAAGATTTACCTGAATATAGAAAAAATGATGGAAAAAGATGTAGGTGGATATGGGTGAGGCTACGGCTTCTCTTCTAAGTGGTCCACCAATATCCTAGCAAGGAGGGCATGTATTCTTGCAATTATTTATGTATTACTGTACATATCTCTGCTGATGATAAATCAGTTAGAGGCATTCAATTTCTTTCATCACAGGGAATTGTATTTCCTTAAACATTTTCTCATTTTCCGCATCAGGACCTGGGTTAAGAAAACTTTTACTGCTGTTGTGGGAAGTATCTGAGTCAGATGGAAGCCACCAACACTACTGTCCGAGTACCTCAAGCAGTTAGCTAAGTCAAAAGCCCTGGCTCATTTTTGGTTCAAGTTCCTGAACACTGAGGATATCTGCAAAGTCCTAAGTCTACCTGTACATCAGAAATACCGGAGGAGACAGGCAGATGTATTTTCCATAAAGTTGTTTATTGTGCCATAATTTGGTGAAGATGGGATGTTATATTCGAATGAACTCATGTATTTTTACACTGCCCGGTGGCACTGTTGATAAAATGGCAGATATCTTTAGTTTCATTCTTTCCAGATTCATCATATAAAGTGTGATCAATGAGTTGGCCTTGGAAAAAGTTTTGGGTTGTGATATGACATCCTATATTGCCAAGAGACCTTTTATTGGAAGACCTGGCTTAGGCCTGAAGACAGATGACCTGCTATAATTTTGGCAAGGGTGGTAGTGATAGTGGTTAGTTGTTTAACAGATAGTTTATTAAAGCTGGGAATTTAAAACACATACACATATATCTTTTAAAAAAGATCCCCAGCTTTTTCATTTAAGTTTAAAATACATAGGTTATCTTTTACTGAAAGATCCAACTTTCCCTGCTATTAATTCATTGTTTGGAGTTCAATGTCCTCATTCTTATATAAACCAGGCTTGTCATGTGTCATTTGCAACATTCAGCTTCAATTTCTTTAAAGTGGAACAAAATCTAAAAAACACTTGTAAAGTAAACTGAGTATAGTCTCTGTTGAGATGGAGTATTAATATTTTTCTTCCAACTTTTTATAGTTACCCTCAACTACATGGATTAAAAGATTTAAAGCATGTACTTTGAGCTTACTGAGATATTCGACTAAATTTTTATAGAAACTACCTTTTCTTATATTTAGATGTTATCAGTTTACCTAATATTTTATATAAATACATAATTCTAATAACATACAGTGGGCATCAACATGACTGGGAATGAAGACAGTGGATTCTTTTTTCTTTTTTTTTTTACTGTCTCAATTTTTGTTTTATTATGGTTATTTAATTGAACTGAAATTTTTTTTTAATTTAAATAATAAATTTTATTTTTATATTCCCCCATACAATTGCAAACGCCCCATTCTGACCCCAATCCCTCCCCTCCCACCCCCCACCCCCCAAAAAGTGTCTCTGGTTCATAGTTTTTTGTTGATTTTGATTTTCACTTTCTTATATTCATTTTCCTGGTCCCTTATTTAAGTTTTCTTGATTCCTGCTATGAGTGAGACCATCCGGTATTTTTCTTTTTCTTTTTGGCTTATTTCGCTGAGCATGATCCCTTCCAACGCCATCCATGTTGCTGCAAATTGCATGTGTTTATCTTTTTTGAATGCTGAGTAATATTCCATGGTGTATATGTACCACGTCTTCTTGATCCAGTCATCTATTTTTGGGCATTTGGGCTGTTTCCAAAGCTTAGCTATTGTAAATAGTGCTGCTATAAACATAGGGGTGCAGGTGTTCTTTGGAATTGATGTTTCTGTGTCCTTTGGGTAAATACCTAGGAGTGGAATTGCTGGATCATATGGAAGCTCTATGTTTAGTAGGTCCAGAAATCTTCATACAGCTCTCCATAGTGGTTGGACCAGTTTGCACTCAGTGGATTCTTTTTTTTTTATATAATTTTTCATTTTTGCACAATGTATGCATTTTCATCTTGGTTATAGTCCCCATACAATTCCCACCCCCCTTGATTTGATCCGACTCCCTTCCCCCCACACCCCCTTCCCCCCACACCCCTGTAGTGTGTCTCTGGTTTATAGTTGCTTGTTGATTTTTATTTTTATTTTACTATCATTAGTCTTTTCCTGGTCCCTTATTTAGGTTTTCTAAATTCCTGCTATGAGACCATCTGGTATTTTTCTTTTTCTTTCTGGCTTATTTTGCTGAGCATGATCCCTTCCAGCTCCATCCATGTTGCTGCAAATTGCATGAGTTTATCTTTTTTGATTACTAAGTAATATTCCATTGAATATATATACCACATCTTCTTGATCCAGACATCTATTTTTGGGTGACAATTGGATTCTTTATAGCACACAGCTCAGGTGTGGGGCTCGGGGCTCTGCGGATCAGCCTATCATTGGGCACTAGTCAGTGGGTTTTAAGGACAGTCAGAGTGGTAGGCCTCACCACATGTCTGTTTGTGCCTTCTTGTCTTGGCTTAATTGTTGAGTAACCTTTTCAATCTTCAAGAGGTACTGGAAAATAAATTACATGATCACCATTAGTGTTGGTTCACCCTGCTAGTGGAGGTAAAATTTGATTGCATTTCTGTGGAATTTGGTTAACATTTCATAGTGACTCCCTTGACAATGCCAACAAATCCTTGCCAAGTGGTTGTTAGAATTGGATTTGTTTGGAAGATAGAGTTTTTTTTTTTTTTTTAGATTTATTTATTTATACAAGAACTGGGGTACAGGCCAGATGAGCAGGAGGGTGAGAGGATTCACCAGAGACAGAGCAGGGAAGAGAACAGGCAGATTGACAAAATAGACTGCTGAGAGGAGCAGTGGGCGAGACAGGAGAGGTCTGCTGCACCATGTGGGATTCTCGCCGGCCGACCAGGATCGAACCCGTGCTGCAGAGGCTGCAGACAGCTTCACAGTGCGGCACTCAACCAACTGCACCACCAGGGAGGTCCAGAGTTCTTGATTAAGATTGGGAGTGGGGAGCCAGAGCCCCACTGCATGGCCCAGGTGACTGCTGAGATGCTGTGATTGAGGGTTTCCCTGCTGCTTCTGGGTAGAAAGGCTCAGACAGGAAGAGTATTACATACAGATAACAATCTCTAGTGCCAAAGTTGATTTCACCATATTCCTGTGGGAGAGAAGGGTGTGTGTGTGTGTGTGTTTGTGTGTGTGTTAAGCATTGGTAAATAGGTTTAACTGAAAATTATGTTAAGTAAAAGCCTTTCTCATTACTTTCTGACCATGTTTCTGGGGCTGGATGTCCCCAGCAACTGCATCCATTTTCTCCACATCTAGTCTTCTTCCTCTTTTCTTCCACACCAAGTACTCCTTCTCTCAACCCTCCTTCTCATCATCTGGTTCAGAATCCCCAAGAGGATGCTGCTCAGCCATGTATACAGTCCTGTGGAGAACCAAGCCTGCTCCCCTCTTCATGCTAATTCAGGAGGACCATTGCATTCTCCCCTCCTTTCACAGGAGGGAATGTCTTTTTTTTGTTGTGCCATGTCTACATTGGTTTCTTGGCCCCAAGGATGACTCCAAAGATAAATTATCTGGAGCAGAGTAAACTTGGTGTTGGCTCCAGACCGCGACACCTGAAAGATCTGACCCTTTGCTATATGATCTATTGTGTGGTCTGTAATTGAGTGTTGAACTTGGGGAGGGGTCAGGAGGGCCATTACAGAAGCAGTCATGAGACCTGAAGACTACTACTGCTTGAGCAATTACTGCCTTGTGACACTTTGACTCCATTTCAGAGGAGTCAGTAATTGATTATTTGCTGTACACCTAGGTAGAGTGCTAGTTACTTTCTTAAATACTATAACTTTTAATCTTTATGACAACCATTTGAACTAATATTACATACACCCCCATATGCACACACACATTTAAAAAAAGATAAGTGAAGATAGTAAAGCTCAGAGGATTTAAGGAAACTTCATGCTCGCACAAACAGCAAGGGTACACCAGGATTTATGATGCCTTGACTTAACATCTTCCATTTCCCAGCAGACCTTAGTGCCATTCTTTTGTTCAGAGTATTGCTATTTACATACTATAAGTAAATCTGTATTGGTAGCTTTCTACTAATTAGAATATTGATGAAGCAGAACTCTGATCATTCCAGGGAAGAAAGAAGCTAACATTGATCAAGCTAAGATTGGTGCTGTGGTTTGCAGACTTAAAAAACCCCCACAAAAAACCTCTTATGTAAATGCAATTTTATGAGGAAACTCAAGATGTAAAATGGTTAAGTGCAAAACTAATAATGCTGGTCTAAGCAGGTGGAAGGTGCTTCATCACCATTGCTTCCCTGCCTCCCATCCGCACGCCTCAAGGCCTGATGAGGAGCATAGTTCAATAGCACTAGGCTAGTGTGATTGTTTGTGTGCATCCATTTAATTTGAAAAGGGTGTGCAGTGAGAGCTCATGCCTACCTTTTTCAGCTAGCACCAGTTCTCTCCCTGGAAGCAAGGAGACTATGCCTCTGTGTTCACCTTCTTGTGACTTCTTATTGGTATATAAGCAAATACATACCTGCTCTTCTTTTTACTCTTTTTGGTGAACAACTTAATATAATTTACATGTATGATCTTATTCACTTATTCCAAATAGTGTTTGGAATCCCCAAACACTATTTCTTTGTTTCCCTATTCTTAAACTATTTTTAAGGTAAATGAATAGATAAAGCTACTTTTGGGGTTGCTAACAAGTAAGAATTTTTGATTTTTGAAGAGTTTCATTTACCCATATCAATATTCTTGGTATGAATAAAAGAGTGCTGGCTAAAAAAAAAAATAAAAAGCACCCCTCCTTGGGTGTAAAGCATGGTAAGATGTATTATCTGGCAGGGTAATGAAATGGGAAAAAAGGCTTTGATATTATTTATGAACTGTAAGATATTGAAAAGGAGCCTTACATGCTCAGAAACTAAGATTCTTTACTATCGAAGCAGATAATCACATCTCCTTAGCAGGATTAGCATGGAAAGTCAAAGTGCTTGGCAAATTGTGTTTGCTTGATAAATGTTAGTTTCTTTCTCTCTGGAATGGTCAGGTCCTGCTTAATCAAATATTCTCATTAGCAGAAAGTTGTCAAAGAATAAAGAATAAAGTATGTTTTCCAATAAAAATGCACCAACCGGGCATGAAGATGGAACTTTTTTGGGTGATAGAAATAGTCTTTATTTTTATCTGTATAGTGGTAACATGGATTTATATATTATAAATATTCATCAAGCTATCTACAAAAGATTTATGTAATTTACTGGATGTAAATTCATCTTCAATTGAAAAAGTACTCTAAGTATAAAATCAGTTGTATTGATTTATGTGATTCTTTTAAAATATAGAAATTTAATGCCACTTTATTCTTAGTGTAACAAAAATACCATTTATTAGTGTTTTAATAATTAAAATGCCAGTTAAACCTGATATAGCAATTCATGCTACAGTATACATCTGTATACATAACATATACCATATGCATGTGTATATATACACACAGATAGATATATATGTATCTGTATAATGTTTATAGAGTAATGGATGCTGATGTGTTCTGTGTGTTGTGAGGACAAATGATATTCACTCCAGGTCTAAATCAGTTGTGTTTGGCTTTCTCTGTGGAATGTATGGTAAAGTATTGCTTGTTTTCTTCTTGGTATTTGGCTTCCCAGGAAGTCTCAGCTAATCAAACTTTTTCAGTAGTTCAGTTATTATCTAATATTTGAATTTGAGGAAGGCAACCAAAGTCTGTACTGCATGGAGCAATGGCATATAAATGATTTTGGACAATGGATCTGGAAAAATCTCTGGGCATTGGGTCCATACAGAACTCATGCATAGCTTCCCGGTGGTAACACTTAGCACAAAACCATTTCTTTTCTTTTCTTTCTTTTTTTTTTTTTTTGCCATGTGGGACCCTCACCCAGTGACCAGGGATCGAACTGTTGCTGCAGAAGCTGTGCAACCCAGCGCTCAACCGCTGCACCACCGGGGAGACCCACAAAGCCATTTTTTAAAACAGAGAAAAAACACTGGCATTTTGAAATTATTTTTTGCATTGCACCTTTTATGATAACCTCTTTCTCTCTCTTTGTGGCATCCTGTGTTTAAGGAAATAATGTTTCCAAAATGGTTTGGATAACTTCTTGGAAACCCTTCCCACGCATTTATATTTTGGTATCTCTCCATTATTTCCCACTCAGGCAGACTGACCATAGGGACACTGGGAGACTTCTGGAGTCTGGAATGCACCAGCCTCCTGCTTTCACATGCTGGGACGCATGTGGAAAGGGAATGGGGGAGTCGTGATAAGGAGGGGAAGCTAAATATAGCATTTGGCTCAACAGAGGGAAAATGGAACCATCACTACCACCACCTGCACCTTGTGTTTTGGGAGTGGGGAGAGAGTGAAAGGAGCTGGCTGACATCATTTCTTAAGATGCACTGCCCAATCTCCTAGCTGATGATGGCAGGTGAGCTTAGGATGGTAGTGGGCACCAAGCCCAGAGAACAATCATTCTGTACTAGAAGAGTGGAAACTTGGGCAGCAAGGGTATTGCCAGGAAAATGTGAAACTAATAGCTGTGTTTCAGTGGAGATTAAAAGGAGATTACTCCATTTGGTAGAGAGTTTGCAGACGAATTAGTGATCACTGAAAAACTAAGCAAGGGCAAAAAGATTACTAGTTCTCAGCAAAACAAACCATTTACAAAAAGGAAATATAAAAAAAAAACCTACATGATACTGCTATGAATAAATACTGCATAATCATAGTGATTAATACTGAATATTGATTGAACTAAAAAAATTGTATTGGGAAGATGAGTAGAAAAGTAAGAGTTATATGTTTGTGAATTATGAAACAGCTAATTTCTCATTTTCAGTATGGAGTCAATAGATTATATCTAAATAGAAAAACAGAGACCTAGCAATACAAGCACGCTATGAAGAAATAGAAAGGTAAAGAAGGACTATAAGAATTAAAAGTAATTGCCCTCAGGAAGTAGAGAATAAGAATTTAATTTTGATAATTGAAATTAAGTTAAAAATTAACCAAAACTTTTTTTGAGTCATTTCAGCTAATTAAGCCATTAAAATAAAAGCCTCTCCTGAAAAACTAGGGTTAGTAAAGAAGAAGAGCAGTTTAAAAATGAACAATGATGTAAAAACTAAATAAATAAAAACGAGAGATTTTAAAAAAGAAAAAGAAAACAGCCCAGAATTCTTAGGTAGTTAATTCGAGCTGTTTGTGCAGGGGCATCTCAGAATGGACCTAAAACTGCAGCTTTAGTTTTTTTAAAAAAGTATTTATTTATGCATACAAGAGCTGGGGTACAGGCCAGAGGTGTGGGGGAGATGAGAGGATTCACCAGAGACGGAGTGGGGAACAGAACAGGCAGACCGACTGAAATACACTGCTGAGGGGAGCAGCGGGAGAGGCAGGAGAGGTCTGCCTTTCCATATGGGTTGTTCCCTGGCCGACTGGGGATTGAACTCGTGCTGCAGAGGCTGTGGATTGCTTCATAGTATGGTGCTTAACCCCTTGTGCCACCAGGGAGGGCCCCTCTGCAGCTTTAGTTTTACCAGTTGCTTCCATTGAACTGTAGTCTTATATTCTCCCTACCTGCATTATGAGCTGTCATGACCTATAACTACATGCTTTCCTGAACTCCAGCTTGCTGCAGTGACCATCTCTGACTACGCTAAAGTTTCTTTCAGCAATGCAGATCCTTCTTGCTCCCTTCTGTGGTGTCTTCTATCACAGGGCAAGAAGCCCACGGGCTGTATTTCCAGAATCTTTTGCTAATAGTGTTTCCAGTTCAGTTCTGTCAACACGAGGTGCTTGGGAAAGATCTGGAAGCAGAAGTGATGTGTATTGTTCCTATAGCAGTGGGAAGTGGATGGAAAGGCTCTCCAAGGTATGAGTTTTTAAAAAGCGACCTCTAGGCCATAGCCTTGGACTCATCTGTTGTGGTGGTACATGCTGCTGTAATCACTGCTGGGAGTTAACTTGAAATTTAAGCAACTTCATTCTCTGAAAGCAAAGGGAAACTTGAGCCCTAATAATGTTTTCTCCTAAATTTTCCCTGAATTTACAAATATGTGAATTTGAAACTTTCTGTTACTTTTTTTTTTTCTTTCAAAAAACTAGGTAATCCTCAGCTAGGTTTTTTATGTAATTTTTTCCAATTGTTTTATAAGGCTAATACCAATATGACTTATCTCATAGGTTATGAGGAATAAATACACATGTAAAAATGCTCATCAAAAGACTTGTCTCCACAGTCAGTAGGTGCTCAATGAATGATACTATTGCTTTTATTATTTTATCCTCTGCTTGCCACCTGTCACTGCTATTATTTATGTTTTAGCTGCTGTGCAATCACTAGACAAGAAACCCATGTGTAGGGTGCTAGATTTAGCTGCTAGAATTGCTCTTCCACGTCTCCTCCCATAGGTTTCTCCTTTTACAACTGGGGAATGGCCAGACCTTCCCTACTTTTTTCCTCAGAGCATGAGCCCGAATCTACCAGATGCCAGACTTGTATGTGTGTAGGAAACCAGGGCTGATCAAGTGGCTGTGAGTGTGGCTTGTGTGTTTTGCTTTTTTTGCATTTTCTAGTTAGCTTCTTTCAATAATTTTGAGGTGTGCAGGAGCCACCTCTTTTCCTCCATGCAACACATTGATATTGCTCAACATCTTTGGTGCTGCAGGTTTTGGGGTACCAATCATACCCTCCTACTCTTTTGAGGTGTTCATGCTTGAGATGATTTTATTTTTAGACCTTTTGGGTTATTTTCATTGCAAATCTTGTTGCAAGACAGACATTTTCTAGGCAAAGTTATAGAATTCCTGATTCAGAGAATTTCTTTCCCACCCCCCTTTATATGTGAAATACCAGATGTTCCAGCTGATGAGCCCCATAAGTGATTTTTTTTCCTCATTGATGTAAAAATTTGTACCCTTTTTGCTATATGACACTGATCAAGCACTTTAAAATATATAATTAATTAAAGTGTTTACTGAAACTGACAGGCAGGCAAAATAAATGCAAATGAAGTAGGAAATCTATAGAAATAGCCTGGCAACTGTCATCTCTGCAGAGGCTGACTTAAAGGATAGCCTGACGTGTAAGAAACAGTGGGTGTGGCAGACCTGTCTCGCTCGTTGCTCCCTTTGGCAGTGTATTTTAATACATCTGCCTGTTCTGCTCCCCACTCTGTCTATGGTGGATCCCCTCACCTCCTGTACATCTGGCCTGCACCCCAGTTCTTCTACACTTAAATAAATAAATCTTTAAAAGATAAAACAAAACAAAAGCAACATTGGGTCCTTGTGGGTCAGGAAGGTAGCCAATCCAGGCTCGATGGGCACTACATTTACAATACAGTTACTACTTCCCTTTTGCTTAAACTACAGATTCCTAGCAGAACCTTCAGTTTCTCTGTTTTCAAGAAAGATTGGTAGGAAGGGAGGGAAGGAAAAAAACAATGACTTTATAGAGTTAAAATTGTTTAATTATGATCTGTTCGAGTTCCCTCTCTAGTTTTTGTCTCTTGCCTATATTTCCAAAAGGCTTACATGAGACAGGGACCAGAAGAGGTGGGATGGTGTGGGAGGAAAAGGCATGGCACAAATTTCTTCCCTATCTTTTCCCGGAGAACCCTGAAACTTCAATAGTGGCATGTGGTGCTATAATATACTGGGTCTGTTTGCTCTCCTAGTAACCTATAATTGCAAAGAAATTTAAAAACACTTTGTTTCTTAAATATTAGTTTATTTTTACCTGAGGTAATACTGGGGTACACCCAATTAGGAATTACGACTTTAATGTACCCTCCACGAGTTCACCCATGTTCCATCACCATAGACCATTGTGTTTCCTTCCCTTGTCAAAATAAAATACTTTCATTATGAGTCTTTTTTTTTCCTTGAATGAAAAATATAAAATGCTGATTACTTTCAAAGGCAGGATCTAGGCATGAGACTTAAAACCAAAAAAGAATCAAACACATGCCTCTTTCTCCAATTGTAGTAAGGCCCTAGAAAATGGATGGGGCAAGAAGACAACTAAACAAAGACTTTCCTATTCAGTGGTTATTGTGTTCTCAAGTTAGTTTCTTTGACAGTTCAATTTAACTGGTAATTTTGGATGTGGCTAGCACATTAATAGTAACTGTTCATAGCTCTTCTGTGACTTTAAAAAGCCTTCTGTGATCCTTGGGGTGGAGCATTACAATAGCAGATTGAGGTGATGGCAGTGTCATATTTTTGGTCAGGGAGAGGGCTTGGGAGATCGTATAGTCTGTGGACCAAGTTTGTCTTGTTACCTGTTTTTGTAGATAAAAATTTACTGGAACCAAGCCATGTACATACATTGACATATTGTCTGTGACTGCTTTAATGCAACAGTGGCAAAGGTGATTTGTGACAGATCATCTTGCCCACAAAGCTGAACATATTTTTGATCAGATCCTGCATTGAGAAAGTTTTCCAACCTCCGTTCCAGGATGAAGTGTTGTTGTAACCAGAGTTCCATTAGCTGATAGATGAGTGTTGTAGATGGGGTGAAATTAAGCCAAGAGATAAATTTGACTCTTGGAGTGATTTACAATACTTTGTAGTAACTGAAAATTATGAATTACTGGACAACTGTCATATTGTAGATGAAATTACCCACTCGTTCTGTCATTCATGATTGCTTAAACAGACATTTTCATTCACATCACTCTACATGGGTTTGAGGAAGGTTGGTCTCCAGTATTGGCTGAGTGCATGGATTGCCCTTCCTAGCACCTACTTGCCAAACTAATTTGAAAATTGAATTCTATTTTCTTTCCAGGGTCAGATGGAAATATTTTAAGAATTCCTGAGGGATTCTTAAATGTATGATTTGTGAAAAAGATGAATACTAGGGTATAAGATATGTATAATTGTGCAAATTTGCATTAGAAGATAAAAATGTTATTAAAAAAATCTTATCTATATGCCAGTCTTCCAAGTTATTCTAAGGACAGGCTTTAGAGTAGTGATATAGTAGCACAGTGTTGCCAGACACACCTGGGCTTCTAATCTGGTTCTGTGTGGTCTTGGACAAGTTACTGAACCTCTCCATCTCTTAATTTTCTCATTTAAAGATGGGAATAGTAATAATGTCCACCTCAAGGGGTGTTTAGGATTAATTGACATGTGGCAGGCAAACATTGAGTATTGTGATGGTGTCCTGTTAGCAATTCAATTTATATTCCCCTCTTAGAAAACCTAACCAGCTATACTGGAATCTTAATTTTCTGAATTTGCTTCTCAAATTCTTCCCTCTCTCCCTCTCAGTATGCCTGAGCTGTCAAATACATGGGTTGTCTGACTGGATCATATGAACACCATCCTCTGACAAAAGGAAGATGTGATCTCTACCAAAGAAAAAAATAGTTGTAGTTGCAGAGCGCACCCTGCAATTATTTGAGCTAGCTACTCATATCCTGGTAGCTCAGTCTTTCTTGGAGAGAACCATGAGTCATAGAGGGAATGGGGCTGTTTCTGTGTTACTGAACTGTGACCCGTGGCTTGCCAATCACAAGAATGGGTCTCTCTTTGTTCAGTACAAGTTTTTACCTGCTTTATTGTTCTTCTGACTTGGGCCTGTCTTTAGTTCCTTCATCTGGAAAAATCTGACAGGAGGAGTTACTAAGCTGCTCCCTTAGTTGGCACAAATGTAATTCACTCAGACTTGGGATAGTTTGCTGTAACTGTTCATGTGTGAGTCAGTGCCCACTGGTCTGTTTGCATCTGTGCCTCAGTCATTTTCAAGTCTCCCTTGGATTATTCTTTGTCACCTCCTTTTGCTAGAAGGACAGATGTTAGGATTCAAAAGAGCTCAGCCAGGTATTGGTGATGCTGAAGCATTGCTTTTGGAAGAGAAAACTCCCCTGGCAACCTCATGGTTGATAGTGGATTCACCATTCACCCTTCCTTGAATCCATCCATCTGCTGTGCTATTATGAAATAATGTTAGATTTGAGTATTGGTTCTACCTAAAATTCCCATTAGCTGTCTCAGCTCTTTCAACCTCTTTTTAAAATTAGTTAAATGGGAATAATAAATATCTAGTTATCTTTGAGACTTTCTGGACTTATTTTTTTAAAAAATTATGCATACAAGAACTGGGGTACAAGCCAGAGGTGTGGCAGTGAGAGGATTCACCAGAGACAGAGTGGGGAACAGAACAGGGAGACTGACTAAAATACACTGCCAAGGGGAGCAGCAGGCGAGGAGAGGTCTGCTGCTCCATGTGGGTAGCTCCCGGACTGCCTAGTGGATCGAACATGCTGCAGAGGCTGCGGACTGCTTCACAGTGCTGTGCGTAACCCCTTGCACCACCAGGTAGGGCCTGGACTTATTTCTTGCCACAACCTGCCTTCCTGAACCGCCCCCCAACATCCCCTTCACACTGCAAACAACTATTCCAATAACTGGAAGTTCTTTGCAGTCCTTCTATCATTGCAGGGTTGCTGCGAAGTGTTATCAGGTCACGTATGTGGAAACACTTATTACTATGGCTGGCATAGCACAGGTGTTTCTCAGATCTCTATGTCTGCATTCAAAGCCTGCTCTGTATTACAAACTCAGAATTGTGTTTTAGAAGATGTGTGGTAGTCCCAACTGTCATTTACTCAACAGGACATTTTGAGCTCATGTGTCATTCACTTCCCCAAAACTCAGTTTTTCATCAATAGCATGATAAAATCTGTCCTACATTATTAGGGAAATCAAATGAAAATGTATTAAAAGTGCTTTCTAAAACCGGAAAGAATGATATAAATGTATAATGATGTGACAATCGCAATAGCTTTTAACTGAAAGTGATAATATGTTAAATTGAATGATATTTCTTTGCTCTAATTTAGCTTTACTCAGTGGCCCCAGGTCACTCAACTAAATATTAATAAAGCAGAACTCATGACCTTGCTTTACAATAAAAACAAACACACACACAATACATCCATCAAATATACCCAATGCTTTCATACTAAACTGGGGAGAAATGGGTGTGGCATCCATAGCAGGTAAAAGTATGGATGGCTGAGCCCCATTAGTGCCTTGGGACAAGTGCTGACAGTGAAAAGCCAAAGGGGAGGCAGCACTTTACTGAGGAGACAGGCTGCTTAAATGCCTGTCTTGACCAGTCTTTCCCTGTTACCTCAATTTAAAAGGGGTTAATTACTCAAATTACCCAGATGTCCTGAATCTCTAATTCCTTTTACTGTGGGAGGGAGGGGTGAATATGTAGGTCTATTGCTGCTACTCCTCTTCCATTTCCTCCTTCCTTCTAGGCAAATTGGAGGGAGAGAGTGGGAGGTAGCATGACTCATATGTAAGAGACACTGACTTTCCCTGTGTGTAGAGGAGTCGACTCCTATACCATGAAAAACACGAATCACCACCATCATCATCTCATGCACTAAACTTCTTTGGCCTCATTTTCTAGCTTTGGATTTGAAGTCTGAGGTCAGCGCAGGACTTGAGAGAGGTGGGGAAACTAGGGGAGAGAAGAGAGAAGACAGGGAATATATCATAGAGCATGCAGTATGCCAAGAAGGGGTGTGTCCTGACAGGCTAGGTGTCCCAGAAGTGACACTCTCTGGAAGGGAGGTACCTGGTGGCTTAGGCAAGGCTAAGCCTTGTATGGGGTCAGGTGAAAGAGCTAAGTGTCATGGGTTAATGTGAAATATTGGGTAACAAAAGTCACTCTGGATATTAGTTTCAAAGAAGGGAATAGGGAAAAAGCTTGTGGAGTGTAATTTACTACAGTTACATTACTTAACTCCCATCAAAATATTATTAAAAATTTGCAGGTGAATAAACAAATCTAAAGCTGTTAGCTTAAATGGAGGGGATCGGATTGATTCCAAAGTCCATGTTCTTATTTTAGTTTTACATATAAAAAGTCAAGCTAAGGGATGTCACTTTTGGACCCTTTAAGTACATAGGACTTCTCTCTCACTGCTATATCAGTTGGAGTAAGACTTTTGTTATCCTCACCCAGAAGTCCTATGGCAGCAAATGCTCACTGATGCTCTGGTTCTTCTGCCCCATCGGTCTGTACTGCCCCCTCCTTGAAGATAGCCATGGCCAGGAGACCTATTTAGTGCAACAGAGTATTAGTGAAAGTAGCTTGTGTTACTGCTAGGTAGAAAAGTGTAAGAACTAATGAGAGAGTCACGCTATTTTCTTCTACCGCTGCCCTGTTCACCCTCAAATTGGTGAAGTCACACTAGTGAGATAGCATGGGATAGAACGTCTGCTTATTAAGTCTAAGAAATGAAACTGAATTGTTCAAAATCTCTAAGATTTTGGGATTATTTCTGCAGCACAGGTTAACCTGTTCTGATATAAGCAGGAAAGGATGAATCTCCTCTCATTCATGATTGCAAAAGGTACATTCTTCCAGGAAAAAAAAAAAAAAAAGAATGAGAAAGTAGGCTAATTGGAGTGAGAAGAAATGTAAAAATCCCAAAAGTCATCCCTTTTGTTTGTGTTTAATAGCATTGGACAAACTGTATTAAGTTTTAAATTACACACACATTTTAGTTGGTTGATGTTTCTGAAAAGTGAGAGATAACAACTTCTATTTGGCTGGGGTTGCCATAACAAAATTCCACAGACTGAGTGGCTTAAACAACAGAAATTAATCCAAGATCAAGATGGCAGCAGAGTTGGTTTCTTCTAAAGTATCTCTCCTTGGTTTGTGAATGGTTGGCTTCATAGCATCTTACCTCTGTGCATGTCTGTGCTCTAATCTTTTTTTTTTTTTTTTTTTTTTTTTTTTTACAAGGACACTGCCCATATTGGACTGAGGCCCACCTAATGACCTCATTTAAACTAAATTATTTCTTTAAAGAACCTGTCTATTGCCATCACATTCCGAGCACCTGGGGGCTAGGACTTCAACATACAAATTTTGAGGGGTAACAATTCAACCCATAACAACTATGGGATATAATCTGCTCCATGATATATACTCTGAAATTGATTTTTGATCACCTTGCTGTTTCCTATATATTCTCTGTCAGGAAAGAATCCAAGGCTCTGGCCAATTGGCTTAAACAGACTCACCACACATGATCTGCAGTGTTTCAACCTTCACTGATCTAAAGTCCATGCCAAAATTTACCTGTATGGAAAAGAGCTCTGAAAGAATAATTTTATTAGTAAGAATATTTTAATAGTTAAGCCTCAGAGATGCCAAGTGACATATCCTAGGTCACAGTCAATGCATGTCAGATCTAAGAATTATGTCTATGAATTATGAACAGTTGGAATTTATAATAATAGAGTTTGGGCTTTAAACGAATGAGGGCATATGAGTTCTCAGAGATCTGCAGAATAGGATGAAAAGAGAAGTGAAGTCATTCCAGGTGAGTGCAGTGATAGGAGCAAAGTTGAGTCAGGAAAAGCAAAGTACAGGGGGCTCCTTATTTTTAGCCAGTGTCTATCCATTCTTTAGCCTGTACAATGGTATAATATTCATGTTGAGGTTGGGTTGACAGTACCTCTCCAGGTAATCCAAGAAATAATGAGATATCTCAGATGTGTCATCAATTTATTTACTGGCTCATTGGGAAAGCCATAATGGTTATTCATCAGCCATTTTATATTTGCAAAATGGTTGCCATAATTTTGATTAGCTTGCTCTTTAGCAAACTAGCTTGGAGTGGTCACTGCAAGTTGTTTGACTCACCAAGGAAAGATTGAAAGACATAGAGGCATTGTAGGGTAAGGAAAAATGTCAGGCTTTTCTGCCCTCCCGCCCTCAGGATAGATGATGGATCCTTGCGGTCCTGAATGCATGCCCGATGGTGGGCACCTGGAGTAGGGTGTGGGCATAGGAAGATGGGATTCACCTGGGCTAAGACTGGGCTTTTAAGGGCAGTGTCACGGGGACGCCAGCAGAAGCCAAGAAGCCGAGGAGAAGCCCAAAGAGAAGCCGAGCGAGAAGCAAGAGAAGCAGTAGCTGAGAGAAGGCCGGAGAGCCCAGAGTAAAGACCTGCTGGGGGATGGGAGGCCTGCTAGCCTCCCGGCCCCTCAGCACCCCTGCCTGCCATATGCCTGGTGAACCCCCAATAAGAGACCTGCAAAACCCCTGAGGGCTCCAGAACTCCTCCTTTACCTGGTCTGCATGGGATCAGAAAACCTGCACTGTGTCCCTTCCTGCCTCTACAGACATTTACTAAATTAGCCCAGAGCAGCTAAGAGCAAGAACTAGGATTAAGAATTGGAAACTTCAGAGACCTCCTCTGTTTTGCCTCTGGGGCTGGTTTTTTCCACATTCTTCTGGGAAACAAAATGATGAGGGGATTCCATGAAGAGCATGACATTTTCTGACTATTTTCTGAAAATGCAAGTCATCAAATTAGAAGAAAGACATACCAGGGAAGGGCCGTGGTTTTAGAGCAAGGGTCTTGGGCTGGATTCCGGGTAACACATGCATATTGACAACCATGAAAGGCTTCAGCGTCTTGAATGAGACAGCTGCTTGTACAGAGGCATTTTTTTGTGAGCTGACAAGTTAGCCGGGAACAAAGCATGTTTATAGGAAGTAAATCGTTGCCAGTTTTAATCTGTGCTTTTCTTTCAGCTGTAGCCGGAGACAATTGAGTTTTTAATGTTCCGTGTGAAGTTCCTCATTCGGATTTTGGTCAGAATGAGGCCTGGGATTTGGTTTGGCTTAGGTGCTCCATTTTCAAAATGTCACTGGACTCAATGAAAACAAAAGCGACGCTGGTTGTTTTCATTTCCTGCTGATCATAACTTTTCCAGGGGACAGGGTCTGGACAAACAAATCTGCCTCCATGAAGGATGTTTATGTTTCCAGCTCCAAGACTGAGCCTAAAGAGGGGAGATAAACTGTTGATGTGTTATGATGTGAAAATGATTTAAAGTCCACACCAAGATGAGGTCCTGGGGGAGCCATGTAGGGTCTTGAGTTAGGGGAAACTGCCTTGAGTCTCACTGAGGAGTGTGAAGGATTGCCTCTAATCCAGCTGCTTTGGGAGAGAAGCTATTTCTCCTAAGAGAAATTTCCAGATAAGTGAAAATTTCTTGGAAAATACTAAAAAAAGTGCTTTTGTTGAAATTATTTTAAAATGTATTATATACTTCTATGCCTTATCAACAAGCATACAGACAATCGCGTGCCCTGTTCTTGGTGATTGGGGGTAATCATTACCTCCACCAGATCTCCCGTGGCGATACCTGTGGGCTCCTGAGCCGCCCATCCCTGCACCTGTTCGCTGGGGGAACCTGTAGATTGGCTGGATGATGGTTGTGTGCACCTGGGGCTTTGTATTTTTATTCTAGTTCATGAATGGAATTCTTTCATTAGAATCTTATAAATAAAGGCAGTATTTGAGGGTACTTAAATCCTGCTATGGGAAAATGATAACTATGTTTACAAAGCCAACCAAATTAACATTTCAGCAGCTCGAACAGGTTGGTTTGACCAGTTAATACCTCCTCATCAGAAAGTTGTTGCTGGAGCTCAGAGTTTCCTGTCACCTGATGTTTGTCTCTTTATAAACATGTGGCAGGGGACTTAAAAGTACCTCTATGTTTGCATAATGTCTAGTTATTTTACTAAGACTCAATCCAGGACAACTCAAACCCTAAAAACTAGAACTTTGCTGCTTTTTGGACCATACTCACCAAATGATTATCTCCTTTAAAACTGTTCAAACTTTATGCAGTGTCGTTTTGGGGTCCACCTTGGGGAGGATGAGTCTTCCACTGTCTTAAGGGACTGTATTTAGCTTCCGAACACACAGTCAATAAGCACAGTTGTCAAGTCATTCTCTTGTCATGCCGGATCTCGGTCTACACTGAACATAGTTCAGCCTCTGGTCTTAAATGTCTTCCTTCTTTAGCAAAGGAAGTAAATATTTATTTTTACCTGAAGTTTGGGTGGGAAAAGATTGGTTTTGTGGTTGAAAGTCACTTGGAAAACTTTCCCAGGAAGAAAAACTAACCTGAATTCATGGTCTTTCCAGTTAACTTACTTTGAACCATCTTCTTTTGATAAGTAGATATTACAAAACAATACTGATACAAATGAATGACTTTTAAATCCATTTGCAACATAATCAGTCATCTTCTACATAGTCTTAAAATGTGGGGAGGTCTCTTTAGACTATGTGAGTGGCAAAGAAGCAATGAAAGGCATGGTCTTTTCCTCAAGGGTTGCACAACTTAGTTGTGGAGATAAGGTGGCATTCACAGGCAAAGCAGTGTATCATTAAATGTTGTGTTCTTTCACAGGCTAATAGGAACTGCTAAAAACAGAATTCAAAAGAAAAGTTGAATCCATCAGTAAACGGGGGAGGTTTCCTGGTAGAGCTGGAATGGGGAGAATTTACAGGTAGAAGATGGGTATTTTTTTTAAAGATTTATTTATACAAGCACTGGGGTACAGGCCAGAGGTGTGGGGGGTGAGAGGATTCACCAGAGACAGAGCGGGGAATAGAACACGCAGACTGAAATACACTGCTGAGGGGAGCAGCGGCTGAGACAGGAGAGGTCTGCCTCACCACGTGGGAATCTCCCTGGCTGGCCGGGGATCAAACTCGTGCCACAGAGGCTGCAGCTTGCTTCATAGTGTGGTGCTTACCCCCTTGTGCCACCAGGGAGACCAAGAAGGTGGGTATTCTGTAGAGCAGAAGATGACAGTGGTCAGGAAAAAGTGAAGCAAACCTCATGTGCAATGTGAGGTCAGGCACCGTGTTCATATCACTCACTGTAGATCACACCACCTGGTTTAGCACTGTGGATATGCGATAGGTACTCCATCAAGGATAAGTAAGCAGATGGTGTCTTTGGCCTGGTAAGAGCAAAGAATATGTTTGGGGAATAATGGAGACTAATTTGGGTTTATAGGGTGGGGCCAATTCTGTGTGGCCTTGGAACAGAGTTTCAGAGTACTGCACACAGACAGTGCATCAGTGTACAGATGTATTAGAGAAAAATGATCCCTTTAGAGGGTTTTTAAAGGCATTTAAGAATCATGCATTCCTTTCCTTTTATTCATGCCTTTTCTTTCCTTTAGGGAAAAAAAAAAAAAACAAACCAACACCCAGGTCTTTAATCTTTCTGTGATATTGGGTTGGAAGATAATACAAAACTAATTTGATAATATGTTCACCCACTTTAAATGGCCTTAGTCTTGTTTGGACAGTGGAGCTATCAATGACTTTTCAGAATCTAGTACCAGCCAGCAGCCTGAGATCGTGTTCCTGTGTCCTGGATTCTGAAATCTGGACACTGTCTGTGTCTCTCTTTTGCTTCCCCTCTCCTGCAATGAGCTGAGCTGGACAACAAAAGCTAGCAGCTTTTCTAGGACAATTGGACATATGCTGGCTGATTTGTGTGTGTGTGAGTGTGTGTGTGAGTGTGTGTATGTTGCACTGAAGACATTAATTAGCTTAAAATGATGAGAACCTTAGGCTTTGCATGCCAAATCAAAGTTCCTTCTCATAGAAGGGGGTGTCCATTGTTGAAGGAGAAGAGTGCTAGCTTCTATTTGGCATATTCTTCATCTCCGCTAACAGCCCCATTGGCATGTTGCAAACACAGGACTGCTTGTTTTTATAATGAAATTATCCTGGCTGCCAGTGGAGCCTGTCTTTTCAGTGGCGTTTTCAGTCTCTGTAGGATCTGCCCCTTCACAAATTAAGGTTGTTACAGCATGTATCGTATGATTATAACTTCTTGACGAGCGGTAACTTCTTCAATATACGTCACAAAGCTCTTTCTCTCCAATTAGTCATCAAAAACAACGTAACTAAAACCCAACAGAATAAAATAAAGCTTCCTTGTTTTAGTTTGCACTTCCTCTCATGCAACTTCAAATCTCTTCTTGTTAATCATCAGACTGTCTTCCTGTCATACCAAAAATGCACAGTTCTTCAGAATCCTAAAACTAATTAGCTAACTATCCAACAAAAAACTCACGGTTAACTGAATCTCCCCCAATTCTGCTCTCCTGTCAAATCATCATTTGCCCTTTTCCTTCTTTCATTGTCAGATATAATGAAAGCCTAGTGAATTCAGGAGGTCTCAGACTGACAGGCAGTGAACTGACTTCCCTGCAAACCTGTTTTGTTGGTCTTATCATGATTTTCCTAGCATTTAAAAATTGGGAGATTTGCAGAAAAATCTGTACTTCTCGCCTTTTTAACACTTTGGGGGAACTGGTAATACTGGACATTTGCTTGTGACAAGTCTCTTAGCAAAGGTTGTGCCTTTAGGAGGGTAGATATTCCCTAGTTGACTGTAGACCCCACTCCTTATTGTCTCCAACAATGAGATGAGTTGCCAGTTACCATTTATTATTGATTTGCATTCTTGTTTCTCTTAGATACAAAAATACTTGTTTATATCTGTTCTTCTGTCAAATATGGGAACTGTAAGAAAGATTCAGAAAATGGTGTGATCTCATATTCAGGCTTTTTTAATGTTGCATATTATCTGGCTCCTTCCATGTCTGGGTCCATGTCAGTGCTTTGCTAGATGGCTCTTTCCTTTTTATCTGTTCTCATTTTCTTAATGATAACTTTTCACTTGCTAAGTCAAATGACCTTTTGTTCTCTTTCCCAAAGCTTTGTCTGATTGCCTCCCCACCCCCACTTTCTTTTCATCCTAAACAATCTTTCTTCTTGACTTCATTCATACCTCCTAACAGTTTTGATTCCTCTTCTTACCTCTTATATTGTGTTTGTCATGACTAAGGCCCATTTATCTTTGCGTACTCAGTCTTGGAAATTTTCTTCATGTCATAGTTTTGATGATTTTCTCTGATGCTCAATTCCACCCTCCCTCCCTTACATTTCCCTTGAGTCCTCTATCCATTGAGGAGCAGAACAGCTCTGGGGGGTGGGGTTCTTCCATCCCCTGAATGTCTCTACTCCCACACCCACCACATTTATTTCATTGCTTCTTTCTCTGAATGACATGACCTTCCATTTGCTCAAATGCATGACATTATTTAGTGTCTGATCAGTTTCCATGTTTGCTTTTTCTTTACTCTCCCAGAGTCACTGTGCTATTCCAGCCCCTGTTACCTCTGTTTGGTTTTTGGAACTATTGGTTTCATTCTTTCAATATCTTTTCCTTCAAGTCATTACATGCTGCTACTTGAATAATCTACCTTAAAAAATCCATTCATTCATTTGTTAATTCATACACTACTTAATGTCTGTAAAATGTTATTTTCCCCCTCATCTTAAAAAGGCATTCATTGCTTTGCATGGTAATAGAATCATGGTTACATTATTTATCCCAACGTTGGAAGTCATATGTTATCCTATCCTCGCCTGTCTTTCTGGTCTCATCTCGAACAATTCGCAACAACAAATCGTCGCTCCTTGAGTTTATGTCTGGGGGCATTTAAGCAAAAGGTTATGAGTCTGCCTTGATTGAATCTCAGGTCTGTACTTGCTGTCTATGTGTCCTTGAGCAAGTCACTTAACTTATAAGCCTCAATTTTTTCATCCTCTTAACACATGAAGTTATTTGAAGATTGGCAGAAAAAGCCTCTAGACCACCATGTCACACTATATACAAAAATTAACTCAAAATAGAATAAAGACTTGGATGTAAGACCTGAAATTATAAAATACATACATG
The DNA here is from genome assembly GCF_014898055.3 of Talpa occidentalis. Taxonomy (NCBI): domain Eukaryota; kingdom Metazoa; phylum Chordata; class Mammalia; order Eulipotyphla; family Talpidae; genus Talpa; species Talpa occidentalis. The sequence continues at coordinate 30,881,199 of NW_023601653.1, forward strand.
AAAACATAGGCAAAACCTCTACAATATATAGAGGCTTCAGTGGTGTCTTTGTGAATTTGTTTGCAGCAGCAAGAGAAACATAAGAATATAAACAATGCAGACTACATCAATCTAAAAAGTTTCTGCACAGTAAAAGAAAGTACCACTAAGACAAAAAGACACCCTACTGAATGGGAGAAGCTATTTGTGTTAGGGGGAAGTGATGTCCTGAGTTAATCCCATACAGGCTTTGTGGACTACACCCCCACTCCAGACTAAAGCCATCAAGACTCTGGGAAAGACAAATCCCATCACCACCAAGGGAGGGTGGCTGGGACCTGAGGGTGGAGTTGGGCAGCCAGGTTGGATATAAAAAACCAAACACGTGGGCCTTGGGCTCTCTGGCTCGTGATCGCTCACCTCCTGGCTTCACGGCTCCTGGCTGGCGGCCAGCTCTCAGAGCGCCATTTTGGGATTCCTGATCGGCAGACTGGGTAGGACTCATTTAAAACTTTGTCTCCCACTTTTCTCCCAGAGCTGTACATTTCCTCATTTCCCCTTCCCTTTGTAAATAAACCTTTTATTAACCTTTCACGTGTGCCTGCAGTAGAGCATTGATAAGTCCTTTTAAGCGCGCGGGTGAGGACCCACAGTCAGGCACCCCGTTTTGTATCGGGGTTGCTCTACAACAGTTGGACAACATACATTTAAGAAGGGACTGTTATCCAAGATTTACAAAGAACTAATACACCTCAAGAAAATGAAAACACAACGCAACCAAAAAAATGGGCAAAAGAGTGAAAGAGGCACTTTTCCAAAGACATGCAGATAAGAGGCACTTTTCCAAAGGAGACATACAAATGGTCAACATGAAAAATGCTCACCATCACTTACCAGCAGGGAAATGCAAATCAAAATCACAATGAGATACCATCTAACACCTGTGAGAATGGCCCATATGAGAAAAAACAGAAACAAGCGTTGGCAAGGATGTGGAGAAAAACGAACCTCATACATTGATGGTGGGAATGCAGACTGACTGGTCCAACACCTATGGAAAATAGTATGGAGATCTATTAAAATATTAAAAATAGGTCTGCTGTATGACATGGAGATTCCACTCATAGGTATCTAGCCCAAGAATGCAAGAACCCATTCATTTGAAGGGATGTGTGTACTCCTATGCTCATTGCAGCACTAGTTACAGTAGTAAAGTTATGGAAACAACCTCAGTGCCCAAAGAAGGATGAGTGGATTAGGAAGGTGTAGTATATATACACAAAGGAATACTACTCAACTGTAAGGAAAGATAAACTCTTGTCATTTGCGACCAGATAGATGGAACTGGGAACTGGAAGGGATTATGCTAAGCAAAATAAATTAAAAGGAGAAAGACAAATACCAGATAGTATATGTGGAATACAGAGAAACAAATACAGATAAAACCAAACCAACAACAAACACTAAAAATTTGACTGTGGAATTTGAGGCTGCCAGAAGGGAGGAGAAGAGAGAAAAGACAAGCAGAGTGTATAGGGACCTTGGTAGAGGACTATGGTTTGTCTTGGTGGGAGATGTGGTATGGTAACATACACCTGAAGGATGTGATCCTGTATCTGACTCATACATCGAGTTGTAAACTAATGTATTCTCAAAACAAAACAAAACAGAAACCTTGTAGTACAACGCCTAGGACATAAGAGAACATGAAATGTCTAAATGTTAGCTACTATTCAGTCAAATTATAGTTTGTCCTACATTCCCAAGCTATTTCTTTGTCCTAGAATGCTTGCCTCTGTCCACCTCTTAATACATGTCTAAGCCCTATTTATTTTTAGATCCAGGTCAGATTGTATGGCCACTTTGAATCCTTTTCAGATCCCAGCCAGGTAAAAATGCTCTCTTTGTGAATCTTTAAGGAAGACATTGACACTTTATAATTTGCAAGTTGTATTTATATGCAGGTCTCATTATAAGTTTACAATACAACAACTATTGCTTTCCTTAGATATAGAGGTATTTATTTGTATAATGCCTCTGTTATTTGATTACTGGAATCTTAATCATGTCTTTTATTTATTTATTTATTTATTTATTTGTTTGTTTGTTTTCATTTTATACATGCACTGGGTACAGTCAGAAGCGCGGGAGGGCGAGAGAATTCACCAGAGCCAGAGCGGGGAGCAGAGCAGGCAGAAGGACCGAAGTACACTGCTGAGGGGAGCAGCGGGCGCGGGAGGAGAGGTCTGCGCGCCATGTGGGACCCTCCTCTGGTGGCCGGGGAGCAGCCGGGGATCGAACCGGCGCCGCAGAGGCCGCGGGCAGTTTCACAACCCAGCGCTCAACCGCTGCGCCACCGGGGAGGCCCCATGTCTTTTTTTTTTAAGGTTTATTTATGCATATAAGACCTGGGGTGTAGGCCAGAGTGGTGGTGGGGGGAGTGAGAGGATTCACCAGAGATAGTGGTGAGCAGAACAGGCAGATTGACTGAAATACACTGCTGAGGGGAGCAGCGGGTGAGACAGGAGAGGTCTACTGCGCCATTTGGATCAGCTCCCAGTCTGGGGATCGAACTCATGCTGCAGCGGCTGTGAATAGCTTCATAGTGCTGAGACTTAACCTCTTGTGCCACCAGGGAGGCCCCTTCGACATGTGTTTGTCATCTGCATCCTTCTAGAAAGCAAGCTGCCTTGTAGAAAGCAGATACTCAATTATTTATTGAATGAAATTTCATCTGAGTGGGAATTTCGTTACGGTACTCATATCTATTTAAAGAAATGAAAAAGTATTAGTCATTTGACTTAAGACTAGCATATTTTTTCTGTATTTTTTTCTCTTATCCTTATGTTATAGGTGTAACATAGGTGCCCTTTGATGAACTTATATATCTATTGATTTATTCAGAATTTATACCCCACCTTCTTTCAAAGGGATTTAAAAGAGCATGCAAATTAAACCTAATGTAGAATAGGACAATTATGGCTAAAAAGAGAAGAGAGACCATCTCAAAGAAACAGGGAGCAGATGTTACCAGACACCTGGGATGAGCTAATTACTATACTGGGTAACTGGATTTGGCTCTGAGTTTCTTGGCAGCCAAAGCTGAAAGGAAACACATTGGGTTATTCATTCAGCAAACATTTGTTGAATATCTTTGATAAATGGGGGCACTGTGCTAACACTGGAGATTCTGAAATGAATAAGCCTGGGTCCCCAGCTTCAGCATATCACTTGATCATGAATTAAGTGGTTGGAGGTTGATACGAGGGCACTAGGAACTCAAGCAAAGGTCACTGACTGTGCTTTTAGGGGCGAGACTCAGGGACAGCTCAGGCAAGGGGAGATGCTTTCTCTTGAGTGTTCGCAGGACACAGGTCCTCCTGGTGTAAAGAATAGGATAGAGAGAGAGTAGGAGCCTCAGAGGATATGTTTGCTGAATGAAGCAAAGGGAGAGGAAGTGAATGAAAATGAGGTGGGCAAAGTTGGCGGGAGCCAGAATATGCTTTTTCTTTTGCCATAGGGAGAGATTTGGAGGATACTCACTTGGCCAGTGTTTTTCAACATGGCAGTACACAGAAATCACCAGGAAAGTTTGGAGAAATAAATGTATTTATACTTAAGAAATAAGAGTATTTGCAAGTGAAGACTGAAAATTTGTATTTTTATAGCAGAGCTTGTTGATTTTCATGCAACCAGTCTTGCCACTGGTCATTAAGCCAGGCTTGTGAATCCTGGCACAGAGGAGAGAGAATGCCCTGAAAGAGTTGAAGAACCAAAGTAACTAAGAGACGTGGGTTATAAAAATACCTATGGTGTGGAAAAGGGAGCATGCACAAGGATGGACAGAGATTGAAGTAAAGGACTGGATATGGATTTATTTTCTCATTACTATGAATTCTTAGCACAATGCCTGGTATACAGAGGTGCTCAAAAACTAATTGCCAATTATAAAAGCAGATTTTATTTACAGTGTGTAGGGTAAGTGGTTTCCAGGCTTTTCTGCCCTCCCACCATTAGGATTGCCCTGCCTGATGGGGCACCTGCAGTTATTACATTGTTGTAAACTCTCTTCTTTACTTCTGTGGGCCATGGGAGGAGTATGGAGGTAGTCACCAAGAGAAGCAGAGGCAGGAGAGAGAAGGGGAGAAAGAAAGCCAGAAAAGAGAGAGAGAAGCCTAGAGTGAAGACTTGGAGGCCTACAGGTCTCCTGGCCTCCCAGCACTCCTGCCGGCAGTGTACCTGTTTGCCACACTGCATGTAAAGCTCAATAAAAGCCTGAGAAAGCTACCGAGGGCTCCAGAACTCCTTTACCTGCCCTGTCTGCTCCAATCATATAGATATCCTGCTCTGTGGCCATCCTGCCACTACACAGTGGTTGTGTGACTTCTGGTACATAATATGTGACCGAATCTAAAGTCCTGAGCAGGAGGGTGATGTGGTAGATAGATCTAGAGAGTCAAATAATCCCAGGTGCAGATTCAGCTTTATCACTGGGTAAGTTGTTTTAAATGCCATGCATCTCAGTTTTCTCACCTAAAAGGTGGTGACCCATAGGACTTCTGTGAGGATTCAATGAGATAACGCATGAAACACAGGGCAATCCAGATCTGGGTTGTTTTTTTTTTTTTTTTCACCTCTTCTCATTATATTCATTAAAAATAGCTGGGGATACTTTGACTAACTTGTTAATTTTCTCCTGATTATCTGCTGCTGTATGACAGGTGACACCAAACTTGGAAGTATAAACCAGTCACCACTGTACTATACCATAGTGTCTGTGGGTCATAGTTTTTTTGTCTCTGCCCTACAATAAGATGTCAACTGGGGAAACTTGAATGCCTGGGAATGATTGGAATGACTGGGAACTGGAACTTTCTGGAAGCTCTTTTGTCACATGTCTGATGCTTAGACAGGGATAACTAAAGACTAGCCTCAGAGAGGAATCTACTTATGGCCTCTGCCTGGAGTTTGGACTTACTTCCACCATGGTAGCATCTGAACACTTGCACTTCTTACATGCTGGGACAGGGCTTTAAGCAGTAAATGTACCTAAGAATAAGGTGGATGATGCATAATCCTTTACGATCTAGCCCCCCAAATCATAGTATCACTTATGCCATACTCTAGTTGAAGTGGTCACATCTCTGCCTGTATTCAAGGTGACAAAACATAGCTCTTACTGCTCAACAAATGAACTATCAGAGAATCTGCAGATGTATTTTAAATGCACTATCCATTTGAGCTTTTTAAAAAGCAAACCACTCCATCACCCTATTATAAATTAATGTATCGGTAATTGTCCTTGTTTGCAGAAACCAAGCATGAAGTGTGTGATTTTGTCTTGACTGTGTTTTTGGCTGTCTGGACACTGAGTAGTCCAGAGTGCTGTGGAGTTCACTGGAGCACCATCAACACCACACTGTTGGCCTAGCTTGCTCTTGTTTTTCTAATTTTCTCCTGTCTATTGCAAATCCAGCCTTTATGTTGTATTAGGCTCTATTTACAAACCTTTATTCCTTCTGGGACTCTTTGAAGAGAATGTAAAGAATGATTTGAAAAAAGCAAACTCAACAGTAGGAAAGTAAATGAACGGAACTCTTTCTGAGAATTTTCCAAGGGCCATGGCAAGAAGACTCCTGATTTATTTGACCTCAGTTTCTCCAAGCACTGAAGAGTGTTAGAGGAATTGAGATAAAATGGGAGATCATTATGCCTGCTTACAGCTCATCACAAAAAGTGATGCATCGCTAATGACCTTTTGCGACAAACTTATTCTTATAATCTAGAGGGGCCATATGTGCCCTGCAGTGACAGATGGTCCCAATCTGCTGTTGCCAGATAATGGCTTGTTTAGAGGCTGGGGTGACTGTGCGACAAGTCCAGGCTGGACCAGCTGTTTCCCTTGCAACTAAAGCGTGGTCTGACTGAATGAACGCGGGCAACAGAATCTAAAAGATGTGATTCCACTACATGGAAAAACCCATGATTTTTCTAGCAGGAGAGCTGATTAATACATTTTTTCAAAAACAATTGTACCATTCTTTACTCCCCCCACCAAGAATGCTGGTCTAGGGGGTCAAGAGATCTGGCTTTTAATCTCATCTTGTTGCCAACTAGCTGGGTAACCACCGATGCATTATATACATTTTCTGAGCTCCTATTTCCTAAAATGGGTCTGAATTGCATTACCTCTGAAGACTTCTAGCGTTTCCTCTTTAGAATCTTTGAATCCAAATTGTAGGCCATAAAGATTAGTGGTTATGACTTAACCAAGTGTTAGGTTCTCTGCTAAAGCCCATGTCAATAGTGTTTTATTTAACTTCACAGTAACTGTAGGTGACCTTTATGATTATTATTCACCATTTAAAGGCAGGGAGTTTACAGAGAGTTAAGTAACTTGCCTAGAGTCAAATGGTTAAGACATGGCAAAGGCAGAATTTAAATGGGCACATGCTTTTCACTTTATTTTTTTTCAGAGTATTATTCATTGTAATATGCCTCAGTCAGGTAAAAGCATTGTCTAATATGACACCCAAATCAAAAATGACAAAGGCAGATGCCAGGTTGTGGCACATGCTTTTTATCCCTGTGTTATGTTGTATATTTGTGTGAACTGGAAAAGCAGGTAAGGCAAGGAAGAATCAAGATGCAAACAAATTGGCAATGATGTGGCATCTGTTTCCTTGTGTGTGGCATTGCTTGTGTTTCTGTATTTGTGTAAACCTGGGGTACAAGCCCTAATCACGTTGGGACCCCACCATTCAAGCTGCTACCTCCTAGGCACCCAGGAAGGACCAGGCTGCTGTGGCTTCCAGATTCTTTGTTTGGGGAGAGCCCCATCAATGTGGAACTGCGGGGGGCTGGGGGTGCTTTGGTATGGGGTAGGGTCAGGTATATTAGAGTGTCCTTTCCTAGATAAAAAGCAAAGACTCCAGTCTGCTGTTAATAGATCTCTGTGCTTAAGTCACATGTGCAGCTTTGCTGTCTCTTAAGCTCACTTTATTTTAGTCCACATTTCTGAAACCTCTTATTATAGTGGTCTTGTGTTTCCTGATCATATGAATTTTGAGACAGTGATCCCTTTCTGTGAAGAGTGACCTCATTTTCCTCAAAGAAAAATTCTTTGGCATTTGAGCAAATAAGAATTAAATTGAAACCCAAGCTGTATTTCTGATTGTGGTAAGCTTTCCACTTAGCAATTTGCCAGTGTTTTGCTGCGGACTTTGAGTTATATTTTTTTCTAGGCTCAGATTTATTTTAGGAATATTATGTAAATATTATTTATATGAGTCCTTCCACATCTAGTATAGGATAAAAACACAGGGTTATTCTGTAAGACTAGATATTTAGTTGAGCTTGAGGTTAGAGGCTAGACTTTACTAAATTTAGGCCAGTTCAGTTTTCAATTGAGATTTGTGTCTCAAGGAACTTTCTTTTGAGAAAATTCATGGTGTTGGCTTGTGGCACTGTACTACTGAGTCCTGGAAAGGAGGCTGCATTATGGCATCCATAAGAGGATGCTGGTCCTTTTGAATATACAATGATCATTCTACTTTGGTCACTCAACCTGCATGGCATGAGAAGGATAGAAGTTCCCTTAGAGTCTGCAAAGAGGCATTTAATTGGTGGCCAAATCTTTTGTGCTGTGGCCAGTTTTACATAAAGTTGTCTTGGGTTATACAAGTGATACCAGAGACCATTGAGTTAGAAAAGCGAAAATTGAGTCCTTGAGGCAAGATTGGTACTCCATTTAGTGAGGTTGGAGGGAAATGAGACTAGAATGATACATATTAAGTTGACAATTTAAATTTGGAAGATGATTCTCTGTGGACACCAGTTAGCACAGGCAGCTGTGTAAATTAGTGTCGTATATCATTGCTTATGTGTCATACCTATGGTTCACAGCTGTCCTATGAGTCCATTAAAGATCAGTTATATTGACAAATCTGGCTGGGTCAATAAAGTTGCTATACTACATATACTGTCTGTGCAACATTCAGATTAGATTGGTGCTCTCTGCCCTTCTGCCATGATGTCAGGCTTCTCAACCTCAACATTCCTGTCATTTTGGGGCAGCAGGAAATTCTTTGTTGTGGAGGAGACTATGTACTGTAGGATGCTCAACAGCACCCCTGATCTCTACCCACCATATGCCAGTATCATCTTCTGATATGACAACCAAATGAACCACAAGGAGGCAAAAATTACCCTCCTCCCCAGCTGAGAACACTCTACATCAGATTCACAGTGACCTGCAGGATTAGGAGTGTGTGTGAGTTTGTGTGACTGTGTGCACACATGAACATACATTTCATTTTTTCTAAGTCATGCAATTAATAATCATCCCTTACACATAATGAGTTTTGCAAAAATAGAATGTTAGCTGCAATTCTTATTTAATAAAATTGTGCTACTTCCTTTCCACTTAAAAAGCTGCTTCATCTCAAAGAGTGATTTGACATGAGGAATTATCTATGGTAGATTATAATTGGACCTGAAAAGAGGTTGTTAAACCAGATCTTCAGGTTTTCTGCTGCTGAGTGAGCTGCAAATGGTGCAAATCTGAGAAAATGACATATATATTTTGTTTTATCAAGGCATTCTTTTTTTAAAATGATTTTTAAAAAATATTTATGCATACAAGAACTGGGGTACAGGCCAGAGGTGTGGGGATGAGAGGATTCACCAGAGACAGAGTGGGGAACAGAACAGGCAGACTGACAGAAATACACTGCTGAGGGGAGCAGTGGGCAAGTCAGGAGAGGTCTGCTGCACCATGTGGGTAACTCCCTGTCGGGGGATTGAATTCTTGATACAGTAGCTGCAGATAGCTTCATAGGTTGCATCTTTTTTTTTTTTTTTTTTTTAAATAGAGGCATGTTTTTTATTTATTTATTTTATTTGTTTGTTTGTTTTGTTTATACATGCACTGGGTACAGTCAGAAGCGCAGGAGGGTGAGAGAATTCACCAGAGCCAGAGCGGGGAGCAGAGCAGGCAGAAGGACCGAAGTACACTGCTGAGGGGAGCAGCGGGCGGCAGGAGAGGTCTGCGCGCCATGTGGGATCCTCCTTCGGTGGCTGGGGAGCAGCCGGGGATCGAACTGGCGCCGCAGAGGCTGCAGGCAGCTTCGCAACCCAGCGCTCAACCACTGCGCCACCGGGGAGGCCCCCATAGGTTGCATCTTAACCCCTCGCACCACCAGGGAGGTCCTTATCAAGTCATTCTTATGGTACTTACAAGAACTGTCTGAATTTTTAGAAAACCTGGGATTTAGTTCACTGGACTGCACTGCTTTGTTTTCTTTTCTTTTCCTTCAGACAAATTCCCTGTTTGTTTGCAATTAGGGTAGAAGTTAGGACACAAAAAAAGTCCCTAAAGGGAAGCTTCAGAGAAAGGTGAAGGAAGAGATACTTATCGTTTGGTCCTGATCATTGAAATTATGGAACCATAGGATGAGAGAAGACTTCCGGTGCCCATGCCACCCTCCTCAACTGCACAGATGATGTCAGGGTCATGGGGACTAGGTATTGACAAACTAGTGGCCATTTATTTTCGTTCTTCTTATACTGAAGCAATTGACATTGTTGACTGTCCCTTCCTCAAAACCAATTTTGTCTAGAATTTTTTATAATAAACTCAAAAAGACCTTTCCATTTGTCTCTTTTCCAGGCTCTGCTCTATAAACCTGTAAATATTGGAGTTGTTCAGAGCTCTGCCTCTTTTCTTCATTCCCTCCCTAACTGATTTCACTAGTTCCCGATGACTCAAATATATCCTTGCAGCCCAGTTGTTGTCACAAATGACAAGACTTCATTTATTCATCACTACTCCATTGTGTATATGTACCACATCTTCCCAATCCACTCATCTGTCCTTGGAATGGTATAACAATCTATGCTTAATATTTTAAGAACCTCCACACTTTTCCAGAAGGGTGGTATCATCTACATTCCCACCAACAGTGTACAAGTGTTCCCTTTCCCCATGTCCTTGTCAACACTTGTTGTTCCTGGTTTTTTGATGTGGGCCTTTCTCGCAGTTTTGAGATGGTAGCTCGGTGTGGTTTTGATTTACGTTTCCCTGGTGATGAGTGATGATGAGCATTTTCTCATGTGCCTGTTGACCATCTGCATGTCTTCAGCTTCTTTACACTCATCGGAGCAAGACTTAGTCAGTTGATGAGTTTGAGAGTAAGAACTGAGCACGTTTAACTAACCTTGCATATGTCTCTCTTCTTCCTCTGCTTACTAGAAGGTACATTCTCATCTGCTCTGCAATAAGGCGAGTTGTCTGGGTTGGGCATGGCATATGGATATTGAGTGCCAGTGACATGCAGTGGGAGGAGGATAAGGCAGTTTGAAGGGTCAGCAGACCAAGAAGCTCAGCCTGGCTACAAAGTCAAGAAAGACTTTGATCCCAGTTCTATCAGTAATAAATGTGCCATGATAGCCAGCATTCTCAGGTCTGTGTCTGTCTCTTGTTTCTAAGCATGAGCAAAGCACTGCGTTCATTTATGCCACTTCTCAAACTCCAAGTAAGGAGAACAGAGTCAGCCTCATAACTCCAATAGATGCCAATAGATTATAGATAATAAATATATAAAGTTTTTCTGAATCATGATAGACAGAACTTTTAATTATAAGTTCAAATTTCTAGATTATTTTATATAGTAGCAACTGATATTCCATGAATGTAGCTGAGTGTTGGTAAAAAGATCACGTTTTTTTTTTTTTTTTTTTTTTAATAATAAATTTTATTGTTATATTCCCCATACAATTGCAGCCCCCCCATTCTGACCCCATTCCCTCCCCTCCCGCCCCCGCCCCCCAAAAAAGTGTCTCTGGTTCATAGTTTTTTGTTGATTTTGATTTTCACTTTCTTACAGTTATTCATTTTCTTGGTTCCTTATTTAAGTTTTCTAGATTCCTGCTATGAGTGAGACCATCCGGTATTTTTCTTTTTCTTTTTGGCTTATTTCGCTGAGCATGATCCCTTCCAGCGCCATCCATGTTGCTGCAAATTGCATGTGTTTATCTTTTTTGAATGCTGAGTAATATTCCATGGTATATATGTACCACATCTTCTTGATCCAGTCATCTATTTTTGGGCATTTGGGTTGTTTCCAAAGCTTAGCTATTGTAAACAGTGCTGCTATAAACATAGGGGTGCAGGTGTTCTTTGGAATTGATGTTTCTGTGTCCTTTGGGTAAATACCTAGGAGTGGAATTGCTGGATCATATGGAAGCTCTATGTTTAGTAGGTCCAGAAATCTCCACACAGCTCTCCACAGTGGTTGGACCAGTTTGCACTCCCACCAACAGTGCAGAAGAGTTCCTTTTTCTCCACACCCTCGCCAGCATTTGTTGTTGCTAGTTTTTTTAATATGTGCCATTCTGACTGGTGTAAGATGGTATCTCATGGTAGTTTTGATTTGCATTTCCCTGATGGCAAGTGATGTTGAACATTTTTTCATATGCCTGTTGGCCATTTGCATTTCCTCTTCAGAGAAGTTTCTTTTTAGCTCTTCTGCCCATTTTTTGACTGGATTATTTTCTTTGTTGTTGTTGAGTCTCATCAGCTCTTTGCAGATTTTTGTGATCAGTCGTTTATCATTAGTGTTGGGTGCAAAAATGTTCTCCCAGTTGGTGGGGTTTCTCTTTGTTTTTGTTATTGTCTCTTTTGCTGTGCAGAAGCTCTTTAATTTGATGTAGTCCCAGCTGTTTATCTTTGCCTTCACTATCACTGCTTTGGGTGATGTGTCTGTAAAGATGTCTTTGATGGATCACATGTTTTTGAATCAATAAGACATAACACCAGTTTTCAATTGACCTCTTAAAACTTGACTTCTCACAAATAGCTTTGGGTACTCAACTTCTTAGGTTTCATTTATTCTCATTTATAATGCTAGAATAATAGTACATATACTTTCCAGTGTTAGTGGCCGGCATAAGGGAGATTACTTACACAAAGTGCTTCTGTAGTGTTTGGTACTCAGTAAGACTTAGTTTCTATTTCTCCCATGCCACAGCCACATAACTCGAAGTTAAGCCAAGCACTGTCTCACATAATATCTATCCACTATTGTCATTAACATTTATATTATTTACACCTATTGATGTGTTCACATGTACTGTATGCTCACTACCTGGGCACGTGAGCTAGTGCATGAGTGGGGGAGATCCTGTTCCACAGATGAGAAAGGGCAGCTTAGATGGCTGGTTGATTTGTTGAAGGTCAGTAGAATCAGGTCTCCCAGCCAAGTCAGACTAAATCCTACTCTCTTTGCACCATGCCTTGCAGTCCCACGCCACTCTCTTGGAGAAGCATGTTACTTACTGGCAAGTCCAACAGATGAGAGAACTGGGTATGAACATGTCAATTCTAAAGCAAGTCTTAGAATAACTGTTAGATAAGTTTCCTCACACTGTTTAGGTATTTCTTCCTTGTTAGGTTCCTTTCTTATGTTTTTGTACATGTTTATTTTCTCCATTCATGTATTTACACATTCATTCATTCACAAACATTTCTGAAGTCCCTACTATATATATCAAACAGCATAATAGGTGCTGCAAATACAAAAAGCCAAAGATATGGTCTCTGCCCTTTGGGAGATCAGTGTTGCTGGGGAGATGGATGTGCAGGCATCCAGTTACTACAAAATGTGATGGCTACCATGGGAGAGGAATGTGTCTGGTGCAAAACACTGCCAGAGAGGGAGTGACCAAGGAAAGTTGGAGGGGGCAGGGTTGGGGAGGAGGAGAAGGTGGCTATTCCTGCTGAGTCCCAGTCTCTGATCTGTGAAACGGTGATAACATTAGTAACTGCTTCATACTGTTTGTTGTGAATGTATACAAATTGCTTAGATTTGTGCCTGGCAAGAAATAAGCCCTCAGTAAACAATGGATGTTATTACCATTACCATTTCATTCATGAAAAAGCCATTTCATTTTATGTCAGACTTCACACAAGATGGTAGAATAAAATACATACCCTCCAATTCTTTGATGTTGGTTCCAGAGATGAGCTGAAAAAGGCACATGTGTTTGAGCCCAAATCAAAGACAATACGGGGGACAATATCCTTAAATTTTATGTCTAAAAGCTTGAAAGAAACATGTTAGTAGACCTCTTCCTCTCTTTAGCCTCATTCTATGTGGAAAAGGCAGGCAACATTAAAATGGAGATTGTCTCATTTCCTGTCTAGAAACTACTGTTCTGCTCAGAATGGTTCTGATATATCCAAGAGAGTTCATCTCAGTGTGATTATTTTGTTAAATTTTGGAACCTGATTGGCCCTTGTAAATTCTTCATTGTTGACATTTACATGTCTAATTGCAATGTGAAAGACTTGGGATTCACAATAAGTCCTAACTAAGGAGAATTGTTTCTTTCTTTCTTTCTTTTTTTTTTTTTTCTAATACAAGCACTGGGTACAGTCAGAAGCACAGGAGGGTGAGAGAATTCACCAGAGTCAGAGCGGGGAACAGAACAGACAGACGGACTAAATACACTGCTGAGCGGAGCAGCGGGCAGCAGGAGAGGTCTGTGCGCCATGTGGGACCCTCTCTGGTGGCCGGGTATCGAACTGGTGCTGCAGAGGCTGCGGGCAGCTTCGTAGCCCAGCGCTCAACCGCTGCACCACCAGGGGAGGCCCAGGAGAATTGTTTCTAAGATGGTTTAGTCCTCAGGACCAAGCTTCATGAACAGCCTGAATGCCTTCTCAGAGCAGTTTAGGGTCTGAAAGCACCAAAGCTACCCAAGACCTTGTGAAATGAAACTTCCTGTCAACCATGTTCATGTATTTATCATATTTCTGTTTTCTCAAAAACTCCAATAAAGCAGATGTCCATACATTGTAGGTGTATGTATATTCTATAGAAGAAAATCTGGAAATTTTACTTATTTCATGTCACTTAGGAGTCGAAAAGGGCTGAAATGATAAATTCCAGTAGGTACCCTGAGAAAAATGAAGACCAGTGTTGTCTTGTAAAGACTTTTCTGGGAATAGGGATTCAGATAAATCAGTGGCCTTAAGTGAACTTAGCCCCATGTTTTATCTTACTTCCTACTTGATAACAATTCACATCTCCAAAGCTCAGCAGAGAGAGCACCGCTCAGTTGGAATTTAGAAAATCCAGAGTACATTGGTGTGCCAACTATATCACATTTCTCCTCTTGAGAGAGAAAATGCTGGACTGCCAATAGCAATAGTGTTTGCTTTAGTTGGGCCAACAGATAGAACACTTGAGGAAAAAACCCAAAGTCTGTGACTGAATTATATATTTATAGAAGGGTTTGTTTAACTCTCTATCAAGTTCCTAATTTAAATGTCTCATTCTTCCTCTTTACCTCCTAGACTTATCTGATAACTTTGACATAAAATATGAAAAAGTTGATGTGAAATCATGAATGTAAGTTTGAGGACTGGATCAAAAAGGTGTGGTATTAGATACACTATGGAATACTGTATAGCCATAAGGAAAGATGAAATGTTTCCATTTGTAGCAGAAAGGAAGGTGTTCAAGGGAATTATGTAGCAAAGCAAGTGAGAATGACAAAGGCAATTATTGGGCATTTCCATGGCAGACAATTAAACAAAGCAAAATATAAAAATTCCTAGTGGATACTAATAAATGAATTGAGGTTTATAAGATTAAGAGGGAGTTGGGGGGGACAAATAGTTAAAGGGGTCTGTGAGATAGTAGCAAGGGGAAAAAATAACATTTCAAGTTGTTCTGTAGTATGTGTAGTTATATGTTATAATGCTGAATGACTTTGGTCACCCAGAATTGGGACCAATAAGAACAGTAGATTTTATGAAAAAAAATAAAAGATTATAGGGATTGGCAATGTTTAATATTGTGTCAAGGATGACAGCAAATGTGTGTGCACATTTGTAGTTTCTGCCTTTGTCAGCCAGCTTCTTTATACATATGCATGTGCCCATATAATGCTATAAAATAAACATATAAAAATGTAAGCTTGTCCTGGAAAAGCAATTACATTTTCAATCATTATATATTCTATTGGTGATTCTAATCAGATGTGTTAAATTCTAATATCGTGTATCTTTTTTACTTGCATAAATTTCAATTTTGTTGACAAAACTAAAGTTGCACCAGAGGCAAAAAAGGTTGATTTGCAAAGGGATTAGGTATTCTAGTAGTTACTGTGCAATATGTCAACTATAGAAATAGAAAAAAAATCTATTTTACATTTTATTTTTTGCCATATCAATTTGTTTACACTGTCTAACAAAGAACTTATAAAATGTGACACTTTAAGGTGTGAGGTATAATGAAATTCTGTATTTATTATTGTTATGATTACTGTCAAAGGCATTTAAGAGATTCTTAACCATTGTGTTTGCTTATCAGAGAGATTTTACTGTGCTACTCCAAATATGCTAAAACTAAGTTTACACAAGAGTCTAAGAATAAGGGAAATAAAGATTAGGGTAACTGTTTTATAAACTGGGAAAGAGATATATCTTCTTTTGGAGTAAAGTACTGAACTATGTGATTTGAGGTTTGTTTTAAAATTTGCTAATTTTTGACACATTTAAAAGTTATCTCATCGGTTTTTTGCTTGATGGTAGACTAGAAGATTATTTAATTTTAAATTCCTTTGCTTAGCAGAGGAACTAGAAGGCTTGTGCATAAAGACTCACTTATAAATATAATAGGAATCTTTGGGGAGGCAAAATACTCAGTTATTAAATTCAAATCTGTTACAGAATTAAACTTATTACCACTACTTACTAATTGTGTGAAATAAGACAAGTTATTTGATCTCCCTAAGCTTCAGTTTCTCTTCTGTAAAATTAGAAATAATCAAACTGTCTCTTATAGTTGTTAAAATAACTAAGATGCTAACCAGATTACTTAATAATGATAATAATAGTAATAATAACTTATTGATACTGTTTTAAATGAAGAGGTTTAAGTGTACTGAGAAGAGCAAAATTTCATGAATGAATGCAAAGATTATGAAATGTTTTAAAGAAAGTCTTTTTAGTAAAGGAACATTTTATTCTTCTTATAATACCTCTGGAATACTGTAAAGCCAGCAATCTAATCATAAGAATCTACATACAACCACTGGAAATTAAGGGATTAGAAAATAATAAGGATTAAGTTTAGGAATTTAGGAAAATTAACTTTTTTTTCTCCTTTTAAGTTTGGTGTTTAAAGGAAATCATCTAGAGCCACGATAAGTTGGGTCATTATAAAACTGTTATTGGTTGTATCTGTTTACAGAAATGTGGTATTTTTCTGGGTAACAAAGAAAAAAGTGACAGCAGTCAATTGAACATATGGTAGCTAAAACACAAAATGTGCTTTTAAAGCATAGTTTTTATATTCATAGCCAAGTCTCCATTCTGTAGCTTTTATAATTATCTGTATCATATATAGATCAACAGATCTATAGTTAAAATCACTCTTGATATCCTACCATGTCTTCAGTGTTTTCTGAGAAAAGCAGTCCTAAATAACTCAAGCTAGTTGAACTTTCCTTGACTCAAGTCATGTGCATCATCGGAAACAAACCTTGATAGCTTGGTTCTAACTGTGGATCAGTGAGGAGAATGCTGGCCTGTCTCCAACTCCTATGTCAAGTGAGGCGTGGAAGACCAAAAGTTACCCATATTGCGGGCTGTAGAAGGGAAGGGTACCCAGAGAAAGTTTAGGTTTGAGTTTAGCAAAGAAGTGGTGGAAAATTCCCTTTTGGAGGATGAAATGCACCAGACTTTGGTGATCAAGAACTGGGATTATAAAAAACAAAGTAAATAATCTAGTCAAAAAATGGGCAAAAGGAACTCTCCTGTACTGTTGACGGGAGTGCAAACTGGTCCAATCACTATGGAGAGCTGTGTGGAGATTCCTCAACTTGCTAAAGATGGAGCTTCCATATGATCCAGCAATTCCACTCCTAGGTGTTTACCCAAAGGACACAGAAACATTCATTCAAAAGGGCACATGAACCCCTATGTTTATAGCAGCACTGTTTACAATAGCTAAGCCTTGGAAACAGCCCAAATGCCCAAAAATAGATGACTGGATCAAGAAGATGTGGTACATAGACACCATGGAATATTATTCAGCAATCAAAAAAGATAAACACATGCAATTTGCAGCAACATGGATGAAGCTGGAAGGGATCATGCTCAGCAAAATAAGCCAGAAAGAAAAAGAAAAATACCAGATGGTCTCACTCATAGCAGGAATTTAGAAAATCTAAATAAGGGACCAGGAAAAAGACTAATTATAATAAAGTAAAATTCAAAATCAACAAGCAACTATAAACTAGAGACACTACAGGATGGGGAGGAGGGAGGAGGATCAAAACAAGGAGGGGATGGTAATTGTATGGGGACTATAACCAAGATGAAAATGCATACATTGTGCAAAAATGAAAAATGTAAAAAAACATAAAATTAAAATGCAAAATTAAAAAAACAACATTTGGGGTTATAAAGGAGACAGGAGAAAAGTTGGGAAGTAAAAAGGATGTAGGCATTTGCTTTTGCTCTGATCCAAATACTATTTTGGTGTTGAGGGTTAAGGACGGGATGCATGACTGGAGTTGCTTATTTTTGCAACGGTGATTGAGGGTTTCAGGGATGTGAGTATGTATTGTTTTTAGATCTCAAGTTGCCAAAGGGATTTTGATGTGAGTTTGTGCTAGTATTGAAATTAATGTTCCAAATGCAATCTATGAATGTAAGACCTCTTTCAGCTAACGGGAGTATAATAGCATTCCATTTCAAATAATAAAGTATTTTTCCTTCCTGATGACTAAGTTGTCTTGAGAGAGTGTCATGGGTTGTGCATCTTAAGTTTCTCACAAAAGCAAGACTTGCCCTCCTGTTCTATGATAAGACCTGTGTAGACCGCATGGATCCACAGAAGTGTGAACAGTCATGGGGCTCCAGCTGAATCTCTGTGGCAATTCCCTGTGGAATCCCTGTGTCCTATGATTATGTATTTTTCCATCTCTTTAACTGTCCTCTTCAAGCTGTTTGTCCATGTAAACAGGGCAAACAGCCCTGGGTGGGAGGTCACAATATTGAGTGTATGCGAAACAGTTTTCAACCTTCCTTCTCTGAGGTATGACATAGAAAATCTTCTTTATTTATTGATAGGACCTTTTTCTCTGAATTGGGTGCACTGTAATTTTCCAGAAGTGTGAAGATTTCAAATTGCACATTAATAATTCCCATCTATTCTGATGCATGTGAGAATAACAAAATGCAGCTGCCATCCAGGGGTGGTGTTTGCCTGACTGGAGGACCTTGGGCTGATTTCTTTGCTCTTATGCATCCTCAGTCTCCTCTTCAAGAGATGCAATTAATTAGTAACATAGAACTCACCTTGCAGTGTTGATGGGACCTCTAAAGTCGATGGGTGTGAAGTTCTTCATCTAGAACCTGGCAGACAGTGGGTATTTAATATGGTGACTGTTACTTTTATTCAGAACACCATGCCAGAATCATGCAGAATCAAGATTTAACACATGAAATGGCTATTAATGATGACACTTGAAAGAAAGGAAATTGACATTCAGCGTGATTCCATAGATTGATCAAGGCCAAACCCTTGTAAATTGCAGAGATCAGATTTGGGTCCTTTTGATTCTAAACCCAGTGCTGCTCTCAATGCAATTAGTTTATGCTAGAAAATTGGTTATAATTTAGAGAAGAACATTTCAAAATGTTTCCTCGTTGCCATGATTCAGTGTAATCATCCAGTAATTTTTTTGAGGGTCAGTCTCAAGCTTCTTATGAAGAATTATGAACTCTTTTCATCTTTTTCAGCTTTCAGGGCCACAAGGAGAGAGATACTTAGGGAAGTTAATCCCTGGTAAGAAGAATCATACCCAGAGCAGTTGGTAGGTTGCTCATAGAGAGTTTAGCAATTAGGCACAAATTAGATCATCAAGGTTAAGATGAGGGAAGCTGTAGTTGATTTGAAATATCAAGAGGAAAGCATAGAAACACTTAAGTCAGAAATCTCATACAATCACTCTTCTCCTGTTCCAAGCAGAGCAAAATTCATTTAGTTAGCAGAAAGCAGAGATTTCACACTGAGTTCCTTAGTGATAACACTGGGGCAAACAGCAAAGCATGAGGGGAATGCCATTCCTGGCAATTCATAAATCATGTAAATTTTACCTCCCCTCTTGGGTGGACATTTTATTGCAGTCAGGTTAGGATTTTAGCTGGACATGCAAACTCCCTCTATTCGTCTAGTCATGGGACA
This sequence comes from Talpa occidentalis, assembly GCF_014898055.3. Classification (NCBI taxonomy): domain Eukaryota; kingdom Metazoa; phylum Chordata; class Mammalia; order Eulipotyphla; family Talpidae; genus Talpa; species Talpa occidentalis. Next base: position 30,900,440 of record NW_023601653.1, read on the forward strand.
TGACAAGCTCCATATTGCTCCAGGAGGTGATTTTTCATCATCTACAGTCCTTCAGTAGTAAGTGCTCTCCCACCCATCACCAGCCTGAAGTATTGCTGTGTTTCTAGTATCGCCTTGTAGAGAAACAGCTCTGAACTCTCTGTACTGCTTCCTTTAAGTTTCAGAGTGGACCTGGAGGCTGAGGAGTTCTATCCTTTTATGGAATAAATGAAAAAGCCAAAGTCTCAGGAGGTTTAATTACTTTTCTAATATTACATGGTCAGAAAATAGAAGGTTAAAGCTGGAAAGATTAAAAATGCAGGCTGTATCTTTAATGAAACAAACCAGTGTTATAAAATTGAGCAGATTTTGGAGCCAGAGATATGGCAATTTGTGGGGGGGTTAAGGCGGGGGAGACAATTATTTAACTTCCTTGAGCTTCACTGCCTTATCTGTAAAGTGTTTTAATAGATACTTCATAGGATAGTTGGATAATTGAATCAAGTCCTGCACTAAGCATAATGTCTGGTGTACAAGGCATGCTAAATAAATGACAGATTTTACAAAACTTCCTTTGAATTCAATGCCATCAGATTTAAAATCAAAGAGATATTTGTTTTACATTTGCTTTACTTTCTTTGTATTTTCTGCTGAACTCACTGACTGTCATTATCCAATTTAGCCCAAACTGATCAAAACTCAATTTTGGAACCAATCTGTATCATGGTCATAAGCAGTCCCTGACACTCACAGGCTCTTACTGCTATAGATATAGAAAGTTTGGAGAGAGTTTGCGCTCATCTTTGTGTCATCCTTCTTCCTTTAGTTTGCCCCTTAATGCCTGTCATTCTCCATGCCATATGCCAGGCTGCCATATTTGAGAGATTAATGCATCCAGTTTCTCTTTTCATTCTCTCCTAAGCACTCTTGTTTCTATTGGTATTCCTGTCCCTCTCTTACCTTAGCATCTTTGGTTGGAGTCATAACCCTGATCAATTTGGAGCCAGTCTCTTCCTCCATTCCCAGGGAAGTCTAGCTGAAATGGTTGCTGATCAGCTGTAGCAAATTCTAATATTTCTAATTGTACCTTCAGTTGCCACAATATTCCCTGCATCTCTCCCAGGTCTGGGTAGAACTACGTATCTGATAATGTAGACTGCTAGGATGTGAAATTTCAGGATCACACTTAACCCATGCACTGTTCTCCTTAAGTTACTCTATTTTGTACAAGAATGTGAAGGGACCAGGTTCCTTTTTACCTGGGTCATGTGGGTATCTGACATTTCTGTCTTATGATTCAGGGGTTGATGTCCAGTGCAAATCTCTTTAACCTCGGAAATCTTGCTGGAGTCTGCCCACATCCCCATCTGTTTTTGTTTTCCTTAATCTGGGCATAGAGTGCAAATTGACGTGGGGTCTTGCCTTTCTTTTCAAGCAGCTGACTTTGACAGAAAGTTCAGAGCATTCCAGTTAGCAATTGACACTCACTGCACTCTTATGGGATGGTTATGGGGCTGCACTTTGCTTGATTTGCTAAATGAGATTACCTCTTAATCCTACACGTGGCTTGAACTTGGAAGAATGTATTTGCCTCTGTCCCTCTTCCTCTAACTTGGACTTGGCTTTAGACTGTCAGCTGTTGAAATAAAACAAAGTGGTTTTGTACCACTGGCCTCAAGATTTGACAAAAATTCTAATAGACACCTGTAAGGGCAGGACTGGATACAGTGCAGGTTTTCTGATCCCATGCAGACCGGGTAAAGGAGGAGTCAGAGTCCTCAGTAGTTTTGCAGGTTTTTTATTTGGGGTTCACCAGGCATATGGCAGGCAGGGGTGCTGGCTGGGGGGCTGGGAGGCTGGCAGGCCTCCCAGCCCCCAGCAAGTCTTCACTCTATCTGGGCTCTCTGGCGTTCTCTGCTTCTGCTTCGGCTTCTCCTTCAGGTTCTGCTGCTGCTGGCTGGGGCTGCTGGCGTCCCCCCCGTGACGCTGCCCTTAAAAGCACAGTCTTAGCTCAGCTGAATCCCATCTACCTATGCCCACACCCTACTCCAGGTGCCCGCCATCAGGCATGCATTCAGGACAAGGATCCATCATCTATCCTGATGGCGGAAGGGCAGAAAAGCCTGATATTTTCTTTACCCTACAGTCCACCCCCTCAGGGTCTGCCACACAGTCTATACATACATATACAATTTTATAAAAAAGCAGCCATGGCCACAAAAGCCTAAAAAAACCAATAAAAAACAAAAACATAACAAAATACAACAGAACACAAATAAGTCCACCAAAAAAAAGTGCAAAAGACAATTATTGGTACCAGCAGATGAGCCACCAAATCTGCTGCCGAAGGCACTGCTCATACGAGGGAGGGGAAATCACACACGGCATCTGCTATAACCACCAGGAGCCGTCAGGCTTCCTGGCCTTCTCTGGCTGTAGTCTCGGCTACAAGGCAACACAGCATCCACCCCCAGGATGCACTAGCTCTGGGATTGGCAATTTTATTCTGTTGGGGGTAATCGCCAACCCCAGGGTTTCTGTCTTGCAGTCGCTCCAACACTCGGCCTTCATGGCCACCCATGCGACTCACAGACCCCTGCTCTCAAGCCAACCCACTGCACAAGCACATGGGTCGGGGATCCAAACTTTGCATTTGTTTTGCTCCACCCCACCCCAAGCCACATCTTATCCCAAGGACGGGCTCCTCAGCTCCTCACCCTCACTCAAGAATGACAGGGCATCACCCATAGGTGATTTTACGAGACTCACAGGGCTTCAGCATACCCAGGCTGCTTAACAGCCTTTTTAGGGCTTCAACTTTTCCTTTCTTTCTTAGTTGGCTTTTCTCCTCCACCTGGCCACTGGGCATACACAGGCTGCTTTTGGCCATCTAGGCCCACTGGCCACCCAGATTCTCAAAAAATAAACATAACCTGCTAAGGTCCTCCGCCTTCTGGCGGGATTGTCAGTCCAAAATCATCAGTTCATCAGTCTATCAGTCCATTGGCCTCTCCCTGCTTCAGCAATGGCCTGCTGCCTCAGGGGTCATTGGCTGGTCCTTTCCGGTGTCGTTGGCTGGTCCTATCCGGTGTCGTTGGCTGGTCCTTTCGGGCGTCTCCTTCACGCCAGGTCTCATCCTGTAGCTCGTGGACGTATCCATCTTCTCTACCGCCATGGTGCCTCCAGCGTCGTCACAGGCAAGTCTGTCCTTAGTCCCTCCAGGTCTTCGGAGGGCTCCAATACCCGTCTGCATGGATCTTGCCGACATACGCCAATTGTAAGGGCAGGACAGGCCAGGCAGGTTATCTGATCCCATGCAGATCTAAAGTCAGAGTCTCAGGTTTTGCAGGTTTTTTATTTGGGGTTCACCAGGCATATGGCACAGGGGTGCTGGCTGGGGGGCTGGGAGTGGCAGGCCTCCCAGCCCCCAGCCTTCACTCTATCTGGGCTCTCCTTCTCTGCTTCTGCTTGCCTCCATGGTTCTGCTGCTCCTATTATTCCTGGCGTGGTTTGGGGGTACCTTCAAAGCACATTAGCTCATGACTGTATCTACGTAGGGCTATTCATGATTTTTGTTCAATGTTTATATAAAACAGTAGACTCTAAAAACCCTAAAAAAACCCTAAAAACTCTAAAACCCAGTAAACCCAAAAGGACCCTGTTGTGCTTGTACCAAAAAAAAAGTTTCATAGATTCATTTTTAAAAGTAGTCAAATGAAAAACCCTTCAATGAACCCAGTAAATGGGGTGTTGTTCCAAAAAAAGTTTCAAAGATTGAAATTTATTTATTTGAATAGAAGAAAGTCAATAAGAAAATTTATGTTGCTCTTCAGGCATATAGCATATAGCAACATGAAATAGCTTTCATCTCAACTCTAGCTCCCAGACTGAATCACTTGTATAAAGATTAGGGTTGCTTATCACAGCTGGTTACTCTTCTCTCTCCACCTTATTCTCTCCTGCCAGGATTATGGGGAAGACTGGCACTGTTTTGCTGAAATTCCAGTGAAGCAATATCTTATAAAAGATGATCATGTAGACATAAGACACTATTAAAATACTGATTAGTGAAAGAGCAGAGTTGAGGTTTTTTAAATACCACTAGAATTCACAGTCCTTTTTAGTGCTCAACTCTTCCTTTCTTTCTTTCTCTCTTTTTTCCTAAGTAGTATTGAGACTTTGGCTTTAGATTGTAAACCATCATAGGCCTGGGATAGCCAAAAGAATAAGGAAAAGACAGCCACATCTTTTCCTCTTTTTGATTGGTTTACAGTTACTCCAGATTCATGAGCACATTGTTTAAACTTACTTTTCCAAAGCCCCATTAATCTTTGCTGTTGGTTCACCTCCTGTTTCCAAGCATGACCTCACCCCAAGTTCTGTCCAGTGGTTAGCAACTAATACATATTCTCTTCTCCATCCAAGTGGATCAGAGGGAAGATTCCTGAGTTGGTACTTGCTTAGGAGATTATAAAAATGAATCATTAGAGTTCAGGGATTTGGAATGGATTACTGGCCAGGAAATTATCTGAAGATATCTAATGTCAGAACTCAGGCCTTCGTGTGGAACTAAAGTCCATGCCCTTGTACATGAACTTATAATTGGGAGTGATCAAAATTATGTAGCCTTATTCTTTCTTTTCAATCCTTTTGCTATGTTTGCCTCCATGGTTATCTTTTCCTATTATTCCAAACGTGGTTTGGGGGTACAATTCAAAGTCATTAGCTGAGGACTGAATACAGGGCTACATTTTTCATTCAGGATCTCAACTTCGATCTTTATTCTCTACAGATCCACCAGACTTTTGGTTTTCTTCCTCTCAAATAACAAGGAAACTGAGCTGGTTAGTCCAGAGGTTAAGTGACTTTTCCAAGTAGTCACGTGAGTCCCTTCCAGACCGTGAACTGTAAGCTGTATTCCAACAAAAGTCTCTAAAGATTGAACATCTATTTTTTTCCCCAAGGAAAGAGGGGTGTTTAATTTTATGTCTTTTTTTTTATTTTTAACAGATGTTACAGTTAATTGAATCCTTGGCAGGTCCAAGCTGTTATCCCTTGTTAGATTGGCAGTAGTACATTTAGCTCAATAACTTTCCCTTCTGAGTACCCCCAACAGAAACATTAACACTGGAATCCTTTCCTAGTTTGAAAACTGTGACTCAATAACTCATCTGACTAAACTTACACTGGCCAAGTTAAAAAGTTTATAGAGATTAGACTAAGAGAACACGACTAGGACACTTCCCCCCCAGCAAAAATTATTGGAAGTGAGATAAGCTGAGGGAGAAAGAAATCAGCAGCAGGTGGAAAAGTGCCCAAGGAATTGGAAGGAACTGGTTTAGCCCCGTGATTTGAGTTATTTGTGTATGTTTGTACTTTTTCAGATATACCAGAGGGAAATGAAAAACAAGCAAAAGAAATCCTTCTTGCCTGCAAGGAGAGAATATATGACAAAAGATAAACCTCCCCCCATACTTTTCTTCATTCCCACAAACAAGTGACTCTATGCAAGGGGTACTAGATATCCTCACCTGAAGAGTAATCACAAACACTTCTCTAGATTTTTCTGGATACCTCTACCAAATACTTAAATGTCTCATTTAATCCTCTCTGCTACACTATGAGGAAATGGATTATTATTTCCATTTTGAAGACACCAAGGCTAAGGTTTATAGATGTTGAATTGCCCAAATTCCCACAGCTAGGTGAAAAAAACTAGACTTTGACCTCATTCTGTCTGATTCCAGGATGTATACTTCTAAGTGTATCTATTGCTGTTTATGTTACAGCAAATGATGTTAGTCCTGTGCTTCTTTGAGGCTGTGCCTGTTCAATGACTGTAAAGTGACAAAATAGCTCTGGGTCAATAAGGAAATGGGCCATCTCCCCTGTAGTCTCTCTCTCTTCAGGCCAGCCTCCTTTTACTAGGGCATTGGAGACATATTTTCCTTCAGATGTTAGTTGTATAAGATTAAAGGAAAGTGGGGCCTCCCTGGTGATGCAGGGGGTTGAGACGCAGCCTATCAAGCTGTACACAGCCACTGCAGCATGAGTTCGATCCCCACCCGGCTGGAGAGCAGGCCACATGACACAGCAGACCTCACCTGTCTTGCCCGCTGCTCCCTTCAGCAGTGTACTTCAGTCAATCTGCCTGTTCCGTTCCCCACTCTGTCTCTGGTGAATCCTCTCACCCTCCACACCTCTGGCCTGTACCCTCGCTCTTGCATGCATAAATAAATAAATAAAAAGATTAAAGGAAAGTTATCAACAAAATAGGATTCATTTTAGTATTTTTGTATCAATTGGTTAAGCAACAAATATCTGTAATTATCATGCTACATCCTTAAAGTTGCACAGGATACGTGGGATTAGAGTGGTGTTTCTTTTTCAAAATTATGTTTATTGAGGTAACATTGCTTTACAACCCTGTATATGATTTAGAAGTATAGATTCACTGCAAATGTATGTTATACTATGCCCACCACTAAAGTCCTTATAAACTTCCACGATAGTCCCCCACCCACTTTGCTTCCCAATCCTCAACCTCTCCTTCTGGTAGCCTCAATTCTGCAATCAGATTTCTAGGGTTCATTTTGGTTTATTTATTACTCTTCCTTTGCTTTTTTTCCTTATAGTGCACATATGAGTAGATCATCCAATATTTGTCTTTTCTCCTTCAGATTTATTTCACTTAACCGAAGCCCTGCCAGTGTATCCATGTTGTCACAAATGGCAAGATTTTATCTTTTTAATAGCTGCATAATATTCCACAGCAAATATTTACCACCTCTATCTAATCAACTTGTGTCATTGGCACTTAGGCTGTTTTTGCAAGTTGGCTATAGTAAATTGTGCTGTAATGAACATAGGACTACATCTATCCCTTTGAATGAGTATTTTTGTATTCTTTGGGTAGATACTTAGGGGAAGGATTACTGGATTGCATGGTAGATCAATATTTGCTGTTTTGAGAAATGTCTGCCTTGTTGTTTTCCATGGGAGCTGGACTAAGTGGTGTGTCAATGGTACAAACTAGGTCTTTGACAAAACAATTATAATCTCTGCAAGCTGACATGAAACTACTAAGGGTCAAGAAGCATAGATTTAAGTGCTAAGTGCTATAATTCTGAATTTTAAGGCTGGTTGGGGAAGATACAGCTTGCATGGGTCATTAGTGTGCTATTTGAAGAATGTAGAACTGCTGTGTCTTAGAGAATTGAAAGAATGTAGAGAGCAGAGGAAATGAGACACTGAAGAGAAAAGCTGTTATTATTATTTATTATGTGCCATTTGCATCCCTACTGGTGAGCAAGTTATAAAAGGAAGGGACGACTAGAAACTTAAGGGTGAACTTTAACAACATACAAAAATGTGTGTCAAATCTCTTTGTTTTTTGTAGCATTATTAGGATGAAGGATGGAGTGCTTCAAATTTAGTTTTCTGAGTTTGCAAATTTTTTGAGTTTAATTTTTAGTAATGTCTACTGTGCTAACCCATTGCATTATTCTGACCTGGTCTTACTAGTAACATTTCTGATAGAAAATGTGAGTTGTTTTACTTATACCAGCCAGTTCTCCACTCTACACTACTTGGGTGTCCTATGATTCATTTAAATGCTGACCCTAATTACCCCGAGTTGGCAAGACCTCACAAATTAAGGAGTTAGAGTCATAAGATTTTCCCCAATTTCAAATGCTGATTGTGAGTTCCAGGCCTCATAATGTTGACTGATCAGCTGTAAGTTGAAAGTTCCCACAACCCCTCCTCAGGTTTGAAAATTTGCCTGAATGGCTCATTGAACTAGGGGAAACTCTTTACTTACCATTACAGTTTTTAATGAGATATTATAAAGAATATAAATACACAAACAGATGAAAAGATTAATCGAGTGAGATGGGGAAGTATCCCAGCATAGGAGCACACCACTCCTGGCATGTGGAAGTGTTCAACCCATGAGCAACCTAAATCCTCCCTTTTAGGGATTTTTTAAAAAGATTTATTTATGCATATAAAAACTGGGGTACAGGCCAGAGGTGTGGGGGGATGAGAAGATTCACCAGAGACAGAGTGGGGAACAGAATAGGCAGACTGACTGAAAGACACTGCTAAGGGGAGCAGCAGGTGAGTCAGGAGAGGTCTGCTGTGCCTTGTGGGTAGCTACCTGGCAGGGGATCGAACTCCTCCTGCAGTGGCTGCAGGTAGCTTCATAGGTTGTGTCCTAACTCCTTGAGCCACCAGGAAGGCCCCTGTAAAGACATGATGATTCAATCTTTGACCATTGACCAAGCTCAATCTCTAGCCACTCTTCCCTCCCTGGAGCTCCAGTGGTGGGGTTGAAAGTTCCAAGCTGGGCCTCCCCTGGTGGCGCAGCGGTTGAGCACTGGGCTGTGAAGCTGCCCACAGCCTCTGCAGTGCCTGTTCGATCCCCGGCTGCCAGCGAGGGTCCCACACGGTACGCAGACCTCTCCTGCCGTGCCCACTGCTCCTGTCAGCAGTGTACTTTGTCAGTCTGCCTGTTCTGCTCCCAGCTCTGGCTCTGGTGAATTCTCTCACCCTCCCGTGCTTCTGACTATACCCAGTGCTTGTATAAAGAAAGAAAGAAGGAAAGAAAGAAAGGAAGAAAGAAGGAAAGACAGAAAGGAAGGAAGAAAGGAAGGAAGAAAGGAAAGAAGGAAGAAAGAAAAGAAAGAAAGGAAAGAAAGAAAGGAAAGAAAGTTCCAAGCTTCTAATCAATGCTTGGTCTTTTTGGCAAACAGCCTCCATCCAGAAACTGTCCAGGAACCCTTCAGTCAAGAGTCAGCTTAGGAGGGTTTTATGTGCTCTGTGTCAGGAGCACAGGATAGAGACCAAATATAACAGGAGATGTTTTTCTTTTTTTAAAGATTTATTTATGCATACAAGAACTGGGATACAGGCCAGAGGTGAGAGGATTCACCAGAGAGAGTGGGGACAGAAACAGAGAGAGTAGGGAAAAGAACAGGCAGACTGACTGAAATACACTGCTGAGGGGAGCAGTGGGCGAGTCAGGAGAGGTCTGTTGCACCATGTGGGTGGCTTCCTGGAGGGGGCTCAAACTCATGCTGCAGTGGTTTCAGACAGCTTCATAGGTTGCTTCTTAACCCCTTGCACCACCAGGGAGTTCCCAACAGGAGATGTTTCTATCACCCCAATATCTCAGGGAATTACAATGGTTTAAAAGTTCTGTGTCAGAAACTGGGAGAAAAAACCTAATATATTTTTCTTATTATGCCACAATATTATATTTATCAAGGCATGCAAATAAGTTTTCTTGAACAAAACACAATTATAGTTATGTCTGGGGAATTGTCAGGCAGGACGTCTCGTGTTGGACAGGGTCATAGAGGTGTGTAGCAGCTCACCCATGGAGAGGTAGTAGATGAGGGGTCCTGGGGAACTTTTGGTAAAGCGCTTCTTGGGGGGTCAAGTCTTTCTCACTGGTGTGCTCCTATTGCATCTCATGCATAGCTGTCTCCTAACATCCTCTAACAAGCAACTCAAGAGACAAGATACAAGTTTTCATGCCTCTTGTGACCTAGCCTTAGAAGGCACACAGATCTTATTTCTTGACCATTATGTTGGTCAAGGCAGTTAAAAAAGACTACACAGGTTCAAGGAAAAGGAGTAAAAATGTTAACGTCACATTTCAGGACAAACATGTAGGGAAGAACATATGTCATATGGTCATATTTAGAAAAGATCATCTCCCGCAATAGGAAAGCATGGAACTGTACAATGTATTCACAAACATCAACCATTATTCATGTCATTAAATAACTGTTTTCTTAAGGAATAAACCAGTGGATCTTTCTTTGGCTAGAATGTGAAGCTGTAGTTAGTTATTTACTTGTGACTTGTCAGTTTGAACTTGTCTGTACCTACCTGTTACCTGCATAGACCCCTTGAAATTGAAGAATTTTTAGATTCAGTTTTTATTCGAAATCATTTCAAACTTGTTTTTTTTTTTTTTAAAGATTTATTTATTTATTTATACAAGCACTGGGTACAGTCAGAGGCGCGGGAGGGTGAGAGAATTCACCAGAGCCGGAGCAGGGAGCAGAGCAGGCAGAAGGACCGAAGTACACTGCTGAAGGGAGCAGCGGGCGGCAGGAGAGGTCTGCGCGCCATGTGGGACCCTCCTGCGGTGGCCGGGGAGCAGCCGGGGATTGAACCGGCACTGCAGAGGCTGCGGGCAGCTTCGCAACCCAACGCTCAACCACTGCGCCACCGGGGAGGCCCATCAAACTAGTTTTAATAGTAGTACAAGGAACTAACTCTAAACCCATGTGATTTACCTGTTTTTAACATTTGCTAATTTACTTATTACTTGCTCTCTCCAAGTCACTCCCTCTCCCGCCCTCTCATTTTACAGTCAGTTTCATACCCATTTATCCCTTATAGACCCACAGTACCATCATCAATTTCAGGAAATTTAACATTGATACAATGCTACTATTTACTAATAGATGATATTCAAATTTCAACAACTATAATAATATTCTTATTACAATTTATTTTCTCTGGGAATCAGGAGCCATTCTCGGATCACAGATTCTGTTGTCATGTCTCTTTAGAGTCTCCCTAAATTTAAAAATATTCCTCACTTTTGTCTGTCATAACATTTGCATTTTTGAAGCACATAGGTCAGATATTCGGTAGAAATCTTGATTTGGGTTTGCCTTTGGTTTTCTCATTAAGTGAGGTCATACATTATTGACAAGCACATCATGAGATACTTGTGAGTCCTCACCTGCCTGTCAGCTCTGGAGGCACAGATTATCAGTTTATTCCATTTTTGAGGAATGGTACTTAGAAATAAGATCTGCAAGAAGGTGTTGGTGCAGGTCAACTAATGTTGAGGTGATTTAGGCAGAAACTACTTAAATAGTGAATTCATGAAACAGAAAAACGTCCTTAAAATACAAAGTGTAAAGACACTAAGGCACTTCTTGGTCCTAGTCTAAATCATTCTACATGCAGCATTATTTTTACTATTTATTGTAATTTACTGCAATAAATTGCAAATTGAGAGACTTAGAGCTATGTTTCTGTGTTTACTGAAAGCGAGGATATATTGAACATTGAGAGTGAAGAAAGTATAATATAATTAGAGATCAGGAGCCCCCAAAAGAAAGTACAGCAGTTGTTGGGTACATACTTTTCAGATAATTGGTCAGAACCAGCAGACAAACATGTTCAAATGTGATGGTTTGTAACATATGGAGTTAACTGATCGTAAAGCTCAGTTGATGCTCCAAGCCTTGTGTGGTCTTAGAGACCATTTGAGATTTTTGGCTCAAACTTTGTTTCAAAGAGCCAACCCCTCTGTGAAGATTTCCCATCTTGCAATTAATTTGGATAGTCCTTGTCCATCCTAGATTACTATATTTCTTAGCCTCTTATTTAGCATAGGAGACCGAAGTTTCCCTGGTAGTTACTAATTAAACTTCTTTGGATGCCTGACTGACTTACTGTGTAGACCTGTTTCATTTCTCCTGGTTCTCAGTTTCCTTATTTGTGAGATGAGAAGCTAAGGCTAAATTTCCTCTAAGTTCCTTTCTAGCTTTCAAGTTCTATGAAACCTTCCCTGCCTAAAGTCTTTAAAGTACGAATTAAACTCGCAGATCAAGATAAATTACCAGAGGAGCTAGATGTATTACAGAATTAAAGTCTTCAGAGCCCCAGCAGGCCTGCTTTTCAGAGCATGCTTTCTTTTTACAGCTGTGAAGAGAGGAATCAGCACACTAGCTTATAACTTCATATGACTAATGGTAACCATGGCGACCACTAAATATTCCTTCTAGACCTTGCATCTGCACAGCTCACTGAAGCAGAGGAAATAAATGTCGTTGCTTGAGAAATGATAAAAATAATCTGAACCAGTGACAGGCTTGGAAGAAAAGGAGAGATCTCACATCTGAAGGTCAAGGCATTTCATCTCATTATCTTCTCAGGACTTTGTTTAATATCTCAGGAAGTATTTGGTGCCAACTGAATGGATAGGTCAGATGCCTGAAGGGCTTAGCAGTATTCTTGTGAAGCCCTTAACTAATTTTAAAAGCAGCTTAGGATTCTGGCAGTGTTTGCTAGGTTGATGTGGTGACCCCTTTGTTGACATACTGAAAGAGAACATCAAAACACCAAAAGATGTTCCCTCAGCCTTTTAGTAGTTCTTGGTGGTTTATGGGCACAGTGACTAGGTGACTGGCCAAGGTCAGATCACAGTCAAAGAGAGGAATGTGGACAAGGGAACTGGTTTATATGAAGCCTGAAAATTATGCAAACACAATGAACAACAGGTAGATGGCGCCTTGGGTGGTACAGCCCAGGTTAGCCATGTAGGAAATGTAGATGAGTGGATTAGCTGAGTATTGAGTATCAGGAAGGCACAATGGTGTGTGATGATCTCAGAAGTTTACATCAAAGTAGTTGTATTATGCTTGATTTGGAGAAAGAATATGTCACCCGTTGGAAGATAATCTCACTGCATCGTGTTTCTAAGGTGGAGCACAGAGTGACACTCCCTACAGTCTCAGCACCAGGGCCTGTGAGCACCTTCCCAATTGGCTCCTCAGTCTTCCAAAAACCATTTCCCATAACCTTCCTCACCCCATTATTTAAACCTGAATTGCAAAGATATTGGTGCCAAGAACCCAACAATGAGCCACTCTATGCTTTAGACTAGGCCAGGGTCTACAGGTAAGTCATAAACACCTGACCAGAGAAGAGAGTGAAAGGACTGACAGAGAGTGGGCAAGCTTTTTCTAACGGGAGAGAGAAACCTACAGGTACAAACTCAAGCATTATCCTGTCTGCGCTGTGACCCACAGGGGTTGCCTAATAAACTTAGGGCCTGGGCTTTGATAGGGAGCAATGGATTGTTTTACTCTTTTGAAAAGTGTAATTACTTTTTAGATTACATAATTATTATAGGAAAAATCTGAAAACCAGGGAAGTAAATGAAGAATAACTTATAATCATAAGGCGAAGTAAAGATGAAGAAACATTCACAGAAAATGAGAAACCAGTAAAATGTTGTCCAGTGGGAAATTACTTTAATATAGTGGTAATCTCCAAGTACCTTACCAGGCAGGTTATTATAGAGGTCATGGAACAGAAGGGCTCAGAGGTTGAATTAATATCCTGAAATCATGTAGTTCATTGAATCAATTTACAACACAATGAAAAACTAGGGAAGAGGTCACACAAATCACACTAGCAGGGTGCATGGCATGCAGGGGGAGACCCCACTCCCTGAATGCTGTGTTACACTGTTCACCTGTCCTGACTCTCTGCCACATCTTCCCTCCTGCCATGTTAATATGAGGACTAGACATGACTAGACTAGGCAGGGAGCAAGGGGGTGCAGAAGATGAAAGAAACTTTGAGCCAGCAGAGTTCCTCTTTGGGAGATACTCAGAGCAGGTATGTTGAAGGAGCCTGCAGCTCATTGATTTAAACTGATAGGCATCTGTCTGTGGTAACTGCACTTTTAGGTCAAGGCTATGTGGGGGCAAATTGGAACATAATGGGTGTCACCAGTGTGTAAATGAGTCGGGGATGACATAATCAATCTAGAGGTGACATGATTTGTGCTATACTAATACTTATGGTTTACTGTGTAGCCCTCGAGACATTGCCATTGGTGGTGGTGGGGTATCCTGCCTAAGTTTTGGGGGCCCCTAATCCTTTATCAGGAAGGACTTTAGTTGGAAGGCAGGTAACAACAGACAGAAATATATTCACTGATGTGTTTGCGTGAAGAGGGTGTGGTGCTTCCCTATGAAACCCAGAGTAAGTACACACACACACACACACACACACACACACACACACACACACACACACACACACACACACACATATATATATGTATATACACAATCCCCCAAACCTGGAAAAGGTCTAGTATGAATTCTCCCTTAAGAACTAAATAAGCACTGTTTTTTGGGGGGTGGAACTTTAGACCTGTGAATGCCCCAAACTTGCATAAAGGAGAGTAAGATGAGCCAGGGGACAGAAGTTGAGAGACCAACACTTAAAGGAAAGATGGAGAAAGGGAAACATAAGAGGGGATAGAGTAAAAATAGTAAGAAATCTTGAAAAATCAGGAGCCATCTTTTGGGTTCCCCCTTTTGAAATCACATCATTCCAGGAAGGGGTTTATAGCACCCCACTACCTGCTCCTTTCTTTCATTCTGCACTTCTTAGGGGTTTGCCTATTGCACATTCTTTTTCAGATGTCTAATTCTGACTCAGAAAATTGCTGGTTTCAACTCTTTTGCCAGATGGCTGAGGAAAGAGCAATTGACTGTTTGTGCTAAATGCCTGTGTCAGAGCCCAAAGCAGCCGATTCCAATTAACATAAAAAGCAGAACAGATCTCCTAACGTGAAAGTGTAAAATGGTGGGATGTTGAAAGCTCACCCTGGCTGAAAAAGGAAAACACACTGAATCCTTCTCCTCTCAGATACTGGCCACACTGTTGGGCTGTGGAGTCTAATGCCAGTGAGAGGAGAATATAAATCAGTGGTCCCAGAACAACACTCTTGGCTCCTTGCTGTTTAGCTGGAAGGGAGTGGTCCTCCCAGTGACAAGTCAGAAGGCTTTTTTTGGTTTATTTGTTTGGGTGGATGGAGCTCAGTCTTGTTTTCAGTATAATTTCCTGTCTTCTCAAGTGAGATTTATTTCATAGATGTTAGTGATACTAATCTTTAAGTGCATGGTTTGGATAAAGAGCCTGTAATTTTTCACATTTTCTTAGAATTTAACTTTTTGATAGGTAACACATTTAGAGAGGTCAAAATAAAAATGAAATAAAAACCTTAATTGGAGTATTTTGTTCTAATCACCCTGTTCCTTTCTTTCCTTAATAAGCAATCATTTAAATTGCTTAATTCCTCTGGTCTTTCTTAATGTAAATTCAGGCACATATATGTATGTGTTCCAACTTATACACATATGTATATTTGTATGTGTATATATACATCCTTATTTCTGCATTTTCTACATAAAAATGGCATATACACTATATTGTAACTTTACTGAACAGAGAGCTTTTGATAACAGAGTTTTGTTCTTTTTTACTTCTACATTGTATTCCATTGTGTGGCTGTGCTATAGTTTATTAGACCAGTCCCCTATTTTTGGACACTTAGACTGTTTCTTGCTATGACAGTTCCTTACTGTGTAGTCTTATACATATATTCTGATATAAATGTGCGAGAGTAAATGTAGGTAAGATTCCCAGAAGTAGCATTTGATCCAAATGCATCTGTAATTTTGGTAGATGATGTCAGATACCTTTTCATGGGGGTTGAACATTTTTCATTCCCTCCAGTATAGAATGGGCATATCTATTTCCTGCAACTCTTGTAATTGAGTGTGTCAAACTTAGGATTTTTGACCTTTGTTTGTTTCACTTTGTTTTTTATTAGTCTGATAGGTAATGCAATGGTATCCATTGGTAGTTTTAATTTGTATTTTTCTGTCTTGAAATAATAGAATAGTCTATTTCTTCTTTTCATGAGTTCTCAGAGAAGAATCATGACATTATGATGGCCACAGATGGAGATTGTAAGAATTTCATTAGCTTCTGGGTCTCTTGCCATGTTCTTATGTGTTTATTCCATGTTTCCTCATAGTGTCTAGTTATCATAAGAACTAGCATTTATTGAATGCTTGCTATACCCCAGGCATGATCCTATAGCTCTCTATTAATTCATTACTTTAAAAAAATACCTTGCAAAGTAGTGTTGTTATGTTCAGTATAGTCAAATGTAGAAATTGAGGCACAGTTCACAAAGTTGGCAATTTACCCAGGTTCACAAGGGTAGAAACTAGGCATTCTGCCCTAGTGTGAATAAATTTTTCCATTTTTTCCCTGGGACTATTCATTCTACTTTTAGCACCAAAAGTCCCACATTCCTGATAACTCTTTAGACCTGGCCAATTTGGACAGTTGGTCACTCTAGTCAAGCCCTGGAGTTTTTTTGCTTATTTCTGTTAAATTCCTCTCAAGGTCAAAAAGGTCTTTGTACTTTTAACCAGAAGAATGGGGTCGATGGTGTTATTATAATGTGATGTGTGAGACTTAACTTGCACATTCCTGTTTTTATTTAGCCTGATCCCCAGGGAGGAGGAAGAAAGAGTGGGACCATTCCCTCAAATCAAGTAGCAGCAGAAATGGAGAGGGGATTTAATGGAACTACTATCATGATAAACCTGTGTGGAAGTTTAGAAAAAAAATTATCATGTCACGATCGTAAGTGAAGGATTTTCATATATTTTCTCAGTTACTCCTGAAGCAGCACTTTGAGATAGTTCTAACATCGTACCCACTTTACAGTGAAGGGAGGTTAAGAAACTTGACCAGAGTAAGGTTGATTTGAAACTCAAGCTATCTGCCTTCAAGGCTAATGCTTTTAAATATTGTACTGCACCTAAATATAAACACATATGTGCTATCTAACTGAACCTTTAATGACTGCCAGTAGGAAAGACTCAGTAAGGGACTGAGTTTGCTTCAAGAGATGCTGGTCTGTACTCAAGAGTAAGTGAGCCCAACAGCTAAGGGATTATCAACACTGTCAAGGGTTTCCAACCGCTCTATGAAATAGTTGAGAGACCAGGTATTGTTTAAATGTGTTGATGTTGAGAGGAACAGCAGACAAGATTCTGCTTTTTGGCCACCTGGTATTGTGTGGTATTGAGCGAGTCTCACTAAGTCTTATCTCTGGGGCTAGGTACTTTAAATATAGAATGGGAATAGTTGTTTCTTACTTGCTTCCAAGATGATCTTTTGAAGACCCTTCTAGTTCTGAGATTAATGATTAATCATCTGATTTCTCAAGCTACATTATCTTTGAGGAAAACTAAAACTTCAACGTAGAAAAATGTATACCAATACATACTATATATAAATTGATATAACTAAAGAATGCATTGTCTGGAGCCTATGGTAGACAGAATTTCTATAACTACCTCTGTCCTAATCCCAAGAATCTCTGAATGTGATATTTTTGATTATCTTAGGTTACAGGACACAGTTGACCTTAAAATAAGGTGATTTTCTTGAGTCTCATGAGCTCTTAAAAGCTAAGATCTTTCTTTGGTTGGTGGCTCATGAGCCCAAAGTAGCAGAAAAGATAGTTGGAGAAATTTGAAAACTGAGGGGCATTTGACACACCACTATTGGTTTTTAAGATGGAAGGAGACATGGACCAAGCGATGTAGGCAGCTTTTAAGAGCTGAGAGCAGTCCTTGGCTGAGAGCTAGTAAGGGATTAGATTTCAGTTCTGCATGTGTAAAGTACTGAACTCATCCAAATAGCCTGAGAAAGCTTGGAATTGTATTCTGAGAACCTGCAGATAACATCCCAACCTGCCAAAACCTTAACTTCAGTCTTGTGAGACCTCAAGGAAAGATCAGTGTCCACTTGACTTTTTGACCTGCAGAAGTGCGAGATAATGGGTTTTGTTTTAAGTAACTAAATTTGTGGTCTTTGTTTATGAATCAGTAGATCACTAACAAAGGCACTCTCCAGATGTTCTAGAGTTCTGATTTTCCAGCCCTTACTCCTGGAATTTAGACTGAAGAAATGGTCTCAGCATCTCTTCCCTCTACACTTCAAGCAATTGTACAAGACCAGGAGGTTCCAATCTTATTATTTTCTCTAATGAAACCCCAGATAGGATGCTACTGCTTATCTTTGGTTGTCACCACCTCTGTCCCTCTCATTATCAAACTGTAGGCTACAGTTCCACTTACTGACAAGTCTTTGTCCCTCAACTTTACTCCTCTCTGACACTACTTATGTAAGTCAACCTTCTGACTCCTTCTTCATTAAGTAAAAAAACAAAAACAAAAACAAAAAAAAACATTTTCTCCAGTGGTAATATACTGATACTCTATTTGCCCTGATTTCCCCCATGCAGATAAATAAATCAGAACACAACATGACCTGGGAGTACTAATGTGGTGTCCTACCTTTATGCTGTCCTTTTTTTTCTTTTGATTTTTTTTTTATTTATACAAGAGCTGGGGTACAGGCCAGAGTCCCAGGAGGGTAAGAGGATTCACCAGAGACAGATCGGGGAGCAGAACAGGGCAGACGGACCAAAAGCACTGCTGAGAGGAGCAGCGGGCAAGACAGGAGAGGTCTGCCTTGCCATGTGGGAATCTCCCTGGCTGGCCAGGAATCGAACCAGGGCTGTGGAGGCTGAGGACAGCTTTACAGTGCTGCACTCAACCCACTGTGCCACTGGGGAGACTCCCTTTATGCTGTCTTAATACCTGATCATATCAAAATGTGTTGTCTTAGTTTATTATTTATGTCTTCTATTGGGTTATAAAGTCATAAAGGAGAACAATAAGTCTTGGTCACTGTACCTTTACTGCACCTCTCAGGACCTGATATACAGTAAGTACTTAACCAATACTTAAATAAGTCATTTCAATATAGTAGTAAGATCACAGTGACCAGGATGGATATACTTTTTGTAGTTTATTTATTTATTTATTTTAAGATTTATTTATGCATACAAGAATTGGGGTACAGGCCAGAGTTGGGAGGGGTGAGAAGATTCACCAGAGACAGAGTAGGGAGCAGAACAGGCAGAGGTATTGAAATACATTGCTGAGGGGAGCAGTGGGCAAGACAGGAGAGGTCTGCTGTGCCATGTGGTATCTCCCCGGCTGGGAATCTAACTCATGCTGCAGAGGCTGCAGATAGCTTCATAGGTTGCATCTTAACCCCTTGAACCACCAGGGAGGCTCCTGTAGTTTATGGATTTATAGAAGAGATACTTAGTGACTTTTCTAGAAAGCCCTTCTTAGCAATTTTCATTGTTTTCTATGAGATGAGTTTGGTTGTTATGTTTTTCAGTAAACAAAATAATTTTTGACCCCAGTTGTAAGTTTCAAATTTTTAAAAAGTGTCCATGAAAAAAGAACATAGGACTTATGAAAAACTCAGTTCATTTTTGTTGGGTGTATGTTGATAGGAGAGACGTTATGGTAACAGAGTTGTAGCTGGAATAGGAATCCAAAGTAAGAAAAAACTAAGACTAGAGCTGGAATAATTGTTGTAGGAGTAAAAATTGTACCAAATGCTCATGGGAACGTCAAAGAGCAAAGCAGAAACGGGGAAAATCAAAGTTAATAGGTAAGAATAGGACAATCTAAGACTGTGAATGGCAAATTGTGTGTGGTTTGTATTAGAAGAGGTGAGTAGTCTGTCTGGACATAAAGCAAATTGGTCCTGTCCTGAATAAGTTTAAGTCCTAAACAGCATTAAATGGTACTAAAGTACTCTGTGTGTGTGTGTGTGTGTGTGTGTGTGTGTGTATAGAGAGAGAGCTAGCATTTGATGGAAAGATATCAATGTAAGATGGATCTGAGAGGGAAGTTATTTTTGATGAGTAAACAAATTGTATAGGAGTTACAAGTTGATTCCTTCTATTCATAGTAAATTTTACTGTTTTTACCAAACACATTATTCTTTAAAAGTTGGGGGCCAGGGCAGGAAATCTTTTTTGATATGAAGTGCTAGTTTATCTGCGTAAAGGACAGAAGGTCTTTGGTAAAGCTAGCAACATTACCCTTGGGCCCAATTCATGAACTTGTGCGCGCCAGCACCATAGACCTCTCAGCTGTTTAGCTGTCTTCAAGTTGCTCTCAGTCAGTGTTTCAGAATATTCTGTTCCTCCGTCATGTTCTACAGTGCTTTTAAAGCTGATGTCAGATAGTTTTTGAGAACATTCAATAATAGTCTCCAACTCATAGGTTTTATTTCAATGTGCGTTATGTCTAGTTGGAAAATTTACCAAGATCACACAACTTTCTTCTCTCCCTTTAGGTTTCTTCCAACACTAACTCTCGCCTACTCCTCTTTTAAAAACTAAATGTGGAATGAGCTGAGTTTAGTTTTTTTTAAATTAATTTATTTATTTATACAAGCACTGGGTATAGTCAGAAGCACTTGAGGGTGAGAGGATTCACCAGAGCCAGAGCGGGGAACAGAACAGGCAGACCGATGAAATACACTGCTGAGGGGAGCAGTGGGTGGCAGGAGAGGTCTGCACGCCATGTGGGACCCTTGCCGGTGGCAGGGGATTGAACCGGGTGCTGCAGAGGCTGTGGGCAGCTTCGCAGCCGAACGCTCAACCGCTGCGCCACAGGGGAGGCCCCTGAGCTGAGTTTAATTTTAATGGGTAAGAATGGTGCCTTGGTGGATAAACTTCACCAACATTATTGTTTAGGTGAAGTTTTTTTAAGTTCCATTAGGAGATTCTTCCTGGTGACTTTTATTTACTTATTTTTAAAAATATTTTATTTTATATAATTCTTACATCATTTTTCATTTTTGCACAAGATATGCATTTTCATTTTGTTTATAGTCCCCATACAATTGCACCCCCCTCTTATTTTGACTCTAGTTCTTCTCTCCACCCCTCTCAATCCGCGCCCCCCCCCCCCCGCCCGTGTGTCTCTGGTTTATAGTTGCTTGTTGATTTTGATTATTACTTTGTATTGATTAGTCTTTTTCTTGGTCTCTTATTTAGGTTTTCTAAATTCCTGCTATGAGAGTTCAAAGTTTCAGTTAAAACTCACCAGGTAGGTCTCCTGGTGAGTTTTAACTGAAACTTCGAAATCTCATGGGTTTTAGGAATATGCTTAGAAAAAAATTGATGTTCTTTTTTCACTTGTTGGTACAAGGTTAACTTTTTTATTTGGGCAAAATGTTATACTGCAGTCTTTGAAATTCAGCTATTATGTTTTTTGCTTTGCAGTAAGAACTTCATTGACATTATTAATGTAGGTGATAATGGTAATATAATCTCAGGAGACCAGGTAGCCTGCACAGGTTTTTAGTTTGGGTCCTACTCAACCCATTATGACTTTCTCTTGGTGTTTTCCAGATTATCAAGATCTTGAATCATGAGAATCAAAACAGAAGTTAAAAAAAAAATCACCAGAAATTGTAATATATTTTAATTCTGAAAGTAACTATTTCTGTGATCTTTGGGTCACAAACTATATCTGATCACAGACTCTTTCAGTGGAAACAAATCTGTTGTGTACAGTTGGTATTTGCATGGTTGATGAGGAAGGAATTGCAAGGCCATGCTAATATCATGTTTTGGAGTTATTTAAACATGCAACATGCAAAACTTTAACTATTTCATTGTCTCCAAAAAGGATGAAGACACATGGAATATAGTTGATTGCCTTCCTTTCATTTATTTATTGGTCAACAAATATTGAATATCCACCTTATGCAGATATTATTAAATCCTGTGGATACATTGGTCACAAAATACTCTCAGTACTCTTCTATTTTAATAAAGAAGACGCAAGAATTAGATAAAACAAGAATAGCTATTAAGATAAAGAAGAGAATGTTATGGATTTGAGCAACTAGTTACTAAAATAAAGAAAAAGAGAGAGTTTTGAAGTTGGGTAGATATCTATAATAGTTTTAATTAAACAAGGTCTAGTGGATATCATATAGTTACTGATGGGATGGATCTTTACTGATAGTTACTATATTATCAGAATACCTGATGTTTAATGGCATCATCTACTCTTAATTATCTTTATGGTCTGAACAAATTATTTAGCCTTTTCAAGTCTCAGTTTCCCCATCTGTTAAATGAAGCTGATGATAATATAGTACTTATATTACAGGGTTGTTGAGAGCTTAAAATGAGTTAACATTTACCCAAAGGACACAGAAACATCAATTCCAAAGAGCACCTGCACCCCTATGTTTATAGCAGCACTATTTACAATAGCTAAGCTATGGAAACAACCCAAATACCCAAAAATAGATGACTGGATTAAGAAGATGTGGTACATATACACCATGGAATATTACGCATTCAAAAAAGATAAACACATGCAATTTGCAGCAACATGGATGAAGCTGGAAGGGATCAGCGAAATAAGCCAGAAAGAAAAAGAAAAATACCGGATGGTCTCACTCATAGCAGGAATCTAGAAAACTTAAATAAGGGACCAGGAAAAAGAATAACTATAAGAAAGAAAATAACAAAACCAACAAACAACTATGAACCAGAGACACTCTATGGGAGAGTGGGGGTCAAGGAGGGGAGGGATTGGGGTCAAAATAAGGGGGTTGTAATTGTATGGGGAATATAAAAATAAAATTTAAATTAAAAAAAATAAAATGAGTTAACAAGTTGAGAACTCATAGAAGCGTGCCTGGCACATGGTGCCAAAAAAGTGTTAGCTGTTATTTTGGTTATATTCCTACAGTCCTCAGTTACAGTAAGTTCATGTTAAGGTGCTTGGGTGAGAAGATTTCATTGTTAATCACTTTTATAAATATTAAAAGTTGAAGTGTCTTCCTCTGAAGAGCATGTGTGTGTACATACATATATATATATATGTATATACACACATATATGCATATAAACATGGTTTTTTAAAGTGTGCTTGTTAGTTTCTGTATTACTTAATAATGCATTGAGTTTTCTTTTTCAGTAATGCTGAAAATAGTCTACTCATGGGACAAGTTCTTTCTTATCTTTTTTAACCACCAGGAATAGAACGTAATCCAAATGTGGGAGCAATTTCAGTGAAGGTGTGAGCCCACAGAGTTTCCTTTATATTAGGGCCAGAGGACCAGTTTAATTTTCTCTTTGTTATGTTTCAAACACATCTCAAGCTGTACTGGGAATATCACTATAAAATAAAGGGGCTCTTGCAATTCAGCACCTCCTACACACAGCTAATTAAATAGAATGAGAGGCTAGGAGCAGACAAGAATCAAGCTCATAAATATTACACATTTTTATTAATAACTTACAAATGATCTTAATTAAACCTGCATTTTCCATGAGTAACAATCTCACACACAAGCTTTTTCCCTTGTCCATGATCTCTAGAGGGGGTGGGAGTATCTTGGAATTTTAATATAAGGAGACTCCCTTTTGACTTAACAGACTCCCTATTCTTTATTTTGAAGCCTCTTACTGTACTTTCTCCATTTCCTAGAACCCAAGTGACTAAATGAAAGACCCATGTTTCTCTGAGGTCTAGATGAAGCTGTGCTCCCGGAGAGTCTTACCGATTAAAAAAGATTTCAAATCTAAAACACACATTCACAAAAGCCTAACTGAGGTCTCTGTATACCATTTATTCTTATCCCCCTTTCATTATACTTAAATTTGTGATTATGTATTTTTCTTGTGGCTTTTTTTTTTAAAGATTTTTTTTATTTATGCATACAAGACCGGAGGTGCCAGAGGTGAGAGGATTCACCGGAGACAGAGTGGGGAGCAGAACAGGCAGATTCACTGAAATACACTGCCGAGGGGAGCAGCAGACGAGTCAGGAGAGGTCTGCTGTGCCATGTGGGTTTTTCCCTGGCTGGGAATTGAACTTGTACTGCAGTGGCTGTGGACAGCTTCATAGGTTGCATCTTAACCCCTTGCACCAACAGGGAGGCCCCAACTCTTTCTATCTTAATACTCTATTTCCAGTGCTAAACATGCTTCGTCTCTATGTTAGAGTCTTTGTGATTTGGTTGTGTGTGTGTGTGTGTGTGTGTGTGTGTTGTTAGGAGAAGGGGAAAGCTAGGGATTTTGTGGATGATTCTTTTTTTTAATTGAGACATAATTATGTACACTTTACACTTTTAAGAGTAAATATATGTTCATGTATTTTAAGAAGTGTATAGAATCATGTAATTTTTTTTTCAATTAAGATAAACTGTAGTTTCATCACTCCCTAAAATTTTCTTGTGTCCCTTTGCAGTCAGTTCCCTACTTTGCTTTCTTCCCCAAGCCCTGACATCTACCAATTTGTTTTCTCTTCCCTATAGCATTGCCTTTTGTAGAGTCATACAGATATGGCCTCATAAGGTAGTATGTCTTTTGTGTCTGGCATCTTTCATGTAGCTGAATGCTTTTAAATCTATCCATGTTGATTTGTGTATTAGTAATCTCAATGTGCTCCTGAGAAGAAATATAATAGATTCTTGATAATTATTTATTGACTATATAAAAAGGAATATAGAACTGGAATTTACAAATGGATTACTTGAGAAAAATCTTTATTTACAAACATCTTTATATACAAATACTTGTGTCTGGATATGTTAGTTATCCTTTAATGATAAGCTTAGATGTTATTTATTTTTAAGTTAATTTTCATTGAGGTTACAGTAGTTCACAACACTATATGATTTAGAGGTGTAGGATCACATCTTTTAGGTGTATGCCACCATGCCACATCCACCACCAAGATACCCATTGTCTTCCACCATAGTCCACTGTGCTCCTCTTCACTTTCTTCTCTCCCTCTGGTAGCCTCAAATTATACAATTTTTTTCTTGTTTTTTTAAGGTGACAAACATGCCTAGGCTCATATGACTAACAAATGGAAGAGGTGGGGTTATATATTTAACATATATAAATATATTTATATTTCAAAGAAGTAACTATGATCTTAAATTCCATGCTTATTCTACTTTATTTTTTTGGTTCTCTTAACCAAAAGTATCTTTATTTAAAAAAAAATATTGATCATTTTGTCAGTGAATTCACGACACATTAATTTCAATTTCTTTAAAAAAAAAAACAACAAAACTCCAAGCATTAGATGTCTGTCTTATCTCTGTGTAATACAGTCCAACATCTCTTGGTCTGAAAGTTTTAGAATAATTGGTAAATAAAGTGATTTGTATGACATAGGCATGAAATGTGTGTGCATAAGCAAGGAAATAAAATGATTTGGAACCTCCGTGTGAGTTGAGGGCTGAATTTCACAGCAGCTCTAAAATGAAGGTGAAAGAAAGGAATTGAGGCCCTTAAGCAAACCAAATCAAATTAGTTCAAAGAAAAGGAAATGACTTTCTAGATTAATAGAGATGAGCTGGCGTACACATGCTAACCACCCTCACATTTTTAAATGACTGTATGTCATTTTCTCAAGGCTGTGAGCATGGGTGTATTTCAAAGGATGATTTCAAAAGAACAAACCTCTCAGTGAACTGGCCAGCATTTCCTAATGCTGGATTTGGTTCATCACTTGTCAAAAAGAGAGAACATAGCCCCAGATGTGACCTAGAAAATTGGCTGACCTGACTTTTAAAGCTGTTAACTTATGATTTTTAATCTTACTTTCTGTGCCTGTGTAAGATTTCTCAGGTCAATCATGTGACTTCGAGGACTCAAGAGAAAACTAACTGTGCTGAATTAATTTTGTATTCTGAATTAGATTGGTTCATGTACAGGTATATATGTCATGTAGATATGACAGCTACATTACTTAGTAGATCTCAATTTTTAGATAGCTAGACTCAGAGTTCTTTGAAAACAGGGACTGTTTCTCATTCAGTCATATACCATCAAAACCTAACAGTGCCTAATAGAAGCCACTTGAGGAATGAGTAACAAAATGAAGCCACTTGAGTCTATGAACCAGATGCAGATTAATGAATTGTGTTTGTCAACCTATGGCTTTGCTTAAAAATAAATTTAAAAATATAGGTAATAATTAAGTTAGTATATAGTAAAGAATATCAATAATACAAAAATCCACATACCTACCCACTTTAAGAAAAAGAATGCTATAATTAACTTCAGAGTTTCCTGGGTC
The DNA here is from genome assembly GCF_014898055.3 of Talpa occidentalis. Taxonomy (NCBI): domain Eukaryota; kingdom Metazoa; phylum Chordata; class Mammalia; order Eulipotyphla; family Talpidae; genus Talpa; species Talpa occidentalis. The sequence continues at coordinate 30,926,065 of NW_023601653.1, forward strand.
TCCAGAGAACTACTGTTCATAACTTCAAGATAATCATTCAGCCTATTGCTTTTATATTAGAAATAAGTGTGACTGTTGTCATTATTAAAACGTTACTCTTTTTTTATAGAGAAGATGAGATTATATTCTGCTTAAAGCAACAATAATCCTTTTCAATGGGTTAAAAGTACATAAGGGATGTTATGTCAAGTTTAAACAGTCTCATCCCCTCAAAATATATTCAAATCTTTTAAAAAAATATTTATTTATTTATACAAGCACTGGGTACAGTCAGAAGCAAAGGAGGGTGAGAGAATTCACCAGAGCCAGAGCAGGGAGCAGAACAAGCAGATTGGCGAAGTACAATGCTGAGGGGAGCAGCGGGCGCAGCAGAAGAGGTCTGCACACCATGTGGGACCCTCCCCGGCCGGTTGGGGATCGAACTGGTGCTGCAGAGGCTGCAGGCAGCTTCGCAGCCCAGTGCTCAACCGCTGCAACACCGGGGAGGCCCTATATTCAAATCTTAATAGGAATTTCAACCTTACCTCAAAGGAATAAATAATATGGGAATTTCATGTCCCTGAGCAGAATCAATGAAGGAAAGATTTGGGTGCCCTGTTTTTTAGTGTCCCTACATATCCCCACTGGACTGGACATGCCACTTTTTTTTTTTTTTTAAAGATTTACTTTATTTATTTATTTATGCAAACCAGAGCTGGGGTGGAGGCCAGACATGTCAGGGGTGAGAGGATTCATTGGAGATGGGGGTGGGGGGTGGAGGGGACAGAGAGAAACAGGAAAGGTCTGCTGCACTACATGGAACAGCAACCTGGCCAGGGATAGAACTCGTGCTGCAGTGGCTGCTGACAGATTCACAGTGCCTAGACTTAACCCCCTGCATCACTAGGGAGGCCTGACGTGGTACTGTTTTTACTGAGACTCGTCAGCAGCTAGATATGTCATGTCCCTTAAATCTTCCTTCACATTGCCTTCAGAGAGCAAGTTTGCTTGTATCTATTTCACTTATTAGGTTTCCATACACAAAAATCTATGAGGTTAAGGAATTTAAGAACTAGAGCTGGAGGCATGTAGCTTTTAAACATGTTAGATCACAATCCACAGTAATAATTGCTTTATGTCATGCATACTTGTGTATTATATACATGTGTACACATAGCTGCTATCTCCACGCCATTCCACTGGGCTCTACTCTAGTCCATTCCAATCTACTTATTCCTTTCCATATTGTTCTCTTTTCTTTCCTTCCTTTTGCTTTACTTTGGGTTGCTTTGTTTCCTTTCCCTTCCACTCTATTTTCCATTTCACTCCCTTCCATTACACTGCATTTCATTCCTTTCCATTCTATTCCCTTTCCTTCCCTTCTATTTCTCTTCCTTCTGTTCTATTCCTCTCCTTTCCATAACATTCCATTCCTTTCCAATCTATACCATTAGAATAGTTTGGTTACAACTTACTAGTCCTAAAACACTCAGGACATGAAGTCTGAAAAATTCTGAATCAGAATGTGTCTATTTGACCAGCAGCATACTCTCAGTAGCCTGACTTTCTCTCGATGGCACCTCTTTTTCTATATGTGACTTATTTCTCCTGAAGTTTAAAATATGGTTTTTTTGCATGAAAAATTAAGGTTAAGCTTACCATGAAATTAAGGTCCCCTTTGAGAGTATATGTTGTCACCATTGTTACTATTCCCAAGACTTTAAATAATACTAAAACAATATTTTACATTTCAAACTTGATGAACAATAATTACTAATAAACTACATTACTAATAAACAAAATTATTACTGTCCTTTTTTGTTTGGCTTAATGGGGTAACTATCCATCAAATCTTGGTAATAAACAAAAATGACAAAAAGGACTCAAGTTCTTAGAATTTATCTCAGTGTTTCTTTTACATAAAAATATTCATTAGACTCATTTTAGGATGATTTATTTATATGAGCTTATTCATCATCACTATCCCACTCTTGACAGTGTGACATCTAGGAAATGACAGTTTTGATGGGACCTGGAGGGCAATATCATTTTTGTGCTTGAGTTAGATCTTGGACAGTACAGGTCTGGGTGGGGAGCTGAGGAATATCAACAGACAGTGATAGGTGCAGGGAAGTCCATAGGGATGTGATGTGGAAGTAAGGAAAGTGACCTGAGATAACATAAAGCAAATGGGATCCTTCCTGGTGTGTCTCCAGCCCAGCCCTGTCCTCTAGGCTATGAAGCTGACTTCAGAGCAATACACTAGGGAGCCAATCCATTACTTAACTTTTGTCTTCAAAACTGAACATCTAGTTAAGGAAGTTCTGATGAAGGCTAAGTGGTTTACCCCCAGATGGAGGGAGAGGAATACACACACCCATCAAAATTTGTCCTCACTAGATGCCACATTAAGAGTCTTCTTTGCTGCCTCCCTCAAGTCACTGCTTGTTTGCTTTGAAAGGGCAACAGAAATAGGCAAACACAGGTGCTGTCTGCTTGGCAGAATGGCCTCTCTTCTAGATTCAGGTTCTCCCCGGATGGCACTGGCCAGTAACCACAAGAATGAAGATCTAATCAACCAAGTGCTGGCTCTCTGCCTCGCTCTAACTGGTTTTATTCAGCTTCCCCATTGTTGCTAATAAAACACAAGTGAGCCTTCAGTTTCTTGCCTTCTGGTTCCAAAGCCAGCAAGTGCTGCAGGCTCGCTGACTTGTCATTGAGCGTGTCCTGGAAAGAATGCTTGCCTACGATCACCAGGCCTGCCAGCTTTTCTGGGTTTTACCCCCAATACCCTATGCTTATCTCTTAGTCTCCTTGGACCTGATTTCAAATGGAGATGCTTACCTCCAATATTTCCAAGCTTTGTGATTCTTAATCTGAAGGATTTATCAGGCTTGAAAGCAGATAAGGCTAAGTGAAATTCAAGGCTCTGTCTTGAATCCAACATCATGATTGAAATGTGTCCTGGAGAGGTTAAGGGGCAGGAGAGATAAGACTGGAAAGATAGCTTTCTGGTGACTAGGAGGGAAAGAGGAAAGGAGAGAAAGAGACAGAGTCACAGAGAGACAGAAAGATAGAGACAGGGAATCCTTTACTCGAGGTTGTCCTCCACCCAGGAGGTGACATCTCAGGAGGGAAGTGCTGATGAACAGTAAGGATTCCCTTAGGAAGCTTAGATTCTACCATTCATGTTCCCTACTTACCTGACATTTCCAACCTTGGCAAAAACAAAAAACCAAAAAACAACAGCAGAGTCTGAAATAACAGGTGTCTCAGTCATAGCCAATGTGGGATTGTGTCTGATAACTGATGGTGATATCCTGCCATGGAGCTAGGTAAGACCCCAGGGTTTGATACCTTTATACCCTGAAGTTTAACTTCTTTTTTTTTTTTTTTTTTAAAGATTTATTTATTTATTTATACAAGCACTGGGTACAGTCAGAAGTGCAGGAGGGTGAGAGAATTCATCAGAGTCAGAGAGGAGAGCAGAGCAGGCAGACTGACGAAGTACACTGCTGAGGGGAGCAGCGGGCGGCAGGAGAGGTCTGCGCGCCATGTGGGACCCTCGCCCGGTGGCCGGGGATCGAACTGGTGCTGCAGAGGCTGCGGGCAGTTTCGCAACCCAGCGCTCAACCGCTGTGCCACCGGGGAGGCCCTGAAGTTTAACTTCTTCACAGTCTAAAAATATGGGACTTGGAGTCAGAATTCAACTGACTTAAAACAAAAAGTAGTTAATGCATACTTTTCTTATATATCTGAGTGCAAGGACAGTATGTGTCTCTCTATTGAATGAAAGCTCTTAGAAAACCCTGTACTTCCTTTTTGTACATACTGAGTTTCTCTGCCAGCTGCCTTGGAAGACACAAGAGGCTGTTCTTAGTGTAGCGTGGGCAAGACCTGGAGCAAAAAGGAGGATAAGCAGTTCAAGTCTTGGAGTCCTGCCCCATGGGTGGGTGAGTGGCCTGGGCAGGTCCAGGCAGGGCTCTGAAAGCCTGTCACTGAGAAATCACCCCACTGAGGCACCACCTCAGCAACAGTCCATTAGTCAGGACTTCTGCTATACCAACTGAAGTCATTTGGGGCTGACAGTTTCTCAGGACTTCCTGAGGCCAATGTTCATGACTACTTTGCTGCCTAAGGCCAAGAGACTTACCTCACTTTAACAGAGAGACAGGAACTGAAAGACTTCTGGGCTAATGTTTTTCTCATACTATGAGACTTTGCCTTGGCTTCCAGGCTCAGTTCTTCTTCCACATGTCATAGCTCCTAATCAGTCATGGAAAGAGGAGTGTAACCTAAAATTAACCACCTGCCGGGCCCATGAAGTTCAGTGGGGTATATCCACAGCCCCTGAAGAAAGTTTGAAGTATGTCTGCCTCTGTGGTTCTAGAAGCTCAGCTGTGGTACAGTTGCCAGAAGGGCCCTTCAAGTTGTGTTATTCTTAGTGTCTCTGAGGGCAGCTTTTGCAAAGGCAGATTCTCTCTGTCTGCAAGTTATTGAGGTCACCCAAGGATAGCAGCTTTGGAGCAGCTAGGAAGAAGGAAAAAAATGTGGTTTTAGTGCATTTCTCACCCTCTTTTGTGGCCCCTCTTTCCTTCCATCTCCCCAGAAGTCCCTTCTGTCCCCACCATGGCCAGATAGCTGCTGTTTTTGTGCTCTCCCTGCATACACAGAAACTTCCATGGTCCTCTGAGCCTAACTTCCCTAAGAACCCCTCGTCCTGGATCTCATTTGTTGTTCTTTATCAAAACTGACATAACTGTCAGAGAATGAAGTGAAAGTGATAAATGAATTCATAATAAAGTATAAAAGAGGAAGGCTTAAAATTACCTATTATACAGAGTATGGTATATTAAAAATTGCAGTAAAAACGTATCACAAAATACACCATTTTAACCATTTTAATGTGTACGGTTTAGTACTGTTACATATGCATAATCACATTGCTGTGAAGATGAATTTTTTCTTTTTCTTTTTCTCTAAATTATTGAGGTAAAGTAGGTTTACATTTTTGTATCTGCTCTAGGGGTTATAGGATTTAACCTCTGCAAATGTGTTCTTTCATACCCTGCCTACCGCCTCCACCAACAATCCTCCACCATAATTCATTGGGCCCCACCCTTCCCATCCCTCACCACCACCACCTCCCCCTCTTTGCCTCAGTCTTGATTGACCCTGTTTTTGTGTTTCTCTATATTCCACATATAAGTGAGACCATCCTGTATTTGCATAGTGGTGCACCCATCAACAACAATTTCCAGTGTCCCTCCACCTCCCCAAGCAACCACTCCATTATCTATATCTATGAATTTGACTGTTTTGGATACTTCATATAAATGGAAATTGTATAGCATTTGACCTTGCCTGACTGGTTGAGGGTTCACCTATGTTATAATTAGTATGTGACAGGATTTCCATTTTTTTTTTAAGACTACCAAGTAGTTAGGGTTCTTTTGTTTGAACAGGCCATATTTTGTTTATTCTTTTACCCATTGATGGGTATTTAGTTCCTTCTACCTTATGGCTATTGTGAAGAGTGTTGTTCTGAGCTTGGGTGTGTGAATGTCTTTGAGATCTTGCTTTCAATTATTTTGGATATAGACCAGAAATGATTTTGCTGGGTTGCACATTCATTCTGTTTTTCTTTCTTTTCTTTTTTTTTTTTTAAAGATTTATGTATTTACACAAGAACTGGGCTATAGGCCAGATGCGTGGAAAGATGAGAGGATTCACCAGAGACAGAATGGGGAACAGAACAGGCAGACTGATGAAATACACTGCTGAGGGGAGCAGCAGGTGAGGCAAGAGAGATCTGCTTCACCATGTGGGATTCTCGCCAGCTGGCTGGGATCGAACCCGCACCGCAGAGGCTCTGGACAGATTCACAGTGCGGCACTCAACCACCTGCAACACCAGGGAGGGCCCTCATTCTCTTTTTCATTTGTAAGGAATTATCAGACTGCTTTCCGGAGCAGTTACACTACTTTACCACCCTGCCAACTTTGTTATTGCATTTTGTTTGTTTTGTCTTTGTTGTTGTTACTACAATGCTTCAGTGCAAATTAAGATAGTGCTGATTTCAGGCTCTGGCCATGGGGAGTTACTAGATGCTCTGGATAGTTCCTTTTTGCATCCTTCCAGTCATATGACGTAGACCTCAGCAGAGTCTTTACATGTCAGAGAAGTGAAAACTCAGTGTCCTTGAGATCTTGGTAAGATGACATTCTCTCCATACCATTGTGCAATTGAGAGAAGTTTGTGCAAATGGAGACCTCATTGGCCTTGTGTCTGGCTTAGAGGTTCTGCTTATGTTATGGATTTTATTTTAAACTTGCCTGATTATATCATCTTGTTTTGTTTCACACGAACACAGACATCGAACTGACTCTCTTTTCTCAATTTTAAGGCCACTCACTCAAAGCTTTTCTTTATGCAGCAGATTTCACTGTGATTTGGAGGAGCAGTTTATACTGCAGAAAAGCAAGCTATTTAAAATGGAATGTTAACACTCCCATTCTCAAAAGTTCTTTGGAGCAATCCTCCCTCATGTCTTTGTTTTCCCTGCTGTCAGCTCCCCGATACAAATCCACTGTTCACTATTTTGCTCGCTCTTCTTCCCCCCACCCTTCAGCCCCTTTTAACACCTAGTTAGCCAGGGCTTTCGCCCTATCAGCTGGAGTCAAGTGGGGATGATGTGTTCTGGGTCTCAGGTTAATGCATCTTATCCTCTCCAAGACCAACAGATTTTTCTCCTCTTCAAAGAGAGACAAGAAGCCAACACTGAGCCAAAAACTTGTCTCCAGCTGTAATAGTTTCCTGAAACTGGAGACTTTGTCCCAACCCCTCCACCCAGTCCTCCTTCCACACTCCACAGTCCTTGGGGATGCCAAGTTCTCCTTTCTCTGCTGCGCTCTGCAAATCAAGCTACCTAAGAACTCCACTGTAAGTTCTCTCTTGCTAATCCCAAACCTTAGAATGTTCCCCTAAGCGAAATACTCATTTTCCAATTACAAACTCAAGGCTAGTAAAGATCTTTAGTTTTCATATTTCAGGTCTACTCACTTTCCTTGATGAAGGAATGATTTGAAATTGCATTTATTTTTCTTCTATATTCTCCAAATCTCCGTGATTTAGTATTGATGAAAAACATTCTGCCTGTATGCATTTGGGAAAACTTCTGGAGAAGTTGAGCATTGAAATAAAGATAGAATTCTGACAACTGTGTTTCCTTTTTTTCCCCTTTCAGCTAAAATCAAGAGTAGCTGTGGACAAAGATAGAAGCATTTCCTAAAGCTATTTGGCTGTGTTTATTTCAAGGATTCTCTACTCTTCGGAGCTAAACTTCCAGAGTCCTCATGATGTTGACTTTCTAACTCAGGCAACAGTTTTGTGCCTGATTCTCACACCGTGGTTGCTGTTTGTGACAGGAGGATACCAGAGGTGTTAGCCTCTGTAGCTCTCATTTGTAATAGTATACTTATCCATCTCACATACCTCATTGAGAGCTCTGCCCCTCTCTCCACCCACGTCTTTGCAGGGAGTCTGGCCTGAAATCAGAAAGGTTGTCATAGAAGTCACGCTTAGTTGCTTCCTTTTGCTATATATGGTAGGCTGGAAATGGTATCACAAAGCTAATCTTGTAAGCCTTTTCATACTCAACAGAGAAGAGTAGAATTCTGTGGGCTAGAGAAATGTAGGCAGCTGGGGTTTGAATTCTGAATACCGGTGGGGTAGGCACAATTTCTCCTGTCTAATCTCATTGGCCCTTCAATGTTGAGAATGACAGAGTCAAAAGGCAGCTGAAGATTGCCAATGAGCCAGACTGTAGAGGTCACAGGGTGAAGGAGAACATATCAGAGGTAGAAAAAAGTTAAAAGAAACATAATGTTAGCAAGTTTGATAGCTAACAAAATTTTATGTCTAAATATGGCATAAGGTCACAGAAGTTATCTTAACTATTTTGTTTACATCAAAAGATGTACAAACAGAGAAATATAAACCAGAGACATCCTGCAGGGGAGGGGGAGGGAGAGAGAGAGATCGGAGGGAGGAAAGGAAAAAGCACAGGGGACAGTGGTGATGGTGTACTGAAGAATTGGTGAGGAAATTCTATGGGAACTATACCTGAGGGAAAAAAAAGCAAACATTATTTAAAAATGAACAATGATGTAAAAAATATATAAATGCCTTCATGGTCAGAAAAGATGGTTGGTATGATTTCAATCTTGGTGTATCTGTTGATGTTTGTCTTGTGCCCCAGTATGTGATCGATCCTGGAGAATGATCCGTGTGCGCTTGAGAAAAATGTGTACTCCGTTTTTTGGGGGTTTAGTGTTCTATAGATGTCTGTTAAGCCCAAATGCTCTAGGTCCTTATTTAGAGCTTTAGTTTCTTTACTTATTTTTTGTCTTGTTGATCTATCCATTGTTGATAGTGGTGTGTTGAAGTCTCCCACTACATACGTGTTTTCTCTGATGTCTGTTTTCAGAGATGACAACAGTTGTCTGATATATTTTGGTGCTCCTTCGTTTGGTGAGTATATGTTAATTAGTGTTATTTCTTCTTGAAGTCTGACAATCTCATTTCTACCTGACACACTTTGCCTGGTTATCTCCTACTCCCCACTCTTCCATTTCACCTGAATTACTTCCACTAGACCTTCAGATTTCAGCATAGGTGGCATTTCATCTGGAAAACTCCTTAGACCCCAGGAGACTCAGTGAGGTGCCCAGTACATGTCATAAAAATTATAATTGATGATAATAATTGGATCTATACTTAATCTTTCCTAACCTTTAAGACTAGGGACTGTGTTTGTTCATCATTGTTCCCATAATATCTAGCTCCTGGAATATAGAAGGCAAAATATAAATATTTGTTGGAAAAATGATTAAATGGGAAGTAGGAAATAGAAAATAATTTTTAAATAAATAAAATCCAAATCTTTTCTTGAATATTTTCTATGTAGAAAATCTATTTTAGGATTTCTTAAAATATATGAGTTAATTAACAGGTGCTATGGAAAAATGCTTTATGAACTGTTGAATCTTTGGAGTGTCAACCAAATAAAGTTTAAATATTCTGTGAGAGAACACAGCAGAGAATTATTTTTTCCCAAAGGCCAGCTTGTTCAGCTTTGAATTTCAATTTCTTTGATGGGTTTGATAATTGAGTTATAGAATCATGATTATCATCAACGCTAAAGTGACTGAAAGCTTTATGCTGAAGGAATCAGGTGCAATGAGTATCTCAGTCACTCTTCTACATGATATATGATATAGAATTACTTTGTGTTGATCATTCAGTTTTTTGCTATTTAAGATAGACTCTTAGAAATAGGGTCTGGATATTACTTATTCCATTATTATCTCCACTGTTTCAAAATGCTCATTGGATAGTGGTTAATCTTGACCTTGACATAGACCCTAAATACAGACCTAAAAACATTTATGTTATTACTCCCAGATGGAAATAAGAAAATTAAGAATAACAACAGCAATAAATTATTAGATTTGGGGGCCATCATTTGATATTTCTTATTAGTAAATTTTATTTTTTACTGCTAAATATGTCAGGTGTACAAAAAGGACATAGTAATATTTCCCTTGAGCTTATATAAGCCTTTACCTTAATTTAATATTTTTCATTTAGAGTGACTTTTCCTTTTCGATTTGTATCAAAATTATCAGAATTACTATTTCATCTGAATAAAGTATGATTTCTGAGATAGCCACAAAATATCTTTTCTATGAAAAGTTTCATAGAAACTTATATATATTCCCTCAAATATGCACTCTGTTTACATGTGCAGGACTAGAAAACAAAAACTCCCATACATTCTAGAATCATCAATGAGATGCCAAGGTGAATATTTTACTCAAAAATTCTCCTGTTATGTGAATGTATTTCTCTTTTAAAAGCAGGTAAAGGCTAATTTTGACACATCCAAAACACATGGGACAAGCAAATCATCAATTGTTTTGAACTCAGAATAAGAGCTTTTGAATGGGTTCTATATTTGCAAATTATAACTTCCCATCCTTAATGATAAGTTTAATGAAAATGATATTAAATTTTGTTCTTTAATTAACATATTTGATCGACACCTATTGACTTCCCATACATGACAGGAACTGTGTTAGGAACTGATTGAGGTCAATGACTTAGCCAAGGCATCTGCCCTATCCTCTAATGTGATTTTTCCGTCCACTAGAATAATGGACTTCCTCTTGATGAAGCAGTGCTTTAAGCTGAAATACAGACTTATTCCTCATCTTTAGCATGGAGAAAATAGGAACTACTCCCACTGGGTTGTAAAATTTAGATGTGCTAATATATGTAGAGTGTTAGGGGTGCAGTACATGGCAAGTAATGTGAACTCAACAAATTTTAACTAAAAGATAAAATTAAAAAATCATAGAGCTATATAGTTATAGGAGACCTTACAGTGTCACTATTTACCTAACAATCTAACTTCCTCATTTTAAGCTTGGGGAATCTCATTCTTAGTGAGGTTAAGTAGCTTATTCAAGATTGCAACTTATTCTATTGTTAGCAGGAAGAACAGTAGCACTAAGATCTCTTGATTTCTACCTCATTGAATCATTCACTGTAGTAACTGCCAGAGAAATTGCCGGAGAGGGGGTAATAAGCATACTAATTCCAAGCACATGGCAGATACTCAATAATTATTTATTTCAGTAATAATGAACACCACCATTACCTCAAGGAAAAATTCTAACAGTGTAAGAACTTTCAAAATTTAATGACACACAGTTGAATATTTTTATTCCAATTGAGCATGGAATGATTTCGTAAAGGTATCATATTGACTGGAGGTTTATATGGTGTGATTTGCTTGGGTTGAATCCATGGAAACCACATGCCATGAAAACAACTTTACCATTGTTTGTTGATCAGGAGCAGTCTCCTACCTACTCACCAGACATAAGCCATGAAACATGTTACCTCTGGCAGCAGTTTACAAGATTATCAAAAGTATCCTCTTGGCTATGGAGATTTGAAAACTTGAGCAAAATATCTTCCTTAATTTCAGCCCTACCTAGTTAGTCTTAGAAAATATCTAGTTGTGAACCAGCGGCAAATTCTCAATACATTCCTGTAGAAAGCATCCAGAGAGAGTCTAAGCTACACCATCTAAATACATACACAATTAATTAGAGTCCTAATGAACCAAACAATGTTTTAACCGACTATTTAGGGAACAAGGTCCTGCTAGCCTGCTTTGGGGCCAAAGAGGAGAATAACTTTCCTTTCTCACTTTGTTCTTGCCTCTCCTCATATCTTCAAGATCACACAAGGATCTTGAGTTACCCTCTGGTATTTTCTGGGATTGGCCTCAGTTACTGCCTAAAAAGTTGCACTCCTCTTTCACTGTCTTAATCATAGACTTAAAGATAGTGAAATCACCAGCTAAACAGACTGTGGGTCTTAGAGGAGCAATTTTTCATCTTAAGAAGGGAAAGAAAAGAAAACAAGGAATAACAAAAGCACAGTGAAGTGAGGATCAATATAAATTATATTTGGGTGAGTACCCATTAAATTAATGATGATTTTAATCCTCGAATTTCAGGGACAAGCCTCTTAACTTTTCTTCTACAACTGTAAATTTAGTTAACCATTGTCATTTTTGTGCAGTGACAGTATAGTGTAGGAAAGGGATTCCTAGCGGTTGGTGGTAGATAAAACCACAGGGTACATCAACACTTGAGGGGGTAGGGTGGCTCTTTAGTATTTAGGTTGTGGAGGCCAGGGATGCTCTAAGCATCTTGCTATGCATTGGACAGCTCCCCACACAAAGATTTATCACATCCAAAAATGTCACTAGTGCCAAGATTAAGAAACCCTGGTATAGAGGTTAAAAGCTTAATTTATGAAGTCAGACTGAGTTTTGCTTTAAAACTAGTGGGCCTTGTACAAAGTACTTGACTCCAGTCCTTAATTCCCCATCTATAAGATGGGATAATAACAGTATTTTCCTTACAGGATTTTTATGAGGATTAAATGAATTGTTATATATTAGATTCTTAGAACACTGTCCAGGACATAGTCAACAGCATGTAAATATTGTTATCATCTGTGCAAAATAGTACCGAGTATATGTAATAACCATCCAAACAATAGAATCTCTGCACAAGTATGTGTTTTTTTGGGTGAAAGAACTTGACTAAAAACCACCTTAAAAGGTAATGATCAGTATAGATCGACTGTTTTGACATGGCCCATAAAATAATGGAATCCAAGAGAAAATGAATTGTTTCACTGTCACGATACTCTGTTGATTTTCTATTGCTCATTTTTGTGTGATGGTATTGAAGTGGAAAAAATGTCCGTATATATCCTAGGACATCATAGATATTTAAAAGTCCCATGTTCTACTGACTGAGCTGGCTGGGCTTTCCATCATATATGTTAGATGGTGTTTGTGTTTAGTTACTAATCATGATTGCAAAATTCTTCAAATGTCAAAGATATGTGAATTCCCTAAGTGGTTGTGGAGTTAGGAGATGGGAGACAAGGAAAGACTAATGGGCATACAATTGAAAATTAAGTCCTTACTTGGCAAGGCTGTTGGTGTGCACAAGCAGTTGAGCACTTGACCTTTAAGATAAAGACAAAACTCCAAAAGGCCAGTGTCTCATGAAAGACCTTAAACACTAAAGGTGGTGATATTCATGGACAGAGCCAGCACATTATCCTGTGAATTATTCTCCCATTAATTGTAGAGTTGAAGATTCCAAAAAGGGAGCATCTAACTACATATGATAAATTATAGGTGGTTAGCAGGAAAAAAGAGGCCTGAATTGGCTGAACTTAGCACTCTGAATGCTGTGCCCAGAATTACATTTAATCTAGTGTTTTTGATTTGCATGAGACTGAAAATATCTCTACTAAACTTAAATAGTCCTTGACCTTGAGACCCTTATTTTATGCTCGAGATGATTTCAGCAGCCAGAGGACCTACTCTGGCTTTTCCCTGTGCTCGAATTTTTCTCTCAGAATGAAAGTTTTAATTAAGAAGATGTTTAACATTTAATGTAGGCAATTTCACAAAGCCTTAGGAGACCAACTTAAAACTCGGTTTCAGGCCAGTCTGTGATAAGTGCCCATCTACTTTAAATATTTGTGAACCTAGCAGCACTTATTTACAGTCTTACTGTGATCCTCCAGGGAACCATAAAATGTGCCTTTATGTTATATAATCAGGTCTAACCTCAAAGGGGTGAAGTTTACCTGGTTTTAGTATAGTCTCTTTGTTACAGGGCAGCCCCGATATAAAACAGGTTGCCTGACTGTAGGTCCTCACCCGTGCGCTTAAAAGGGACTTATTAATACTCCACTGCAGGCACACACAAAAGGTTAATAAAAGGTTTATTTACAAGGGAAGGGGAAATGAGGAAATGTACAACTCAGGGAGAAAATAGGGAAATAAAGTCTTAAATGCGTCCTACCTGCAATGCCACTGCAAGCCGCGAGGAGGTGGAGAGCCAAAAGGGGGACCCCCAAGGCCCATGTGTCTGGTTTTATACCAAACCTGGCTGCTTAATTCCACCCTCAGGTCCCAGCAACCTTCCCTTTGGTGGTGACGGGATTTGTCTTTCCCAGTGTCTTGATGGCTTTGGCCTGGGGTGGGGGTGGAGTCCACAAAGCCTGCATGGAATTAGCTCAGGACATCCTTTCCCCCTAACATCTTCACTAGTAAATGAAAGTGGTCACAGAGAACAAGAGTAATAAGTAGCCTTTTGGAATACCTAGCATAAGCATCATCAGGCACTGTGCAAACTATTTTAGATATTTAAAACATGTTCATAAAACCTCGTCCATTTGTAGGCTATAATAAAACCAAGGTTCAAAGAAGCCAGGTAACTTGCCCAAGATTACAGAGCTGGTAAGTTAGGTTGCCAAGATTTGCATCCAGGTCGGTCTCTCTCTAATTGCCTTTTCTTCTTTGTCTAGTTATCTCTTGAGCAATTAACACACAAAATATAGTTCTCATGCACTACCATTATCTTAGGATTCTATGAATGATGAGAAGATTTGAAGTGAGCCATGTCTGGGGATCTGTTAATTTAAAATTAGTCAAAATTTATATCCTCTTTTGATATTTTTAAAATATGTGGATCCTAAATTTTGAGCAATTATCACTACTATCTTGTCACTTACCATAATGCAGATATTGTCGGAGGGACATGATAAATGTCTCTTAGTCACCAAGACATGATGTGCTGCCCTGTATCCTATAGCTTCTACCTCCAAAATGTATTCATTTGTTAGCTACCAAAAAGGACCTAATGGTTGTTCCTAACCAAGTTGACTTCCATCAGTTGGAAACAGTTTTCCATTTAATTTTGCTGTTAATTTAGGATTGCATAATGAGAAAGATTCTTTTTGGCAACCTTAATGGAACCCTATTATAGTTGTTATGTCAATGAATTCATAACTGTAGCGGAGGTGGTGGTTTCATAGTTAGGATCTTTAATTTTCTACTCAGGGGAATCTACAATTCCCACATTGTTTGATTAGGTGTTCTGCCTCAACTGTTAAACATATGAATATCTTTTCCATTGATTTAATGACCACTGATTGATGGAATTCTATGTCTTAGAATGTATATTTATAGAATCACATGATTTTATGCTTATTAAATTAATGTTGGATTACATTCTTATTTTTTTAAAGATTATGCGTCCAAGAGCTGGGGTACAGGCCAGAGGTGTGGGGGGTGAGAAAATTCACCAGAGACAGAGTGGGGAACAGAACAGCAGAGTGACTGAAGTACACTGCTGAGGGGAGCAGCGGGTGAGTCAGGAGAGGTCTGCTGCACCATGTGGGTTGCTCCCTGGCCGGCCAGGGATTGAACTTGTGCTGCAGAGGCTGCAAATTGCTTCATAGTGCAGTGCTTAACCATTTGCACCACCAGGAAGGCCCAATATTGGGTTACATTCTCTCTCTCTCTTTCCTCTCCCCTCTACTCCCTTACCCCTCCTCATTCTGCAGTCAGAACTTCCAAAGGTCATTTTACCAATAATAGAAATTACAAGAAAACCCCCATAATGGTGAGGCAAATCCTTAATAAAGTTGACTCTGGAAATACCTTTTGTACCAAGTAGTAATTCAATGGTATTTTATTCGTAAGAGATATGTTTCCAAAATGGCGGGTCCCTCATTAGGCACCAGGCATGTGTGAACATGTCAACTGGAGTAGCTACCTCCATTTGAACAAAAAAGCGGGGGCAGCACGTGGAGAGCAGGAATAATGGGAGAGATGTTGAGTGGAAGAATAGGGAAGAAAATTGCTTCCACTAGTATTTCTTTACTATTGGGATTTCAGCCAAAATGTATTCAGCCAAGAATGATGGTGGTGGTAGGGAGGGATAGTCAAAGGTAAGTCATTTCCAATTTTTTACTACAAAGGATTCATTTAAAAGAAGGTATTTCTATAGAGCCACAGTTTGATACATTTTTCACTTCTAAGCAAATGGTATTTATGGCATAATAATTTGTTTCTTTGCTTTTATTAATCAAAGACCTATATTTGATGGTTAGAAATTCTCACTGGCATACTATAAGAAAGATCTCTATACTGACTTGATGATTTCAGCTAAGCCAAAGAAAACTGGGATACCACTTAGGGTTACTTTAATTAGCCTTATCACAAATGAGTTCTAAAATCACCTAGTATTTGAAAAGACAGATTTCTAGGCGCTACATCAAACACTCTGAAATGTAAACTCTTGGGGTGGCAATAGGAATCATCATTTTTAATAAGCACTCTCCTTATTCTTCAGCTTATTCAGATCTTTTTATGCCTTGAACCACACTGAAAGAAACATACTAAAATTTGGGGAAATATTGAAAACAGCTTCCAGAGCTCCCTCTGAACTGACTTCAGGCTGGGAACCTCTGGAAGGGAGATTAATTGCAAACTCAGTTCAGCTGTCCAGCCTTAGGCATTATTTCAATTGAAGCTCAAGAAGATATGATTAAGGTGACCTTTTGTCATATCTCTTTTCCTCCCTGTTTATTTAAGTCGCCATTTTAACTGGTTCCTGAAGTCAAAAGTGCTTTTGTTCTCTGCATGAATGGTTTGATTCACATCACACTAGTATAGTTCCAAAGGGAGAAGTCTCTTACCTTTGGATAATCTCTCCCTCCCCCTGCAAATGCCACAACCCAGTTAAAGGATTATAAAGATTTTGTGTTTTCAATATTTTAGACTCCAGATTACTGCTTTTTTTCCTGCTAGGAAGAAATAAGGCCAAAAGAAATAACAGTAGTTAGAGCATTTTAAACAAAGGTTATTTCCTCCACATAATGTATTTAAGTAGTGATTCATAAACTGGATGCTCAAATGCAGTTTATTGGAGCCACCTCCAGAGTGTCTGTTTTGGAGGTGTGGGAGGAGGGTCTGGGAACTGTATTTTGTTCAATGATTAACTTGTTCTTTGAATCAACATATTAATGAATGAGCCCCGACAGAACAGTTGCCAAAGGTTGAATGACCAAGAAATGACAAATTCTGATGAGGAGGACTGTTTTTCTTTCAACAATCCAGTGCTGAGAGAAAGGAAAAGAAGGTAGCAAAGGCTCCCTACCCCTTCATTCACTTCACGTTTTAGCTACTCTGAATTTCTTTTTGTTTTTGCTTTTTTTAAAAAATGAGGTGACATTGATTAGCAATACTGTATGTATTCAAAGGCATAGGGTCATGCCTCCACAGATGGATGTCACCACACCACACCTACCACTAAGTCACCCTCAGCCCCACACCACAATCTTTTTTTAAAAATTTTATTTTACATGTTTTTTACACCATTTTTCATTTTTGCACAATGTATGCATTTTCATCTTGGTTATAGTCCCCATACAATTCCCACCCCCCCTTGTTTTGATCCTACTCCCTTCCCCTCCCCCATTAGTGTGTCTCTGGTTTACAGTTGCTTGTTGATTTTGATTTTTACTTTATTATAATTAGTCTTTTTCCTGGTCCCTTATTTAGGTTTTCTAAATTCCTGCTACAAGTGAGACCATCCGGTATTTTTCTTTTCCTTTCTGGCTTATTTCACTGAGCATGATCCCTTCCAGCGCCATCCGTGTTGCTGCAAATGGCATGAGTTTATCTCTTTTGAGTGCTGAGTAATATTCCATTGACCACACCACAGTCTTTTGTGAAACTGTTACAGGGCAGGGAGAGGGGCAGCCCAAACCCCGCAAACCTGCCTGCTCTAAATGGGTTCTGCCATCCGCAGCATCAAAACAAATCATGAGACTTTAATGGGAAGGAACTTTAATACAATTAGGAAACAATACAGGAAAGGCATAGAACCTAGTTTCTAAATCAAGCACCCAGTGTTACCCGTCCCCTCGTGGGTAAAAGTCCATCCAAGCAGGATTGGCCCAGAGCAAGGCCCCAAAGCCAGCCGCACGTCTAAAGCATCTTCCAGTGGGGACCCACAGAAAAGAATCAGAAACAACCAGACAAGTCTGGAGGGAAAAGAGCAAAACCAAAATCAAGACAAAAACCGCCATTGTCACCTCCCCGTGAGTCTCTCATCCACATCTGTGTCACCCAGTCCACAACCAAAAGGCAAACGCAGTTTCTTCACGTGTCTCTCGGCTCCATGTGCCTCCACCAGGTCTCCTTCTGGCTCTCCATTCTGCTTCCTTCCTTCTTCAGTCTCCTCAGCAGCTTCTTCTCTTCCAGCTCAGCTCCACCCTGCATTTGGGTGGGGCAGGGAAACTGGAACCTCCCCCTCTCCTGGGGACCACCCTGTTACAAAACTTCCCTCTCTACTTCCCCCACCTCCTTCCCACCTCATCACCCCAATTTGCCAGATTTCTAGGATTTGTAATTGATTTGGTTTCTCTGACCCTTTGTGTTTTTTTTCTCTATAACCCACATATAGGTGAAATAATTCAGTATTTGTTTTTCTTCCTTCTGATTTACTTTGCTGAGCATTATGTACTCCAGTTCCATCCATGTTGTTGCATGGATAGCTGAGTAGCACTCCATTGTGTATGTATACCACATTTTTCTTTTCTTTCTTTTTTTGCAACAGTAAAGCAGCTGAGTGTTTTCTTTTTATGTAGTTATCATTCAATAAATGTTTTATGTTTTAATTTCCTTTTCAGTAGAAAGGTTTTCTAAGGAAATGACTTGTGTTCTTCCACATTTATCAGATGCCTTTTCATTAGTCTTTATCAGTTTTACAATTCTAGATCCAGGGCCTCCCTGGTGGCCTAGAGACTACATCTCAGTGCTATCACCTCTACGCCCTGAGTTAGATCCCTGGCCTGGCAGTTAACCCACATATGGTGCAGCAGGCCTCTCCTGTTTCATCCACTGCTCCCCTCAGCAGTATATTTCAGTAAATCTGCCTGTTCTGCTCCCCACTCTGTCTCTGGTAAATTATTTTGATGTAGTTTTTGGAGTTGATGGGTTTGGAGAGTGGGGTTCTTGGGTTCACTCTGGGAAAGGTTTCACCAGAGCTCCCCTTTCAGTGGCACGTGGTGAGTTTCCCTGGTGAGTTTCTCCATGAGACAGAGATGTTAGTTATATCAAAGAACAGGTTTATTAGGAAAGGGGACAGTAGAATAAAGGACACTTACATAGACACAAGCAGGCAGGAAGAGCTGCTCCTTTGGAGGGGCAGTGCTAGGTTTTATCCTCTTCTTTTGCTAGGGCGGGGCTCATCTTTTAGATTGTTGCTGATTTTGGACAACTATGCAGAATAGAAAGAGAACAGAGATTCCACAATGGGCCCAATCTCCATATCTTTACCCTCGGGTCTGTGCTCCCAACACTTCCCACAGCAGCTTGATACCTGCTTGGGTCTTATGCCTTGTGATAAGGCACTGGCACCTAAGGATCTTGATTTCTATAGCTGGGTTAATGGTCATGTTATTTCCCTCAACCCCCACCTCCTGTGTGAGTCAGGTTCTGGCCTTGTGATGCCTCCTTTTGGTTTTCTATTCTTTCCTCCATCACTTTCACACCCCTGTACCTCTGGCCTACACCCTAGTTCAATGCAAAAAAAAAAAAAAATTAAAACAAAACAAAACAATTCTAGATCTAAATTGCTCCATTTTGACAGAAGAGTAAAGACTATTGAACAAAATTCCACTACTGCACGATGCAAAATTAGTTTTTCACTGATTCCATGGAATAAAGTCAAGTTTGCCTTTTTCCCACAATGGTAGGGAATATAAGAAGAAGACAACATTTTCACCCAGAAAGGGAAATCTTGCCTCTTTTCCATGATCCATCATGACCAAGATTTCTAGATTTTTGATGAAGTTCCATCTCAATTATTTTATGTAGGATTTCAGTCCATGTGTCCAAAAGCACTCATCATGAGAATAACTTGCCAATTGCTCATCTACATCAATTCCAGT
The DNA here is from genome assembly GCF_014898055.3 of Talpa occidentalis. Lineage (NCBI taxonomy): Eukaryota > Metazoa > Chordata > Mammalia > Eulipotyphla > Talpidae > Talpa > Talpa occidentalis. Next base: position 30,945,460 of record NW_023601653.1, read on the forward strand.
AAGAACTACCTTTGCATTGTTCTGATAATGAATGATTTTACTGCATCCTGGTTACTAACCAATCAATTCCTCTAGAAGCAAGCCAGACTGCAAGGCAATGCTCTCATTCAAAACTGTGTCCAAGGTCAGGACTAAGCTGCATATTCAAGTCCTCAATTTTTTGCAATTCTCCCAGGGAAACATTAATTTCAAAAAAATTCCAAATTTGAGAAGGGTTATTGGCTTGCAGTAATTTTAGTCATGCTCTTCCCGTGACTCTACTTGGTATACTGCGTTATTTATCAGGATCATCAACAGCAGCAACATTTTCAGAGGTGTTTCATAATGATTTTCCCATTTTTCCCTTTGTTTGTTACAACTAGTTAGTGTGATCTTTTCTTTAGTCATAAAAACCACAATAAGGAAATCCATTGGTTCATCTAATGGCATATGACAGTAAGCAAGGGTTGCAATACCATGGACTCAATCCCCCAGAAAGTAAGATTGCAACATTTACTTTCCTCTCACAAGTTTCAAAACTTCACTTGCTGTCAGGGGTTTATCCAACGGTAAACACAAGATATGTATCTTGACTTCATTACTCAGGACATCAATGAACTGCTGAACATCCTTCATGAGTCCATTAGTAAGAGAGAACTGACTAGAAATGATGCTGCAATGAATCGCAAATAGAGCTTGTGGTAGGTTCTTTAAGGATAGTTTGGCTTCATTCGCTACCACTTGATACAAATGGTAGCTAGTCCGATGAAATTTGAATCAGAGGATTAACACATTCTTTGATAACAAAGAAATTTCCAAGGTTACAATTTTAAAACCACATATCTAGAAATGGAAGTAGACTTGAGATCAGTTCTGAAAATTCCAGTTTTTGGAACTTGTTGCCACTGACTTACCACTCTAGTGATCGATCACTCCACATACTTGAGCACCAAATGAAAAAAGACAGAAACCATTGCCCAGATTACTAAAATGCTTAAGCAAGCTATGGTGACCAAAAAAAGCCCTACCAAACCATAAATAATGATTATGTACTTGATAATGTACAAAAGAAGAGGGACCAGGGACTTCTGAGAAAGGTAACGAAAGAGCAAATTCATTCTTGCAAGAAGGAAGATGGTTAAACATTACTTGAGCATCATTCTCTTCAGTGTAATCATTCTTCTAACGAAGACTTCTTCATTCCACAGGAATACATTGTCATCTTCCTCAGTTCAAATATTCAAAACACCACTCCAAACATGACCATAAAATAAACACTAGTACGTAACATGAGTTTTTATAAACTGTTTACTACTATTGGGTCCCCATTATTTAAGATTGGACAGTAAATTCTCTTTCGAATGTTTGCTGAAATGTTCAACAGAAAGCTTATAGAAGGAAAAAAAAATCACACATTGTTATGTGAAATCAAGTTGGCTATTTTTTGCCTTCATTCTTCTTTGAGTTTTCTATTTCTTAGTATACTTTTTTCAGTCCCTCCAATATCTTTTTGCTTTCAGAGAGTGTTTCTGTTTGGTCTGCAATAAAGAATATGTTGCTGTTCTGATGTGTCTATAGACTTTCCTGCTTTTCTTCAGGTAAGAAAAACTCATCCACACATTTTTTTAAAAAAAAGATTTATTTATTTATTTATACAAGCACTGGGTACAGTCAGAAGCACAGGAGGGTGAGAGAATCACCAGAGCGGGGAGCAGAACAGGTGGACTGATGAAGTACACTGCTGAGGGGAGCAGTGGGTGCGGCAGGAGAGGTCTGCGCACAATGTGGGACCCTTGCTGGCGGCCGGGAATCGAACCAGTGCTGCAGAGGCTGAGGGCACCTTCACAGCCCAGTGCTCAACAGCTGCACCACTGGGGCGGCGCCACACATTTTTTTGTTCTTTAATTTTACTGCTAAGATCCTCTTTGTATGGGGGCAAGTTGTAAGTAGGGACCAACCTGGTGGAGTCCTCCAGGTGTGCCCCCCTTTCCCCCCAGCAGCTTGTATACCACATTTTTCTGATCCATTCCACTCTTCTTGGGCACTTTGGTTGTTTCCATAACTTGGCTATTATAAATAGTGCTGCAGTGAACATAGACATGCAGGCATCCCTTTGAATTGATTTTTTTACTATTTTCAGGAATTTCCATTATGTTTTCCATAGGGTCTGAGCCAATCAACACCTCCCCCCCCCAACAACATTAAATCTCTTATAGTACCTGATTACCCATAATTGTTTCTGTCTTCTGCTTTTGTATTGGTCATTCTTTCAGCCTGGAATTCTTTTGCCCAAGTCTTGTCTCCTGACTGTACTTCAGGACTCATTCAAATATACTTTCTTTGTAAAGACTCTAACACCCTTTGACTGGATAAATCCTTCCTTTCTCTGTACTCAGATTTTTTAAATTCAAGTATTATGGTACTGATAAACCAATTTATGTTCTATTGTCTATAATTAAGGAAAAAAAATCAACTTCCTCCAGGGGTGTGATATGTACAGGAATAATGAATTCTATGTGTATCTTTAGTAAGGAACTCCATATTCTAGGACCAATTAGATGAAATATCCTTCCTGGTCAGAAACCAACTGCATTTCAGAGATCCTCTAGTCTATACTCTTAAGAGTTATAGCAACTTAATCATTTAGACATTGCTATCTAAATTGACATCAAAGGGGTAGTAGGAATATTTTTTCATGAATGAAATGAGAGGTATTTGAGATAAGTGGATTGTTTAAACACCTCTGCCCTCTCATGAATGGGGAATGACAACCTGGCAAGCTAACAGCTTAATACCCTAAGGAATGTGCTCTGGGGCTGGATTGTCTTTTGTCACCTCTGTTAACAGAGAACCTTTCATGTAGGTACTATCCTGCATGTCTAAAGGACAGAAAGCTAGGACCTCACTGAGCCTTCAGGGACAGATTGTATGACAATGCATTTGATTGTTTTGCCTCTGGAAAAAATTTTTCTTCTACACTCTTAGGTTCAGTGGCTCCCAGTGGGTGTTGAGGGCTGTGAATTTAAACTGACAAAAGACAGATGAACCAGAGAAAAGGTGTACAATTTTTATTAATATTTTACAAGCATGGAAGTTCACAGAAAATAAATGAAACTTAAGTAGTTAGATTCAGGGGTTTATGTATCACTTTAACAAGGGGAAGGGAATTTGGGTTTTGAGGGTTGATAAATCATAGAAAAGTGGGTAGGAAATGTATGGGGGAACAAATGGAAAAGAAGAGTAAAGTTGTTTATGCAAACTCATCTCAGTGTTGACTCTGCCTTTGGTGATGATTTTTTTTTTTTTTAATCATTTGCCCAGAGTGGAACATTTTATTCCTTTGTATTTAATAAAAGAATTTCAGAAAAATAATTACAATAATTATTTCATCAATATTTTAACTTAAATAATATTTCCTACCTGTCTACTGTAATCATTCACTTCTTTTTTTTTTTTTTTTTTTTGATTTTGTAGGCTGTTACTTTATTGATTTACTATTTCTAATTTACTGGAATCTTTAGGGTTTTCTATTTATAACATATCTATTTTTTTAATTTATTTTATATATTTCTCATGTAACAGGCAGGAGGGAGAGCTATCCCTCACAAAAGGAAATTTGTGCCATGCTTTTAGGCAGAAAAGGAGAGGACAGAGAAGTCTTCCTGCATCTCTTCAGTTTTATCTCAATTGCCTTCAACTCAAAATAATCTATATCAAAATAATCTTTACGTATGAATTTATATATTCATAATATTGGAAATCCACATTAGTGGTTTTCGATTTTCAGAATTTACCTAGAGACAAAGGACAGTATACTTAATTGTATACACGCACACTGTAAACCTCGACAATGTAAAACTAAAGACTTCACTGACAAAATTGAAGATATAGGGTAGAAAGTAGAGGGACTGAACTATTTTGATTTCAAGATATGGTTCAAGAGTTATTGCCTAAATCCAGTAGTTTAATTAATAAAACAAATTACTGAAAAACAACAGCAACAGCAAAAAATAAAGTGGACTATTTGGAGTAGCATATTTTGATCCCCTTCACTGCTTTGCTAATAAATGTTTCCTTGGAAGAATTTGGTCTGAGATATGCTGCTATTATAACAAGCAAACAGAGTGGAGGTTTTATTGAAGGGAACTAGTAGTTTCCACTTGCCACTAGTCTAAAGGTTTAGTAGAGGTTGCCTAAAGTCATCAATACATGTGAATGGCTAAACTGTGTTGGAATAGCCATCTTTTTTGTATGCTGGGTGAAGGACAGTGTCTGATGTAGTCTACTCTATTAATGCTTTTTTGGGTCTTTAACTCATTATGACTTTAAAAACATTGAACAAATCTTACAATCTTTGATTGTTTTATAGAATTATATATGTGGGCTTTAATTTAAACAGAATAGCAACAAAATTGAATAACACAGACTTTCATTTTTAAAAACTATTCCTTTGGGGAGCTTCGAGCACAAATTACAAATACTAGCTTTTGATGAAGCCACCACTTCAAATGAAATGCATTTTAAATAAATATATAAATATAATGCTTATACACATACTTTACTAAGTTTTGAAATCTCCTCCCACACAAAAAAAAATCTCACTGTAATTGATTTATCATCCTATTCCATACAGTCTGAACAAAGGCAATTTTAAGAATAGCTGCTAAGAAATGCATCATAGAGCCTCCCCGGTGGCGCAGTGGTTGAGTGCTGGGTTGCGAAGCTGCCCACATCCTCTGCAGTGGCCTGGCTGCTCCCCGGCCACCAGAGGAGGGTCCCACATGGCGTGCAGACCTCTTCTGCCACCCACTGCTCCCCTCAGCAGTGTATTTCGGTCCTTCTGCCTTCTCTGCTTCCCGCTCTGGCTCTGGTGAATTCTCTCACCCTCCTGCGCTTCTGACTGTACTCAGTGCTTGTATAAATAAATAAATAATTCTTTAAAAAAAGAAAAAGAAATGCATCATATACTCATTTGGTGGTGTTCATATTTCAATACTGCCAACAAAATTCATCTGAAGAAATTATCAGCCTACAGAGTTCCTACATTGGCCATTTGTCATTAAAAGCATTCCACACAATGAATAGATATTGCCAGTTGTTAAGCAGCTTCAGGAACATTGCTTATTGAAATTTGTTGGAAATATGATTGAATATCTTTTAAGTAGAAGTTTATATGCAATAAGTAGTGCATTTTCAGACTGGTGAGATAATTGATAAAGGATAATGTTCTGTTTTGGACTCTAAACAAAAGGCAATCAATTAGTAGGACTGGTTTCTGAAAAAAAAAAAAAAAAAAAAAAAAAAAAAAAGAGTGCCTGGAAACTATCCTGCAGAAAAATCAGACCTTAGGCTGAAATATCTGTTTTTGCTTTGAAAAGACCTGTAACTTGGCATAAATGTGGCACAAAAGGATGTTAAGAACAGAATTCATTTTTGAGCCCACACACTCACCAGAGCCTGCTTTTTCCTGAGCTTAGTTTCTTTTCACAGCTTCACCTTTATCATGGGTTATATATCAGCTTCCTTCTGAGTTCACAGCCACATTCCTAAGAACCGTTAAGTTGTCCTCCCAGGCCTCCCTTGTGGCACAGCAAGTTGAGCTCAGCGCTGTGAAGCTGTCCACAGCCTCTGCGGCATGGGTTTGATTCCCAGTTGGCCAAGGAGATACCCATATGGTGCAGCAGACCTTTCCTGTCTCACCCGCTGCTCCCCTCAGCAGTGTCTTTGGTCCCTCTGCCTGTTCTGCGCCCTGCTCTGTGTCTAGTGAATCCTCTCACCCTCCCAGGCCTCTGACCTGTACTCCAGCTCTTGTATAAATAAATAAATCTTTAAAATAAAAACGTTTTTCCTCCCCAGCAAAGACTTTAAGTGATCAAAAGGGGGAAACTCTTTAACAGGATGTGTTGAGAATATTGTTGATGTCTGGGACTTGTACTTAGTACTATCCTGTAGGGCTACTGAACAAGGCTGTGTTTTTATTGGTAACCAGGATGAATGAACTTTGATGATAGTTCCTTAACATCAGAAGGTCAGCAGTTTTTTTCTGTAAAAGTCCAAATAGTAAATATTTTAGTCTCCGCGGGTCATATGAGCTCTGTCACACCATAACTCTGTCACAAATAACTCCAAAGCAGACACAGACAATACATCACTGAATGAGCAGTGTTGTGGACCCATAAAACTTTATTGACAAAAATGGGCAACTGGACCCTGCTGTACATCAAGGGACCAAAATCATGACTGATCAAGTTCCACACTGCACAATCTTAGATCTTGGATACATATTACAAAAATATTTCATGGGCAATGCAATTTAAACTTGAAGCTCCCTCTTTTTTCTCTATCTTATTCTCTGTGTTTCTGTCAGTGCTTTCTAACCTTTAATATATTGGATCTGATTAGATTGACCCATATAGGAAATGGACACTTTGTCAAGTTCCTGTGAACTGTTGTGTAATTGCTACACTAGCGCCAATACCAAGAGGAGAGACATATTTCTAACTCCCTTAATGGATGTCAGGTTATTGCTACCAGCCAAATATTCTGGTTTTTTCCTCTTTCAGCCCCAGAATCTTTAGACAATCAGAAGATAGAAAGTAAGTCAATTAAAAAAACAAAGCACTCCCTAAAACACATTGAACCCAAGGGAATATCAGATAGGAAAGTGACATCCATTGATTATATACAGTCATTCTCTTAACTAATGTCAAACAACATCTGTTCACTGCATTACTGACACTTCATCCCTCTAAAACAAACTATCTGATTCTTTTCACACGTGAGAATGTTCAGGCTGCATTCTGGCACATGACAATCACTTAAAAATCCTGTATCCAAGGCCCCACTCCAGACCACTTAAATCAGAATAATTTATGGGGGGTTGGGGACTACTCAGCTAATTCTAAGGTACAGTCAAAGTGGAGATACACAGTTGTAACTACACGAAATTCAAGTTAGTGGCCTGGAACAGCAGCACCTGGGAGCTCAGAACCACCGACTGTCTCATTCCAGACCAACTGAAGCAGAATCTGCATTTTAACAGCATTTCTAGGCAATTTGTATGCACATTAAATTGTAAAAGCCCTGCTCTGGTGGGTCTATGTCCTTTTGTCATCTCCTGTTTAATAGCATGCACACCAAGGAACAGTTGTGTTTGTTCTTAAATAATTACAATGATCTGGTTGTAATTGTAATTATGTAAACATATAACTGATGAATTACAAGTGCACAAAGAGAGTTGTTTCCATGAAAACAAAGTGGAATGTTTGGAAAGACATTAAAGGTGAATATAAAATTGCCTATGAAAAGAGGTGTGAGTAAAACTAAAAATTGGGGGAAATACAAGATTCTTTCTAAATATAATTTTCTTTCTAAATGTCTTTAATTTTTAAAATTTCACTTTTTTACTTTTTATTTATTCATTTTTATCAGGTTACATAGGTTTACAGCACTGTACAGGATTCAGGGAAATAGGTTCATACCTCCTCAGATGTATATCACCATGCCCCAATCCCTAACTGTCCTTAAAGTGTTGTGTCACTTCATTGTTGAAGGAAATAGAACAAACATTACTGAAATTTGTATGGAGACACAAAAGACCTCAACTAGTCCTGGAAATCATGAGGAACAAAGAATGGAGATATTATGCAGCCAGATTTCAAGCTATACTACAAAGCTATAATAATCAGAAACAGTATGGCATGGAAATAGAAACAGACACACAGTTCAATGAATAGAATTGATAGGCCAGAAATAAACTCACATATATAGACATTTTATTTATGATAAAGGAGCCAAGAGTTTACAGTGGAGAAAGGAAGTCTTTAATAGATGGTATTTGGAAAACTGGATATCCATATGCAATAGAATAAAACTAGAGCACTATCTAAAGGACTTTGAACACTTTGGTGGTGAGAAAACTATGGTGTCTACACCTGAAGGGAGAAATCCTATATTGTGAAAAAATAAACAAGGATATTTAAAAATTAAGAAAACAAACCATACACAAAAAATAATTAAAAGTGGAGTAAAGACTTGGATTAAGACCCCCAAACCACAAAATACATAGAAGAAAACATAAACCAAACACTAAGACATTGGCTTCAGTGATGACTTTGGTGACTCAGTTACAATGGCAAGGGAAAAATATTAAAAAATAAACAAATAGGACCACATTAAACAAAAAAGCTTCTGTACAATGAAATGAAATTTGGTTAGAATGTAAAGACACTCTACTGAGTGGGAAAGAATATTTGCATATCATATATCTGACAAGGAGCTAATATTCAAGATCTACAGAGAACTCCTGCAAATGAACAACTGTAAACAAATAACCCAATCCAAAAATGGGCAGATAATCTAAATAGGCACTTCTCCAAGGAAGACACACAGATGGCCAATAGGCACACCAAAAAAATACTCAGTGATGAGTTATCAGGGAAATGCAAATCAGAGCCACAATGAGATACCACCTCCCAGTTATGAGAATGGCCTATATCAAAAATACCAGTTTTGCCAAATGTGTAGAGAAAAAGGAACTCTCATTCACTGTTGGTGAAACTGTAGATTGGTTCAATTGCTATGGAAAGCAGTGTGGAGGTTTCTAAAAACATTGAAAATAGATCAACCATATAATCCAGTAATTCCATTCCTAGGTATCTAGCCAAAGAATACAAAAACACTAATTTGAAGGAGTATATGCACTTCTCTGTTCATTGCTATAGCCAGGCTATGGAAACAATCTAAGTGCCCAGTAACAGAAGTGTGGATAAAGATGTGTTGTGATTGATCAAAGAGTGTTAACAGTAGACACTTTCTATTCTGTGTGATCCAGAGCAATAGTGAATTAGTCCAAAAATCAATTGAGATGGGACATCACAACAGAATCACAACAGAATATACAACGGAATATTACTCAAGTAAGAAAAGATAAATTCTTGCCATTTTTGACAATGTGGATGGAACTGGAAGGCATTACTATGCTAAGTGAAGTAAGTCAGAAGAAGAAAAATACTGGATGATTTCACTTTTAGGTGGAGTATAAAGAAACAAAGCAGAGGAACAAACAAAAGCAGTGATGACAAACTCTAGAAATCTGACTGCAGAAGTGAGACTACCAGAGTAAGGAAGGGGATCAGGACCAAAGGTGTAAGGGGACTCAATGGATTTTTGGTGGAGGAATTTTGGTGCTTTGCTCGTGGGTGTGGTGTAGTAATTTACATTTAAAGAGCTGTGAACCTAAATCCCTAAATCATACATAATGTTGTAAATAATCTTATGTCCAAAAAAAGTGTATGTGCCATTTAACCTAAGTTGGTATATTCTGACCTTGAGTTTTGGATGCAGTTCATGCAAGAATTACTTGAAATTCCAATTGACAGATCCATTATCAAGGAACAGACCATGTAGAGTAACACAGGTTCACAAAGATTTTAGGTTAAACTATAAGAGATTCAAATTTTGTATGTGTGTGATGTCCCATCTCAATTGATTTTTGGACTAATTCACTACTGCTCTGGATCACATGGAATAGAAATCATCCACTGTTAACACTCTTTGATCAATCAGCCACTTTGCCCATGTCCTGTCCTTGTGCCCCAACAGGTCTTCTTCCATGGTAGTGATTTCTGGACTTTGGATTTCACTGACCAAAAAAAAAAAAAAAAAAAAAAAAAAGACTTATTTTGGAGAACTCATGTAGATTAGTCTATTTAGTAGGCAATTAAAGTGAAAAAATCAGCCCTATCATGTGCTTTCCAAGATATCAGAAAAGAAAGGACTTAAAAAAGTTAGAAGGACACAATCTCAGGATGCAAGAGATTTTTTTTTTAAATGTTTAGTGTTTTATTTTGCATAGAAGAACTGGGTTGTAGGTCAGAGGTGCAGGGAGTTAGAAGATTCACCAGACACAGAGTGGGGAGCAAAACAGGTAGATTTATTGGAATACACTTGTGAGGGGAGCAGCAGGTGAGACAGGAGAGGTCTGCTGTACCATAAGTGGGTTAGCTCCCTGGCCAGGGATCTAACTCAGGCAGTAGCAGTGATAGTGCTGAAACTTAATCCCTATGCCATCAGGTAGAACCTGAAAGAGATGTTTTCAAATGTCATTAAATTAGCTTTATGGAAATAAACTAATTTTAAAAAATGTGTCTCATTTTATTATGAGACACCATGGCTCTGATGACAAAACTTTGGAAACTCTTCTTCTGTATGGCACTACATAATGAAAGAATTATAGGATTGCTGAAGTTTACTCTTCAATGGGACTCAACCCTTATGCCCTCTCCTCACACAGTTAAATTTGTTCTCCTTTGTGCAATGGGTAGGTCTGTTAGCACTTACCTCACCCTTATATAGCTATTAGTTATCTATCTCTTGGTTCCTGGATTATGAATTGTGTCATCTTCATTATATATCTATTTCACATAACTCAGTACTTGATACATGGTAGTGAGGCAATACATTTGTAAAATGAATGAATGAATGAACACAATAGGTCTGCACTACATCCATGTCAAATGAAAAATGGAACTCATCTTAAAGAATACACTGCTCTTCTGCTTGAATACTTTTGCTGAAATGTCAACAATGTGGTAAATATGTCATTAATTAAGCATTGTGGAAATGATCATAATTGGCTGCATTTTTTTTTGATTACTTCTGTATTATAAATCCATTTACTGCAGTATATTTAATTAATATTGATTTTCAGACTAAGGGATTTCAGGATAATAAAAATATATTATTTTGTTACATTGTATTTTCATTAAATAGTTTTTGTAGCAAAGCTCAATTTTTTTATTAAGGCAATAAAAAGAAATATTAATTGGTACCAATCAATCCAAAAGATAAAAAGTTGAAAGTGTACTGTAAGACTTTCCTTTTTGCAGAACATAAGTGAGAGTTGTAAGGAAATTGAAGTTCTCTCTTCTTTTGAAAATAAGATATTGAAAGAATAATTAACATCTCATGTTGGCTTCTGGAAAATTTGTTCCCTGCTATATTTGAAATTAACTAATTTTCTTTTGTCTTTTTATTAAATTTCACTAAGTGATAATAATGCATATTCATTACAATACCCTTATCTATTTATAAACTTGCATTCTAGATGCCATATATGAAATTTGTTTTTTAAAATATATAATACACTCAGGACTGATACTCCCATTACCCTTATGTTTATCTTCTGTAATTCAGTTTTGTAATCTTTTGTAATTTAATCTTCTGTAACCCAGTGAATTCAAGATGTAATTTTGTAATTTACATTTTCATCTTGCTGATAATATTGCTATTAGTCTGTTAGCTAATGTGCTTTCATATGTAAAATTTACTTTTTTTTCAAGTTAAAAAATGAAAAAATATTGTCTCAAAATATAAAAATATGAAACTCTTTGGGAATTCAGGTGTCATTCTTGTGCAAGGGCCACTCTAGTCTTCTTTGTGTCATCCAGTTGTAAAATGTACCCTTTGGTTTGTTGTATGTTAGATGTGAGAGCTAAAATATTTCTCTTCTGCTGGTGTGTATCTATTGTATCCTGTGACTAGTTCCCTTTGCCACCGTAATGTAAAAGTGATTCCTGATGACCAGTGTAGCTACAGTGCAGAACCAGTCACCTGGTGCTTATAGAGACGTAGCTGTTTGATCTCCAGTGAGATTTACAGGATGGTCTGCTACTTTGACCTGTAGGGACTTTCAGTAGGGACATGTAGATACTTCGTGTGGGTAATGAAGTTCTTGGTACCTGAATACTCTCCCTTTTGTGTGAAGTTTAGAAGCACATTGACTGAACATTTTGGTTTTAATTGTTATGTTACTTTTGATTAGAAAAATCATTCTGAAAATGCAAGACTGACTGCTATTGTGGGTCATGACTCCCCATGCAGGAAGCCAGTGTCCTAGCACATAGGATATGTCGGACAGACAGTGCCACTCGCTTCTATGTTCAAAGCTCTCATTATGAAAGTATGACTTAGTGAATCAACTGATATGATGTCGGAGATAAACTGAGTTAGGAGCAGGCTGGTTTGTAACTTCAGTGAAGATAGAAATATCGACCATATAAACTGTCTGTCTGTTGCATGCCATCAGGGGGAGGTGCATGCCATGATGAGAGGAAGACAGGGATCCTAGCTCAGGACTATATTTGGCATTCTTGATGCATAAAGTACACTTAGAATTACAGCTGCTTAAAAAAAAGATTCAACATATTGAGGTTTTATAATGATCAAATATTCCCTCTGAAAGAAAACAGTATTTTAGTTTTTTATTTCATTTCATTTCTAGGATAATTGGCAGCACACAGGGGTTGAGGACACCCCATGTGAGAGGAGAGTTACATCAATTACTTGCATTATTTGCTCACACAGCATCTAAGCACACATACCAGTTGTTCTTAATACTCAGAAGATAAAAAAGGTAGAGAGAAGGTCCTGCTCACATTCTACTCTGGCTTGAATGTGGAGGTCTCTGATAGACAATAAGCAAATACATAAATTAATTTGTAAAACGTTTATAATTATAATTTGTGATTAGTTCTGAGAAGGAAATACAAACCTTTAAGGGGACTACTCTCTGGCAGAGATCTCTCTGACATTAGTGTGAGTCTTTCCCGGTGCTAAGTATGCCAGGACCAGATCAGCATCTGGGGTTTCTAGTGCTACCTCCCAGATGTTACAGAAGGGGCTCACCTGGCTAGGGCTTAGAGAGATAGCCAGAAGGCAAGCTGAACTTTCAAAATGTTCTTCTGTCATCTCTTTAAAGAGGCAAATTTGCATTTTCTAAGCCACTCACCATTTCTTGAAACTTTCCCCAATAATTGTTTCAAGTAGCCCAAGGGTAAACTGTCTATCAATGTTCTTATAATAGTCATAACAGTGCTCCACTGTCACATTAACGACTTTATGTACCACCAAGTTTAATGGAAAATGTGCCAATTCAAAAAATCAAAGAAATGTGAAAATGGGGTAGAGAAAATTACACTGTTACTATGGGGAGGGCATCTCTTTGGCAGTTGAAGAAAATCATTTAATAAAGTTATAAAACCCTAGTAAATATTGGACAGCTTTATGGAAATGCAATAAACTGCAGTCATCTATCAAAAAGCACTACAACTCATTTTGCTTTTATGGCACACAGCAAAATTATAATGCAGATGAGGACTAAATGACCTATAAATGTTAAACACATAGTTAAGTGTGCGATATGTCAGCCACAGCCTCTGTGGTTTTTTTGTGCAATATGTTCATGTGAAATGCAATTGTGAGGAGAAGCATCTGTCTTTGTCTAGGACAATGTATATTTTGGCACCTTTTCTGGGCCAGAAAGGTAGAATGAAAGCCATATCCATTTGCTTGAGGATAATTTGGTTAGATATCAAGAGAAATGAGCATGCATATGTCCTTGAATATAAATTTAACAAGGTAAATCCTGATAACACTGTTAGCCTGATACTGCTACAGCTTAGCCTGATCCAAAAAGTAATTGCATTTTTGTGTTGCATGCCATATCCTCTAGTTTGTGAGGAAACCATTTATTTTATTCACAAGATGTAACTATTGCTTTGTATTTTTCCAGACACCACTGTGAAGAATTGAGTTTGAAGGTGTTTTGAATTATGTGTCCTGGGATATAAAAGCTTTTCAATTCATAGGGAACATTTTATCCTACAAAGATATTGTTTTCTCCCCAGAATCTGGTCTAGATTTCCTGCAGAAGGAAACAGGACTGGACAGGTCTTTCAAAGGCACAGTTGGGAGGCATTTCCAGCTAAGAAAATGAATGTGAATGTATATAGTATTTTTACTGTGTAATCCAGCCATGCTCTCTGAGATTAGTATGGGGAGATACATTGCTTATTCATAAACTGGTGAAACAACCCAATGAAACAGTCCATCAATATCATTCTCAAAATGCAAAACGGCAGACTGACTGATGGCTTTAATTGAGTCAACCAATGAGCTAAAGCAAAGCCATCAATCTAGGAAGCCTTTGAGCCCCATTTTCATTTTTCATGATTCTTCCTCCTAGGTTTGGTACAAATATCTTAGTGACTGAAGGTTTCCACGCACTGTTTCTTTGGCTCCTATGCTTGAGGGGTTCTCAATTACTCTGCCTTCAATTTTTCATGATGGCTCTCACACTCTTGTCAGCACTGGTTTTTAGTAACATAGCTTGGTGCATTTTCCTAACTGTCCTTCAGTACTTTGTTGGATACTATACTTGCTGAAAGGCATCTAATTTGTCCAGAAGATGGTGAGAACAGTTTTGGTTTCAGATTGAAACCAAAAGCAGCATTCTGACTGATGTGTAATTAGGCCGACTTCTGTTGTGCCAGGATCAGTACTTGACTTAGGAAATAAGGAAAGAAAGGGAGTGAGAGAAGGACGTATGATGCTTTATGGGGAGACATTCTGGGATAGCAGAAAAAGAGATAAATGAAAATTTATGATAACTCTTCTAAAGAACACCACACTTAAGAGCCTACCCTGATGGTGCAGCAGTTGAGCGCTGGGTTGCGAAGCTGCCCGCAGCCTCTGCAGCGCCAGTTTGATCCCTGCCCACCAGGGAGGGTCCCACTTGGTGCGCAGACCTCTCCTGCCGTGCCCACTGCTCCCCTCAGCAGTGTATTTCGTCAGTCTGCCTGTTCTGTTCCCCGCTCTGGTGAATTCTCTCACCCTCCCGCGCTTCTGACTGTACCCAGTGCTTGTATAAATAAATAAATAAATCTTGGAAGAAAAAAAAAAAAAAAAAGAACGCCACACTTAACATTTTGGTGTATTTCCTTCCAATCTTTTTCTCCTCTATGTAAAAGATTTATATACTTTTATATAGATATGACAAATTATTTATAAGACTTAGTGTTCAGCTTATTTCATTTAACATAATTTAAATATAGTCCATATTATAATTCTTTTTCTTTATTAACATTGTGTTATTTTCTATGACATGTTCTATCATTAAAATGTAATTTTTTTATTATTCTTTAAAAGATTAGCATTGAAATTTTTTAGCTGTCATTCTTGATGTTCATTGCTTTTTCCTCTCCAGCTCAAGACTCTTTCCTCATAGATACCCCTAAGAGGGAATTTGTGAGTTAAGGTTAGAGATCAGTTTTGTTTATTGATACATATTGTCAAATTGTTTTCACTTCCTCCAGCAGAGTTCAAGGGTATCATTTTTTCTATAATGTCATCAACATTAGCTACTTTCATAAAGATAAAAGACAAAAATAAAAATTAGGCAGAAAATAACACTGTTTTGTTTGAAAATTGCATGTCTTTCATTCCCAGCAGTTGGATATTTTCCAGTAAGATGGCCAGCCGTTTGCTTATATTCCTTTTGTGGATTTTCTAAGCACATCCTTTTGAGATCCCTTCCCCTTGTTATTGTGAAATAAATATTGTACACACAGAAGAGAACATGAAACATATGCACAGTTTAAAGAATAATTACTCAGTGAACTCCCATGCCATCCTGACCCTAGTGAAGGAACAGCATGATAATGATGCCCCACTCCCCCCAGATCCACAGCCCTCCTTGACAGTTACCTTCTTTTCTGTGCCTTACTTTCTCATCCCCCACCTCCCATACTGGTAAACACAATCCTGACTTTTGATTAATCATTCCCTTGTTTTTCTTAGCATTATTACCAATACAGACATTCACAAATAACTGAGTTAAGTTGTGCCTGTTTTTGAACTTTATGTAAATGGAATCATACTCTGAACTAGTTTTGCTCAACATTGCATTTGTAGGATTCACTCATGTTGCTGGGTTGAGAGTGTATCATTGTATTTCACATATGTCACATTTACTTCAGCAATCTCAAACATGATAAAAAAATTCTTGTATATTTTTACTGTGTTTCAACATAAAGATAATTTAAACTGTTTTACATATTAAAACCCACTGGTGCTTTCTTTTACAATGTCTTTCATTTCTTTGAAACTTAGAAGGTGCTTCACTTCCTGGGTATTAATAAATATTTGCTTTTATTTTTAGCTCTCTCATGCCTTGATTTATTTTTGTTTGAAAAAAACTTTAATTCTTTAATCCATATATTTTTTTTTTGTGGTTTACGGTCTGATCCAGGTAACTATTTGTTGTGTGATCCTTTCTCTCTGCACCTCCCCAGCCTCCCATTTGTGCCTTCTCTGTGTGTAGGAGGGAAGAGGCAGAGCTGGATTTATGGATAAAGGGTTTTTTAAAAGCAGGTATGTATAGGTAGAGTGTTGAACAAAGGAGGAGTAATTTATTGTCTAATGGAGTCAAGGAAGTGATAATTGGCTTTGTTTTCTAGGACCAAGGGTGCCTTCTGGGGAAAGAGTTGGGAAGGGAATGAGGGTGTGTGAACATTTCAGGCAGAGAAAACTGACAGTGAAAAGTGGTTTGTGGTTATAAGTTTGAGCAACTCTGGAATCAGACAAATCCAATTCTTCAACTTATGAGCTCCAGGATTTCTGGCAATTTGCTTAACCCTTTGTGCCTTACTTGTCTATTAATTGGGAATAAATAGTTTCTATATTATCCGATTATCACAAGCAATTATAACACACGAAAGTAACATAGTTAGCATAGTGTTTGGTATATCCTAAGTACTCAAGTATTTGTTACTGGTCCTCCTGGGTGGTTCAGCGGGTTGAGCGCAGTGCTGTGAGGCTGTCTGCAGCCTCTGCAGAGCAGGTTCAATTCCCGGCCAGGCAGGGAGAATCCCACATGGTGTGGCAGACCTCTCCTGTCTTGCCTGCTGCTCCCCTCCGCAGTGCTTTTGGTCTTCTGCCTTTTCTGCTCCCTGCTCTGTCTCTGGTGAATCCTCTGACCTTCCTGCGCTTCTGGCCTGTACCCCAGTTTTTGTATAAAAAATCTTTTAAGACGAAATATTTGTTATTAATGTTATTTAAATGCTATATAGAACTCTATCCCCATTCTTACCATTAGGGGTATGGACACATGGCCGACAATAAATATGTATTGCTGAGTGATTGAATAAAGAACAGAAACTTGAACAATCATGGTATCTTCAAGAATTTGGAAGTAGGGCCTCCCCGGTAGTGCAACGGTTGAGCTCTGGGTTGCGAAGCTGCCCGCAGCCTCTGCAGCACCAGTTCGATCCCCGGCTGCTCCCTGGCCACTGTAGGAGGGTCCCGCATGGCGTGCAGACCTCTCCTGCCGCCCGCTGCTCCCCTCAGCAGTGTACTTTGGTCCTTCTGCCTGCTCTGCTCCCCGCTCTGGCTCTGGTGAATTCTCTCACCCTCCCGCGCTTCTGACTGTACCCAGTGCTTGTGTAAATAAATAAACAAACAAATAAATAAATAAATAAGAATTTGGAAGTAGTTTGTTATTGCTTGAATAATATTTGTAAGAAAGTGGAGTAGGGACTAAGTCATGTAGGAAAAGCCTGAAATACCATTCCAGGAAGCTTGATCTTTATCTTACACATAGTAGGATAGTGAGTTGTAAGTTTTGCAGCAGAAGGGTGATGGAGACCCAATAAAGAAAACATTTTCTGTATAGACATAGAGGTTAGTTGGCACTTTTGAGATCCCCAGACCTCAGTCCTTTGCTTCCTACAAAAGACTGGAAAGAAGATACTTTCATTATATCTTTTCCTGGAAATATTCAGAGGTGGAGAAACTGTGTCCCTAAGTACAACTTCAGACTTCACAAGGCCATGTTAAGTAAAGTCTTATGTAGAAACTTTTTTATTTCTTTTAAAAAATTTTTACCTCTAAATATTTATTTTTTTAAATAGATAACATTGGTTTACAACCCTATATGGTTCAGAAATATAGGATTCTACCTCTCCAGGTGTGTTACCATACCACACTTCACCACCACCTACCTATAGTCCTCCACCATAGCCCACTGTGCCCCCTCCCCCTCTGGTAGCCTTAGTGAATCTTCTTGATTACCAAAGCAACTCCCTATCTGTTTCTGGGGGCAATGTTGGCTAGTTGCCACAATATCCATGATCACTTCTTCTTTGGTAACTGAACCTGCAATTTTCATCTGGGCATTTGGCTATCTGGAATTTGGACTACATTTTCCAGCTTCCCTTTTGGCTCACCGTGACTATATGAGTAAACAATGGAATCTTAGCAGAATTATGTGCAATTCCAGAGTCTACTCTTGAAGGGAAGGGGAATGTCCCCCCTCCCCCACCCCATAGATGCAAACAAGATATCTGGAGCCTAGGCAGCCATTTTGGAGAATAAAGTGGTTACTATGCATTCATGGATGTAAAACTGCTTGCTAGCCACGCTTGTCTTCTCCCAGATTCCATTTATTTGAGGAATGTATTTCTACCATTGTTAGTCATGTCTGACATTTGCAGCTATACCTAATTTTTTTTTTTTTCTATCCCTTACCAAAAATTATCCTTTTTTGCCCAATTTACCTACTCTTCCTCCTTCCTTTCTGGTGACCATTGATTGATCTTGTAGTCTAAAAGTTTGTTTTTATGTTATTTAGCCCATCCATCTGTTTGTTTTCTCCATATCTATAACACATATGAGTGAAATCATACCGTATTTGTCTTTCTCCTTCTGACTTATTTCATATCCCCTCCAATTCCATTCATATTGCAAATAGCAGGATTTATCCTTTTTTTTTTTCAATTTTAATTTTATTCATGTTTTATTTTTTTTTAATATTAAATTTTATTTTTATATTCCCCCATACAATTGCAAACGCCCCATTCTGACCCCAATCCTTCCCCTCCCGCCCCCCACCCCCCAAAAAGTGTCTCTGGTTTTTTTTTAACAAATATCGATTCACATCTATTAGCTCTTAAACACTAAATGAGAAATATAATAAAAATATAAAAAAATCCCTTTCAGAGCCTCCCCCTGGAGGTGCAGCGGTTGAGTGATAGGCTGCAAAGCTGCACGCAGCCTCTGCAGTGCCAGTTCGATCCCTAGCCACCGGTGAGGGTCCCACGTGGCACGCAGACCTCTCCTGCAGCGCCCGCTGCACCCCTCAGCAGTGCATTTCATTAGTCTACCTGTTCTGTTCCCCGCTCTGGCTGGCTCTGGTGAATTCTCTCACCCTCCCACGCTTCTGACTGTACCCAGTGCTTATATAAATAAATAAATCTTAAAAAAAAAAATCCCTTTCAAATAACAAGCAAGAATTATTAATTAAATTTCTCCTTGACTTACAGTGTTAAATTCTGCAAAGAACTTTTATTTAGCCTTTCCACCCAGATCATTTTTTCTTGATTTATAGTGTTTTCTTTTGGCTTCTTGAGATGTTTCAGTGTTCCTCCCTTAGGTATTCCCCAGAATGGGATAAATTCTGTGTAGAATGGAGGATTGCATGGTGCTACTCTCAATGTAGCTTCATATTATTTCTTTTTTTCTTTTTTTAAAGATTTATTTTTATTTATTTATACAAGCACTGGGTACAGTCAGAAGAGCGGGAGGGTGAGAGAATTCACCAGAGCCAGAGCGGGATGCAGAGCAGGCAGAAGGACCGAAATACACTACTGAGGGGAGCAGCGGGCGGCAGGAGAGGTCTACGCGCCATGTGGGACCCTCCTCCGGTGGCCGGGGAGCAGCCGGGGATCGAACAGGCGCTGCAGAGGCTGCGGGCAGCTTCGCAACCCAGCATGCAACCACTGCACCACCGGGGAGGCCCTTCGTATTATTTCTTAATTCAAAAATGCTATTGAATCTTTCAGTTATTTTTCAAGTGAATGTTACAGCTAGGAAGAAGAAAAGTTTATACTTTTCCATGGCTAATTTGTTCATTTGTGATTTGTGAGTATTTGGTCAGAACTTGGTTCTTTGTGTATCCAGAGCCAGAATGCAATATCATTGTGGAGAGGGCCAGAGAGAAAGCTGCAAAGACTGGATAGGAAACTGATAGTTCTGCTTATTAGCTCTGGGTGTCTAAATCAATAAAGCGGGTTTTTAAAAGTGTGCATAAATTGATATTTTATTGCTTTGAGCAAAAATATGTTTTCATTTCGGTAAAAATTGCAATTCAGAAATGGGCTTGGAAAGTAAATACCAAATAAATGAACAGTAACTCAGAAAGGTAACCATTTATTTACTTATTCATTGCTTCAAAATGTAAGAAGAATCACAGGTTCTATTAGAACAGATCTCTTAGGTGAGTGAGTGGGAATTTTATGTTTTGTTTGCTAAGATCCTAGTCTTTTTCTGGATTGAATTGTTTATTTGTTTTATGTGCCCACTGGACAGGATTTTTTTTTTAAGCATCAGAATAAATACTGATTCACATTAATAGGTAAAAGAAAAAATGCTGAAGAGTCGAAGTAGTGTAGTAATAAAGACAGAGACTAAATTAAGAAATACCCAAATCAAAGCACATTTCTACAACTTACAAGGCCACTTGACCTTGACCAGTCTATTTGCCATCACTGAGTTTTAATTTTCTCATCTATAATATGGAAACAAGTAGTATTTTCTTCACAGTGTTGTTCTGATTATTTGTCTTTACTTCGGGGATACTGAAGTTACTAAAGAATATATGTCTCCCACAAAGCAACTGGCCATAAAGTACCTACTAATCATACTGTGCCTGGTGCTTAGTAAGCCCTCTCCAATTACTAGTCAATAAAGGGGAGGTAAATATGTGTACTCAATTGTATACATTCTATTTACATTCCCTTAGATTTTACTTCCTAAAAAATAGATGTTGTTGATGGCCTCTGGATAGCCATGTTGGTGAGTAAGGAATTGCTGATAGATCAAGGGATTGAGTATGAGGCAGGATTGAGTATAAGGGGAAGAGGAGGGAGAAAGAGACAGGGAGAGGAAGAGAGAGAGAGAATGGAAAAATCCCCACCAATTAAAGACTTCCAATTTGCTTTGGTGTTTTACTCACATAAGGAAATATAAACAGAGGCTCTGTTTGGGTTTTGACTTTTACAAGCTATCCTCCTGTTTCAGGTAACAGGTAGTCTATAGTTTTGACATTGGCTCTCTCCCCAAAGTAGATATAAACCCTCTCAGGTGCAGTATTATAGTGTTTAGATTTTTACTTATGTTTCTCAGCCAGGACAAACAAACCACAGAAGTTAAATGAAGATGACAGGTTGTGCATGAAGATGGTCTCCTTCACAGAAATAAGACATGTTATTCCCTCTCTCCCAAATTGATATCCCTGCCCCTCCCCACCACTTCATTTCACTCTGGTAGGAGAATCTGTGTGTATTTCTTTAAAAGTTACTTAAGACTGGTGTTAAGGTGATCCCTCTGATTACCCATCTGCTAAATTCAGCTGCAAAGCATGAGTCCTAGGTATTCACAATGTCAAAGCACACACATTTCACTAGGTACGCATTGATTGGGATTCATAGTAATGCTTTAGCTCAATGTCAGGTCTTATTAGGAAGGAAGCTTTGATTATTTGTGCCAACTTTTCCCTCACCTCAGTCTTACACCCTATGCAATGCTTAACAAAATGAAAGGAGATAATGTCTAAGGAAGAAAATTTTATTTTAAGGCAAAGCACTATGCACATGTCAGAATAATAATTTGCTGATTTGCCAAACTGTGAACCTACAACTTGCTCTCAAATGCAAAGACACATGGAAAAAAAGTTTTTAGAATTAAACTTTTTTTCCCTCCTTTTAAAAATTTATCTTGACAGTCATTTCACTGACAGCTTGTGCTCATTAATTTCTGACACTTGGTTCCTTTGGGTTCTCACTGAAAATTGGACTATCTCACTTCTGATTTGATAGTTCTAATTTCTCTGCACCTATATACTGGCATAGAACTCAAAGTTCTGATGTGTGAGATTATCATTCTACCTGAGCCGTGGATAGTGATGTGAATAAAAAAGAAAATAATTTAACATATGCTCTATTTTCATGGCTTTCTTTGAATTATTAAATATAGTTCATTTGTCCTTTTATCCACTGAAAAAACATTTAAGTCTATGTGCTCTGTGGTGGCCTCTCAATATTTAAGGGAAGATTATTTTCTTCACTTGATTATTCTTTCAGAATGAAAATGTATTCTTGTTGAAGACAAAAGAATTGAAATGGTGTACACTGTAATTTCTCATGGAATATGAATGACATATATGTCATAGACATGGGAAATGCTGACAGGGAGAGCTGGCAGTTATCTTGTACCGTGTGATATTTGAGATAGATGCCAAGATGGAGAACTGAACAAAGAAATGGAGAGACCAGGTTTTAATGACATTACCTGAGTGTCTGTATCAACCTTGTTCTAGCTTTGAGCTGTTAAGTACATGAGCCAGTACAGGTCGGTATGAGTTGGCTTTTCAATTTAGTAATGGTAGTTACTAATGGAAAGTAATGGAAGTACTGGAATAGTAATGAAAGCAACATAATAGCAATGGAAATTTACTAAAATAGTAGAGTGGGCGATGCTGTAGATTTTGATTTTAGCAAGGTATTTGGTTTGTTAAAATAGAATCATGGGCAAAAGGGTGACCTGTGGGTTGCTTAATATATACTCAAATCATCTTTGTGGAGAAGGAACAGTCTAGAATAGCCCTCTTTTGATATTTCACAAGTTATTAGAAGAAAATATAAATGAGCAAATTTGAACTCTTAAATATTTTGAAGACTATGCGCAGACATTGTATACCTAAATTCTAGGTAGGTGTGATGCATCATGATGGTCAATGATATAGTGAAAAAAAATGTCCAGGTGAAAGTTGGACATCAGAGAATAAGTGATAGTTCATATGTGACTGAGAAAGGGTAGGGGAAGGAGACCAAGGCCAGAAACACCGGAGGCAGCAGTATTGTTAAAACCACTCAGATGTGGGTTCAAATTCTACCTTTGTCGGGCCTCCTTGGTGGCACAGTGGTTGAGTGCTGGCCTGCAAATCTGCCTGTAGCCTCTGCAGTGCCGGCTTGATCCCCGGCTGGACAGTGAGGGTCCCACATGGCACGCAGACCTCTCCTGCTGCGCCCGCTGCTCCCCTCAGCAACGTATTTCATCGATCTGTCTGTTCTGCTCCCTGTTCTGGCTCTGGTGAATTCTCTCACCCTTCCGTGCTTCTGACTGTACCCAGTGCTTGTATAAATAAATAAATAAATCTTTAAAAAAAAATTCTACCTTTGTCAATGAGCAACTGAGCAACTCAAGGAAAGTTGCTCTAATCTCAGAACCTCTATTTCTCCCTGTGAAAAATGAACATAATGGTTCCTACCTACTGAGTTGTTTTGAGTGATGTAACCCATGTGAAGCTTTAGGCACATAGGGGATATTCAATATAGATGATTTATTTTACATATACCGTGAGCATCTTCCCCACTTTACTCTCATCCCCATCCTCCCCCTCTAGTAGCCTCAACATGGATAGAATTGAAAGGGATTATGCTAAGTGAACTAACAACAGGGAGAAAGACAAATATCAGATGATTTCATTCATGCATGGAATATAGAGAAACAAATGAAAGGAACAAAACTAAACAAAAAAAAAAAATCACTTAGGTAACTATTGGATCCAGTAAATACAGTGGTTCAATTCAATATTAGAGTCCACAGTGATGCTGTTTCTAAAACTGACATCTTAGATGCTTTAACAGAAGCAGAGTTACACAGCATGGATGTTATAAAGAAGCATGCAATGTGACCAAGGGCATCTTAGCTGAAAACAGTTTGAACTGCAGCACCTTGGTTGACATAATTATGTGGTTGAAACTGGTATTTCTTACAGATTTTCGGAATATTGGTCATTTGGGTGCTTAATTTTAAGCCAATTGATCTTACTTTGCCTTGATTTTTATAGTGAGGCATTGGAATAATTTCATGTTAGTATTTGAATTCTTTGTGATATTGAAGCATTTTTTTCATATTAAAAATATGAACTTGGTGTAGAAAAGTTAAAAAATACTGGGAAGCAAAAGAACCAAAACAAACAAACAAAAAACCCATAAAACAAAACACCAAAACCCATGATTTCTCCTATCAGTATCACTGTTATTATCACAGGCTATCGCTGTTCCAGGTACCGTCCTCTGTGGAAAAGGACTATTTAACAAGGAGTGAGTTCTCCATTCAGAAGTTTTTAAGCAGAAATATGGAAATCTGTCTATGTGTCATATAGAAATTTATTGTATGGCATGAAGGCTGTATTTTACCATGTCAACAATTTTTCCCCTTTGGAATGCTAAGAAAGAAATCCAATAAATCCCATTAAGATGCTCACTTGTTTATTGTTCATGTGAATTGCATTTATAGGATTCAGCTGAAAAAAAGAACTTTTGGAAATTTCGGCTCTGATTTGGAAGCCACTCTGTTGTTTTCCAAGGCATTGGCTCTGATGCCTATATTTGATTTCTGTGCTTGAGTAAATCCACCCACATGTCAGACTGAACCCTAGTGCGTTTGACATTTTCCCTTTTGAACAGCATCCAGCATAATAGAGCTTACTGGAAAAAATCTACAAAGTGTGACTCAGCCAGTCATGCAAGCATGTCTGTGGAATTCTTTATTTTGTTTCTCAAAATGAAAGTGGATCATATTATTTAAGGATAAACAAATCTGAAAGTGTTTCCAGTAACATCTTTTTATGCATAGGCGGCTGAGGATTAACTAAAAATTCTTGTGTAAGATCTTGCTTCACAACTGAATAGTTCACTAAATACAGTTTTATTGAAATAGAATCCAACTTCTAATATTCTCCAACTGAAAGTGGATGGTGAAGCCCAAGAGGAGGATCCATGCTTTCTTTTTTCTTCAAGATGTCCCTAAATTATCTACTATACAGTGCCAGCCACACTGTACACCTTTAGTGCTGTCTAAATCAAACTATGTGAGGTAGAGTTACAGCTTATGAAAAGTCATGTACATGACCTAACCTGATCTTGGTTCTTCTGCCTTCATTTTCTGATAAATTTCAAGAAAACTTCTCAAGTACATGTATTGTTGATACTCATAATTTGAAATTTATTTTCATTTAAAATTTTTTTTAATTTATTTTTGCATAGAAGAACTGGGATGTAGGCCAATGGTGCATGGGGCAAGAGGATTCACCAGAGACAGAGTGGGGAGCAGAACATGAGGATATACTGAAATACACTGCTGAGGGGAGCGGCAGGTGAGACAGGAGAGGTCTGCTGTGCCATCTGTGGGTTAGCTCCCTGACTTACTCCTAGGCCACCAAAGAGGCCCTTTTTGTACAGTGTATGCCTTCTCCTCTCAGGTATAGTCCCTGTAAAATTCCCACAACCAATTCACCTGTGCACCATCACCATAGTCCTTTGTGCTCTTCCCTCCATTGTTTTGATCCATCCCCCTCCCTTGTTCCTACAGAATGTCTCTGATTTATAGTTGCCTGTTAATTTTGTTTTTTAATTTATTATAATTGTTTTTTTCCTGATCCCTTATTTGGTTCCCCTACATTCCTCCTGTAAGTGAAACCATCTGATATTTTTTTTCTTTCTGGCTTACTTCACTGAGCATAATCCTTTCCAGCTCCATCCATGTTGCTGCAAATGGCATGAGTTTATTTTTTTGATTGCTGAGTAATATTCCATTGTGTATATATGTACCACATCTTCTTTATCCAGCCATCTACTTGTGGGCATTTGGGTTATTTCCATCTCTAACCTATTGTAAATAGTGCTGCAATAAACATAGGGGGAGCAGGTGTCCTTTTGAATTATGTTTTTGGGTCTTTTGTGTCAATTCCTAGGAGTGGAATTGCTGGGTCATATGGAAGCTCCATTTTTAGTAGTTTGAAGACCCTCCACACAACTTTTCCATAGTGGTTGGACCAGTTTGCACTCCCACCAGCAATGTAGGAGAGTTCCTATTTCTCCAATTCCTAATCAACACTTGTTGTTTCCTGATTTTTTTTTTTTTTTTTTTTTAATATGTGCCATTCTCACTGGTATAAGGTGGTATCTCATTGTGGTTTTGATTTGCATTTCCCTGATTACAAGTGGTGTTGAACATCTTTTCATATACCTGTTGGCCATTTACAGTTCCTCTTTGGAGAAGTGTCTTTTTACTCTTCTGCCCATTTTTTGTCTGGAATGTTTACTTTTTAAGAAGCTATATTTTGAATAGCTTTTTAGAATTGCCAGTGGAGTTTGATTAGATATATATATATATATTTCCACTGGAGAGGTTCATTAAACAAGATGTTTTTGTGATTAGGCAAGAATTTCTAGAAGTTACCAATAGTAGTCATGATATGAACAGTATAAAAAGGAAGGGACAGCAAGATTATAAAGCTTGAAGTAGAAACAGGACATTGGAATGGAGAAAGAAGTAAGCTCTTTGGTTATTAAATAATAACAGTTGTGAAAGATATTGAGCATCAACT
The DNA here is from genome assembly GCF_014898055.3 of Talpa occidentalis. Lineage (NCBI taxonomy): Eukaryota > Metazoa > Chordata > Mammalia > Eulipotyphla > Talpidae > Talpa > Talpa occidentalis. Next base: position 30,971,729 of record NW_023601653.1, read on the forward strand.
ATTGAATGTTGGGAGCACTAGGTGAGTACTGCCCAACAGGCACATTGCCAATTACAGCAACCCGACAAGCCAGGAATTTGCAGCTCCATCATATACACAAATGAATCAGGGCACAGAAGAGTGAAGGGTCCTGTCACTGTTGGTAGAGCTGAGATTCGTAGTTTGTCTACCACCATGGTCACTTTCCCCCACTACACCATGATGTGTCAGGTGTGGCATAAATTGAACCAGGAAAAAAATATGTAATGAGAAGTGAAAGATATTAAATAGAAATAAGGGGTTTTTATGTGAACATATTTATTTGAGTTTATTTAAGAAACTGATGTTAACAAAAAGAGAATTGAGTGGAACAGGCAAAGTCTAAGACAGAGAAAGTACTACCCATCTTGGTGACTGGCAAGGTGCTAGCACCAAACACTGCATGTCCTCTCTCTCCCATTTATTTGATCTACCAGCTATTTTCCTCCTTAAAACTCTCTAGAGTATACTTGTCTTTGACAGGGCCATCAACAGTGCCCCTCTCTATATAGTGATTTTGTAAGAATAACAAAATGGTACCAAGTCTGACAGGTGAATGAAGAGCCTCCCTTTCCCCTGCTGCTGTACTGTAATACTTGGCCAGTGGACCACAGTTGAATTTTCAGCAACCATTCCCCTCTTGGACAAATGCTTTGTGCAGGCATCACCTGCAAGACATACCTGGTGGTTTTGGCCTTACTCTTTGTCAACACCATTATGTCCACCAAGATTCAAGTCACTATCATTTCTCCCCTGCAGTGCTTTTTTAATTCTCCCTACCTTCAATCTTATTTTCCTCCTGTACTTTCTCCACACAGCAGCTATTTTGCTCTCTGGAATACAGCTCTAACCATGTCATCCCAACAGCCACCCTACAATATGTTCCCTTTCATTCTCAGTATGGAGTCCAGACTCTCATAATGAGCACCCCAGGCTTACCCGACTCTGCTGGCTTTCTCTTCCCCTCCCTTCTCTCTCATTCTTGCCTCCCAATCTCTTGTAGTTTAGATGGAATACACTACTTTATCTCTGGTCTCTGGTATCTCTGTGCCTTGAAGATTTTTTTTTTAAGATTTATTTATTTATTTATTTATACAAGCACTGGGTACAGTCAGAAGCGCGGGAGGGTGAGAGAATTCACCAGAGCCAGAGTGGGGAGCAGAGCAGGCGAAGGACCGAAGTACACTGCTGAGGGGAGCAGTGGGTGCAGCAGGAGAGGTCTGCGCGCCATGCGGGACCCTCCTCCAGTGGCCGGGGAGCAGCCGGGGTTCGTACCGCCACTGCAGAGGCCACGGGCAGCTTCGCAACCCAGTGCTCAATTGATGTGCCACCGGGGAGGCCCTGAAGATTGTTTTTTTAAAAAAAAGATTCATTTATTTATGCATACAAGAACTGGGGTACAGGCTAGTGTTGTGGGGGTGTGTGTGTGAGAGAGAATTCACCAGAGACAGTGGGGAGCAAAACCAGCAGATCTACTGAAATACACTGCTGGGAAGCAGTGGGCAAGTCAGAGAAGTTCTGCTGGCCACCTGGGGGATCAAACCCATGCTGCAGAGGCTGTGGATCGCTACATAGTACTGTGCTTATCCCCTTGTGCCACCAGGGAGGCCCCGAAGATTGTTTTTATTCCTAACTTGGGACCATTTTTGTGGCAAATTTCTATTTGTCCTTCAAAACTGACTCAGACTGCCTTTGGGAAGACTTTTGTCCTTGAGTCTGATCTCTGTGTCCTTCTGTTCACACAGTACCTTTACTCACCCTGAACTGTAACTATTAAAACAATGTCTTATAATTTTCTGCCTCTGCTTTTTTCAAAAGTCTGTTTACTTCTCTGGGATAACTATAATATCTACTAACTAGTCGTCCCGGGACCTACCACTATACATATTTCAGCTGTCAGCAGGGAACATGATTTACTACTGGGTGGAAGCAAAATCTTTCAGTTAACAGTTGAGAAAATATGAAGGTGGGGATGGGGAAATAGAGTAGAAAGTCATCCTCTTTAGGGATTTAAGAAGTTTATTGCCTGTAACAACTTCTCCAAAAGGTTGATCTGTAAACTTCCCCTTCTTTCTTATTCTGGGAAGGAACTGGAATTTGGCCTATTTTCTCATATCGGCTTCAGTGGTATAAAATGACTCTATAGGAAGATATCAATTAAGCAAAGTGCAAGCCACTAGAAATAGCTCTGATAGTGTTATTTCAAAAAGGGATCTGCATTGGAAGTGAATCTTTTTGTTTCATACAGCCATAAAGTCTGGAGATGTAACTGGAGGGAGGCCTATAGGTGAGGTGTTTGTTGATATTTAAATACCTAATTTTGTCATTTCCACATCTTTCTTTTAGTGGAAGAATTATTGCCTACAGCAGAGTACTGAGTCCTTGCAGTGATTCATTTAGCTTCTCAGAGCCAGAAGATACTATTCCCCCACCTTCCCAGGAATAAGTGGAAACAGTGTCTGTTAAATTATTAACCCTCAAATCCTCCATGATTCCTTTCTTATCTCTGTAGTCCCAGGATAATCCTTTCACGTGTTTAAAACTGATCCTTCTGTCCTTCTAAGGAGAGAAATCAGCAGCCTGAAACTGAGCAGAAGTAACTGCCTTTTGTCTTCTGCAAAGCCTTTGCCAACAAAGTGACATGTGGGATGATAGAAGAATAGCAGCCGTGGGGACACAGGCAACACAGCATTTTGTTCAGGTCTTATATCTTTGCTTCATATTTCATAACTTAGAGTTCCTTTTCTTTTGGACCATGCATGTTTTATCTCACTTAGGTCAACAAACTTTTTCTGTGAAGAGACAGTCAATATTTTAGGATTTGCTGACCATAACATTCTCTGTTGTAAGTACTCAACTCTGCTATTTTAATGTAAAAGTACCATAGACAATAAGTAAATGCACCTGGTGTGTTCTAATAAAACTGTATTTATGGACTGAAATTTGAACTTCACATAATTTCTTGTGTTGGAAAATATCATTCCTCCCTTGATGATTTCCCCAATCATTTAGAATTGTAAAAAGCATTCTTACCTCACAGATTATATAAAAACAGGTGGTGAACTGGATTTGCCTGTGGCCTGTAATTTGCTCTCCCCAGCATTAGTATTGCACTTGTGCTTTGAGCCAGTGTATTCAGAGCTTAAATGTACACATGAATCATCTGGAAGTTTCATTAAAATGCAGATGCAGTTGTGAAATGCTGCATTTCTAGCCTGCTGACAGGTGATCTATGGACCCTCCCTTGAGTAGCAAGGCTTTCACAGGTCACATGGTTGGATCCATCCGTGGAAGAGATGCGATCTAAACTAGAGAGAGACCAGGCAAGTGTGGCTGGAGGGTGGGAAAGTCAGGTGGTGGGCAGGACTGGCTGCTGGCTGATAGGACTTTGCAGCTGAGAGGTGGCAGAAGTTAAGGTGAAGTCAATGTCAATGTTTTGTTGGTCAATGGTACTGTTCGCAAAAATCTGGTAATCTTATCGAGCCAGGCACACAGTAGTGTTTGATAAGTATTCACTGGAGAAATAGACAGGGAGAAGATCAGATTAGCTTGGAAGGGGGTGGGAAAGACAGTGACCTCAACCTAGGATAGTTTGAAATTTACTGCAGAAACCAGGAGAAATTAGCAAAACCAAGTGATGTGTTGAAGGCAGAAGCTGAGTGATACCTGCTGGTCTCAGAATGGGTTTTTCTCCATGAGCTGAGAGCGAGAGCTACACTGATAACACTACCAACTAGGAAGAGCATAAACTATGGAAAACTTCCTTTTCTTAATGATCAAACTTGGTGGGGTGCAGGGGAGCATGTGTTACATTACAAGTGTTCTTATAGAAACATTTGACTTTATTCTTATTTTACAATAGGGCTTTTGTTATAAAAAGTCATCTAAAAGTTGGAATTTGCTTGCAAACATTTTAAAGCTCAGGCCTGGGAATCAACTTAGTGTGAAAATTATACCATAAGGCTTGTTGCCTCTGGTTTAATCCTCCCTTATGTCTAATTCAGTTTGTTCTTCTACTAAAGACACTAAATAGCTTTCATATATCAAAAGAATTGGTTTTTAAATGATATCATGTAATACTATCTTGGATGAAGCAATGTTTGTTCCCTGGGTTTTTTTTTTTTTTTTTTGTTCGTTCGTTTTACTTTAATCTTTGCAAACACAGATGAAAAAGAATTTTCCTCAACTTGCTGATGACCTGTCATTGGCTGTAATAACCCCTCCCCAATATACCCAATGGTGTTCAGTTCACTACCTCCTACGTCTCTCTCTGTCTCTAGTCTTTCCCCGTTTTAATCAGTTTTATACACTATTGCTCAATTAATATTTCAGAAACATGTGTTCAGTCTTCTCTATGGCTCTTTATGGTTTACAAATAACTTTTAGATTCTTCCATGTGCTTTTCCGTATGCACATCTGATTTCTATATACATTTCCAGAAGATTTCCTGTTACTCACTTTTACCCATCCCAATTGATGAACAAATTGCATTCCCTTTTTCCTTATAGGTCTTGTCCTTTCTTGTCCCTGGGCCGTTGTGAATGTTGTTTCACTACCCCGCTGTTACCACATACCTCTGAACTCATAGTCCTTTGAGGTCCAGGTTAAACTTTCCCTTTTCAGTGAAGCCTTTCTGATTTCTATGTTGGAAATTTTTTTTTCTTTTTTGAATATCAAACTTTCTTTATTTGCACAATCAGGTGTAACAGAAAGGAAATATATTTCTAGAATATAAGGTCAGGCAGGACAAAGTACCTTTGAGGTTGAAACATCTGAGTCACAGAATTTCTAGAAAACAGGTGGGTAACCAGGGTACCTCTGTGTTAGCCAGGGTGTCTTGATAAGAGCTGAACAAAGAATAATTTTTCCTCAGTGCCTAGACAAATGCCAAAATTTTAATAGGTATGCAAGAAATATTCAGTGAATGAAGATATATGTCTACTCAAATTCAAGGGAATCAGTGCATGTGAATGCCTACGACAAGATAGGTACCTAATATGTTAACTTCCTTTCCTTTCAATCTCTTTTTTATGGAAGTTATAAATTTCAAATGTATCTATTTCAATTGTACTTGAATGCTAGTGGGAGAAGGAAGAGAAATAAATCTATGCAACACCTCCTGTCTGTCAGTTACTTGCATTGGGTGCTTTATATTCACATCTCATTTTTATTTTCCATGAGTTCTATAAGTTAGGTGTTATTCTTTTCATTTAGTCTATAGTCTCACCTAACACCTATAAGTTAGGTGTTATTCTTTTCATTTTGTGGATGAAAAGAAGCTTGTCCAAGGTCTAATAAGTGGCAGTCTCTCTGACTCCAAAACTCATGTCCTTAGCAGCCATATGTATTTGTGTTATAAATTTCAAAATTACAAAGCAGGATGCAAAACCATATTTACCTGACTTGAAAGACCTACATGCATGCCACTGTATTGTGATACCTCTCATGCCATTCATAGCAGTACTTAATGAATGAATTCTAAATAAATACATAAATACATTTAAAGTAGATGATTAAATTTGAAAATACATTGAGTGAATGACTTATGGGAAAAAAAGCTAATGTGTTAAAGAACTAAGATTCAGAGTAAGCCACTTTTCTACTAGAGAATCTTGAGATTGGAGTGATGCCAATTGGCATGGATGCACCAAATGCTTTTGCTCAAAGGACAGGTTAGCTACAAAATGGCAATAAGCCGCAGCTGACAACTAGTCCCTTGTTGCCTTGTGCAAGTCAAGAAGTTCAGCAGCCATCTTTGAAACCAGCACTCTTAATTAAAACGTCTGTCATGCCATTTTAGAATCTCTGGTACACATGACCTCAGGCTGGAAAAACAACAGTTGAAATGTAGAGCTGTCATCCACAGCAGATTCCAGGTCAGGGTAATACCAGCGCCAATGGAAAATTTGAATTTGAAAGGCTTTCTGACCCACAGTGTCAAGCTACTCAAATACCAAAATTATCAAGTTAGGTGTAGAGGAACTTTCAGATGAAAACTCCCAAGAACTATGTTATTTACCAGCTGTCAAGATGAGTTATCACACCATCTAGACAAATAAATTTTGCCATCAAAACTGTCTCCTGAAATCTTGAGGGCTGTGTGCCCCTCTGTCAATGAATGACCTTGGGAAGTTTCTTCACCTCCCTAAAAATAGGGACAACAGCTTTTGCTTATCAATTGGTTTTAAAGATAAAAAACAAAAAGGCATCTGTAGCATTTAGCACTATGTTCAATAAGAATTAATTTTTTAAATTAAAAACCTTGTTTATTTGATGTAAGATCTCAGTGGAACCTACATATAAGCGTTTAACATGTTTAGAGAGGGAGAGAGTGGAGAATATGAAATTGAGATCAAGTTAAGGAAGTTAGGCTTTGCCATAGTGGATGTTTATATTGATTCAGGATGAGATTTAGCTTAAAGAATATGAGAGGGACAAGGGAACTAGAGAAATATAGAAAACATGGACTGAGGAGGCCAGGCTTGATGGAACAGCAAATGAAGACTGGAGGCTGATACTTAGAAACTATGGCTCAGAAGAGAGAGGGCACACGCATTCTTAGACTTCTCATTGCCCCATGTGTCATATCCAGGTAGATGCAAACCTGGAACATTCTTCAATGCTTTCTTTTTATCTCTCCAGCCATTCTTAACCACTTATGTGTGATGTAAGAATGGTTTGTGAAACCCATTTGTTCAGAATATTCTCCTCTAATTTTTCCTTTTTTTAAAAAAAAGATTTATTTATTTATTTATACAAGAACCAGGGTACAGTCCAGATGCGCTGGAGGGTGAGAGGATTCACCAGAGACAGAGCAGGGAACAGAACAGGCAGACTGATGAAGTACACTGCTGAGGGCAGCAGCGGGCGAGACAGGAGAGGTCTGCTGTGCCATGTGGGACCCTCACCGGCCGGCCGGGGTCGAACCTGCGCTGCAGAGGCTGCAGGCAGCTTTGCAGCCCAGCGCTCAACTGCTGCGCCACCAGGGGAGGCCCTCCTCTAATTTTTCTTAAGAGTAAGTTTTTGTTAGGAACTATAGAGTTGAGCCATAATAAACAAATTCCTCACAGTATGAGTGAGGTTGAAACATCTGAGTCGCAGAAGTTCCAGAAAACAGGTGGGTAACAAGGGTACCTCTGTGTTAGCCAGGGTGTCTTAATAAGAGCTGAGCGAAGGATATTTTTTCCTTCAGAGACATATGGCTTTTATTTGGGGCATTCACCACCCCAGGATTCACTAGAACTTTATAGAAAAGAAAGTAATGATGCTTTGGCCACAGATGAATGGAAATTACTTGGTGATGTCAAATCCTTAAGGGCAGCAAGAAAGAGCTTCACGAGTCATTTTGCCATTAAAAACAAAAGAACACCCAAATGATCAGGGCAAGTACTGTGCATTAAATCTGAGTTTTTACTCCTTATAACTTGTTGCTGATATTTTGTTCCTTCTAAGTTCCTGTGTGTATAGGATGTAGAAATTTGGAACATAATTGACTTAAGTTACTTTTATTGCACTTTGTATAAAGAGCACTTACAGTGTGTCCAAAGCAATTCTAAGTCTTAGAATTGTTTCTATGTTAACTCATTCATTCTTTTATATTCCTATGAGATAGCTATATTGTCATTACCTCCACTTTGCAGATAAAGAAATTGATGCAGCATAATATGTCCATGTTAAAATAGTACTTAGTGGAATTGAAATTTTGAACCTAGAAAGTTTGGCTTTGGAGTCCATGCTTGAAACCTGAGTAACTAAAGTTTATTGTAGAGTAGAAACTCCAAGGATGTTTGTTAAAATGTAGAATCATAGGCTGTACTCTCAGAGAATCTGACTTAAAAGCCTGGGAAGGACTTGGGTATTTGCATTTTTAATAAGTGTTCCATATGCTTATGATATTGGTGTTCCTCAATCATACTTAAAGACTATTTTAAAAACATTAGTCTACCTTTGCTTCTGTTGTTGAAAATTTGTTTGTCCCTGCTTCCTACTACCCCAGTGTACTGTTCAATGAAAAGAAAAAATAATGACATTTTGAAGGTTATCTATTTATCTGTCTATCTATAGACAGTTTTAAAACTTGTATGTGATACCAAATATTTCTTTGGACTTAATTTTCAGCCATTTGTTTCTGTGCCTCCATGAGTCCATTTGGAAATTTGTAACGTCTCTAAAAGGAGACAATCCTCTGTCTGCACTTTTGTTACTGGGTCTTTTTGCAGCCAAAAGCTGATATTTTTGTAGTACTGGAGTTGGAATCACCAACTGATGTCATGTATTCATAAATTTCTAGTGGTCATTAAATGCCTGTGATTATGTTTTCAGAATGTGATCTGATTATGGCATCTTTCCATTCACTCAAAAGTGTCTACAGTTTCTTTTGAGTTTGACTGTACTTTTGTACACTCTCTACCATGTCTTACACAATTGTGAGGACAAGATGTGTTGCTGGAATAGAGTGAATCCTGAAGACAATGTGAAAGTGATCAATTGAAAGTCATTCTTTGAAATCTAATTTTTTCTCCCTGGAATAAAAGGAGTATCTGTTTTTTGAGCTCAACCCTGTCAAAATTTGGGTATTCAGAAGGGACATGTTTTTCAAGTAAAAATAAAACTCCCAGTCACTCGATAGAAAAAATATTTAACCAGAAAATCTTCATTCATTACAATTTAATCCTTTAATTGACAAATTTCTAGAAAACCTTGTCCTCTCCCTTAAGATTCCCCTTTACCTATGATGGAGGACAGCTTTCATGGGCCAACTCCAGCCCTCCTTCTTAATTGTAACTAAGTGGAGCTTTTGCGTTAAAATTATAGAAAAGGAAATGAGATTAGTTAGACACTAAAGCAAAGATATATTAAAAAGTGTGGGAGAAGCTCAGAATGTCCAGTGCAACAAGGGAAGCAAAAAAAGGGGAAAAGGAAAGAGAAACTTTGAGTGAAATGTGAATTCCTTTTCATATTTTCCAATGAACTCACCAATCCCACGTTATATACAAACTCTCCTCAGAAGCAGCCTTTCTATTGTTACCTTTTCCCATATAACCTTATTCCAGAATATTCTGCACATCTGGGCTTAAATATTGAAGAAGGGTCACTCAGTTTCCCACATTTTCCAACTACAGCTTTGTACTGTCTTAGGGAAACTAGCTTATAAACTTTCCTTTAAGAGTACCATTGTTTTTCATTTGTTCCTCCTCCTTTGGTTGAGAGTACAGGGCAGAAACAGGTTTCAAAAAGAAATAGTGGACTTCCAGTTTTAGCCAACATGGAGAAACTGGGACCAAATTTATTCCCCTCCACCACCAAAACAATGGGGAAAATAAAAAAGGTATATGAAACAAAGGTTATTAAGGCATTGGAGATCAATCAATGAGGGACGATGACCCAAAAAGGGGGGGCAAACAGGGTAAGCTCTATATTTGCCCCAACTTCTTTGAATGAGTTTCCAGGTTGCTGTGCAGGGAGGGGGAATGCAGGTGGGGATTATGGACTGTGTGGGTTGAGGAAGTAGATCTGAGAGGCTGAAGAATCAAGGCCATTAGAGTTTTCAGTATAGAGTTCTGTAGAGAAGCAGCTACCAAGGAGAGAATCTCAGAGATCTGCTGAGAGGATCCTTCTAGTTTTAAGCAAAATGTTAATGAGCAGAGTATGTGAGAAAACTACATTTGGCTGTGGGTAAAACTTCCCAGAAAGATTAGAAGGGAAAGTTCCAGGAACTCACATAGGTCTGGGAATAATACCTGTTCCTACCAGTCAAATTGAAACACTTATAATTTATGGGACATTAGATAGAGTACTCAGAAAGATATTAACTCAATGGTAGGGAATAATTAGCTCTGGACTAAATGCTGCTCTGGTCCTGCCTAATGAATCTTAAAAATAGTACTTGAAAGCGCCAGACTATTTCTACAAAATATAACTGTCTCTAAGAATAGAACTCAAAAAATATTTATAGGAATGCAAAAATATTCAGCACCCACCAAAAAAAATTTCAAATGTCTGGCATGTATTAAGAAGTTACAAGAAATGCAACAAATAGATATGACCCATAATGAGGACAACAGGAACTGGCACAGATATTATAATTATTAGACAAAGACATTAAAAAATTATACATGTATTTCAGAGTCTGAGAAATAGAAAATGGTATTAATAGAGATCTGAAAGATAAACTAAAACTGCAGACCTGAAAACCACAATATCTCAGATGAAAAATATGCTGTATAGATTTAACAGCAGATTAGGCATGGCAAAAGAAAAGATGGGTGAACAGGAAGACGCTGCTATAGAAAGTATCCAGAATAAAATACAGTGGCAAAAACAGAGTGTAAGTGAACTGTGGGACAACTCCAAGAAGTTGAGATGATCTTTCATTTATATATTAGAATTGTTAAAACAGATAGATTGAATATGTTACATGTTAGTGGTTTGTTTAAAAAGCATATGATCTAGCCGTTTCACTCCTATGAATTTGCCTAAGAGAAATGAAATTATATGTCTATACAAAATTTCTATATAAATGTTTGTAGTTTTATCTGTAATAATCTAACTGGAAACAATACAAATGTCTACCAACAGATGATGGATGGTATATCCATGTAATGTAATATATATCCAGAAAATGAATACTTCTTAGTAAAAAGGAAAGAAACTGGACAAAAAGAACATACTGTATGATTCCATTTATTTAAAATTCCAGAATACACAAAGTAATATCTATGTTGTGAATGGAGGAAGACCAATGATTACCTGAGTTGAAGGCAGAAGTGAAGGTAGCAGTTAAGGATGATAGTGAGAAATTAAAGAAGGACACAGGACACTTTTGAGGAATGGGCATATGAGTTTGCTTGGTTGTATTGATAGTTTTGTGGGTGTAAACCTCTGTCACAATTTAACAGGTTTTATGTTTTGACCATGTGTCATTTATTGCATGCAGTTATGGATATATATATATAAGTATTATATACACATAAGTCTATATATAAGCTATTAAAAAGACAAGTATATTTTTAAAGTAGGAATCATGTGTTTTATATAGAAAACTCTGGAATCGCTTAAAATAAGATAAAATGGGAAATGTTTTGCTCCTCAATAATTGCTGAGAGCCCTCTTCCTCATTTAAAACCTAAAACTCTTGGAAACTTGGACTTGGAAGCTGCAGAGAGCATAGAGACTTTGTCTCTCAACTGTGACAGATTAAAATGACTATGGGGTCAGTATCTGGGAGACAAACTCATGAACACAATAGTCATTGAGATTACTGACCTGAGCAAATGTGTGTTGGGAGGGAGGAGACAAGAATAGACCAGAGAAGAGAAAGAGAAGGTTGTTCCTCAAGAGAGCATCGGCCAGTATGCCACATGGGAAAGGCCAGAAGAGACTGAAGGTTGGTGAGAGGAGACCTAGGGACTGCAAAGGATCAAACAGAGGTGGAGATTGGCAAATGTAGGCCCAAGTCAAAGTGAGAGTCAAACATTTATATTTCCTCTACTCAAGTTTAATGTGCTTTGCTGGTATGAGGCAAATCCTAGAAGCAAAAGTGATGCATTCAACAGTAATAAAACATAAACTATAGATTACATATAGATTTTCTTGTATAGATTATAGTGGTATCGGGGTTGAAGCCCTTGATTGATGTGGTTGAAAAGAAAAGGAATTTAAAATTTGTTTATTTAAATATCAGTGAAAGAAGGTACCCAGAAAGTATATTTTCTGATCTACCATGGTGTCCCATCAAGGTTTTGCCATTTGTCTGGACTATGAAATAGAAGAATTTTTCTCTGTATATACCTGATGCCACTTGACAAAGGTGTACAGTTAGATGTGATAGAGATTTTATTAGCAATGCTTTGTATTTATTTCACATTTTAGAATTGATACAATTCCTTCACATATATTTTATCTTGCTCATGTACAGATCTCATTTTATTAAATTAGCTAATTATTACACTGAAAAATATTAAAGGTATTAATTTATATCAAATAATTTATGCGGTAAATTTCATCATAGCAGACTGACAAAGATTCACACTGGGTCATTAGCTAGGTTTAGAAATCATTAAAAGATAATAATTAGTAGGGAAATTTAGAAACAAACTGTCTACTAAAATAGCTACCAGCCATGTTTGTTTTAAATTTAAATGGATTAAAATTAAATTAAAAATTTAATTCCTCAGTCATAGAACCCACATTTCATATGCTCACTAGCACTGAATATGGCGAGCGGCTACCATATTGAAAAGCACACATATAGAATGTTTTCTTTGTAGAAAGTTATACTACAATGCTAACATTGTTAAACTGAATGTAATCATAAGGTGGAAGAATTTTAGAACCCAAAGAATTTAAATGATTTACATAAAGTTACCCCAGAAGAACCTGAAAATGAATCCAAATCTCTAGCCTTCACATCAGTGATCATTTTAGCACCTCACACCTCCAAACTTGTACTGGTACTGGTATCTCCGTTCTTGAATAAGATAAGGTTGGATACTCCAAGCAGGTGAGTAAGCAGATTATCTTTAAACTTGTATTCTACACTTACATTTGAAGCTAAGCAGAGCTAAAGTTCAGAAACTTCCTTTTTAGCAAAATATGTCAACTTATAAAGACATGATCTGGAGGAACTTGGGAGCTTTCCAGTTTCCCTGCTCTGTCCCTTTATACAAGTTCACTGCAATCCACTCTACTCCATGCTGGGACCAAATGGTTTGTTCTTAGGTTAACAGAAAAATAGGCAGAGCTGCCCCCTCTAAAAATGTCCCTGGAGCGTCAGGTGGTAAAGGGCTTGCATTTTCAAAGATTGCTCAGCAGGGCTTTGAAAATTAAAGAGAACCCAGATGAGATGTGGGGAAAGCATGCAATTACATCTGAGAAGGTGCAACCTTTCAACAGGGTGAATTTTTGATGAGACAGCAAAGTGAGTCATTTAACAGTAGGCTGTCAATGAAGCTGAGACCCAAATTTGCCTTGGATTAGCTGCAATGCCAATAATTTAACCACCCAAAAAACCAATGGCGAAAATTTGGTAATCCCTTGACCCTGTTTTTATTACAGGCACACGACCCTTGTTTTTTGGAAAATGGGTAAAGAATAGGTGTATAATGAAGAGTGCTGGTGAATTTAAATGCTTTTTAGTAATTAACAGGGTCATTTTGGAAGATCAGTGCTTTATACCACCTTTACTTATTTCAAGGAAAAATGATCACTTCCACATGAATTTTGGTAAAAGTTGTTTTTTCTGGAACCCTAATAAATTTCATCCAGCTTTTGGCAGGAATTGCCTTCCTGGACCCTGCTGGAGGGCTGACGGACATGCTATATCTTCCAGGGAGCAACAACTGTTCTGTCGAATTCTGGGAGCGCAGCCTATTTTTGTTACCAGACACTAGAGGATGCGTGACATGTCATTAACCTTCAAAACTGGCTCTGTACAAGAGTATTGTCAACAGATGGTGACTCTGATTCTCCCTCCCTCCTCTCTCCCTGCTTCCTCCCCCATCCCCAGGATATGTGCTGGCACAGAATGCTCATTAGTTTCAAAGGGAAATTTGTATTGAAACAGACATTGTAGAATGTGGAGTGAAGACTGGAGCAAGGTTTCTTTATTTATCATTGAGGATTATAGAAATTAAAGACAGAATAAACTGCCAATACTATTTCTGTGCAATGATAGGTCTAATTCAAAGGGATAAACCTCTGTGCTGAAAGGCTATTGAAAGAAGGAAGGACAGCATTGGATGGAAGAGCCCAAAGCCAGTGTTGGATTTGCCATTTGGGTTCATTTGAAAAGTCATTTCTCTTTGAAAACTCTCACTTTGCCCTTTTCAGTTTTACTAGTTGAAGACAATAGTAATTAGGATATATATTATTAATTGACTAAAAAAATGCATTCTTGAAAAGAAGCTGATCGGTTCATTTAGCAAGTATTTGTAGGGCGTTTCCAATATACCAAGCACTATGCTAGGATCCAGGAATAAAACAAGAAATAAATCACAGTGCCGGCCTGGAAGAGGTAGCCCAGTAAACAGATGAGTATAAAAAAGATAATTATAAAAATAGTTTCCCATGAAATGAAAATGAGGAAACAGGTGTGCCATAAGGTGCAGTTCTACAGGACACAAAGAGCCACAAGGTAAATGTGTTATATCTTCCCAATCAATTATGTTTGATTGGAAATTTAAACTGTTTATCTTAAAATATACATGGAAACATAGTTCATTTCGTGGAGCTTAATGAAAGAAATGTATTTGAAAATTTGTTTCTACTTTTAAATATATTGGGTCACTAAATCCCTTTTAAAAGTGCCATTCAGGGTTAGAGGTATTGACATCATGCTAGTTTATATTCATATATCATTAAGTAGTCTATAAACTGCCCTCAAAGGATTTTATACCTCATGGTAAATCAGTGTGCTCTCCCAAATAAGCAGTGAGGGAAGTGAAGGTCTGTGAGATAATTCCTTTCAGTGACTTGCTCAAAGGCAGAACTGGGAAGGGACAGAATTAAACTTCACCTTCTGTTTTCTGAAATCAAATCTGTTATTCTTTCTACTAAGTCATACTGCTTCTCTTTCCAATAATTAAATAGAATATCTAGATCAGGAATTTCTAGGATTTTTTTTTTTTTTTTTGGTGTGATTCTTATCCATATTCTTGCTATCTCTTTGGGAATGGAGAGTAAAGGTGAGGAATAGACATTGGATGATGCTGCCTTGAAGTTTCCCAGAGGCTGCCTGAGACAGAATGCTCTACTTAATACCTGGGAAACCTTAATTCCAGCATAGGAATTAATGAAGAGGGAGCTTGACTAAGTAGGCAGTGTAGGCAGTATAGTAGTGACAACTTAGGGATCTAATATGAACGATTTCCAGATCTGTTGCTAGATATTGGCTCACTGGTTAGGTAAACATTGTACTGGTTTTCTCACTGATGCCTCATGACTGTGGGATTGCTGTTTTGATCTGTCTAGTCACCAGAACTTAAGGACAATACTTTTCTTAGAAAGATTTATTGATTTATCCATACAAGAGCTGGGGTACAGGCCAGAGGTGTGGGGGGTGAGAGGATTCACCAGAAACAGAGTGGGGAACAGAACAGGTGGATTGAATGAAATACACTGCTGAGGGGAGCAATGGGTGAGCCAGGAGAGGTCTGCTGCATGTGGGTAGCTCCCTGGCTGGCCAGGGATCGAACTCGGGCTGCAGAGGCTGCGGATTGCTTCATAGTTCTGTGCTTAACCACTTGCGCCACTGGGGAGGCCCCTTAAGTACAATACTTTATAAGTTCATTAACATTGTTGAAATTTTGGAAGGATATAGCATCAGGAAAATGTTTAAGGTTCTCCATCTTAAATTAGGTAATATTCAAACATCATGGACTTTTCAGTGCTTATTAAAAAGCAGATGAGGCTAAGACACATATATTTGGCAAAGCTAAATTCTTGAATTACTTATATGTTTCAGATGTTCTTCTGTCATCAGATTAAATAAAGCATTTGTTAATAATTTCATTTTTGATGAAAATCATACACTCTGTTTCCAGATATAAAAATCAAATGGCTGAGACTTAGAAGTGACAAACTAAAGGAAGCTGCAGCGTGCCTGCCAATTATTGTTGGCAGGAAATGGGATGACTCATCTCAAACATGTGCTTTCATTTCTCAGGACAATGGGAAACCATGAAAATGCTCAATATATTGGATGTTGTGGACACTTTTGTCATTTAGTTTGTCAGAGATGGTTGAAATGCAACCTCAGTGACCCATGCTTTCTTGTAAGAAAACTAATGATAAACATTAAGAAAAGGACATAGACTATTTGAAAACAGTCAACAGATTTTCTATGGACTGGAAGAGACTGTTTGATAGATCCCAGGAAAATCCATGTGGAGAAATTCCAGGAGTTAGGAAGGAAACGTAATATTGCCAATGAGAGGGACTCCGTTGCCAAGAGGAGGGACTAGAATTAATTATTGGGGAGAAGGAAACAAATATATTTGGTTGCAGAAGAATAGGGACATTTCTGAAGTTCTTCGTAAGGTGAGCTCGATAGGGTATCATCTCCTGTTTAGTATCCATCCTATAAAAATATATGACATGCAGAGAGGGGAAGAGGTATTAATTTGGTTCAACCTCTATCAGTTGACTCTGAATATTGAGAAATGCAGAAGGACTGACAAGCATGCGTGGGACAGGGGATATGGGAAGTCTTAGTACTGCTGTACATTTAAAACTATTCTAAAAATTGAATCTATTTTAAAGAAAAAGGGACTCAAAATTGTTGACAAAGTCTCATTGATCAAAGCAATCCACAGGTGATCAAAAGACATTTATTCCAGCTCAGGTTTTAACCTGGGTTAAGTTTGCCCTTCTGGACAGTGTTTGGTATCTGTAAATGTGAAGCTTCCCTAGATTATCCTCAAGATCTTTTCCAGATGGAGAATGTTATGATCATGTGAAGAGAAATATCTGTATACACAACAGCCTCAGGGGGAAGTTCAGTTTTGCCAGTAGATAAACCTTTTTAACATCTCCCCAGAGAAACCGACACTCTATTAGTATAGGTTTGTAATAACAGGTGTGTTATTGGGGGTGGGGCATGGACTGAAGGAAATGATTATTGTGAGTGGAGAAAGGGGCATTGATGGGGAGGATTAGTAACGAAGGTTGTGCTGGGGATCACTTTACAGTGTAACCTTAGCCACACTGTCTGCGGGGAGATCCTAGATTTGCATTTTCTCATTTGATTTGCAGCCCAGAAAACATTTGCTCAGTTGGGGCCCCCTTTATAAAAAGGAGTGCTACACTAGTCCAGAATAGTAAAAGGAAAACACGGGCGGTGGGTAACTGGAGTTCTGTGGTTTGTTCTGCAAGGGTGTGGACATTGTATATCTTCCCTCGTCGGCAGGGAAAAGATGTTGGTTAAGTAAGCCCGCCTTTACCTGCATATGTCTCTAATAACATGGCAGTGAATATTGCAAGAAAACGACGCAGAGTCGAGTCACACCAAAGAGTAAAAGGAGCCATTTGTAAACAAATCCTTGCGGCAATCTTGGACTGTCTCTAAATATTCTCCCGCTTCATTCTCTCAAACATTAAGAGCATCTGTTGGTGAGCCAGCAGAGCTTTTCATGTGGACTCGTGACACTCTGCAGGCAGTTATACAGATGAAAATCTTTTATCTCAGCTTTCAAAAAGCTCCATTAGGCAGATTCTTTTTCTTATTTTTGGACCAGACCCCTGCTTATTTTGGAGGAGGTATGTTCTTGACAGCAGCTCTTCCCAAAGGCACTGCACTGTAATTCCACCCCCATTAACTTGACCTGTTTCTGACATTATCAGATTGGAGAGAGGAGCATTTCTGCCTGAGACTCTGTCTGGAAAGGTGAATGTTGAAAGCAGAGCTCTGCTGCACACCGCTCCGTGGGCTCTCACCACCCAGGGGCTCATTTCAATATTTGTGTGAGCGCTGTGGGTAGGGACCTATTAGGTAGCACAAAGACAGATGATGGTTTCTTGACTCAAATCTCCAAGGTTTCAGAATATCTGAATATGGCCATTTATCTCACATTTCCTGGGACAGTCTTGATTTCAGATTAATTTTGTTGATCTTTGATGTTAAGAATGTGTTCTTTTGTATCCGTGGTTCTCAAACTTCTGTATACATTAGGATCACCTCAGGATGCTTATTTTTTTTTTTTTCTTTCTAGATTTTTTTTTTTATTTTATAGAGGCATGTTTATTTATTTATTTGTTTGTTTGTTTGTTTACAAACAACATTTGTTTGTTTATTTGTTTGTTTGTTTGTTTATTGTTTGTTTGTTTTGTTTACACATGCACTGGGTACAGCCAGAAGCACTGGAGGGTGAGAGAATTCACCAGAGCCAGAGCGGGGAGCAGAGCAGGCAGAAGGACCGGAGTACACTGCTGAGGGGAGCAGCGGGCGGCAGGAGAGCTCTGTGCGCCATGTGGGACCCTCCTCTGGTGGCCGGGGAGCAGCCGGGGATCGAACCAGCGCCGTAGAGGCCGCGGGCAGGTTCGCAACCCAGCGCTCAACTGCTGCGCCACCAGGGAGGCCCATGGATGCTTATTAAAAATGAAGATTCAAATGTTTTTCTCCTAGAGATTCTTATTCAAAAGACAGACTTTTTCAAATTCATGTTTAGGTATTTTTATTGAGATATCACATACCCATAATAGGGTGCTTTCATCTGAAGTTCACAGTTCAATGAATTTTTAAAAAGACTATTTTTTTGGAGCAGCTTTAGGTTTACAACAAAATTGATGGGGAGATACAGAGATTTGCCATAAAATCAGCCCTTCAGTGTATCCACAGGTTCTCTTCCTTGCATTCAGTGCATCTGGAGCAATTCTGTCATTCAAAATAACAAAGCCAGCATCAAACCCAATCATAATCCAGATCCTTATGTTAATGTAAATACATTTGAGATAAACCATATCAGGGATTTATATGCAAATTGCTTTATTTTAGTCACCCATTCATAGAGAAAATACAAAGTGATTAAAAGGTACTAAGTGACTGTGAATTCAGGAAATCTTTCTAATCCATTTGTATTACTATTCCCCTCAACTGCTTCTACATAGGGTCTTTATTCAGAGGACAGATATGTGCCCTGATGAGTGTATGTATGGTTTTGGGAACTCTGATATTAATTGGTAGTCACCCAGGAGTTTATGAACTATAGGGTAGAATCTTTAAAATAAACTTTTAGTTGGATTTAGGGCATGATTGACACAATCCAAGAGGAGAGGGAAGACAGATTTTTTCCCTTTATATCCATTTTCTTAAATGGAATCTTGTGAATTTCAGATAAATAGTAGACCTCATTAGAGAATTCTCTGATTTGAAGCTTGCCTTCAACTAGCAAACTTATAGGGAATAGTAGAGTATATACAGTTAAGGACTAAGACCCTTTTAAAAATGTATATATTTTTATTGATGTAACTTTTTTTTTTACAGTACTGTATGTGTTTTAGGGGTGTAGGTTCACAACTCTTCAGATGTATGTTACCACATCACGCCCACCACCAGAGCACCGGCAATACACAATAGTCAATTGGGCCCCCTCCCAGCTTTGCTTCTTATCCCCAAAGCTCTCCAATCTGGTAGCCTCAATTTGGTAGTCAAATTTTTAGGGTTTGTTTTTGTTTGGTTTTATCTGTTCCTTTGTCTTGTTTATTTCTATCCCATATGTGAGTGAAATCACCTGGTATTTGTTTTCCTCCTTCTGACCTGTTTCACTTAATGTTTTTCCCTGCATTTCCATCCATGTTGTTGCAAATGGAAAGGTTTTGTCATTTTTTTTTAATGGCTGAGTACCAAGTTATGGAAGCAACCTACGGGCACAATGACAGATAAGTGGATTAAGAAGATGTGGTTGATAAACACAATGGAATATCATTCAACTGTCAGACAAAGACTCTTAACCAAGACATATTGTGATTATATCTTTTCCACTTGATAGCTGGATAAGCTCTATGAACCTCAGATTCTTTTAATATGGAATGGGACTCATCACTGTCACAATCTTGAGATTGTGGAGAGAGGTAAATGAAATAAGTAAAATTCTCATCACAGTACCTAGCAGACACATAACACTCAGTTGAGTTTAGCAATCATTATTAATAAATAAAAAAGTCATTGATGGTTTTAGAGTTGTACTAGAGTAACTCTTGCAAAATAAGGAAAAATGATAGAATTAAATAGCTGGCTTTGATTATGACTATTTGCATTAAACACAGCAAAACCTACCTAGTACTCAGATCTGTTTTTACTCTCAAGAATTCTGAATAGAAAGAGACTCAAAGTAATTTGTGGTAGGAGAGAAAATACTTAAACAATCATCATGAAAGTAGTGTAGAAGACCCAACAATCCATATGCTATGATTGGCCAATTTTCTGACTAGGAGAGAAAAGAGGTAAAGATATACTAACTCGTGATGTCTCTCTCCAAAGAAGTCAAGGAAAACTGAAGACAGAAGCAAAAGAAAGAAGGAAAGGGGGAAAAGAAATGCAGGGGTTAGAAGCTATGATCACGGTAGTGTGGCAGAGGTGGGCAGGCGGGATGGCAGAAAGGAGACATTTGATAGAGTGAGGATAACAGATGGGGAGGGGGTAGGTAGAGCCAGTTATGAAGACAAAGAAGGTGGGACAGTTCTTGATTCATCAATTCTTTTGAAAGAACAGCCACTGGACATTTCATACTTGTGTTGGAATATATCTAGAAAGCATGGCAGAGATCATTATCCATAATAATAATGTGACTTTCTTATCATTATTTATTATGTGCCAGGTGTGTTTTTTATATCTCGTATAGTAGATTATCACTGTTTTATAGATGTCGAAACTGAAACTCAAAGATGTTAAAGCCACTCAGCAAATAAGTAGAAAACACTACAGAATCTACTGTGCGTTTCCTCCCTTTCTAGCTTTGAAGCTTCAAATGGCCAGCTCCCTGGTATCAGGAAAGCTATCACCTAGAATGACTCTTATCATAATTATGCCATATAACTGAAGTTCTTTGTAGATTAAAAAAAAATACTGCTTTTTAATTGTTCATGAGCGTGAACAACCAACTTTTAAAGAAAAGTTATAAAAATAGGTATCAAATGCTACAAATCTGCCATTTAATAATTTTCAGTTAATTATGGATGACATTTGTTTAACATTTCGGCAATTTGAAAAGGAATTATTTCATATTAACAGCATTAGCAGCAAGGGTTTTTCTAAATCCCTGAAACCATGAGTCAAGATAAATGAACATACCTTGGTTAATAAAAAGATACCAAGAAAACCTTTGAAAAGTAGCTCAACTTGACTTTAACTTGCTATATCTTTGGGAACTTGCCATTTTCAAGGCCAAACTATTGAGACAGAAAACACAAATGATTGTACAAATTATGGGGTTCCAGTTAAATCCTCACATAGAAAGATGGAAGCTGTAAGGGACATTAACCATGAACCCCAAAGATAAATTGAGTAAAAGTTGGAATTGTGATTTGAAATTCTCCAACCTTTTCTATCAGTCCTGCACAGAAAGTGAATGGAGGCTCAAATCATATTTCCTCTGTGCATGACCTAGCAAGTTGTCCTGTAGACACTAAAGAAAAAAGCTATTGATATTTTGATAACCTATTAACTTGTTCTGGCCAAAGTCAATTAGTCTTAACAATAAAACCAAATGCATATAACCTAGTTCATTTATGACATTTGTCTCCCTGCAACAATGAGGATTTTGAGAAGCTGGTATATTGTCAGCTTCTCATATAATGCCAAGAACTATGGCCAGAGGGAAAAAATGCTGCCTATGAAGAAGGCAAATAAGTTCTAATATCCAACTTATATTTCCCCTTTGTTTTCAATTTGATTTATCTCACTTTAGCATTGGCTTCTACTTTTATTGAATGACAAGAGAAACTCAGGAATTTGGGGCAGTGTGGGGGGAAATTAGAGTGGGGAACAAGAGGATATTTGGAAACCCGTGGGAAATGTCTACCTCTAGTCAGGCCACTTGGTATTTTACTCTGTACAGAATATGCATCAGACCACCTTCCCTAACCCATGTCAAAATGACTTTCAGCACACTTAGTTTTGCAGAGAATACCTTTCTCATTACCCAGGGAAATAAGGCTGTGTCAGAGATGCCATCAGCTGAGTCCCTGTCTTCTCCCCTTCACTGGGAGAGCAAGACATTTTCTTGTAAGCGAATAATCCATCTGTAGAGGCCAGTTTGATTCAATTAGAGATGAAGCTGACTTCAATTTCCACATTCCAGAAGGAGTGGTTGCTCTTTTCACACTGAGGCAACAGACCATGACCCTGACTAGTTTCATCATTTCTTTGTAATTGAAGTGAGGACTTAGACAATGATCCTTGAATACGGAGTCAATGCCCAACACACACAAATAAATTCGTCTACCTGACCTCTAGCAAGCTGAGAGTGTCTTAGCAAAGAGATATTTAGCAGGTAGAATTGTGCCAAATACTAAGTAGTGTTTTTTTAATAAGTAGGTGTACTCAATGTCTAATGTCTATAGACATATTTCCCATGTACTTTGGGGCATTTCAAGGCGCCACTAGACTGAACTGTTGGCAGAGTGCTGCGTCGTGGTGCTTTCTTTCCTTCATTTACACATGAGCTCATTCTTGTGGCTCTATGGAACTGATGGCTCTTTCCAGCATTACTAGATATTTGGGTAACAACTCAGGATAGGAAAAGACAGTACAACCAAGCACAGTAGAGAAAGAGTGGGAGACAGAAAGTTAGAGTGTGCATTTCCTGTTAGCATTTGGAATATTTAACTAGTCAACCATTCCTTTGCCAAAAGTAGAGATTAACTCTTGGCTGTCAATGTGTGTGTGTGCAAACATGTATCAAGAAGGAAAGACAAGAAACAAGGGCCATGTGTATTAAGCTGCAGAACTTAGAGGCTAAAATAGCCCTGATTTCCAGAGCAGGTAACTAATGTTTATTTTAGAAAGCAGTTTCAAGATACTGGCCTCTCTGCACTGGGTGTGAAAAAGTACTCAAGGCTCTCCTAGGTCCTGCTGCCAGGAAATTTAACCAAGTGGGGGGGGGGGGCGCGAATCATCTTTCTGAGACTGGTCCTTTTTCAGGGGGCAAGAATGAGTCAGTATAATCACAGTCACCTGGAAATAACTGCAGACAGAGCTGCTTTTGTTCTCCAAGTAAAATCTTCCAAAGGGGGTGTATTCCTTTCCTAGCTCCCCACCCTAAGAGGAAAGCAGTTTTGTATAACATTTCCTCCATTGTGTTGTAAGTGTCTGAAAAAAAGTCTTGTGATTTTGTGAACACATAAAAATAAAAGCTATCCCTTCTATGATGACACTTACCTCTTTACATTAAGTAGTGCGAGAGCTGAAGAGGGAATAGACATTTCTAGTAGTAGAGGTACTACTAGACTTAGAACCTTAGCTCTTCTCTTCCTTTTTAAAAAATTCTTTTCCTTTAAAAAAATTACTTGTCTGAAGAAACCCATCATTAAAAATAAAAATTCAAAATCTGTGAAATTTGGCTCGAACCTTTAATTAATTTTTGAAGCAAAGGACTAATCACTTTTAGTACTACTGTAAGTATAATGGTTCAGGGGCCCAGTTCCCCAGTCATCCAACTCAAGTTGGATCAAGTGCATCTCACAGGGAGCTCTGCACCTCCAGAATATTGGGGGGGCAGGACACCTGGGAAGAACTGAGTCCTTGGGAGGCAGCTCAAAGGATAAAGTCTTTAGGGACTCTGATGTTGTATCACATGTTGTTGCAGTGCTGCATCCATGGGATCCACAGAAAAAAAACTTAGGTCATTTGTTCTTCTGGCCAATATAAAAGACTTTCTTTTGAATATCATACAGAGCTAGTGGTTCTGACAAATCAAGTATCTGGCATGTGCTGGAACTTTGTTTTCCTGGCAGTCTTGACAATGTGCTGACTGGTGCTTTCTTTCTGACTCCTACTTGTGAGCCACAAGTTGAGTTTCACAGTTGACTGCAAAGGGGTAGTTCTAGAACAGAGAACACTTGGGTTGCTGAAGTCCTGACCTTGACCTCTTTAGCATATGCTCTTGTCCATTGAAATAACTGCAATGATTTCAGTTTTAATTTAGTCCTAATTCTGAGATGACTGCATCTCAATTATTCAAGACTGTAGAAATATAGAACAATGAGTGTTCTGAAAGCCACTATTTTGTTTAACATGTCAAGCTTATTCTTGTTCTGCATAAGGACTCATGCCCTAAATTCCTGGCTTTCTTCTGTTTTCTTTCTTTATCTCTGGTTTTAAAAGGATATATTGCTGTTTTGCTGTATAATGTAAGGAACACACATTGAAGTTTGAAAGACCCAGGATGGAATTTCAACTTGTCGTGTGTAAAACTTTTGGCAAAATTTTCAACATCTTAGAATTTTGTTTACTCATTTGTAAAAATAGAATAATTAGTGTGTTGTAGAGCAGGCACAATTTGTTTTAGAAACAGAAATGAGTTTATATCCTAGTTCCTTAACTTCTTGAATCCTGAAAGACCCTAGTACCCACTTCATATAGTCTACTAAGGATTAAAGTAATGTGAATTAAGGGGCCGTCTCTTTCTTGTGAGTTCATAGGGTTAAATGTAGTAGACATATGAAAGTTTTTAGAACTAGTGCTTAGAAATGACTCCTTGAGTATTAATTTCCTTGTTCATTATCTGCAACTTTGTAGAGGTCAAACACTCCTCTGTGTTTCCAGAGCTAGTGACCGCTGCTCATATTGTCAGTAAACATTTTGAGCTGGAGGACCAGACACACAGGACACATTTTTCTGCCTTGCTCATTGGAAAATGATTCTACAGTGTCTTAATCTGTTCGGGCTGCTCTAACAAGATACCACATACTGGGTGGTTTATAAACAACAGAAATTTATTTCTCACAGTTCTGGAGGCTGTGTTCTGGAGGGAAGTCCAAGATCAAGGTAATTGGAGGCTTGGCTGATTTGGCATCTGTTGAGAGCCTGCTTCCTGGTTCTTAGATGCTCACTGTATCCCCATGTGGTAGTAAGAGCAGAAGATCTCTTTAATGAGGACACTAATCCCATTAACAAGGGGGTCCACTCTCATAATCTAACCACCCCAAAGTCCTCATCTCCAAATGCCATCATAATAAGATTTCTACATATGGTTTTGGGGGTGATATTCACCCCCAAATTGTACATAGCATGCAAGATGACAACATATTCTAGACACAGGAGAATATACATGATAGGAAATTTATGGATATTTCCTTATGAGATATGCTTACTGGGTCATTCTTCATTTACAATGCATAGTTTAATGTGCTATACAAAATTGTAATCAACATGCTACTCAAGATGGCTCTTTCATCGGTTTTTGCTTAGGCACCCAACCCTACCACTCTTGCAAAATGGGGTTGTACCCCATCCTGATGGAGTCACTCTGGACTGCCTTCTCCTAGACTGTCAACTACAGGCATCATTTAGTCATTGAAATATGACATTTACCTATGTTTTCAGAGTAAATGACCATCCTATAGTGAAGTTCCAACATTTGAATAAAAGAAAAAGCATAGAAGAGGAGCTTGCTCTGCTTTCTGTATTGCAAATGTAACAAGATCATCACAGCAGCCCACTTTCCTGGAGACTTAGGAAGCCAGGAGTGGAATTCAGATGCAGCTGTGGAGAGTGCCCCCTACTCAGACATGTGTTCCCCAGTACAACCAATTTGCATATAATTAGTGATTTTCTTTTTGTTTTTCCTAAGTTGATGAATTACTGAGATTCGGTACAATGAATTACTGAGATCTTTCACAATTCACTTAAATATTTAGAAGTAAAGCAGATAAAGAAGGATAAAAGCAATGTAAGAAAGACTGAGTCAGTGAATCAGGAGAGAGAATAAGAGGGTGTGATGCTCCAGAATTGAGTAAAGAAAGTGTTTCAGGAAGGAAGGAATGATCAGCTATGCTAAATTCTGCTATTAAGTCAAGTAAGATGAAGATTTGAGAACTGAGTGTGGATTTGGCAAGATGACTATCAGAACCCAGGATAAAGGTAGTTGATAGAGTTGGGGCCCAAAGACTTTTTGGAGTAGATTTAAGGAAGAATGGGAGAAGAGAATATTGATTACAGACAACTCCTTGAGTTTTGCCACTTTTATTTTTTACTTATTTTTTAAAATTTATTTGTGTATATAACAACTTGGGTGTAGGCCAGAGGTGCAGGGGGTAAGAGGATTCAGTAGAGACAGAGTGGGGAGCAGAACATGCAGATCTATTGAAATCCACTGCTGAGGGGAGCAGCAGGCGAGACAAGAGAGGTCTGCTGTGCCTTGTGGGTCAGCTCCATGGAAGGGGTTTGAACTCATGTCACAGTGGCTGGCAATAGCTTGATAGTGCTGAGACTTTAACCTCTGTGCCACCAGGGGGGCCCTTAGCCACTTTTTAAAGTGTTGCCCTCAGTCTAAAACAGCTTATTAAAATTGCATGTCTGTACATAATGTGTGATATAGGATCACAAACAGTGATTTCTGTTCTCTCTGATTATTACATCATAACGAACACAGATGCTCAAGCTAACATGTGGAAGCTAAGGGTCGAGGTGATTCTAAAATCCCTCCCAACTGAAAAGCATTACATTTCTTGGTAATTCCTGCATATTGTCCTTAGTACTGCTCTTCTTTTATGCTTGTGGACGTGAGTGAAGGATGATTTTTACAACATTATTTAGGTGTGTTCTGAGGATCTACCAGAGAAAAGCAAGGATTATGTGACTTGGCTCTCACAGCTTGAAGAACAGCCTTTTCCAGGACAGTTCTCCATGGCACTCTATTCTGCTATTAGGGCCCATCACAGGGTCAGAGAGAAGTGAGCAACCTGAGGGGCTGTACCTCATAATAACCTCACTTTCCACATGGGAAACTAACTTTAGAGCAATCTCTTAAGGTGTTTCTTTTATTCACTCACCCAGGAGGTGACTCTACTTAAATACTTTCCCTGCTAAGAAAATTCTTTCTTCAGTTTTCTGGAAAACACTATTGAGGATCTGTCCTTATTGAAAAAGAATGTATTTCACCATTCATACTGTACCTGCTTATGTATATTCCTCCAAATATTTCAGCCTTTCTTCAAACTGCCTTTTTTTTTAAAATATGCTTTTCTAAATATAGTTCATAGTATTCTGGTTTTTGTCACTGTAACCCTGACTGCTATGTAAAAATGGGTCCTGCTGTGTAGGAAGCCTGATTATAATGGGCAGATAATTCTGTTTTCTGGAAACTATGCATTCCAAAGCAGCCCCAGCATATACGATTCTTAAATAATCTCTTTGTCTACTCCCCTAACAGAAGGCACGCAAGTCAACCAGTTTATTCTTCTAGCTTTGCAAGAGGACTCCCATGCATTTTTCTAAGCCTTTTTTTTTTTTTTTTTAAGCTGCTGTTGTAAAAGTTTAGTATGCTTTGGGATGTGTCATCTCTTATTTCTTAAGGGTCAACTATGCTGAGAGAGAAAAGGTCAACCTAAATAGTTCTTGGGTTTCATTTTGGGAAATTCCAGGCCCCAGCTCAGCTTGCTCTGTCCGTGTCCTCCTATCAAGGCCCAGTCTTCTGTTGTTGCAGCTGTTGCTGAGTACAGAGCCCATTTATTCCCAATCAGCTGGAGCTTCCTGTAAGTGTTCTCCAGATGCTTTTTCTTATTGCTACTCAATTGAAATTTTTACAAGACTTATCACAACAATTTGAGCTTCAAAATACATACTTCTAATGTCTGATGACTTTTCAAAATGCAGATGTAATGCTAATGGCCAACTATAACTTATGTCAAGTCTGTTCAACATCTACCATTTTGTAGTGCCTCCATGAAGAAGGGGGAAATGGAAAACAAGGAGTTAGAATGAACACATGGATAATGTCTTTCAGTGTACCTTTCACCCCAACCATGCTGCAGCACGGACCAAAGACATTTTAGGAGAACTCAAAGGAGAGCCTTGACCTCAACTCTCTTGTACAAAGATAAAAATTTTAGTGATTGGTTTTATGGCTAGATATGCTGTCACCTTCTTGTAATATTTTGATGCATCTCATCCTGGAAAAAGAATTTCAAGGTGATAAATAAGGAGTTACTTTTTACAAGGAACTTGCTGTTTATACAAGGGGTCATGGAACATTGTGTTGGATGGAGATTGTTTTCTTATGGTTTATTCTTTCTGACTTGTCAAATGTCTGTATTTGAATAATGTAATAATATATTTGTGCTATATCTATCTAAACACTCATGCACATGCACTGTGTGTTCTACATCTATTAATAGTTCCTTTGTCTGCAGTGACAGAAGGCAAATGTGTCTAAATTTGTATACAATGAAAACATCAGAGTAGTGAAATAAACTAATCCAATATATCCTATGAACACTGTGGCAAAGACAAAAGAGAATGTCATTAAAAAATTCAGGTCTTGGGCCTCCCTGGTGGCGGAAAGGGGTTAAGACGCAACCTATGAAGCTATCCACAGCCACTGCAGCACAAGTTCGATCCCCCGCTGGCCAGGGAGCTACCCACATGGTGCAGCAGACCTCTTCTGCTTGTCCACTGTTTCCCTCAGCAGCGTATTTCAGTGGATCTGCCTGTTCTGTTCCCCAGTCTGTCTCTGGTGAGTCTTCTCACCCCACACACCTCTGTCTTATATCCCAGTTCTTGTATGCATAAATGAATAAATCTTTTAAAAAAAAATCAGGCCTCACATCTTACTCTTTCTTTCTCCTTTTCTCCCCAACAGGCAGAGTTCTCATTGATCATCTGGATTTTGATCCTGTGACTTAGAAATGCCTCTGGTACTTTATCAGGGTGGCAATCATACCTTTATTTCTTCCATCTTTTATAGACATTGGATCATTTGGCAGATCTGGGCCAAAATTCATCAGTGGCATTTTTTAACTTGCCGGCTAATACTAACTATAAGGAAGTTTGTACTTTGTACTTTGCTGACATTTCCCTTTGGCTCTCTACTGTGTGTTAATCAATTTACTTGTCAGAAGTTAATAATATATACTCTAGAATCCGATCACATGAATTAAAATCCAGTCTCCACTTCTCATTAACTAAATGTTTTTGGGCTGGTTATTTAAACTGAGTCTCATTTTTCCATTTTTTAAAATGTGGGTAATAATAACATCTCCCTCATAGGACTGTTTGGAAAGTCAAATGAGATAATCCATTTGAAGTGATTTTCCTGGTGCAAATTAAAAGTTTTATAAGTGTTGCTGCTATTACTGCATTTGAAATTAAGTCTTCTTAACGTTGAGAAAGATGAAGAGGGTAATATTACCTGGATTTTCCAAAGGGTGCACCTGAATGGAACTCTGGGCCACAGGGCCATCCCACACAGGTGTTCAAAGCTATTCTATGGACCTGTCAGTCATGGGGCTGTTAGTCTCTTCTGTTCTTTGACTTTCAAAGGACTAAGAGGAAGGCTCATTGTTAGCTGCTGAAGGATATTCCTTGGCCAGAATATAACTGACCATGGTCTTTTTTGGAACAAAAAAAATCTTTCTTTATTCATATTCTGACTTCCCCTTCAGGAAGTAAAACAATGCAATAGACAACAACCTTTTGTCTAAGGTGAGTTCAGGCTAGATAAACAGATAAATAGACAGAGCTGTGCCCAGTTTTTTTTTCTTTCTTTCTACAGTTGTTATAAATGTGTAAATAAGATCATTGGTTGCAGTACCTATTTCCCAGAGTAAATGCTTTTTGGATAATATTTAATATTTATGTTCACTTATGACCTTTTTCAGTAAACCACTCATCATTCCTGAAGGTTATCACTCTTCTGATTTTTTTCTTTCTTTTTAGTTTTCTAGAACTTAAATCATTAAGTACATACATAGTCTTTTGTGTCTACCATTCTTCACACTGTTCAGGGAGTTTGGTGGCAATATTTATGCAAAGGTACCAAGTTTACAAGTTACTAGTATATCTTTCTTTCCTTCTATTCTTAATTGTCACTCCTGGGTAGAACCGCTAATCTGGACGGCTGAAATACTTGTAAGTGGGTATTCAGAATACATTTTCCAATAACAAAATGATAGCATGTTAGTTGAATATATGTCAATAGTATATTAGTCTGGTAAATTATGAGTTGGTAGGCTTCTATGAAGCTGTCAGTTTTACTGAGATGTATCTAAGCATATATATTTTTTAACCTAACTGACTTGAATTTGTAGCATGTTTTCAATGCATTTCTTGAATTTGTAGCATTTCTTCAGTATTCTCGATCACTGATCAAGTACTACTCTGTCCCATTTTTCTACTCTTTATCTGGAACTACAGTTTATGCCCAGTTTAGACCTTCTCATTCTATTTTTTTATATCTCTTGTCCTTGCTCTATATTTTGAATTTTTGTCTGTTTTTTTCTAAATTATTTCTTCTGACTTATAATTTCATTAATCCTCTCTTCAGTTGCATCTAAGTTTGTGTTTTACTTATCCTTGAGTTCTTAATTTTGTTAATTCTATTTTTAATTTATAGAATTTTGTGTTTTAAAACAAGTCCTATTTGCTTTTCATAGTTGAAAAATAATCATTTGTTGAAATTCTCATTTGTGACTTTACAACTCTAGTCATAGTAAATAGTTATTTTAAACTCTGTGTTTGACAACAACAATATCTACAGCCCCTGTGGGCCTTTAAAATTACTTCTTGTTTCGTCTGGTTCTTGTTTATTTTATCTTGTCTTTTCATACGTGTAGATGTTTTGATTGTGAATTGGACATTTAAAATAGTTTCTTCAGACCATTTAAAAAGAGTTCATAGAAATTGAGGCCTGGTATACTTTCTTTCCATAGAAATGAGTTACTTTTGCTTCAGTATTTGCCTCTAGGTACTAGCAATCTGGGGTCACCCCACTTTAATTTCCGGGATTGAGAGAATTAAAAACTTGCAGTAGTTCCAGTGGAGCACAAGTTCTGGCTCACTCTTGCTTCTAAGGCATGAATCTGCAGAGTCCTAACCCAAAGTGCAAGGGATTTATGAATATATCCCTATGTGCCCAAGAAGGCTGTAAACTCTAACTTTATCTACTTATTCTTGGAATATTGTCAATAGCCTTACTCAGACTCTCAGACCATTAGCAGCCTTATTCAGTATCAGCAAGTTCTCCAGGAGGGAAGTTCACCTAAATCTTGACCTTTCCTCTCTTGATTTCCCTCAATAACATTCTGACTGCAGCTTGTCCCAAGCAACAGAGAGTGATTTAGAAAAGTTCCAACAGCCACTTCAAATTGTGGGGTTTTTGAGCTCCAGGACTTGGGTCAGCTTCCTGAGTGACCACATTCAAGGACAGTTTTGCTGTAGCCCAACCTTCATTAATCCCAAATCTGGGTTCTAAGAGAGACTCTATCTATGCACATGTGGCATAACAATGTTAAAATAGAAAACTTACCTGAAACATGAAGCTGTGAATATACAATGATGAAAGCAAGATAAGAAAACATGTTGCAATATTTTCAAAGAGATACTAAAAACTAGTTGGTAACCTTGAACTCCTCACCATACATCAAGGTAGAATTGCTAATGGGTTGGAGCTGACCTGTTTTTATGGACTGAGTATGTTCCCCTCAAATTCATTTGTTCAAGGTGCTTCATTCCAATGAAATTTGGAGGTGGGACCAATGGAAGGTAACTAAGGTAAGGTGAAGTCATGAGGGTGGTGCCTCCATGATGGGATTAATGTCCTTCAAAGAAGGAGAAGAGACCAGAACTTGTTCTCTTTCTTTGCTATGTGAGGAAATAGCACAAGCACACTTATTTACACATTTTTTTTTATTCTTGTAGCCTAGAATATTCATTGAATATCTGAGAGTTGCACCAGGTCAAATAGCAAAGGGTAGGAATTTTTTCAGATAGGAAAAAGAGGTGACTTGTCCTCTTTTGGAAGTTTGCATGTACAAGGGTGAAGTTTTTTCCCTGCATAGCTAATAAAAGCTTTAATTTACATCATGAACTCCCCATTACATGTGTTCCTAAGGGATGGATCATCTTGACCTTTTAATTATTAATGTCTTTTCTCAAATTACAATTATATCCTTAATCCCTGTCCTGCTAACTGGCAATTTTCTGATAGATTCAGATTTCATTCTTCCCTATTTCATTAGGGAAGAATTACAACTTATATATCATATAATAATAGAATCTTCAGAACAGCACTTTACCAACTGCAATGGATATCAAATGCTAATGAGCATTTTTAAATGGCTGTGAACTCATTACAAGGGTTTTCAAGATTTTATATTTCCTTTATGATTTCTCTATTTTTTTCTACACAGTCTTGTATAAATAAACATATTTGATGGTCTTCTCTATGGCAATTATGCTCACACAGTCATCTTATTTATTCCTTTTAGCAAGCCCTTGGAGTACAGCTTTTATTACAAGGGTTAGTTATTTCATATTAACTGCATTTTTAAAAAATTATATGTTTTTTAAAAATATTTTTTTATTGAGGTAACATTGCTTTACAACACCACATATGATTGAGGGGTATAGGGTCACACCATGTCTACCAATAAACCACCAATAACCCTTCACCATAGTCCATTGCTCCCTACCACTTACTCCTTCTAGTAGCCTCACTTCTGTAGTCAGCATTCTAGGGTTTGTTTTGGTTTAGTTTAAAAAAAAAAGATTTATTTCTTTATGCACACAAGAACTGGGTGTAGACCAGAGGTGCAGGGGGTGAGAGGATTCACCAGAGACAGAATGGGGAGCAGAACAGGAGGATCTACTGAAATACACTGCTGAGGGGAGCAGCAGGTAAGACAGGAGAGGTCTGCTGTGCCATATGGGTTATTTCCCTGGCCGGGGATCAAACTAGGCCGCAGTGGCTGGCCATAGATTGATAGCGCTAAGACTTAAACCCTGCATTACGAGGGAGGCCCCTGTTTTGGTTTAGTTTTGTCTGTTCCTTTGTTTTGTTTCTTTACGTTACACATTTGAGTGAGGTCACCTGATATTTGTTTTTCTCCTGACTTATTTCATTTGGCTTAATTCCCTACAGTTCCATAATCTTCAAAACATAATACCTTTTTTGGGTGGAATGTGTGGTCTAATGAATTTTCAGGAAACAACACTCCAGTGCTGAGCACAGGATCTTAGCATTTGACCCGTCACTCCCCTTTTCATACTTATCTTCCTTGTACAAATTCCTGCAACAGGCACTCAGACCAGCTGTGCTGCTCAGGGCTGTTCCTATATAGATATACACAGAGGATCTGCGGGGGCGGCGGGGGATGAGCCCGGGAAGATGAGCATGTGAACATATGTGCAAGGAGCAATATATTAATTACAAGAATTGCACTAACAAACTCCTGCTAGTAACTCCTCTGTTAATGAAAAAAATTGCACATCTATATTAAACTTTCTTTTTAGAAAGCAGAGTTCAAAATAAGAGTCCCATGAAAAAGGGACCTGTGTTAAGAAAATATGCACAAAAACAGACTGAAGGAGAAAAAAAAGTTGAATTTACAAACAGAATCTAAAAGAAGTAGCTGAGGCTGGGAATGCACAGGGCAGGCGAAGTTACAGTATGACAGTGATGTGCTTCAGCCAAACCAGCCCCAGCCCGTCGTCTTCACAGGAACAGAAGGCTAATGGGATTCTAGGGAGTGTGCGGTCCTGGGCATGCTTGCCTTAAAATGTTTCTGCATTTGCGTAACCATTAAATTTTTCAGTGGGGAACACATCCTGCATAGCAGGAGACGAACAATATAAATAAAAATGTATAATAAAGGCCACAAAGTTGTATTTGCTGGTCAGTTTGTGCAGCTTATTTTTGGCCACTATTGTCTCTCACCTGGACACAGTGACAACCTCTGAACTGTCCCCTAGCTCATCTGAGTGATCTTCTGAAACTCACAGCTATTCAGGTCCCCCCTAACTAAACCCTTAAGATTGAGTTCAAACTTTTTTTTTTAAGTTTTTTTTTTTTTAAAGATTTATTTATTTTTTTATACTAGAGCTGAGGTATAAACCAGAGGCGTGGGAGAGTGAGAGGATTCACCAGAGACAGAGCAGGGAGTAGAACAGGCAGATGACCGAAATACACTGCTTAGGGGAGCAGGGGGCAAGAGAGGAGAGGTCTGCTGTGCCATGTGGGATTCTCGCCGGCTGGCCAGGATTGAACCCACATTGCTGAGGCTGTGGACAGCTTTAGAACACAGCGCTCAACCCGCTGGGCCATGAGGGAGGCCCTGAGCTCAAACTCTTAACAGGAATGACAGCACTCAGATGTGGCCCTACTTCCCAATTTTACCCAACATTTTGCTACCTGTTTCCCTGCTCCTTCTCCATCTTCTTTCATGTCCTTTAACAGCAAACACTCTATTTCAACCAGCGCCTTTATACCAGTTGTCCCTCAAACATTCTTTCCCTCCATTTCCTCCCCTGTGCTCTGTTAGATTTCAAGTTAGAGGAGTGTTCTCCAGGAACTTTCTTGCTGTCCTCCACAAAAGGGGCTAGAGAGGGCCAAACCAGTTGTTTCCAACATAGCTTTTATCACGCTGTATTGTGAAAGCCATTTTTCTTGTATATATTTTCCACTTGGGAGTTTCTTGGCATCTCTTGTTCCCCATTGTGTCTCCCACACCTAGCATAGTCCCATCATAGATTAAATAGCTCTGAATGGGGCCCTCCTGGTAGCACAAGGGGTTAAGCACAGCACTGTGAAGCTATCTAGAGCCTCTGCAGCATGAGTGCAATCCTCTGCCGGCCAGGGAGCTACCCACATGGCGAGGCAGACCTCTTCTGACTTGCCCACTGCTCCCCTCAGCAGTGTATTTCAGTCAGTCTGCCTGTTCTGTTCCCTACTCTGTCTCTGGTGAATCCTCTCACCCCCTCACCTCTGGCCTACACCCCAGTTCTTGTATGCATAAATAGATAAATCTTTAAAAAAAAAAAAGTCAAAGCCAAAATAAATTTTCACTATGTTAGTGGTTGTTTAGTGGATTTTGAATCTTGCTACCTGAAAAAGCTTGCTGCTAGGTGTCCATTGCCTCGCTTGTTTGTTTTCTATAATAAGCTTCTTTAAAAAGGGAATTGTTATGAGAGAACATTTGTTATAACATTATTTGTTATAAGAGAAAACACATAGAATTGAGTGTAGCCAATATTTGTATTTGGCAATAGTGTGTGCTGTCATTTAATTATCAGTGTTGATATCGTATGCATATAATTTATAAAGTGTTTCTGTTTTCCTAGGACATCTGAGTCAGTAGGATGAATATAAGACTAGGAAACTGGAGACCTGGTGCTTGGTTTTGCTGTACCTTTACCTATATGAGTAACATCAGGACACTCAACTTTCTATACTTTCTTGCATTTAAGTAAATGCATCATCTTTGAAACAGACTGATCCTTTTTTGACATCTTATATTTTTAGAAGATAGAATAAATGATGTATATGATCTTGTAAGCTACTTATAAAATGTAGATGCTAAGAAGTATGATAGGAAGGGTGATGTCCCAGGAGTTAGGAAACTGATAGTTAATTCCATTTTTACTATTAATGATATACCCTCTCTCTAAAACCCTCTTGTCAAACAAAATCAAATATAAAATAAGAAAGCAAGGAAGAATGTTATTTTGGGATTCCTTCTACCCCTTATATTCTAAATCATTTGAAATCAGTATTCTGTATGTAATGTCACTAAATTTCTAAAAAAAAAAAAAAATAATTGCTATTTCATCTGTCTTTCCACTGCAGGGGTTACTGTGGTTCAGTGACTATTGTAGGGGTGTTGTCTTTTCTTTTCCCATTCCAGTTATTTTCTGAGTAGTCCAGATGTGCATCTTCTTTGATCTGTCCACCCCGTCTTAGAATGGAATGCTCAAAATCTACTCAGGAACCAGTATTTTCTGAAAGCTCTTTGTGTTTCCCTCTACTGCTATCCAAGATGGATTTTCATCATTGTGTGCTGCAGAACTCTGCAGGTGTTATGTTACCAGAAATACATTTTCTTGTTTCTTGGCTTTTAAGTTGATGTTCAGAGCACCTATTCCCCAGTGCTTAGCCTAAATGAAAGTTTTCTGTTCCTCCTGCTAATGCTAAACAAAAAAGGCCAATTCCAATTAAACAGTCTGAGAGATTCTAATTGAATGGTGAATATTAGCTTCTTTCAAAGCTAGACCACATGCCTTTAGGCCATTTGTGCCTTTTCCTGTTCTTATGCAATACAAGTGACAGATGCCTGACACACAAAAAAGAATTTTAAAGTAGGGTTGAAACACGGTTTTAGGGGGCAAAATAACTTAATTCAATTACCTTCCTAGTTTCATTACTGCACTGGAACCTCAGAGGAGAAAAAGGTGGAGCACCTGCTTCTCTGCACTGTTCCTGCCCGTATTAGTTTATTAAATGCGCCCTTTTGTGCGTGTGTGCAATTTCCATTCGGACATTTGAAATAGTCTTGGTTTCCAACATGGTGATAAGCATAGCTATAGGGAAATCTAAGTGGAAATTTTATTTTTTAAAGATTTGGCAGTTTCTCTTTAATTAGCCTTTGGGGGTATCTCACGTTTCACTAATTTGTGTTTAAATACATGGGAAAATTCTGGCAGCAACAGCTAGAGGAGTCAGAGAAAGCCATCACTCAGGCACTCAAGTTAACCTCTTCCAAATACACGCTTCAGAGCAGGAGATGAGCCTTGAAGTATGATTCAAACACAGGAACAAAAGTTGCTATTAAAGGATAAAAAAAAAATCTGAGGATATGTTTTTGCTTGCTGCTTTGACTCTGTTATTATGGGCATGAACAAGGGGAGAAATAATACTCTGAGCTGATGAAAACAGATGCCAGAAGAAATAATGACCAAGTTGTGATTAAAGAAACAGACTGAGAAATAACTTTACAAAGTTTTCTATGGGTTTGTGCAAGCTTCATGCAACCAGGAATAATAACAACTTGTAGGAGGAATCAGTAATGAAAGTGACACTCAGAAAGAGCTACAGGATTCTCTGAATCCTTTATGATGAACAATGTTTCATGTAAAGACAGTATGACTTCAGGGTGAAGAACCTGGACTCTGGAGTTACTCATCTGATAACACACTTCAGTCAATTTA
This sequence comes from Talpa occidentalis, assembly GCF_014898055.3. Taxonomy (NCBI): domain Eukaryota; kingdom Metazoa; phylum Chordata; class Mammalia; order Eulipotyphla; family Talpidae; genus Talpa; species Talpa occidentalis. The sequence continues at coordinate 31,008,381 of NW_023601653.1, forward strand.
CTTGACTGTTGTTTGTCCCATTTTCTTGTAAAACAGGATAAAAAGTGTTACAGGAATCTTATGATAGGAGCTGTGTAGCCTAGAATAATGCAGGCATGGCCATAGTAAAAATTCAAAAAGGATATGACATCACCATGGCAATCTGGGAAGGCTACAGGGTAAAGAAGACAAGTGCACAGGGCGTTGGAGAAAAGGTTGGACTTGGATAAATAAGCTAAGAGAGAGATATCATAAATGGCTATTCCATAATTGTAGCCATTAACTACATATGGCTGCTTAAATCAGAAGTTTAAATTAAATTAAAATTCAGTTCTTCAGTTGCAGTAGTCACATTTAAGTGCTCAAGTCATATTTGATGGCACAAATACAGAACATTTCCTTAATTGCAGAAAATTACGTGGAACAGTGCTGCCGTTGAACTTCATTCATGCCACCTACATAAAAATGTAAAATGTGATAATTTTTGAATATGTAAACTAGAAAATAATATGATTAAATGGATATGGGTATATGGGTATAGACCTTTAAAGCATTAACTATTTTGTTATTTTATGGAGATATCTAATCCAATGTTTTACAAGAAAGGTCTATGCTTTGGAAACAGACTGAGTTCAGGTCCTGCCTTTACCCCTTCCTAGCTGTGTGACTTTGTGCAAATTAATTAACTAGGTCCTAGCTTTTTTTTTTTTTAAAGATTTATTTATTTTATACAAGAACCAGGGTACAGGCCTGATGCGTGGGAGGGTGAGAGAATTCACCAGAGACAGAGTAGGGTACAGAACAAGCAGATCTACTGAAATACACTGCTGAGGGGAGCAGCGGGCATGACAGGAGAGGTCTGGCACGCCATGTGGGACCCTCGCCGGCCAGCTGGGATCGAACTGGCACTTGCAGAGGCTGCGGACAGCTTCACAGCGTGGTGCTCAACCGCCTGCGCCACAAGGGGAGGCCCAGGTCCTAGCTTTTTTAATGGTAAGATAAATACAATGAATTTCTCAATGTGATTGTTAGGCTCAAATGAGATAATGCTCATAAAAATACTTAGCACAATGTCAGACATTTATAAGCTGTCAATATAAACAAAAGGCACCATTATTGCTATTATTATTTATAGAAATACAATTTTTAGCCTCAAGGTACTAATCACAGAATATGGGCATAAGCACCATTCACAACATTTTAAAAATGAATTGACTTTGGTAGGAAACCAACAAAAAGCAAATTCATTCCTTTCCATTCCTATCCCTTTAAACCCATTCTGCTGAATTGTTCTTCCCTACCCTTGGGTGTAATCACAGGGACACTCCAGAGCTTTTTATGTCATTTAAGTATCATTTCCAGGTAATTAAACGGTCTTAACACAGTTCAATACATAAGCTTTAATCTCTCACCTCATTCATCCCATCTCAATTCTACCCAAAACTCTGAAATGAAAGGTGCACTTGAGTTGCCTCTTTTTTTCTTTCTAGTTATTACAGTCCTTCTTCATGTAATAAACAGACTTTGGATCACCTGGGATTGGGAAGGGAAGGGTAGATGTCAGAAATATAGACTCTGAAAAGGTCTTCCCTGTCTCTCTCGGCTCTTCATTAAGCTCTACCATGGCTGAAATGCCAATACTGACTCACGGTAAGATTTTATGAGTTATTAGATTCACCCTAAAGCTGCAATGTGTCTATCTGCAAGTCCCTGACATGGGTGATGGATGCCTTCTGCAATCAGTCACAGCCTCAGCCTCTGACTTCCAGTTGTCCGTGCTCTTTTCAGATTTCCTCTTGTAGCTGTTGCTACATCTTTCTAGGTGGACTACTATTCAGGGTCCACATAAAATGGGTCACACCCAGCTCCTTCCATGGAATTCACATTTGACCATCAGAATATACAACTTTCCTTAGTGGGCATACAATTTACTTCTCTTACAATCTTTTTCTCACTCAAGTTTAGGAGTATTGAGTGCAGTTCTCTAGTGAGAGCTCTGAATACCCCTTCATTTTGTTTGGTCCAAGGGGAACTAGAAACATGTCCTTCCTCTGCACCGTGTGTGTTGGGGGAGAGGGAATGCATCACCCACTGACAGGTCTCTCTAAGGAAACCTTCCCTACTCACATTTCAGATTCCATCTTTGATTTGGCCCCCCTCACCCCCGCCCCTGGGTCTCACACATCAAGTTTGGCAGTGTCTTAGCCCCCTAGTTAGTGATGTCCACTCAACTTGTTTTGGCCTAATTATAATCAGCATTTGGACCCCTGTTATAATTTTATGACAATAGGAAAAGCGATTTTGCATTTGAACAATTGTACTCGTGGAGGTTGGAAGATTGATATTTAAGTGGAACAGTCATTTTTTTTCGTGGATTCAGGAGCCATCACTTTGTGTTCAGGACACAGCTGTTGACTAGTACTTCAGTGTATTTAGACAAGGAACAAGCACTAAAGGGTATGTTTCACGAGGGTCATACGCACTGCATTGTGATAAATGGGGAACTGCAGGGCTTCACAGTGAACTGAAGACCTTTTCATAGTTGCTTTTTATTGTGGCAACCTGTCTTCTAAAGAGGCTGCCTCTGAACTCTGACTTTTTATTTTCAGGATTGCTCTGGATATTCTTCTCTGTTTCATTGATCACACTGGGTAGCAAAATAAATGTTGACCTAGGAACAACAGAAAGATCTTTTCTATTCCTTAACCATAGCAGAGCCTCTGCGTTTCAGTAGTTCTATTAGACTTTACTCTTTCTCTGTTTGTGAGAGGGATTTCTTGCTCTACTATCCTGATTATCCTTTCCTTCTTTCCCAGAGACAGAATCTGGGAGTTAGGTGACACTACAAATTAATTAATTAAAGTTCATATGTAAGACCACTACCTGATTCTTGATATATATCCCTCTAACTAGCTCGAAACACTGTGTTGGGTATTAAGAGTGGCCAATCTATTCATAATGATCAGGAAATCATATAAAGAGAGACGGTAATTTCTTTTTTTACCATCACCAAAATGATGATGGTGAGCATATTAATAATGAAAAAGCAAGCTCAGGACACTTCTGTAAGCATGTGGGATTACTTGTGGGATCACACCTAGACTGTCCTCTAGGTGTGAGTTGAAGAGCAGCTGTGTATATGTTTGATCTTACTGATGTCGCCCACTTGATTTAACTAAATTGTTTGTTGAATTATGCCAGATGTCACAAATAAAGTTTTATTCCTTTCATTTTTGGTAAAATGATAAATTCTTGGTGTTTCAATTTCCATATCTTTTCATATGATCACATTAGTATATCTGTTTTATAACAGTTGTTTCAATTCTGAAGTGTATGATTCTTTGAAGCACTCCTGGGAGTATGTCAAGCTGAAATCAGTTAAAATCTCTCTCTCTCTCTCTGTGTGTATATATATACACATGTGTATATATATATGTGTGTGTGTGTATGTGTGTACACATGTGTATATATATGTGTGTATATACATATATATGAATATACGGATATACATTGGATGAATGCATTTGCATTTTAATATAAATATATTTTTGATCCCCTTTTAAAATCAGACTTTATTATGGAGAGGAGAAAGGATATATACATGCACTGGTACTGTGTGGGATTTGAAGACAAAGAGTGGGAAAGATAAGCTTTGCTCAGTTCACAGTTTCCTCAAGGCCACACCTACTCATGGAATTTACAAGTTTTACTCACTCATCAGTCACATGAAAGTCAGAAGAGCCTACATGAGGAAAATCATTGAACATTTGTGTGTTGACTTTGAGATATCTTAGCCTCATTTCTCTTTGTTCATATTCACTGTATGGATCATAAATATTCACTGACATAATACATCCTGAATTAAAAGGAAGAATAAATATGAAGAGAAATAACATGTATTGAGCTTTAATATGTGCTAGGTATAATGCTATACACACTTCTTATAGACTTTTTCACAATCCTCATAAGCACTCTATCAGATAGATACAGGTATTAGCCCACTTTTACAGATAAGGAGACAGGTTCAAATAACTAATGTAACCTGCCCCGAATTACACATGTAAAGCCAGTATTATGGGACTAGAAGGTATAACTCTCAAACCAGTAGTTTTGCCCCTACTCTAAAAAAAAGAACATTCATTGAGTGCATAATACATGAGTTGTTTGTGTTCCCTAATTAAAATAGAGAAGAAAATAATTTCTCCTCAAGACATTGTAGGGGACATTTATAGTCTCAACAACAGATTGATTTTGAATGACAGAGCTCTATGTGGCTTCTGAGCCACATTAAACTTAATAATTTGGGAAGCCTATAGGGGAACCAAATAAGACATCAGTGTAAAAAAATAATAACAGTACAAAACACAACAAAGCAAAAATGGACAATTATAAATCAGAGACCTACTACAGGGGAGGAGGAGAGGGATCAGAGGGAGGGAGAGAGGAGCACAGGGGACTGTGGTGATGGTGCACGGGTGCATTGGTGAAGGAAACTATGGGGACTACACCTGAGGGGTTGGGGGGAAGCAAATTTGTTTAAAAATGAACAATGATGTAAAAAAAAAGAATTAAAAAATTAATCTTAAAAAATAATAATAATTGGGGAAGCTGACTGGAAATCAATTGCTTGAGTCTGGTAAGATCAATGTGGGTTCTAGTCTCAGCTCTGTTGCACAAATATATGCAAATTTAGGCAACATATTTTGCTTTTATTTCTTCCACTATAAATTGTTTCAAATGAAGCAATCAGATTCCCACTTCATGGCACAATAACACATATATTTGGTAGAAAGTGTATATATACATTTTAGGATTTTCACATTCTTGGCCTCATTAGATACTCAAAAACTATAAATGTGCTAGAAGACTCAACAAAGATCATTGACAGGTTACTTTTGGAGAAAACTCAGACCCAATCCTTTCCAAGCAATTGTGTAGCTATATGGTGACAGGTTATTTTGGATAAGACACTATGTTAGGTACTAGAATGCTTTTTTTTTTTTCATGATTTTTTAAAAATTTTATTTTTATATTCCCCATACAATTGCACCCCCTTATATTGACCCCAATCCCTCCTTCACCCCCCCCAAAGTATGTCTCTGGTTCATAGTTGTTTGTTGATTTTGATTTTTTTCTTTCTTATAGTTATTCTTTTTCCTGGTCCCTTATTTAGGTTTTCTAGAGTGCTTTCTTGCAGAAGTAGCCTCTGCATCTAGAGACTTTGTACAGAACTAGCCCAGCTTTATAGAGCTGGAATTCTGAAGTCTCACCTCCTAGAGTTATTTAGTTTGGATTGTGCTCAGGCATCAGTTCTTCTAGTTTACAGTCAGTTCCAGAAGCTGACAGCAGTGTAATTCCTGTCTATTTTCAGTTGTATAGAGCGTTCCCTTGATTCTGAAGAAGAGCACTCCTCAGGACTTTTCCTGCATTCCTTAAGTGCTGGTCACACAAAACCAGGTCTGCTTTTCCAAAATCAAGATTTAGAAATACTTTCAGCTCTCCATTACTTCAAAATCTATACCTCAGATATCATGAGTGGCACGATTATTCTTTTCTTTTCTTTTGCCTGGAGGTGAACTATTTTCTGAGATTAAGTATTTTTTGCCAGCCAAACTTTCATGTCTACTAATATAGGTTATATAAATAATTTAAAAAGAGAGAAAATAATAAAAGTGATATAATGTTTTAAAATATATAGACTGATAATATGAGTAATGCTAAACATTGTGTCAGAGATATTTTAATATATGCAGACTTAATAAGCAGTAACAGTAAATCTCCACTATTTAGGATAAGATTAATACAGTAAAAAATGAGTATAGTAGTGAAAATAATGAAATCAATGCTAACTTCTACTTAAAATCTAGTTTGTATTACTTTATGTAAATTATTTTATGGCATTTGGAAACAGTTTATTCTTTCAAGTAGGTGAACATTTGCTTTTCAACTTTTCCGTTTTTTTTTGTTAAAATGTCAACATTTTTCATAAGGATACATTTTCAACTTAATTTTCAAATTACTTTGTCAAATGCATGAGGATTTTCTGTACTTGATATTCTCCATGAAGTTTAAAAATACTTTTAAAATCATCTCATTAATTCTTAAGAAAATGAGATTGGATTTTTATCCATGTATTTTGGCAAGAGTGGTTGAGTGATTCAACTAAGCCCATAAATGTGTACAGTTGTAAATAATCATGTAGACTATTGCCAGGGCTCATTGACACACTCCCACAACCCTCTACTCCTATGTGGCTGAACTTCAGCAGGGGGCATTTACACCCCATAAGATCCTGTACCAGAGTCCTAGGATTTCATCATTCAAAATACTTTCAAATCTTGAACTAAATCCACATGAAACCAGATGCAGCCCTATTGGAACAATAACTGATTGTTGTGTGTTTTCTCTAGTGATTTCTGTTGATTTGGTATGTCATTGCCTTCTGGGGCTTTCCTGACCAAACATATTTGTATAGAATAATGTCAAGGCTTGGTAGCATGACCATTCAAATCAACTAGTTCTAGACAATGAAGTACTAGTACATAATAGATCATTATGTCATCTGCAGCCCAACCTGCAATGCAAAAAATAAATGGGAATTTTTAAGATGAAAATTAGTCACATGGGTGTTGTAGAGAGAAGAATATTTGGGACTGACTTACTGGCCTGTCAAAGATAATCTAGTTATTTGCTGACTGTTCTGATCTCCATCATATTTCCTAGGCATTTGCCTCACTGGTTTCTTCTGATATGCAAACCAAGCAGTGGTAGCATAATATTGATGTCAATCTTTTTATACCGTTAAGAGTGAGCCATTTCATTCGTTAATAGTTTTTGCAGGGCTGCAATTACAAGGTTTTGACATTTGGGTAAAAAGTAAATGTTACAGCAGAAATTATATGCTAATGATTTTCTAAGATCTAAATATTTTAATATTCTGATTGTTTCCTATGCTTGAATGAGATTGTGTGAGCACACTTTATTTCTTTGAAAAAACTTCATGTAATGGTGTATAATGCTTTTTTTTTTCTTTTAGGCTAATTTAATTCAATTCTCATATATTTTAACATGACTGATTCTCAGAGTGAAGGTTTTTGGTGCCCACTCTTTATGCTAAAAAAGGCAGAATTACAAAGTAATTAAAAATGTGAACTCCAAAATTCTCCACTTGAGTTTGCTTCTTGGCTTTACCATTTCATAATGATGTGACCTCATCATAAAATGAGAAAAATGATGGTATTCTTACCCAGAGGTCATTCTTTCTACAAATATTTATTGAATGCCTTCTATGTGCCAAGCATACAGTTTGCTAAGCAACCAGAATGCAAAAAGTAGCAATACTACTTGGTCATTGCCTTTCTGGAATTGTCTCCTGATATGACCAGTTCACTCAGTTTTTATTTTAAATTTAGTTGTGAATATAGATTTGCTGAATTATTTAGACCATTATCAATGACAGATTTAAGTGCTTATAATGAATGTGTATGAATATATTAATAATATGCAATGCATTTTGTGGAATAATGTATAAAAATTTAAAAGGATGAAAATATAAATGAATATTATGTGTAGAAGAACTGATAAAATAATAATAAGGGACTTGTACAGATTTATGAAGAAAGTGAATTTTTAACTTAATACCCAGAGAAATTATAAGAAAAGCATTCGAGTGAGGTTTTTTGAGGTCTACACTATCCTGGCAATAGTCTACACTATTTGAGGTCTACACTATCCTGGCAATAGTAAAAAGCAAATGTTCTTTGACCTTGATAGGCTGCAATTAAAAGAAAATTGAGTACCGAAGATCAGAGTGTGCCTAAAAATAAACCTTTTATTTTTATGCAGTACATCGGGAAGCAAAGGAATAGAAATAATTATTTGAAGAAGGAAAAGGTTATAAAGAGCAAGCTTCTCATGAAATTATTTTCTTGATAAATCAGAAAAATTAAAGAACATTATTATTTTTTAATTCACAGAGTCCTTTGTGTTATAGTGCAGTTTCAAAAACTTCCTCCTCCCTGTTTCTTTCTCAGCCTGGTCTCCACCAAATTTGTAAAATGATATAAAGCTGGTCACTGAATCATTTAACATTATATCACTTTATGAAGTATATGTAAATTCTGCAATAAAGGAGTATAAATTATAATACAAAAAATTATAACTTTAAAGGAATTATTAAAAAAAATTCCAGCATCAGTTGTATTGTAAAGTAATTCTCATTGAATCAAAGCATCTTCTGTTTAAACATAGGTCAAAGTAAATTCTACTGAAAATTTCAAATAGATTTAAATGCATAAATTTATCTTATATACCCAAGATTTATAAGAATAAACTACTATTTTTATAACATTAATTGGAGAACTACAAATATAAATTGCAAATGCTATGAGTCTTTCTAGAAGCAATCTGCCTTTCTTCTATTCTGATGGGGAAAAGCAAGCAATTCCAAATCCTCAGAGGATTCAAGGACGGTTCCTCCACCTTCTCCTTTTGCTGCTCCCACTTTTCTATTCCTCCCTCTCCCTCCGTCTCTTCTTCACCTACAAAAACAGGCAACCTTACGAATTAGTCTGCCCCTTAAGAAGGAAAAAACTTGCAGCCTCTCCATTATCAATCACAAACCCTGGTTAGGACTGTGACCTCTGCTGAATCCCATTAATTCTCCAGACCACTTGAATATCAACAATAAAAAAAAAAAATACCAAATTGTATCTGCAAATTGTAAACCATTTTTATCTGGCAAAGTGTGGGCCTGGTAATGTGATCATTGCACAGATGCTGTCATAGATTATATGTGCTGCAAATGTGATTAGATCTATTCAGTGCAAAATCAAGGGAGACAAGACCCAGTATTTGCTGATACTTTGAAAGCCTGAGGACTACTTGGGTTATGTTCTGTTTGGAGTATGGAAATAGATTTTGAAGTTTACAGAGGAGCGCAATAAAATTTTACTACTTAGGTGAGCATGGTAGTAAGCTTATGTTACTCCCTAAAATAACACTAATGACTATAAAATAAACCATGCCCTGCTGAGTGAGAAGAAAGTTTTTAAAACATTTTGAAACCTCTCCAAAGAATTTTGTAACTAGCAGCCACTAGAGAGAACCTCCAATGAATATTAATTTCAAAAATATTGTGGAATTGATTTTCAAAGTGATTGCACGCTGGTAAAGGCACAAGTGAAAATTATCTGTTCGAGGGCCATTTCAGCTACCTTCAATGAAATCTCATGCAAAAATTTTATACAATTTAGACATAAATATACATTTTGCAACCATGTGGCCTACCTATAAAGCCTGATGAATACATGAGAATTAAAGAAAATAGATTAAGTGAGATTTTGGGGGAAAACAGATGGAAGAGTTTTTCTATTCTGGAAATGAAGACATTGACTAAATTAATTCATACATAACAAAAAATACATAAATATAGATTACTAATCTTTCAATTTCAGTGATACTCAGGTCTTCAAATTGCATCATAAGATGCAGATAGCCATTCATTTCAGAAAGACAATATTGAATAAACTGGGACATGATAGAAGTACAGGAAATTTTACCATTGGCCCAATATTTAAAAGTACTGGCTATTGGATGAGAAAGTTTTCATAAAATAAATTGGGACTGTATTATTTTTTAGCAGTGAAATTTGAATGAATGCTCCCCCAGAACATATCAACTCCTAGTCCTTCGTCCAGTGTTCAGGGAACTTAACCAAATGGCCACGTCCTACTTCTCCAATTTTGTTTATCTTGTGTCTTCTGTACCCTGTATGTGTCCATTCTGTAGTCAAGAGGAATTGTTTATTGTCTGTTGTGCATACCCCATAATCCTCAATATATTTGCTTATATCCATTCTTTGCCTATCTCTACATGCCTCACCTGCTATTTAAGATCCACTTAAACCCCTCTATCATGAGATTATGTGGATCTTTGATGATCTCGATGGATCATCTCCAGCTGCTTCTGATGGCATAGAATTTTCTACATTGTTTTGTAGTTACTGATGCGTACACCTTAATTACCTTCACTAGACTTTTAGAAGGCACAGTGTTTCTCCAACTTCTCTAGCCAGGCTTCATAGTAGCTATAGCAACAGTAAATTACATAAAAAATACTTTTCATAAATATTTATTAAATAATGTTTGGATTAAAAATTAAAATATTTGTTATGAAAAAGATTTGGGGGAAATGCATATGTTTCATGTATCTCTTATAGAATTAGTTATTAGTTGCTATGTAACAAAATGCCATAAAACTTAGAGGCTTAAAACAATACTCATTTATTACCTCAGTTTCTGAGGGTCAGGAATCCTGACATAGTTCAGCTGGGTCCTCTGAGTCAGAATCTCTCACAAGTTGGGAATTAAATTTTGGTGAGGAGGCTTGAATGGGGAAGGCTGTTGGTCCTACAGCCTCATTTCCTTGCTGTCTGTTGCCTAGCGATTCCCTCAAAGGAAAAAAGATTCCCTCTAACCAAAGTTTTTTGCTTTTTATGTTACTCCACTATGAAGCCTGTTTCTTCAAAGCATACAAACCAAGAAGGCAATAGAGGGAACGTGCTAGCAAGACAGTCACAATCTTATTGAACCTGATACAGACATGACACCCCATCTTTGCTATAGTTTGTTAAATGTCATTGGTCCCATTCACACTTAAGTGGGAGGATTACACAACAGCATAAATATCAGGAGGTGGGACTCATTAGGCAACATCTGAGAAGCTGCCTACCACATTGACTCAAAGGATTTTTTAAAGAAATTTTTGTTGAGGTAGTACTCAAAGTTATTTTTTTTGCTCACCATGTACTCTAAGAGTTCTTTGCCCTTTTTCACACTGTAATTTTCCTGATATTAGACCTCTAGCATTACAAAGTTTATCAGTTCTGTAAGGTCGAGATCAAATGCTACCTTCTTTCTAAGGTCTTTGTTTCTACATGTTCAGGTTAATTCCTCCTTTCATGCCAAGCCCCTGAAACTTTGTATTCTTTCTCATCACTCACATTTTGTTTCCCATTCATCGGGATAAGTTTGGTCATTCCATGTTTACTTGCCATAATTGTTTTACCATAGAAGGGGGTGGAGTGGAAACATACAACATTGTTTTTTGGCACATAAAGGGTTTTATTAATCTTTTCATGAAAAATCTACATGTTCTCCACAGATACGGCCACTGCAGTCTTTACTCCTACTCTTATCCAATGTCCAGCTCACTTCTAGACACTTCATTTCTTTTTGCCAGCACCAACAGTGGCCTTTGCAGTCCCCCTGTTCTGATTAACAAACATATTTGCTAAAGGATATGTCTCTGGCAGGCAAATAGTACTATAATTCAAGTGAAAAGATAATAGATAATGGGAATAAATTACAGAAAATATGTATCAAGACAGTATTTTCATTAATCTTACAAAATTTAGGATTAAAAGTAATAACCCAGAAGAAACATCTATTACAGTGTCTGGCATACAGGGAGAGTCCAATCAATAGTTACTATCTTCCTTTTTCACTTTTTTTTACTTACTTTCTTCCCTATCCCTTCTCCATACTCACCACTCCCATTACTCACACATACTGGTTGAAAATGCTACTTGAATTATAATACTAGGATTTGTTGAATCACTTTTTAAATTATTCATTAAGTCTTCAAACAAATCTTAAGTATCTTCTAGAGTCAGGCACTAGTCTAGACAATAGGGATACAGCAATGAGTAAAAGTGAAAAAAAATCTTGTAATGACTCCCACTTTAGAAAAGAGAGACACATAACCAATTGTGGCAGATGGTGACAAGAACTATTAAGAAAAATAGTAGAGGGGAGAGATAATACCATCGGTATTATTTTATATAGGATGATAAAGTGACATTTGAGCATTAACCCAATGGAAATGAGGGATTAAACCATGTAAATATCTGGTGGAAGAGAGTTCCAGAGGAGAATGAGAAAATACAAAGTCATTTTAGTGGGAGTGTGATTACTCTTCTATGACTGATGGAGGAACAGCAAGGAAGCTCGAAGAACCAGAATAGAATAAACCAGGAAAAAATGGTAAGAGATGAGGTTAGAAAGTAACCAGGGGAGTAACATGTTAGGTCATGGAGCAGATCATGTATGATCCTGTTGATTCTAGTCAAGATTTAGATTTTTAGTCTCAGTAAGAGGGGGAGTCATTTGCAGGATTCTCAGTACAATATTGTGGTCTGCAATATCCCCAATGGATCACTCCAGCTATTGTAGAATGAGAAGAGAATGCAGGGATGGAAAGAAAAAGACCATTAAGTAGATTACTAAAATACCCTATGTGAAAGATGATGGAAGTCTGAAAGGGATCTGCTGATTGGCTGGATATGCAGTGCAAGAGAAATGCAGTAGTAAAAGATGACCTCTAGCATTTTGGCCTTAATGTCTAGAAGAATGGTGCTACCATTGTGATACAGGGAAGACTATGGTGGTTCAGTAGGGGGATGGAGTCAGCAGTTTAATTTTGGACATGCCAAGTTTGAGTTGACCAATGGAGATTTAAATTGAGATTTTAAGTGAGAAGATAGCCTTATGGGGTTCAGGTGAGAGGGTGGGTTCTAAAGATGCAGATTTGGGACTCATCGTCATGTGGATGATACCTAAGGGATCATCCAAGGACTAAGTGTAGACAGAGGAGAGAGGAGGTGCTAGGACTAAGTATTTTTTTTAAAGATTTATTTTTTTTTTTATTTATACAAGAGTTGGGGTACAGGCCAGATGTGTGGGAGGGTGAGAAGATTCACCAGAGACATAGCGGGGAACAGAACAGACAGACTGACGAAATAAACTGCAGAGGGGAGAAGAGGGCGAGACAGGAGAGGTCTGCTCGTCATGTGGGTTGCTCCGAGGTCAGCGGGGATCAAACTGGCACTGCAGAGGCTGCAGACAGCTTCACAGCACTGCACTCAACCGCCTGTGCCACCAGGGAGGCCCAGGACTAAGTCTTGTAGCTCCTGATGGTGAGACAGCCTGGCTCGTTTGGAATGGTATGTCCTATTTCACTGATTCTTTGGCAGAACCATAAGCTTTTAGTTCTCCAGAGGAGTGGGTTTCATTGCCTATTCAGTTTGCTGGGACAATGGAAACAAAGTATAGTGAGGAGGAGCCTGGAAACAGAATACAGCAGAAGAGACCAGAAAGGGGAATTATGCTTTGTTGTTGGTCAATCTGTGTAGATCAGCTTCAGGGACTGGAGTCCCTGCCAGAAGTCTGATGTAGAAAGGAGTGCACAGCAGAGGAAAAGGGGCTGTCTTCCTAGTCAAACTCCTCTATCTACATTTTTTTTTTCTGGCACTTTTTCAGAGAACTAGTAATTGTCGACAATAAAAGGTTAAAAAATAGCAATAAAACCTAGACTAAAAAAATAAGATGAAAGGGCTTATAAAGATTAAATAATACGGAAATGAAATGACCCCTCTTTCAACCCCCTCCATCAAAAAATACCCCAGAAAATAAAAGAAAGAGGAAGGAAGGCAGCAAAAAACCATGATCAAAGAACAATTAAGATAAAATAAAATTCAAAATAAAGGTCAGAGAGAATAAAAGAATAACCCAAATAAATTAAAGTGATTAAAAAAAAAAAAGCAAACACTAGTATCAAAGCCCAGGAGGTTAGCTAATCAACACCAACTGAATTAAATAAGCAGCACAAGTTCCAAAGATCAACCAGAGAGAGGCCCTTGAGCTAAGGCGAAAAAGCAACGTGTTTCTCCTTCTCTGGCCTGGGTTCTGCAGGTAGCTGTCTGCTGCAGAGTAGGGGCCTTGACATTTCTCTCCACACCTCTGCTCTCTAACGGCTGTGTCCTCACTCTATGCCAGGAATGTGCCCCTGGTAGCCATCTCTCTTTCAGTTGTGACTCTACCCTCAGGATCTCTTTCCTACAACCTGGGATTCACTCTGTTACAGCTGCTGCTGCTGATAGGATGATGATAAATTAATAATTTACAAAGATTCATGTACTAGATGTTGATTTTTGAATATATTTTCTCACTTAAATTTTTTAATAACTGTAAGTTTTAAGCATCATTATTGATGTGGAAGCGGAGATCACAGAAGTTAAATGACTTTTCCAGTGTCACACAGTAAGTGGCAAAATTAGGATCTAGATTCGTCTCTGCCTGACCTGGAAACCATGATTTAGCCCCCAAATATTATCATCTCTTTTAAAGAGAGGAGAAATAGACTTGAGAACTATGAGATAACCATCTTGTATCCACATGAACTGTGAGCAAGTGATGAATTGATCCTAACGTACAAATAGGATCCAGTATGAGGGAGGGAGAGTTCTGAGCTAGTGTTGCGTCTAGGCCCTGTACTATACCCCATGTCAAAGCCATCTCTGCTTCCCATAATAAATTTCCTTCTCTTTGTGTTAGGTAATTCAACTGAATTTCTGAAACTTGCTACCAAGATTCTAACCAATGCTAATAATGTTCCTTGATGTGGACAAAAGAGGCTCTCCAAATCCAAGATGCCCTTGTTGGCCGTATTTCTGCTTACTGGAAAAGAAACCACTTTTTTTGGCACTTAGTCTCCTCTCGTTGCTACCCTCTATCCAAACTTGGTTCCTTTGAGTACAAAAACAATGAATGGCCTTTTTGTGTATGTGCTGCTAAAGCATTTCAGATGTTTTTAAATGACCAGGCCTTAATAAAATACTTGTTCGGGGCCTCCCTGGTGGTGCAGCGGTTGAGCGCTGGGTGGCAAAGCTGCCTGCAGCCTCTGCAGCGCCGGTTCTATCCCCGGCCACTGAGCGAGGATCCCACATGGCGCGCAGACCTCTCCTGCCGCCCGCTGTTCCCCTCAGCAGTGTACTTCGGTCCTTCTGCCTGCTCTGCTCCCCGCTCTGGCTCTGGTGAATTCTCTCACCCCACTGCGCTTCTGACTGTACCCAGTGCTGGTATAAATAAATAAATAAATCTTTAAAAAAAAATACTTGTTCAGGTAAATTGACATGATGATATTTATGTATTTCTTTATGTGTGTGGCTCCTTCCTAAAATATGTGCTTGGAATGAATACAAAAACCTATAGTCCCAGTGTAGGGTAAGGTAAAAGGTATCAGGCTTTTCTGCCCTCCCGCCATCAGGATAGATGAGGGAACCCTGTGATCCTGAATGCATGCCTGATGGCGGGCACCTGAAGTGGGTACACCTGGGCTGAGAGACTGGACTTTTAAGGGTGATGTCACGGGGACGCCAGCAGCAGCAGAAGCCGAAAGAGAAGCCGAAAGAGAAGCCGAGAAAGAAGTAGCAGAAGCCGAGAGAGAAGCAGAGAACGCCGGAGAGCCCAGATAGAGTGAAGACTTGTTGGGGGCTGAGAGGCCTGCCAGCCTCCTGGCCCCCCAGCACCCCTGCCTGCCATGTACCTGGTAATCCCAATAAAAGACCTGCAAAAAAACCACTGAGGACTCTGACTCTTCCTTTACCTGGTCTGCTGGATTAGAAAATCTGCACTGTGTCCATTCCTGACCCTACACCCAGAAATAACTGGTACAATATTATATGACTCCATTTAAATGAAATATTCATATTAGGTAAGCTCATAGACACAGAAAACAGATTGGTAGTTGCCAGTTGCCAGGTTTGGTGAAGAGGGGAATGGTAAGTAACTCCTCAAGGGGTATGAGGATTTTTTCAGTGGGTGATGAAAATGTTTTGAAACTAAATGTAGATAATGGCTGCACAACATTATGAATATACTGAATTGTTCAATTTATAAGTTGATAATATGTGAATTTCAGGTCAATTATAAAAAAATATTAACAATAAAAAGTTGTAAAGGCTACCTTCCATTCAGATGGTAACCATTTGAACCTGAAGTCATTGTGTTGAGGATGCTAGGTCAGTTCTGGCCATGGAGGCAGGTGCTAACTGACCATTGTCATGTTATAACCCAATGTCTGAAACATATGACTTGGATTGCTCACCAGGAGAGATGTCATTTGTTTCATTCCCACAAAATGGCCTTAATGAATTATAGCCAGGCAGTTGAAGAGAATGGAGCTGTTCTCCAGTCTTCTTTATAAATGTATCTTACATGATATCTTGAGAGAAGTTGTGTGGGGCTGCCCCTATGTAATAGCTCCATGAATAATAAAGAAGCACATCTCTTAGTTTCCTGATGAGAAAGGAAAAACACATATTTTTGCCACCAATGAATGTCATTTGAGGTATAAAATGGGAGATAGCTTGATTTTAAGAGAGGATCATTTTGTGTCTTTAATGCTTAAAAATGCTAATCCTCTTTCTGTTGACCCTTCTAGGATTAAGATAGCCTGAAAGTTCTGCCTGGAAATTTAACAACTGAAGGAGAACTCAAGTCTAAGAAACCAATGTCAGTGAGTACTTAATGTCATCTCACAAAAATAAACAAAGAGACTTTACTGGAAAACTCCACTGGTAGACACCTATATTAAAGTTCAACTTTTTTGTCCATCACATTATAAAAGAAATCATTTGTTATTTTTGGAATCTGGCAGGAAAAAAGTAGCCTGCCAGATTTTGGACCAGAATTCTCCTAAAGTTATTTCTTTGTTAGTATTCTTGGAAATTACTTATTTGCAAGATTCAGGTGGCTTCTACTTCTTGGCCAAGCTCATATTTATCAAACAAAAGAAGATGAATCACAGACTTTCAGAACTAGAATTCATGCAACTTCCTTTATTTCAGGAAAAGATCCAGAAAATGAGAGTTAGGAAGGTTAACAGGCTTTTGCTGGGGCGGAAGAGAAATTGTACCCAGCAATACCTACTGATGCCACAGTGTTCTCATTAGACCATAGAGCCCAACATTTTGGATCTCTTGGGATAAAATAATTTTTTGCCTGTTTTAATTGGGAAGAAATGAAGCTGTTTGAGGAGCTTAATACCCTCTCTACTCCCTACAAAAACACTACCTTGTATTACCATGCTTTAACAATATATTTCAACAATATATTTCATATGAGTCAGAGACCCATGGCGATTTCAAATCTTTTCATGGTACTCCTTGCTAAACCCCTTCCCTGACCATACCACTTCTTGAATGCCATTCTTTCTAAGAGGCCTCTGTATTAACATTTATGAGGCGACACATGCCATGTGTTAGTGTTTATATGGTGCTCTCTTGTATATATGGTGCTGAGATCATAACAAAGTTGACTTTTTGCAGTTCAAATGCCACACACATTTTTCATATTGAAACAGTCTTCATTATGGAAAAAATTATAAATGGCTTCATATATAATTTTCCTAAAAATATATAGTTATGCCTTAATTTCTTCCACTTTTATAAGTAGAATTCAATCTTATTTTGGTTTTGGCCAGTTTGGTTTTCAGATCATAGAGAGTTCAAGATTTAACTTTTACTCTTTGACTCTGTTTGTGTCTTCTAGAATAACACAGAATAAATCTAACTCCTCTTCCATGACACAGTTCTTTGCAGTGTTTTCTTTTTCTAAAAGGTATCATGTTCCTCTTAAAATCTGTTGTTTCCAAGGTAAACATCCTCAGCTTTTCCAATCGTTCCTCACAAGTTGTGGTTTCCAGACCCTTCACAGGATTGTTTGTTCTCCTCTGGATGAGCTCCAATTTGTCACTGTTCTTTTAAAATGTGGTGCCAGAATTAATTATAATAACAATAACCACGGTAATAATAACCTGCATTTATTAAGTGTGCCATGGTGTTCCAGGAACTAGCCTAGGGGCTTAGCTCATTTAATCCTCCCAAAACTCTCTAATGTCTTTATTTTTTAAGATGAGAAAAACTGTTTGAATATATTAACTAACTTGTCCAAGGTCACAGAGATAGAAAGTGGGAAAGGTAGGATTAAAATAAGCTTGGTGTTCTGAGCCACATTTTAATGCTCCAGAATTTTCTGGTCATGCAAGAAGTAGATTGTGGGCATTCATTTTTGTGAGGACATCTTAAGACTGCTTTATCCTGATTGGTGATTACATATTTATGGAAAATACGATTTAGCTCGTTTCTACCGGGATAAACTTAAAAACACCAGTTCATCTGTTTATCAAATATTTATTGAGTGCCTAATTCCTGCCAGGTTCTATTTTAGAAGATGGCCACACAGAAATAAACAAAGTTGACAAGGAACTTTCTTTCATGGCACTGACATTCTGTTGTGTGTAAAGCAGATGTTTTACAAGTAAAGAAATAAATATGGTAATTTCAGATATTATTAAGTAGTATATAAGGAAAGTAAGATGAAATAATATGCTAGGAGGTGACTTTGTTGTGGTCCTGGGAGTGGTGATATGGAAGAGGTGATGTCTGGCCTTAGGCCTGAATGATGAGAAGGAATCAGCCATAAAAAGATCTGAGGATTTGAGTGAGGAATATTAGATACCCAGGAAATGCAAGCTCAAAGGTGCTGATATGAGAAAAAGGTTTGTGAGTCCAAGAAACATAAAAAGGCCTAGGTGACTAGAAGCAGAGAGAGTGATAGAAGAGTAGAGGGGTAACTTCAAAGATGCAGAGAGAGAGAGAGAGATCACATGAGGTGCTGTCTTTCACTGTTAAGAAATTTGAAAATTTTTTGAGTGTAATAGGAAACTGTAAGGGCAGGAATGGCCACTGAGCAGGTTTTCTGATCCAGCAGACTGGGTAAAGGAGGAGTCCTGGAACCCTCAGTGGCTTTTGCAGGCTTTTATTGGGATTACCAGGCATATGGCAGGCAGGGGTGCTGGGGCCTCCCAGGCCCCAGCAAGTCTTCACTCTATCAGGGCTCTCCAGAGTTCTCTCTGCTTCTCTGCTCTCCAGTTCTCCTGGAGTCCCCGTGATGCCGCCCTTAAAAACCCCGTCTCAGCCCAGGTGAATCCCATCTACCTATGCCCACACCCTACTCCAGGTGCCCGCCATCAGGCATACATTCAGGACCGCAAGGATCGATCCATCATCTATCCTGATGGCGGGAGGGCAGAAAATCCTGATACTTTTTTACCTTACCCTACAGAAACCTATGGTGGGTTTTATGTAAAGAAGTGGACTGATTTAATCTTTCCCAAATATAATGTTAATACTGTGTAGAGAACAGGTCATAAGGGGCAAGAGTCAAAGAAGGAGACAAGTCAGGAGGCAACAATTACAATTGTCCCAGAAGCAATGGTGGT
Source organism: Talpa occidentalis (assembly GCF_014898055.3). Classification (NCBI taxonomy): domain Eukaryota; kingdom Metazoa; phylum Chordata; class Mammalia; order Eulipotyphla; family Talpidae; genus Talpa; species Talpa occidentalis. The sequence continues at coordinate 31,027,482 of NW_023601653.1, forward strand.
GGTTCAGATCAGGGGGTAGCTGATCTGACTGTGACTCAGATCAGTAGAGAAATGGATGAGCTCAGAAAAAAATGGGGTAAGGGTGGACAAAAATTTCTGGAATATTGAATGGAGTGTGGTAAGAGTTGGAGAGGAATTAGTATAGTCTTAGATGTTGGCGTTGGTGGGTATGCCACAAATACTAGGTTCTAGTTATAGTATATACAGATAAATATATGTATGTTTAGACTCAGAGGCCATTTACATACATCAACTAATTTATTTCTCACCAGAATCCTATGATGTAGCTGGTGTTTCCCCCAAGCTGTTTCTAACAAACTAATATTTAGAGAAGCTAAAAGACTTGCCTCAGGTCATTTAGTAGTAAATCAGGAAGCCAACATTAGGACCCAGGTGTGCTTGGTATCAAAGCAGAGCACCTTCTCCTGTGCTTTAGTGCCACCCTGGAGCTCTGATCAAAACTGCAGCTTGCCCAGAGGTGTGAGATACTCAAAGGATCCCATGTGTGAAAGGGTTATGTTCTATAATCCAAGCAGTTCAAGGTTGCCAAACTTCCTCATGGTTCCTTGAAGAGCTATTTTCCATTTTTGGAACCTGAAGGGATGTAGGCTCATTGGGTGGAGTCAGAAGTCAATGAAATGATTAAGCAGATGGAGAAAATGACTTCTGGGAGATGATGAAAAGATTGCAGCTTAGCTCAGTGATGACTAAAGGGGACATCAGCCCATAAATATTTCAGGGTGGAAACAGCAGGAAGAGGGTTTTTTTTTTTTTGGGCAGAAAGTAGAGAAGAACTTCGTGATGGAACAAGCAAAGATTAGAGTTTCTGAATCTGCTCTTTATGACGTTGGTGGCTTATGACTTTGTGTCTAAATAGCCTCATCTCCTAGGAATGAGCTATGATTGAAGGAAACACATGTGGTTTCCCTGTAGAAAGGCATCAAAATCCACAGAAAACAGTCGTTTGATAAAAATTGATCAGCTTTCTACTTTACCAAAGGACTGTTTTTATTCAAAATATGGGCGTCTATTTTCAGTATTTTTCTTTCACAGTGAAACCTTTGTTGGAGGGTTAACATTATCACAATAATTGCTCCATAGTAATTGTCTGTCTACAATCACAATTACTCATACGCTGAAGCATATCAGCCATTGTTGTGTTCTGGAATCTTAAAGAAGACTGGAGAGAAATGGTGACATTTGTACCACGGATCCTATAGCCTGAATAATGCTACCCTCTAAAGAATGGGGAGACTTCAGTTTTGAACACAAGCTGGTGATTTCTTTGCATTTGCCACAATGTGCATTTGTCTGCACATTCGTTAGTGAAATGAGAAATCATGGCTGCTTGATAATACAGGATAACTGTCCGATACTTTGGGTGCATTATCTTCCCACATAAAGTATGAAAATTATGTCAGACTGCCAAGTCAAGAGAGCCTCAGTTTATCAGCTACCTCCAGGTTTAACTCATTGAGGGAAAGGCTTCCTGAAAAGCACCTGTCCTTTTTATATGTCTTTGAAGGATCATATTTTTTTTTCTGATGTTTTTGATCTTCTGCTCTTACTGGCTTAGCCTGGTTGGGAGACCATACTGTGGCCTGCAGGTTAACAGCAAACCCAAGCAAATATGTCATCTTGGTGGGCTCCCTCTTACGCCACTCTTTTGTTATTTTTTAATTGAGGTAACATTGGCCTACAGCACAATGTATGATTTAGAGGTATAGGATCACACCCTTCCCATGTAATGTTGCACACCACACCCACCATCTGAGCACCCACAGTCCTCCACCATATTCTCTCAGGTTCCCTACCCTCTTTGAATGAATTTTCAAATGGCACTTTTCCCTCAGTGTTTCTTATGAAAGTTACACCTGCACAAATGAAACTGAGCCCAGTATAGGACACAATATTTTGACTGAATATGCAAAAAATGAGTGGTGTATTGCCTTGTATCCCTGAAGGCTCTGGTCAGCTTAGTGAGTAAATGGGCATTTGTTTCCTGTGCACCATCTTTGAGTTGAAAATGAGTCACACACTCAAGCAAAGAATGGTGCTATCTTCTTTTGTCTAGCTCTGTATGCTTTTGTGGTTACTGAATTTGTCTTGATGGGAATCTTGATTGTTTCTCTTTTTGAGGCAAGCTATTAGAACTTATTTTTAATTTGGACTAGGATTGATTTAAATATATTGTCCTTGATTCATAACTTGGTTCACAGCCAGTATACACAATTACAGGAAATTGGGGAAAAGCTTTAATGTTCATATAGTCATCTAGAGGTATATGTTGGTTCCCAAGTGTTTCAATTAGTTTGCTTTGAAAATAAATATACTGTACTGAATGTCTACTCTGTGCCAACTACTGATCTGTGTGTTTTTATAGATTATTTCTCAGTCATGCAGCATGCCCAAATGCAGTTCTCAACAGCCCCTTTTGAAAGCAAAGGAAAAGTAAGATTCAGAGAGACTAAGTAGCTTGCCAGAAGTCACAGAACTTGTCAGTGAATGAACTTGGATTCATACCCTTTTCTAGCTTCAGAGTCTGGGCTCCTTCATGATGACTCCCTGCCCTTAGAAAAGATTTTTTTAATGATAAGTTTCCCTCAAAATCTTATTAGAAAGAGGCAGCTTATAAAGTAAGAAGATCAACATAATTTTCTCTAGTTTTTAAGAGAAAATTAGCTTGTAGATTAGACATTTTAAAAAATCTTTCCCTGATATGTGAAGGGGTTCAGGTGCACTTGGTTACTGGAATAACCTCTTTGATTCGGGGGACTCTGGTTCAAGTCTTATTTGTCCAACTCTGTATGGCTTGCGCCTTGAGACTTAAAGTTTCCGGACCATTCTATAGCATACACTTAGAAATTCTTGCTCTATTCCTGCATTTTTCAAGAGGTGGAGGGGTATCATAAAGATTAGAAGCTGATACAGGATTGGACAAGAATTTTCCATATTCTGGAGGAAAGGGAAGAGATGCCAGAGCAACAAACTTAATGGGGAAAAAGAAGGAACTTGTAAAAAGGGAAACATCTGAAAAATTTCAACAGAGATTGTAGCATCTAAAATTACTGCTGGACTCTGTGATTATAAACCATTATTTCAGAAAATTCTGCTGAATTGTTAACATGTTTGGGCCAGAAAAAAAGAGTGGCACAAGTTGTTACTGAGGGCAGTTTCAGACATATTTCCTTTACTTCCTCTTATGCCAGAAGAAAGCACACTTCAGAGTAATATACAATTGAAGTTCCAGGTTTTTACTCCTGATTATTTCTGTCTTTCCTTTCACTCCATTAGTTGTTTTCATATTCATCCAAGTGGCCATGTGGAGCCACCTTGGGTGTGGGGCAGACGGAAGCTTGTTAAGGTGTTGATGGACAGCAGCTCTCGTCCAAGTGTATCACACAGCTCTGATGACGATTGTTTCATTATGTACATTGACTTAGATTCTAGACAGTTTTCTTAACTAATTGTAGAATACCACACCACTCTAAAAAAAAAAATCACACTTGCTAGTGAAGGCCAATTTTTGAAAAATTGTTCATGGTCGTGTAATAATCTCGGCCAGATGTGTGAATTACCTAGCTGTTTGGCATCCTCACTTCTGTCTCCCCTGTATTTCTCCAGGTGCAAGTGGGAGGAAACTTCCCTTTACTTGTTTTTCTGCTTTTACAACATGGCACTCACTTCCTCTAGCTAGGAGATCTGATTAAAGAGCCGATGCCAGGCCGGCACAGCAAGCTGATGCAACACTCACTACCTCCGCTCACCAGGAAACCAATAGATTCCTTTCCATAACTGTCAGACAGGGAAAAGGGCAGGGTCAGCCTACCCAGCTACCCATGTGTTCCTTGCAGATGACAAAGCCTACTCTCCCCTTCGCTTGTCACATCTCCATTTCCTGCAAAGGCTCTTTTGAAGAAAGACTCAAGTCATCTTCATCAGTTAGTTCAGCCTTCTCTGACCTTTCACTTCTCTAGTTGCTCTGGCATGTTGCCTTGCCTCTACTCTATTGACCACCTGCTTGGATACTTTGAAGTTTTTATTGGTTTTTAATGCATTCAGTACTGATATTAGAAAAAGTAATTCAAACTGGCTTAATTCATAAACAAGATTTATTGGTTCACATAACTGGAAGTCCAGAAGGATGTAGGTGTCAGAATTGGTTTGATCCAGGGACAAAATTGCATCAGTGAAGACCTAATTTCTTTCCTTTTCTCTATCATTCATTGGTATCATCTTCATGATAAGGCTGCTGTACTATTGTGGTTCCAATGACATGGCAACACCAAGATATATATACCTCCACTTTTTAAAGATAAATTACCATTTACTCCAAATGCCAGCACACCCTCCATCCTGTCTTGCTGACCCCATCTGCTGGGTCCAGGTGGTAGGAATACTGGGATTTTCTTTGTCCCTAAGCATATATGCTCTATCCTTGGGGTCAGAGTTGGAGTCAGAACTCCCAAAGTTTGTGGGTTATTTTCCCTACCTGGCCCCCAACAAAAGTGTGGATGAGAGAGGGGATCTGAATGTTGGAGAGGCAGCCCCAGGGTCCATTTCTTTGGCCAAGTGCAATCAGCTGCCTACCCTGCCCTGCAACTTTTCAAAAATGCTTTGTTTGCAGGGTTACTTTCAGCCCCATCTGGATCTATAACAGCTGTCTTTCTATTAAGTTTGGGTTCACTTGAAAGTGATTTGATTTCTGTGACTGCATACCAATTCTCATAGTGATATCTGTGTCCTGATAACCCTCCTGACTCATCTGCTTATCACAGTTTCCTAGACTTCACCACAATACTCTGATTACCTACTCTCTGGATTTCCTGGAGGTCCTGGAGACAAATTTTAAAATAAGATTCTGTCCTTGATTTAAAGGGATGAGATTTTCTTAAATCCACTGTTCTCGGGGAAGGATAAGAAATGGTGAATGTATTCTAAATCTTGGACTGGCAGAGGTGTATTGGAATCAGCTCATATTGGCTCATGACAATTATCACTAAATTGTTGTGGACTTTATGAACTGGCTGTTAAACATAGCATTATTAAAAATTAAAGTAAATTTTCAATTATATATTTTTAATGAAAATTAATACTCCACGGGCCTCCCCGGTGGTGCAGCGGTTGAGCTCTGGGCTGCGAAGCTGCCTGCAGCCTCTGCAGCGCCAGTTCGATCCCTGGCCGCCAGGCGAGGGTCCCACATGGCGCGCAGACCTCTCCTACCATCCGCTGCTCCCGTCAGCAGTGTACTTCGGTCCTTCTGCCTGTTCCACTCCCTGCTCTGGCTCTGGTGAATTCTCTCACCCTCCTGTGCTTCTGACTGTACCCAGTGCTTGTATAAATAAATAAATAAATCTTAAAAAAAAATAAAATTAAATTAATACTCCAAGTTCATCATTTTCTAATTATTTCACGGTGTGTTACTATTATAGTGCTCTTGAAGCTATTTTCCTCTATTGTATGGGTAGCATATTATACCATATTGTGTATATATAAGCAAAATTCTGCATTCAGTAACATGTTGGTAACTTGAACTTGGCCAATATGGAAATATTTACATAACGGACATTGGCAAACATAAATCAGAACTTTTTAAGTTAGTAAACATTTCCTAGCATATTGCAGGTTGGTTTTCCAAATGTAAAACAAGACATCAGTATCTACCTTGCTTGCTGGATATGAGGTTACAATGACATAACTCATAAAGAATCATGCTCACAGTAAACTAGTTGATGAATCTTGGCTATGGCTATCTCCTTCCCTGCCTTGTTAATAAGAGTTTATTTAACATCATAAGTACTGACTCAGGGCACTCATTAGTAGTATGAAATAATATTACACTGTGAGGTTGATATAGTTATAGAAAGAGATAAAGCCCTGTTGGGTATGGGATAGAATGGCATTATCATCAGACTTCTCTGTGACAAATAGACCCCACCTGCCAGCCCACAGTGTCTGGTCCTGATGTCAGATTAACCCCTTCAAGTGTTTTTTGCTGAACCTTCTTCGGCTTCTACCTTTTCTTCTTCAATCTTCTACTTTGTACTCTTGCTAGAGGTGGCCTATGCTTTAGTCTTCAGAGGCCATTAGAGATAGCACCCTGTCTATAGCTTTGTCTCTTATCTTTCTTACTGATAGCCAACTGCTACTTCTCTGATACTAATGTGGCTGCTGTTTTATAACAGGCCACCACAGTTGAACTGTCACTCTTGACACAATGCCAGCTTTTCATCTCTGTATCTTCCTACTTTCTACTTCATTTGCCCTTGCTTATTCTGTTCCCTGCTGATATTTCTTGGTTTTGGCATAAACCCTAATCAATGGTAATCAATGACTTTGAAACTGTTAACCCCCTACTATGTGTATACAGAGCACACATACTTGATACATATCCAAATCAAAAAGCACTTATACCAAGTTCTAGAGAAAAGTTACATTATACATAAGTATAGGAGCTATTCGAAAAAGAGGAAAAGGCCACATCTCAGAATCAGATGTGAAAGGGAAGGTATGAAAGGTCAATATCCTCTTATCTGTGGTTGTGGATCCTTTTTAGATATTCAGCAATGTTGATGGACAGATTTATGTTATACCTTATGTGTCTTTGATTGTTTCATAAGCATCTTATCTCTCTAACTACACAGCAGTGTAATTTAATTAAGGACAGGTACTTCTATTCATCCAAAATCATCTCGCTCCTGGTGAGCACACAAGTACTTAAAGGCAGCTCATTGATAAACAACAAATCTCTGTTGCATGGAAGAATGAATAATTAATGTATTCCATGGATTAATGTAATCCATGTATTCTAATTTGTTTTGAAGATTACATAACTTCTATTGAGGAAAATATTAACCATATGCTTGGAGAGACAGAGAGAGTTAGAAAAGATATTGAGTTATTTGGTCTGATGAGTCTCAAATATGTCTATCTAACTCTTCCACCCTCAACCCAGATCAATTGAATGAGAATGTGTGTTTTTGCACAGGTTTCTGCTGGACTGCCAGATATGGGCCCATAAAGTTTGGTTTCAATGTTTGACTTTATCTAGAGTATAAAAACCCCTATTCTTCCTTCATAAGATGGTAATAATAACAACTTTGCAAGCATCAGGTTTATTGTGTGAATGTCCCCAATTCTCCAGCATTTTGTGGTCACCCTTGCTCTTGGTGTCCAAATAAAATGATTTGTATCCTCTCCCTTATCTCTAAGGCAGCCTGAGGGCTGATTTGCTTGTCTAAATCTTTCCATGCTGGAGGCCCTTTTCTCCAAATTCTTTAGACTCTTACGGTCCCTCAGGCCTGCAGCGCCATCCTCTTTTCTCTCTATCTGTCCCTCATTAAAGTTTGGGGGTAGTGATTCAACGTGTTTGTATTGAGAATCATTCTGTGACAGGCAGTGTGTTAAGAATTAAATGCAACTTCCCTACAAATAGTCAATTAGGGTGGTGGGCGGAGCAACATGGCGGCGAGGAGACGCTGCGAGTAAGATCTCCCATTAAAAAAAGTTAATAGGGAGGAAAAGCGGCAGGTCCCAGTGAGAACTGGGACACGGAAGATAAACGGACGACTCCAGCAAACTACCCGAAGAAGAAAGTGGCCATAAAAGAGGACGAGAAGGGAGGGAAGCGCAGAACCCTGCTCCCCTCCCCCGCCCACAAAGTCGGCACTCTCCGACCGGCAGAGAGGAGGAAAACAACAAACCAAAACGGCCAACAAGAAAAACGGACACAGCAAGCGGGACTGTGAGTGGAAAGGAACTATTGCAGCCACCACACCCCGTGAACGGGAGCTGAGGCGAACCCTGCAGGATCCGCCGCAGAGGTGAGCTCCAGGCGCCATTAAAGAGAGCCCCGCCCCCCAGGAGGAGACCAGCCCCAGCACACAGCCCCGGCCGCCCGGTAAGCTTGCGCGGAAAGTGGCGCGGATCCAGACCGGATCGCAGCTGCCCAGGTCCCCGCGCCTGCGACCTAGGCTTGCGGGGAGACGGCGGAGGCCCTCCCTGAGTGAGCAGGAACAAGGCGCCCAGGCAGGGGAGCGGGATTCAAAAGGCGCCATTCCCGCGCCACTGATCTGGGCTACAGCCCGCGTCCTGGAACTGAGGGCTTTGGAACTGAGACCCGGGGCACGAAATTAGGGGCGTGGGTTCCCCACGACGGTGGGGCACAAGGCAGACACAGCACCCCAAAGCCGTTGAGGTGTACCCTACCATCCCCGCTCTGCTCCCTGTCCCACGGGGTGGAAAATCAGCTCCCCAAGGGCTCTAGGAGAGATCTCTGGCGCCACCTAGCGACTTGAAGCCACCACAGGCTCCTGAAGGAGCTAGTGGCCAGCTGGGGAGTTAGCCCACACCTGGCTCCTTCCGAACAAGTAGTCTGAGCCCACAGGGAGAGCGAGCACCCACAGCCGGGGCAGACCAGGCGCGCAGAAGAGTGTGCCTGAGACCAGACGCGCAGGGAGTGTGTCCCACATCACCATTTCAGAACAGGGACATTTCTTCAGTAAAGACTACCTGCAGAAGGCTTCGTCAGGAGCCAGAGGTGAGCGGGGGAAGTTCGCCCACGCCAGACCCCCTCTGGCCTGCAGTCCAAGCCCAGAGGGGAGCAGGAACCCACCGCCGGGGCAGACCAGGCACACAGGGGAGTGTGTCCCCACATCGGCATTTTAGAACAGGGACCTTTCTCCATTAAAGGCTGCTTGAAACTGACAGATGACTCCTGGAAGAACCAGAGGGGAACAGAGAAGCCCACCCAAGATGCCGGCCAGTCCCAACAACACAGTGTCCCAACGCATACGGCAAATTAGAAAACAGACAGTAGGGAGGAGAAGAACCACACGCAACCTAGCAACTCTCCAGAGAAAAAGCACACCACAAAAAGAAAGCCAGCCCCCAGATTGCAAAGACAATAACTTGGAAGAATTTCTGAGCCTTCCAGAAAGAGAATTTAAAATTGCCGTGATTAAAAAACTGACAGAAGTCATAAAGGAAAACAATGATAAGGGAAAAATAATCAACGATCAGAAGAATGCAATTGAGTCCCTAGAGAGGGAAAACAATGGTCAGAAGAAAGAAATTGAGTCCCTAAAGAGGGAAGTAAAAGAAATGCAGGAGATCAAAGAATTAATGGAAGAACTAAAGAATTCTGGGAAAAGCAATGAAAGCAGAATAGATGAAATGGAAGAACGAATAAGTAATCTTGAAGACACAGAAATAAAAAGAACCAAACAGAAAAGGAAAGAGAAGTACGAAGGAAAAAGAACGAAGAAAGACTTCGGGAACTATCTGACTCCATGAGGAAAGGAAATATAAGAGTTATAGGAATACCAGAAGGAGAGGAGAGAGATGTAGGAACAGAGAAAATATTCAAAGAGATAATTGAAGAGAACTTCCCAAATGTGAAGAAGGAGCTGAAAATTGATATACAAGAAGCAAGAAGAACACCAAACTTCCACGACGAAAGGAAAAATACAGCAAGACACATAATAGTAAAGCTCCCAAGAATCCAGGACAAGGAAAAAATAATGAAGCTGGCAAGAGGGAAGAAACAGATAACATTCAAAGGAAAACCAATCAGGCTGACATCAGACTTCTCCGAAGAAACACTACGGGCAAGGAGAGAGTGGAGGGACATAGTCAACAGACTCCAAGAAAACAGATGCCAACCAAGAATACTCTATCCCGCAAAGCTCTCCTTCCTCTTTGAAGAAAGAATATGGACCTTCCCAGACAAACAGAAACTCCGGAATTTCATTGCAACTAAACCCCCACTCCAAAAAATACTACAAGGAGTCCTAAAGCCAGAACCTCAGAGGGACGAATAACAATGAAAGAAGGCCAAAAAAAAAAAAAAAAGTTATTAAAAGAATAAATAAATAAAATCAAAGGAAAGACAAACACAATGGCAAATACAGATGTTAACATATCAATATTAACTCTAAATGTAAATGGACTAAACTCTTCAATAAAAAGACACAGAGTGGCAGCCTGGATTAAGAAACAAAACCCAACCTTTTGCTGTCTCCAGGAAACACATTTAGCTACAAAAGATAAAAATAGGCTCAAAGTTAAAGGATGGAAAACAATCCTACAAGCAAATGGACCAAAAAAGAAAGCAGGAACAGCTATACTTATATCAGATAAAACAGATTTCAAACTCAAAAAGATAAAAAGAGACCCCAATGGTCACTACATTATGATCAAGGGGACAATACTTCAAGAAGAAATAACACTCATTAACATATACTCACCAAACGAAGGAGCACCAAAATATATCAGACAACTGTTGTCCTCTCTGAAAACAGACATCAGAGAAAACACATACGTAGTGGGAGACTTCAACACACCACTATCAACAATGGATAGATCAACAAGACAAAAAATAAGTAAAGAAACCAAAGCTCTAAATAAGGACCTAGAGCAATTAGGCTTAACAGACATCTATAGAACACTAAACCCCAAAAAACGGAGTACACATTTTTCTCAAGCGCACACGGATCATTCTCCAGGATCGATCACATACTGGGGCACAAGACAAACATCAACAGATACACCAAGATTGAAATCATATCAACCATCTTTTCTGACCATGAAGGCATCAAACTAGAAATAAACCATAAAAAGAAGGCAAGGAACTTTCCTACCTCATGGAGATTAAAAACCACACTACTGGAAGACCATTGGACTAATGAGGAGATCAAAGAAGAAATTAAAAAATTTTTTGAATTGAACGACAAGGAGGACACTAATATCCTAAATGTATGGGATGCAGCAAAAGCAGTAATAAGAGGAAAATATATAGCAATAGAAGCTCACATCAAGAAACAAGAAAGAACGCAAAGAAACAACCTCATCTCGAAGCTCAAAGATCTAGAAAAAGAACAACAAAAAAACCCAAAACCAGTAGAAGAAAAGAAATAATAAAACCAAAGCAGAAATAAATGAAATTGAAACTAAAAAAACAATCCAAAAGATCAATGAAACCAAGAGCTGGTTTTTTGAAAAAATCAATAAAATAGACAAACCCCTAGCCAGGCTCACAAAGGAAAAAAGGGAGAAAGCACAAATAAACAGGATCATCAATGAAAGAGGAGAAATCACAACGGACACAGCAGAAATCAAAAGAATAATCAGTAACTACTATGAACAGTTATATGGAAACAAGTTTAACAATCTAGAGGAGATGGACAAATTCCTACAACTCTACAATCACCCAAAGCTAGATAAAGAAGAAATAGAACACCTAAACAGACCAATTACAATTAGCGAAATTGAAATGGTAATCAAAAACCTCCCCAAAAACAAAAGCCCAGGACCTGATGGATTTACAAATGAATTCTACCAAACATTCAGAGACGAATTAGTGCCTATCCTTCACAAACTCTTCCAAAAAATTGAGAAGGAAGGGACAATACCAAACACGTTCTATGAAGCCAACATTACACTAATACCAAAACCGAACAAGGACAACACAAAAAAGGAAAACTACAGGCCAATCTCCCTAATGAACACTGATGCAAAAATCCTCAATAAAATTTTAGCTATCAGAATCCAACAATGTATCCATAAGATAATTCACCACGACCAAGTTGGATTCATTCCAGGGGCACAAGGATGGTTTAACATCCGAAAATCAATCAACGTTATCCAACACATCAACAAAAAGAAATATAAAAACCATATGATAATATCAATAGATGCTGAGAAAGCTTTCGACAAAGTGCAACACCCATTCATGATAAAAGCCCTTGAAATTCTGGGGATACAAGGAACATACCTCAACATCATAAAGGCCATCTATGACAAGCCAACAGCCAGTATCATTCTCAATGGTGAAAAGCTGAAAGCAATTCCATTAAGATCTGGAACAAGACAAGGATGTCCACTCTCACCATTGCTTTTCAATATAATACTGGAAGTCCTAGCCAGGGCAATAAGACAAGAGAAAGACATCCAAGGAATCCAAATAGGAAAAGAAGAAGTCAAACTATCACTATTTGCAGATGATATGATATTATACATAGAGAACCCCAAAAACTCCACAGAAAAGCTAATTCAACTCATCAATCAGTTCAGTAAAGTGGCAGGATACAAAATCAACACGCAAAAGTCAGTAGCCTTCCTATACACAAACAATAAATCTGAAGAAGAGAAATCAAAAAGACCATCCCTTTTGTTATTGAAACAAAAAAAATCAAATATTTGGGAATAAATCTAACAAAAGAGGTAAAGGACCTATACAAAGAAAACTATAAAGCACTGTTAAAAGAAATAGAAGAAGACACAAAGAAATGGAGAGACATCCCCTGCTCATGGATTGGAAGAATAAACATTATTAAAATGGCCATCCTACCAAAAGCAATATACAGATTCAATGCTATTCCAATCAAAATTTCAATGTCATTCTTCAAAGAAATAGAACAATTATTGATGAAATTCATATGGAATCACCAAAAACCCCGAATAGCCAAAGCTCTCCTGAAAAAAAAAGAAGGGAATGGAGGCATCAGACTCCCAGACTTCAAACTATACTACAAAGCCATAATCATCAAAACTGCATGGTATTGGAACAAGAACAGACATACAGACCAATGGAATCGAATAGAAAATCAGAAATAAACCCACAGATTTATGGTCAACTAATCTTTGACAAAGGAGCAAAGAATATGCATTGGAGCAAAGAAAGTTTGTTCAATAAATGGTGCTGGGAAAACTGGGTCGCTACATGCAAAAGAATGAAGCTTGACCACCACCTCACACCATACAAAAATCAACTCAAAATGGATTAAAGAACTAGACATAAGACCTGAACCATAAAATATATAGAAGGAAATATAGGCGAAACACTACGTGATTTGCACATCAAAGACATCTTTACAGACACATCACCCAAAGCAGTGATAGTGAAGGCAAAGATAAACAGCTGGGACTACATCAAATTAAAGAGCTTTTGCACAGCAAAAGAGACAATAACAAAAACAAAGAGAAACCCACCAACTGGGAGAACATTTTTGCACCCAACACTAATGATAAAGGACTGATCACAAAAATCTGCAAAGAGCTGATGAGACTCAACAACAACAAAGAAAATAATCCAGTCAAAAATGGGCAGAAAAGCTAAAAAGAAACTTCTCTGAAGAGGAAATGCAAATGGCCAACAGGCATATGAAAAAATGTTCAACATCACTTGTCATCAGGGAAATGCAAATCAAAACTTCCATGAGATACCATCTTACACCAGTGAGAATGGCACATATTAAAAAAACTAGCAACAACAAATGTTGGCGAGGGTGTGGAGAAAAAGAAACTCTTCTGCACTGTTGGTGGGAGTGCAAACTGGTCCAACCACTGTGGAAAGCTGTATGGAGATTTCTGGACCTACTAAACATAGAGCTTCCATATGATCCAGCAATTCCACTCCTAGGTATTTACCCAAAGGACACAGAAACATCAATTCCAAAGAGCACCTGCACCCCTATGTTTATAGCAGCACTGTTTACAATAGCTAAGCTTTGGAAACAACCCAAATGCCCAAAAATAGATGACTGGATCAAGAAGATGTGGTACATATATACCATGGAATATTACTCAGCATTCAAAAAAGATAAACACATGCAATTTGCAGCAACATGGATGGCGCTGGAAGGGATCATGCTCAGCGAAATAAGCCAAAAGAAAAAGAAAAATACCGGATGGTCTCACTCATAGCAGGAATCTAGAAAACTTAAATAAGGGACCAGGAAAATGAATAACTATAAGAAAGTGAAAATCAAAATCAACAAAAAACTATGAACCAGAGACACTTTTAGGGGGGCGGGGGTGGGAGGGGAGGGATTGGGGTCAGAATGGGGGGGCTGCAATTGTATGGGGAATATAACAATAAAATTTATTAAAAAAAAAATAAAATAAAAGGGGGAAGAGAAAAAAAAAAAAAAAAAAAAACAAATAGTCAATTAGGTGTAATAATCCAACAGCCATAAAAATATATGTATTTTACAGTTGATGTAGATAGAAAGGATCTCCCAGAGATGTTATGAAGAAGTACAGAGTAAGAAAAGTTAGGGCAAATTGACCTATTTGGAGACCTAAGTGATGACTTCCCTGGAGAAATAATAATTAATTAAGAGGAAAACTATTTCAGCTCATGTAACGGCCCTGTGGTAGGGGCAGAGATACTAAAAGAGATTTCTATGTTATACTTTTTTTTAAGATTTATTTATTTATGCATACAAGAGCTGGGGTATAGGCCAGAAGTGTCAGAGGTGAGAGAGGATTCACCAGAGACAGAGCAGGGAGCAGAACAGGCAGATAGACCGAAGTACACTGCTGAGGGGAGCAGTGGGCAAGTCAGGAAAGATCTGCTGCACCATGTGGGTTCCTCCCTGGCCGGGAGGAACCAGGACAGCTTTACAGAGCTGCGCTCTACCCCTTGCACCATAAACTTCTGTTATGAAACAACCCATTACCTGTTATCAACCCCATCACCTGATCCGTACACAGAGGAAGAGAGCACAAAGCAACGTCATTAAAAAAAAAAAAAAACGAATAGCTCAAAAAGGTGGACTGAGCAACATTTGCCTAGCTCTATAAATTAAACGTACTGGAGTACAACTGTATTTCATTTATTTTCCATCATTTAGCCAGGGAAAGCTTAGGAGCACTAAGAATCTTGGCACTTAAAATACTAGAACAGGGCCTCCCTGGTGGCACAAGGGGTTGAGCACAGTGCCGTAAAGCTATCCAGCCTCTGCAGCACGAATTTGATCCCTGGCCCGGGAGCTCCCCACGTGGTGCAGCAGACATCTCTTGACTTGCCCGCTGCTCCCCTCAGCAGTGTATTTCAGTCAATCTGCCTGTTCTGTTCCCCACTGTGTCTGGTGAATCTTCTCACCTCCCCCCCAACACACCTCTGGCCTGGACCCCAGCTCTTGAATGCATAAATAAATAAATCTTTAAAAAATATCAAAAATATCAAAAATATCAAAAAACTTGTGAGAGTAAATAAGATGAGGGTTTTCAAATATCTGTTGGATTTAGTGACTTTATGTCATTGACTGTCTATGCAACCAGAGCTGTTTTGATGATGTGGAGGGTATAGAAGTCAGACTGAAGTGAACTATGGGATGAATAGGTAGGGAGAACATGAAATGATAATGCTTTTTAGATACTTAACCCTGAAGGAGAGTCAGAAGGTAAAGAGGGGGTTGAAGGATTTTTTTTTCATTGTGGTAAAATACACAACATACCATGACAACAGTTACCATTTTAACCATTTTTAAATTCTGTGCCGTTATCTACACTCACAATGTTGTCAACCATTAGCACCATCCATCTACAAAAATATTTATCTTCCCAAAATGAAACTATGCCCCCACTAAACATTAACTCCTCATTTGTCCCCTTTCCCCAGCCCTGGCAATCACCATTCTACTTTCTATGAATTTAACTATTTGACATAACATATAATATTTGTCCTTTTGTATTTGACTTATTTGACTTATTTCACCTCTGCATGTCTTTGAGGTTTAATTGATATTGTAGTTTGGGTCAGAAATCCCTTCCCTTTTAAGTCAGAATAATATTCCATTATATGTATGGAAATTGCATGCATGATATTTCATTTATCCTTTCATCCATTGAAGGACATGGTGGCTATTTCCACTTTTTGACTATTACAGATAATGCTGCTATGGATAGGATGAGTGTACAAATATCTGTTCATGCCCTGGCTTTCATGTCCTTTTGGAAGATAAGTTGCAATAGAATGTTAGGTCTATGTTTAATTTTGCTGTTTTATGCATTTTGCTGTGGCCCCATGGTACCTTCCTACCAGCAAAGCACAGGAGTTCCAGTTTCTCCACGCTCACCTGTCATTTTATGCTTTTTTTTTGATCATGTCCACCTTTTTTGGTGTGAGGTGATATGTCAAGGTGATTTTGATTTGCATCTCCTTCATGATTGGTGATGTTGTACATCTTTTCTATGTATACCAGCCTTTGAGAGATGTGGATTCAAATTTTTTGCCCATTAAAAAAATTGGTTCATTTTTCATAGGTTGGGCAGTATGTTCTAATTATCTTTTATCAGACGAGTTGCAAATATGTCCTCCCATTTCATAGCTTGCCTTTTCATCTGTTGATTCCTTCTTTTGATGTACAGAAGTTTTTTAGTTGATGTTGCTTCACTTCTCTTTTTTGCTTTTGTTGCCTGTACTTTGGGAGAATCCCATCAAAGAAATCATTGCCAAATCAAATAGTATGAATTTCTCCCCTATGTTTCATTTTAAAAGTTTTTAGTTTCAGCTCTTACATTTATCTTTGATCCATTTTGAATTAATTTTTGTTTGTGGTGTAGGTAATTTTGTAAGGTAAAGTGATTGCTTTAATTTGTTCATATTTAGTTATTATTTTTTAGGGGGAAACAATTGGTATTTATTGCACATTCATGGGGACAACTGTAAAATTTAGATGGAAAATTTTTTTTTAAGATTTATTTATTTATGCATACAAGAGCTGGGGTACAGGCCAGAAGTGTCAGAGGTGAGAGGATTCACCAGAGACAGAGTGGGGAGCAGAACAGGCAGATTGGCTGAAATACAATGCTGACGGGAGCAGCGGGTGAGACAGGAGAGGTCTGCTGCACCATGTGGATTGCTCCCTGGTCAGCTCCCTGGTCAGCTCCCTGGCCAGCTCCCTGGCCAGCTCCCTGGCCAGGGTTGCTCCCTGGACCTTCCTGTTGAACTCGTGCTGCAGTGACTGCGTATAGCTTCATAGGTTGCGTCTTAACCCCTTGTGCCACCAGGGAGGCCCTTTCAGTTATTTTGTTTTATTTCTCTATATTCCACACATGGGTGATAGCATCTGGTTTTTGTCTCTCTCTTTCTTGCTAAATTCACTGAGATATGCTCATATTCAAAAGCTATTTGGAAGAATCCAGAAGCAAGACACTGAATACACTAAAATGAGGAGTAGTAAATATGGTGAAGTTGCGGTGCTGGCAGAGCAGCAAGTACAGCTTTTCACTGTAAAGTAGGGAAGGAGCATTATACAGTCCAGCACACGAGTTAAATCTCAGGGTGAACCTTTTCTTCATAGAATTTATCAGCCACAGGTGCCACAAAGAATTTCTTGCTGGCTGACTTCTGTCTATTGATATTTTGCTCATAAAAGCCAAGTTCCTTCTTATCCTTTTCCTTCTTTTTCTGTCCCTATACCCCTTTCTTACTCTTCTTCCTTCCACTGTTTTTTATTTATGCATTTCCCCTTCTCTTCTCCCCTCTTCTTTTTAAGGCTACAAATTCTTTTTCTTCCAGGCTTCCCAGAGAAATTAAAAGTTCCTCACAATGCACAGTTTGTAGAAAAATACAGCACCTTCTAGAACTAGCCCCTAATTATCCAGACAATGCCTTCCATGCACAAATTTTTCCACACAAAAAATAATAAATTCCAAGATCTATTTTTATGTGGACAGGGATGATCAGTGCCTCTCCCCAAGATGAGAGAAACTCTTCAATTCTGTTTGTTTTAATAAACTTTTTTTTTAGTATCTCTACCTTAAGAGATATGACAAATATCTAAAAGTAATGCATATCATTTCTGGCTTCAAAATGACATAGTAAAATCATTTTGCCACATAATCCTGCTACCAATTACCCTAAAACAAGAAAAATAATAAAGAGTAATAGAAACTCCTTCTTTAATGAAACTAAGAGAGAGTTGTGAACCTGAACCAGAAACAGAAGCATAGGGCAGATGGTAGAGTGATGATGAAGTCTCAGGTTCACTTTCACTATCTGCATCCAGGTAAATAATGACTTTACAGTGCTTTCCTGAGCCATGAATTTATATTTTATATACATCAGTGAAACTGAAGAGCTCATTGAAATGGTTTTTCCAGAACATCAGCATGCTCTCCAGATATAAAGCCAAACCTTTATCTCTTAAGAGCTAGAAAATCTCGTTTACCTAGTATTAGGTTAGACCTTCAAGATCTGCAAAAACAATCTTAAGGTTAGTCTCAAAAAATAAGGACCTGATTGTGTCAAATATACTGGATAATGTCCACTGTAGAAAGAGTAATCCACAATTTCTTAACCATTCTCTGGTTGATCTCTTCCTATGGGAATGAAAGTCTTCCTGTCATCAAATATGGCATCACCAGACCCTCAAATAGTACTTGTTTACCTTTTGATTTAAGTAAAACAGAATTTAAGAGTGGCATGGCTTTGAAAATCTCAAGATGTTGCCTGGCTTTTTCTCCTCAGTGCCACTGGGCATTTGCTTGCAGCCCAGACATGTACTGTGTGGGGCTTCGCACTGAGCCCATAGCTCAGAGGCACAAGTGCCAAGTTGGCTCAGTCTTGGACACTGGGGAATTATCTTTGCTAAGGGAGTTTAATTGGTATTCCCTGGACTAGCACAAGTCAGGGCAAAATGTTTTCACTCTTATATAATGAATATTGATATCAGAAGATGAATGACAAGTGGTTCTACCACTCACGCTCCAAGCTCAGTCCTCTCCATAATAAACATAAAGCAGATAGCCAGATACTCAGAACAGGGAGAGTTGCAGAGTCAGCTCTTCTTTTGTTCTTTTTTGTATTAACAATGAAAAAAGAAGTTGAGCAATAGTTTTCCCTCTCAGAGTTCCCGCCTGTATAATAACATTTAGGTGGATTCCTTTCTGATCTATACTCAGCCTCCCAGACCGTCCTCACCTGGGACATCTGTAGCATATTTGACAACTAACTATACTGCGGTTGCAGTGATGTGGTACATATCTACAAAAGGAAGCTGAGCCTCTGAACTCTGGGAATTGACTGACCTAATTATTTTATTCATACCTTTTATCATGAGAAAACAATTTATTCCTCTCTCAGCCCCACTTATGGCTAATGGAACAAATGAGAAAAGGAAAGATTGCAGAAAAGAAGCTGAATTAATTGCACTGGGACATAAGCTTCCGTTACCACTTTTGACTAATTAAGAGAGAATGATTTTAAAGAGTGAAAATTCTGAATAAAGAATATTTTAAAAGAAATACCACCTTACTTTCAGTGGTGAATAATCCATACCGATAATGGTTGGAAAACAAGCAAAGGCCATTGCAGGCCTGCTCCAAGGAACAGGAAATGCTGTTTGCAAATCTGCACATTGCTTACAGAGCAGCTTCTGAAGTGCTGGCACAACTTTTCATTTTTAAAAGGATAAAGGTCCTCTCTGCAAAAACAATATGATCAACATGGACTCTCTCTGTGGCACCTGGAAGTCAGTGTCTTCTTTATGTGCACTCACTTGTTCATTTTACAAATAGATTTTGAGAACCTTCTCTGTATCAGACACCATTCTCTTTTTTTTTTTAATTTTTATATTCCCCATACAATTGCACTTTCCCTGCCACCCCCCACATACACATAGTGTGTCTCTGGTTCATAGTTGTTTGTTGATTTCGATTTTTCTTTCTTATAGTTATTTTTTTTCCTGGTCCCTTATTTAGGTTTTCTAGATTCCTGCTATGAGTGAGACCATCCAGTATTTTTCTTTTTCTTTCTGGCTTATTTCGCTGAGCATGATCCCTTCCAGCTCCATCTATGCTGCTGCAAACTGCATCTTTTTTGATTGCTGAGTAATATTCCATTGTGTATATGTACCACATCTTCTTGATCCATTCATCTATTTTGGGGCATTTGGGTTGTTTCCATAGCTTACCTATTGTAAATAGTGCTGCTATAAACATAGGGATGCAGGTGCCCTTTGGAATTGATGTTTCTGTGTCCTTTGGGTAAATACCGAGGAGTGGAATTGCTGGATCATATGGAAGCTCTATCTTTAGCAGGTTGAGGAATCTCCACACAGCTTTCCATAGTGATTGGACCAGTTTGCACTCCCACCAGAAGTGCAGGAGAGTTCCTTTTTCTCCACATCCTCGCCAACATTTGTTGTTGCTAGTTTTTTTAATATGTGCCATTCTCACTGGTGTAAGATGGTATCTCATGGTAGTTTTGATTTGCATTTCCCTGATTACAAGTGATGTTGAACATTTTTTCATATGCCTGTTGGCCATTTGCATTTCCTCTTCAGAGAAGTTTCTTTTTAGCTCTTCTGCCCATTTTTTGACTGGATTATTTTCTTTGTTGTTGTTGAGTCTCATCAGCTCTTTGCAGATTTTTGTGAGCAGTCCTTTATCATTAGTGTTGTGTGCAAAAATGTTCTCCCAGTCGGTGGGGTTTCTCTTTGTTTTGGTTATTGTCTCTTTTGCTGTGCAGAAGCTCTTTAATTTGATGTAGTCCCAGCTGTTTATCTTTGCCTTCACTATCACTGCTTTGGGTGATCAGACACCATTCTTGATGATAAGGAGTCAACACTAAATAAAAAAGAAAAGAATCCAATCTCCCATGGGGCTTTGAAGAAGCAGGCAATAAACAAGTAAATAATTTAAATTCAATACTGGATGGTCTCATTCATCACAGGAATTTAGAAAACCTAAATAAGGGATCAGGAAAAAGACTAATTATAATAAAGTAAAAATCAAAATCAACAAGCAACTATAAACCAGAGACACACTACAGGGGTGGGAGGAGGAAGTAGGATGAAAACAAAGGGGGTGGGAATTGTATGGGGACTATAACCATGACAAAAATGCATACATTGTGCAAAAATGAAAAATGATATAAAAATATATATAAAATAAAAAAATTAAAAAAAATTTCCAAAAAAAAAAAGAATTCAATAAATAATAGTTCTTATTATCTCTAAAAAAATAAATTCATAGTATGTCAGCTGTGTTGAGTGATGGGTGGGAAGAAAGAGTGACAAGAATAGAGAGGGAAAGTGTTGCAGTTTTATTTTTTATTTTTTAAGATTTATTCATGCATACAACAGCTGGGGTACAGGTCAGAGATGCAGGGCATGAGAGGATTCACCAGAGACAGAGCGGGGAAGAGAACAGGCAGACTGACTGAAATACACTGCTGAGGGGAGCAGTGGGCGAGACAGGAGAGTTCTACCATGCCATGTGGGTTGCTCTCTGGCTGGCCGGGGATTGAACTTGTGCTGCAGAGGCCACAGATTGCCTCATAGTGAGGTGCTTAACCCCTTGCGTCACCCAAGAGGTCCTGGTTGCAGTTTTAAATAGAGTGGTCAGGATACTAACCTTTGGGAAAGTGATAGTTGAGCAAAGACAAATATCATTAAAAAAAGCAAGCTATGTATGCATCCTGGAGATGGTTATTTCAAGAGGAAGAACCAAGGCAAATATCCTGAGGCATGAGCATTGGACAATAGCAAAGCATCAGGAAAACTGGTATGGAAGGACTAAGGGGGAGGGTAATAGGAAACTAGAGAGGAAATGGTTGGGGATGGAGATGAGGGTGGCTCCCAGATAATATAGGGCCCTCAGGTGGTTATAAAGATTCCACTGGGATCTTGGGTCATGGAGGTATATGCAGTAAGAAGCATTGTTTATGAATTTCATAAATTAAAAGTTAGTGTGGTCAAACTTTCTAGTCTTTGGGGTAATCTTAAGTGTACTGAGGAAGTGACTCCTCGAGAACTAAGCACCCAAATGGTGGGGAGTAATAATTACTATAACTATCTAAAGTTTCAGATCTCCTCCCTAATTACTAATCAAAAGTAACCTAAGTTATCTGAGGGTGCAGTTGCCTCCAGAGGGAGATTCATCATTTAGCTATGGGAAAATTTAGGATTAGTATAGAACTTTTAACAAGTAATCAGTGCCATGGTACTAATACTGTTAAAATAGGAATTAGTGAATAATTAGTATTTTATTTCTTTGAGGAAATCAGTTTTGTTAGAGTGAACACCTTATAATTTCTGCTTCAAATGTGTAATTGAATATTGATTTTGATGAATATTATGGAGGTTACATATGGTACTAAAATATTAAGACTCAAATTTCATCATATTGTTAGTTAATTTGATTTATCTGAATTCCTTATTTGAAAGGGCTTGTCAATCAAATGTTTTTAACTTTATAGAGAAAATAGAATACATTAATTTTATAAAACATATTTACAACAATTGTAGTTGTTTTGGTTACCAAGTTTATAGCTTGGAAGCCAGTCAGCTTTATTCAAATCCTCCAAACAAGAGGTTATAAATATTTACTAGATTTTTTTAGTGCAATAATAAGCATAAAAGTTTAAGAATGGATTAGGTTTTAGCACCTGTGGTTTTTTTTTTTTTTTTTAAAGATTTATTTATTTATTTATACTGGTACTGGGTACAGTCAGAAGCGCGGGAGGGTGAGAGAATTCACCAGAGCCAGAGGGGAGAGCAAAGCAGGCAGATTGACGAGGTACACTGCTGAGGGGAGCAGCAGGCAGCAGGAGAGGTCTGCGCCATGTGGGACCCTCGCTGGCGGCCGTGGATCGAACTGGCGGCGCTGCAGAGCCTGCAGGCAGCCTCACAACCCAGCACTCAACCGCTGTGCCACCAGGGAGGCCCCAGCCCCTGTAGTTTAAACTGATATTACTAAAACATCCTGAATAATCTTCTCTATACTGAAAACTACCCATAACTATCCTGGAAGGCCCACATTTCTTAATTGTATGCATAATGTGGACCATTATATGCATTTCTTTGATTCTTTCTTTTCACTGCTCATTTTCCACTCACATCTTCATTTGCAACATGTATCTTAATGAAATTAGAATAAAGAAAAAAGGGAGATTTCCTGAGGAACTTGACAAAGTTTGGGCTTTGCCTGTGAGGAGATGTAAGTTGTATGCAAACTTTTTTTCTTGCCATTTGGTGGACTTTTCCTTCAGTAATAATTATTCTTCTAGAATACTGGAATGTAGCCCAGGCAGAATTAATTTGTGAGATTACCAGTTACGCACATCTCTTCTGGAACAATTACTTTTCCATTATGCACCCTATTTCTTAAAATTTATCAGTTTGTAACAAGAAATGTACATTATGCGATAAAGAACACTATACTCCCGCTTGTGTCAGCCGAATAAGATATCCATGAAAGGGTAATATTTATTCATCTGAATTAATGGAATAACTATGTTGCTCCATGGGGGTGGGGGTGAGGTGTTGAAAATTACATTATAATCTACATCTTGAATGTCTGGTTTGGGTGCATTTTAAATTAAAACTACTGATTGTAATGAATCACTTATTCTGGCTCCATAATCATGTTTGTATCAAATTTCAGAGCTGTTAATATCTAATTTTAAGAATGGACCCCCAAAGGTTTTTGCTTATTTGTTCATACATATTTATTCCTTCCCAACTATGCTAAAGAAGAGAATTGTGAAAGTTCTGGGAGGAATAAGGGCCAGGGATGGAATTAGGAGGTATAACCTTCTAATCATATAAGCCCTCAGCTCTAGAAGATTAGCATCAAGAAAAAGGAGAAGGTTTCTATTAACTCTCTATTGGTCTTCTGTATTCAGTGTTTAAGATGAGCTGAACTACTACCTGAGATTTATTATTTTAACTTTTCTGTTCATTCTCAAATTTTGCTGAAGTTCCTTATACAGTTCATCAGCTGTCGATGTTTGATGTGTTATAGACTTGACGGCTTTTTGTTTTGAGGTGCCAGTGCGTGTGTTATTTTTGCTAATATTTGTGGAGGAATTCATAGCAAATAGAGCTATCTTAATCCACACCAGTGAAATGTATGGAATGGGATGATAGTAGCCAGATGAGAACAAGAAGGCAGGGATGGAGCAGTAAGAATGCAAGAGCATTCCACTGAGACAAATGTAAGATGTTTCCAGAAGCTTCAGTATACCTGGTATTGCAAAAGAACAAGAGATACAATGAAGATTCCTCTAGATCAGGTACTGAAACATTGAAGACTGCACTGGAGAATTACAGCTTTTCATGTATGCCCCACAAGGAGTTCTTTGTTCCTGTTGTGTGAGTTCTCGATTAATACCATGCATGAATGTGGAACCTAACTGTTTTATTTTATTTTTTTTAATAATAAATTTTATTTTTATATTCCCCATACAATTGCAACCCCCCCATTTTGACCCCAATCCCTCCCCTCCCGCCACCCCCCCCCAAAGTGTCTCTGGTTCGTAGATTTTTGTTGATTTTGATTTTCACTTTCTTATAGTTATTCATTTTCCTGGTCCCTTATTTAAGTTTTCTAGATTCCTGCTATGAGTGAGACCATCCGGTATTTTTCTTTTTCCTTCTGGCTTATTTCGCTGAGCATGATCCCTTCCAGCGCCATCCATGTTGCTGCAAATTGCATGTGTTTATCTTTTTTGAATGCTGAGTAATATTCCATGGTATATATGTACCACATCTTCTTGATCCAGTCATCTCTTTTTGGGCAGCTGGGCTGTTTCCAAAGCTTAGCTATTATAAATAGTGCTGCTATAAACATAGGGGTGCAGGTGTTCTTTGGAATTGATGTTTCTGTGTCCTTTGGGTAAATACCTAGGAGTGGAATTGCTGGATCATATGGAAGCTCTATGTTTAGTAGGTCCAGAAATATCCACACAGCTCTCCATAGTGGTTGGACCAGTTTGCACTCCCACCAACAGTGCAGAAGAGTTCCTTTTTCTCCACACCCTCGCCAACACTTGTTGTTGCTAATTTTTTTAATATGTGCCATTCTCACTGGTGTAAGATGGTATCTCATGGTATTTTTGATTTGCATTTCCCTGATTACAAGTGATGTTGTACATTTTTTCATATGCCTGTTGGCCATTTGCATTTCCTCTTCAGAGAAGTTTCTTTTTAGCTTTTCTGCCCATTTTTTGACTGGATTATTTTCTTTGTTGTTGTTGAGTCTCATCAGCTCTTTGCAGATTTTTGTGATCAGTCCTTTATCATTAGTGTTGTGTGCAAAAATGTTCTCCCAGTCGGTGGGGTTTCTCTTTGTTTTTGTTATTGTCTCTTTTGCTGTGCAGAAGCTCTTTAATTTGATGTAGTCCCAGCTGTTTATCTTTGCCTTTACTATCACTGCTTTGGGTGATGTGTCTGTAAAGATGTCTTTGATGTGCATATCCCGTAGTGTTTCGCCTATATTTCATTCTATGTATTTTATGGTTTCAGGTTTTATGTCTAGTTCTTTAATCCATTTTGAGTTGATTTTTGTGTATGGTGTGAGGTAGTAGTCAAGCTTCATTCTTTTGCATGTAGCGACCCAGTTTTCCCAGCACCATTTATTGAACAAACTTTCTTTGCTCCAATGCATATTTTTGCTCCTTTGTCAAATATTAGTTGACCATAAATCTGTGGGTTTATTTCTGGATTTTCTATTTGATTCCATTGGTCTGTGTGTCTGTTCTTGTTCCAATACCATGCAGTTTTGATGATTATGGCTTTGTAGTATAGCCTGAAGTCTGGGAGTGTGATGCCTCCATTCCCTTCTTTTTTTTTCAGGAGAGCTTTGGCTATTCGGGGTTTTTTGTGATTCCATATGAATTTCATCAATAATTGTTCTATTTCTTTGAAGAATGACATTGACATTTTTATTGGAATAGCATTGAATCAGTATATTGCTTTTGGTAGGATGGCCATTTTAATAATGTTTATTCTTCCAATCCATGAGCCTAACTGTTTTATATGAGCCATTCTTTGCATGGGTTTGTTTTTATTCCTGGTAGTGTTTTCAGATGATTCCTTCCTTTATGTGTATATTATGTATATTTCACCTTCATAATAAATATCAGGTGTTGATAACTGTTATTCACCTCTTTTCAAGAAGTTTGTGTGAATAATACTGAAGTTGCTTTACAAGCAAAATTTTTCACTAAGATTGAGTAGTAATACAAGGACTTTTTGTTATTAGATAAAATAATTAATAATCAGAAACCTATATGGTAGATCCCCAGATACTCATTTCCTTTTATTTTCCATTTTACTATATACACATCCTCTAACATTTAGTTACATGATTCTCCTTTATATATATAAATATATGTATCAGTAAATATTTTGGTGCTAGGAGGCAAGGGAAATTAAGTGATGCAAGCAATTTGACTGAAGTTCCAGGTAGTGCAGACCTGGTAGGAGAGTATAGACTCTCTGAAAGCACTCTGGAGGCCTTAATTTGGGAGCAGATAGGGTAATTCATTCTTCTTTAACTGCTCTGACTCTGCCAGTTACCCTTATTCTCATCTCCAAAATTGTTCAGTTGGGAGCTGGGGATGGTGATGAGGTGCTGGAAGTGACACACACGGGAGATTGGTGGGGGTGAGTTGTATGAAGCTAGGAGGAAAAATTGGGGAAATAAGCATAACCATATAAACATTGAGCTCTTAACTCTATAATGATAAGAACTGGGATCAACACAATTCGTTTTCTATTTCTTTACTGTTGATCTGCTGTAATAACCCCATTTACATTCTTTAGCTGTTCCCAAGCAATTGAAATTAGTATAAAGCCAGATTGTAGAGAATTTGTGTCAAAAAGTATTCCAAAGTCAAATGCAAATGATTTGGGATTTTCTTTTGCTTTATTAAATTTACCTCTTTTCCTTCTTTAGGTATTTATTTAATTAAATACTGAGTCCATGTTCCTGTAATAATAGTGAATCACTTATAAATTTTGCTCTGAATTCTTTAATCCACAACCTCCATAATACTTAAAACTTTAGAAAAACTTTCAAAAGACTTCTGCTTTTTTCTTTCCTAGCTATTGCTGGCATATTGCATGTAGTAGGTAGTCTTGGACTTTCAAATAATACCATATTATTCATCTATTGTGAGAGGTGTTTAACAACACTAACCTTCATTCTATTTTCATATATTAGGCTTTCATACCAGTTTTTTTTTAATAAAGTGTTTAATGACCTAAAAAGTTGAAGGATCCTAATATAAATGATGGAATTGCTTGAATAATGTGCTGAGTTTATATATTCTAGTTGTTCGGTAATCTGTTATTACTTGATTATAATTAGTCTTTTTCCTGGTCCCTTATTTAGGTTTTCTAAATTCCTGCTATGAGTGAGACCATCCGGTACTTTTCTTTTTCTTCCTGACTTATTTCGCTGAGCATGATCCCTTCCAGCTCCATCCATGTTGCTGCAAGGAGCTGATGAGACACAACAAAAACAAAGTAAATAATCTAGTCAAAAAATGGGCAGAAGAGCTAAAAAGAAACTTCTCCAAAGTGGGTTAGATTTTATTTTAAACTCTTGGAGACTGCTTTCTTTTCAATATATTCATCATAAATTGTGCATATTGGCTTCCAACGTAGCACTTTGGAAGAGCTTTTTTTCCTAGAACGTTTTGGCAATGACTTGACTGTACTATAACAAGACTACAGATGTAACAAAACTGTAGATGTCTTGATAATTATATAAGTTGATGTTTCCAACAGCAAATGATAAAAACTATTGAGCTATGACACACATACATGATTTACTGATTCAAATTCTGAAAAAAAAATTTAAAGTGAAGTAAAACTAGTTTTGACATGAGTTGAGGACTTCACATGAGATCAGTGCTACATCTATCAGATCAATTAGCCTCATTCTCAGGTGAGTTTATCTCTAATAGGTAGAAGATGCTTTTTAAAGACATCAAACACATCTAGCTTTGTCACAGTTCTGGTGAAAAAGAGCTTTTCCAAACTGGTGGGAACAAACACCAATTCTAATTTCCATTGACCTTGAATGTGCATATACCAGAAACAAGACTAATAATATGCAAAAATAAACAGATGAAGTTAATTTTATTAATAAAATTTATTCATGTGTAAAAATATAATTTCAGCATGTAATCAATATAAAACTGATTAATGAGGATTTTACCTGTACTAAGTCTTTAAAACCTAGTGTTAATTTTCTACTTGGTCCAGTCTCCATTTGCTCTGCCCAACTTTCCTGTGCTCCATAGCCACATGTTGCTAAAAGCAACAGTGGCAATTCTTGGAGAGCGTAAGGCCTGGACAGCATAGCCATGAAGTCTCCTGAACACACATTCACAGATACTCATAAATCCTGAGTTGCAGTCATCTTTAGCATGTCTTATTTAGAAGCAATGGTCATAAAATATTCCATTCTCAAAAGGAGTCTTTAGTGAGATGGATAGAAAATTTAGGCCCCAAAGCAGTGGAGGGGCACATAGTCTTTCCCATAAATCTCCCATTGCATCTCTCTGGACTTCATTCCTATTTTTGTTTTATTTTGTACTTTAAGCCAATTTGCTATCAAAACTCTATCTATCTATCTATCTATCTATCTATCTATCTATCTATCTAGCATCTATTTGCCTTCTCTTTTTAAATGAGACAAACTGATATAACTTATTTCAACCAGTTTTAAAAAGTGGGGTCTAATTATCCTTTTTAAGCTGTGTTCTTATTTCATTAGAGATCATTAAAGAAAGTTTAATGGGGAAGGGAGAAGACAAAGAGCATCTATTCAGCTATTCTAGGATTACTTTTCTTTTTAACCTCATGTGGACTGTATAAAACCATGTGATTTTTTTTTTTAAATTTTACCATGTCCCTCAATCATAAATTTGTTTAGCCTCCTTATTAATTTTGCTCATTTCCCATCTTTCTCCTATACCCTTTCTTTCAGGTAATATTTTCATTGTGGATTTTATAAAATAAAACATAGATATCATTTTAACATAATAAATTCTTAGATGATATATTTAGATACTACATTGTAGTACAAAAAAATCTTATTGTTAAATAACTATTTTCTTTTTTATTTCTAAATCTCAATTTATACCAGAGAATAATCTTTTAAGAACACCTAAGGGTATTTGGCAATGGTTTTAAGTGAAAATCTAAATTAAATTTACTACAATTATTTTGGTTCTTGGAAGTGCTTCAGAAGATTATTAACCACCTTACCATCTCAGCCCTGATATATGACACCTGTGGGGGATACCTGTTGTTTGTAGCTGCCAGTATTAGTTTCACATTGCTGTATAACAAAATATCACCTATTTATTATTTTCTGTCTGTCAGAAGTTTAGGCAGTTTGTAACTCGGTTTTTGCTCAAGTTTCCACAATTCTGAAATTATTGCTGGCTAAGGTGGAAGCTCATCTGAGGCTTAATGTCCTCTTCCAAACTCAAGTGGCCATTGTAGGATTAACTCCTGTCAGCAGTCTGCCTTGTGTCTTGGAGATGAATAGGAAAATCCTTTTTGCCATATAACTGATTATGGGTATAAGGCCAAGGAGAAGATATCATAAGGTCATCATGGAATTCTCCCTACCAGACTTTCCACATGCTCTCCATAGTGTGAGCTCCATCTTCCCAGGACAATTTGAAAAGAACCTACATTTGCAGTTTGTAGCTATACTGCAGGCATGTAACTATGGTTTTGTGAATCAGATATCACTACATGGGACTTAATCTGGAGATCTGAGCTGCAGGAAAAAGCAGGTTGGGATGGTTCATTCATTTTGCTCATGTGGTGGTGACATCTGCTCTGGTCTGTTGAAGTCAGTTCTATGATGTGGTTCTAGGAATTGTTCCTGGAGGCTAATCTTAAATCTGTTTCACCAAATCACCCAACAATTCTCTGAACTACTTAATCTCTCTCCCTAAATTCATTTTCTACCTAAATTAGCTCTTGTAGTTTGTGTTGCTTACAACTATTAGACCCAATTCCTAGTATTCTCTGTGTATACCTTATGACTCTGAAGGAAATAATGTCTTTCTAATAAGGTGAGATTCAATTAAAGTATTTTCCTCCACTGGAATAAAAAAAGTCTATGGTTTACATGTTAGGTGCATTACTTCTTTGTAAGTATCTTATTTGCATTTTGCAATGCACATTTGCATTATTTATAATGTACCTATAAATTTTTATAAAATTAACATGAAAATGCTTATATATGATATACTTAAATAGCTAGATATCCTTTTATTTCATGTTGCCTTACCTTTCTTCATTTGCACTAATTCGACTAAGATATAAATAAACCATTATTACTCAGTTTTATGCACTGTTCTGACTGTTGATCTAGACTTATTAAAAAATCATAAATGACTTGTTTACTTTGAAACATTTCTCCCATTAAAGAATTTGCATTTGTTTAATGTTGACTGACAGCAGATTGTCTATGCTGAATTCTTGTGTGAAACTTTAGCATTTTCATAGTCTAGATAAGTTACATTTTTACTACAGTCACTATTTTTCTCTTCAACTTTATGGTATACAATTAATTATATCTAAGTTTTAGGAGAAAAGCTATGAATAGCTATGAGGTCTCTGTAAATAAACTTACACTAGGCAAAAATGCTGCATTTTCTTTCATAAGGTTTTAACCTGATTTGAGTTTACTTATTTTTATCCGATAATAATATCTTAAGCAGTGGCATAGCCCAAATTTTATTTTTATGAAAAATATTCTACCCATAGTGATAATCTTATTATTAAACACAATGTATATACCCATACTTGCATACAAAAGACACATTCCTCATTAAATACATTGCACCTAAAATAATTTTAATTTGTTATTCAATTCTTATTCAAATTATTTAATAAATGGTGACTATTTTGGCAGATTGGCCTCAATATAAATGATTTTCAATTAATGTTTTTTCAGATGAAGAGCTTCTTTCTCGATATCCCCAAAACTGATGCTATTATTCATACCTAGATTTGAATCCTCCTGCTGCTGCTAACTAGTTGAGCGACCACATTCATTTTGGTTACTTGTTGACACTAAATTCTGTTTAAAATGAGGCAGCAGATTTTATGATTCTAAATTTCATCTCCTAGTGCCCATTATTTACCTAAAGTAACATTATTAAAGAGATTATTCTCAATATGATGTTATTTATCATCATATTGAACACTTGCCCTGCTATTCAGAGTAGGTTCAGAAGACTGAGGAGGTAATGGAAGCCACTGTCTCATAAGGATTGGGGCTGAGCACTCTAGCAGAACTGTAGTTATCCATTAGAGTGTCTCAAATCACCTCCCACTGCGGGTCTCTGAGCCTGGCACAATTACTGAGGTCAGAAACACTGCATGATAATATTCTCATTAACTTTCTTGTCCCCCTGGCAGCTACTGTCATGGCATTTCATTGGGGTGAGTATAGATGAGTTGAAGTCCTAAGAATAAGACTTTGAGGGATTTAGGTCACATAAGGATGTCATTTAGAACCAGCATGAACTGAGGGTACTCTCTATAGAACCTGAAATAATTGAACAATTGATTGCATTATGAGAAAAGCAAAAATTGCCTGAGAATTTACCATTAATTATTGGATTAGACAACTTGAAGGAGGAAAACAAAATAATCTCTGCTATAATTTTTTAAAATTGCTAAATTCTTACCTCTAAAGAAAAATGAATTTAAGAAGGACTTCTAACATACCTATTCTTTTTTCTGATTAATAATAAAGGAAGCCGAAGAAGCAAAAAGAAAAAGGCAGACTATTCTCTCCTAAATGTCATTCTCGGAAACAGAGGAGTGTTTACTTTTCTTTTGTTCTTTCAAATCCCAGAGCACCAGTGCTGGCTGGAGCTTCTCTTTACCTTTTTATCTGCCTGGGGAAATAGCACACAAAGGCCAGGCTTCACCGCACAGGGCAGAAACATTTGTGTTTTCTTTTTTGTCTGTTCTCTCTTGAACTGAGCCTTTATAAAAGATTTGCTCACTGTGCTTCTCTTATGTTGTGAGCATCGTGATCTATGTTTATTACTTAGCACATTTTCCATGTTTTACAGTGTTAGCAAGTTAAAATGAATGCATATATTTAAGCGTTCACAAGTGCAAAGTGTATAAGGCTTTGATTATGAATAACAGTAGAGTTGCTGAAACACTGTAAATATAAATTTGTCTAAAATTGCTATGCATTAAATATTCCATGTGTTATATACCCAATCATTGCATGAATGAATCAAATTTAAGACCTTAGATTTTTGAATAAATAAAATAATGCATATAGATAATAAAAGTTATAATGAGACTTCATTCCTTGCAGTATTGTCCAGTACAGGGCAAAGTGGTCTATAAAATTTATAGGGCAAACGTGACTTAATCGTTCTTATTAGTCTAAAGAGGCTGCCTTTCTTACCCCAAAGTCATTAATAAGATAATGGGCAGGTCAGGCATATATTTGACTAATTCTATTGAAATCTCTCCTTATGAAGTGTGAGGCCAAGAGGGAAGGAAGGAAACTTGCGAGTATCTAGTAGGTTTGGTGGAGATCTAGCAGGGATGCTTGTACTTGGGCAGGTGGCAGGAGACAATAGAATGAGGGAAACCATGCATGTTTGAAGTACATAACAAGAGATTAACCAACAGTAGCTCTTGTGATTAGTATAGATATGGCCTCCAATTGCAATGCAGTCTTGTTAACAATAATACTAATACTATGTATCGTGTATTTTTCACACCTTTTATTCTTGACACATACTCATGTATTTTCTATATGGTATTCAGGACAACTTGAGAAGACAGTAATAGAAGGCGCTTACTGTATTTTATTAGTATTTTCATTTTATAGATAAAGACACTTAGAGACCTGTGCATAGTGGCTCAGTGAGGATGTGTAATTTTGGATATAGATTCCAAATCCTCCATCTCAGCTATGAATGGGAAAAGGGAAATCACATGGTTACGAACTCTTGACCATGCAGTGGAGGTATGTTTTTTATTGGCCTTTCAAAGCTGCTTATAGATTCCTGAGATCATTAGGATTTTGTAGGACTCTATTTTATGGGGTTAGTTATAGCCAATCTGTGTGGTCAACTTTTCATAACCACTTATTGACTTAGTAAATTTTTATCCTAAGAGTAAACAGAAGATATTCAATATATGATTATTGAACAAATTGAAGGATCTGCCATGGGCAAAGCAAGATCAGTATTTCTAGATCATGCTTTATCACAAAATATTAAAAAAATGACTTGCTTTTCACATTTCATGATTTTATGGGGACAAGACCAACTACCTTCATTACAAAAGCCACAGAGGCCAGGAACTTTTTTTTGTTTTTTTTTTCATGATTTACTCTTAACAAGGGTTGTAGACATGTGGCCATGATTTTTACTGCAAGGAAATTTAGTCATGGGGAAAAGGAAGTTCAGGGGCCTCCCTAGTGGGAAAAGGGGTTAAGCACAGCACTGTGAAGCTATACGCAGCCTCTACAGCATGAGTTCGATCCCTGGCCAGGAAGCTGACCCACATGATGCAGCAGACCTCTCCTGACTCGCCCACTGCTCCCCTCAGCAGTGTATTTCAGTCAATCTGCCTGTTCTGCTCCCCACTCTGTCTCTGGTGAATCCTCTTACCCCCCCCACCCCACCCCCACACCTCTGGCCTGTACCCCAGCTCTTGTATGCATAAATAAATAAATCTTTAAAAAAAAAGAAAAGAAAAGGAAGTGCAGAAGCAGGAACAGTGAGAGTTCAGAGCAATATGAGAGCAGCAGTAGCTGCAGGGGACTGGGCGGCCATGACTAGCAGGTTAAGAGCAGCATCCTTCTATCAGACTGTTCCTCAATGTCATTTCAGTTGTGATTCTGGTCCTGTGGTATTTTTTCTTTTTATGTTTTCTTACATCATTGTTAATTTTGGTGTAGTCTTAGATTTTTCCCCTCAGGCAAAGTTCTCCCATCGCCATAGCACCCTTGATCCATCACCACTGTCCCTTGTGCTCTTCCCTTCCCTGTCTTGACCCCTCCCCTCCCCTCTCCACTGCTGTTTGCCTCATATCTATAGTACATTTGCAAGTTTTGTCTTTTTCCTGACCCTTCATTTAGTTTCTCTGTATTCCACAAACAAATGAAACCATCCGGTATTTATCTTTTTCCTTCTGACTTATTTTGCTTAGTATAATCCCTTCCAGTTCCATCCATGTTGCCACAAATGGCATGACTTGTTGTTAAGGATATAGCAGTGAATACGATCCACAAGATACTTGCCTTTTTGAAGATGATTATTTTAGCTTGCTCTACAAAGACAATAAATAACAAAATAAACAAATGAATAAAACGATGTCAGCTAGTGATTAGTGCTATGGGGAAAACAACAGCAAAGCAAGCCTACAGGAAAGTAATTAGGGAGCAGGTCTATTTTATTTTTGATTAGGAGGTTAGCATAATTCTCCGAAGAAATGATATTAGAACCAAGAACTGATCACAAGGAAAGAAGACAGCCATTGGAGAGTTTAGGGACAAAGCATTCCAGGTGGAGGGAACAGTGGGGGCAAGGGTCTATGGTGGACTTGCCTCAGATCTACCACTGCAAACAGCAGTGGTAGAAATGGCAACAAGAAAAAAGGACAACTTGGTTAGAAGCCATGAGGAAGTGGGGGAATAAAGTGTGATGAAGTCAGAGGTCAATGTCTGTAGTCCGGTAGGCCACAGTAAGGTGTTCAGATTTTATTATTTATTATTTTTTTATTAAATCCCCACATGAGGATTTTAAGTACAAAAGTGAGAGAAACTGATACCCATTTTTGAAAGATGGTTCCGGTTCTCTATGAAAACTGGAGCATAAGAAGAAAGGGTAGAAGCCAGAAGATCCCTTGGATGCCTATTGAATACAGGTCAGTGAAGACAAACAAAAAGATTATTTCCTTCATGGCTTCTAAGTTGCATCAGATGGAGAAGTTTAGCAAAGACAAAAGGAAGAGAGCATATACCTGCAGCTCCTTATCTTATCTTTGGAAACAGTTTGTGTTAATCAAGGGCACAGGGAGTCAGGGATGCCATGTAAATGCTTGAATAAACACTTTCATTTCCATGCAATTGAGAAGGTCAAGGCAGTTCCTTTGTTCGATTTTTTTGTGTGTAATTTTCCTTTCCATTCAGCTGAAAAGAACAGGCAGGCAAACATCACTGCTCAATTCTTCAACTTTGTGATAGAGAGAAATAGAATAATGCCCCCAAAAACAAAATTTATTTTTCTTACACTGAGATGTTTTCTTGGTTAATTCA
Source organism: Talpa occidentalis (assembly GCF_014898055.3). NCBI lineage: Eukaryota > Metazoa > Chordata > Mammalia > Eulipotyphla > Talpidae > Talpa > Talpa occidentalis. The sequence continues at coordinate 31,062,342 of NW_023601653.1, forward strand.
AGGTTTCATGACAAAGGATGTTTGCTTGAGATTGTGAAAACATAGACCAAAGTTATTGTACAAATGGTTATCTTAATATAGAATATTTATAAACATGTGTATGGCACTGTTTTGTGTGTATTTAAACAAGCCAGGAATTTTTGAAGCATGGTGGCTGGTGTTCCCTAAGTTAGTCATCAGCTCAGTAAAATAAATAAAAAATTATCAGGAGCAAATATTAATTGCATATCACTATTTATTGATTCTATTAATCCTTCTGTGAAACCATTCCTAATCTTAAATAAGATGTAAGAACCATTTATGAAATAATCCAATAAGAAAAGTTCTTATTTTGCCCTTCACAACAATAAGGATTTTTTGTACTTTAAAAAAAGTCCTAATGATGAAGAAAATGGGTAATTACAATATTATCTAGTTAATAAATTAACTCATTTTAATTATCTCCATGTATAACTGGTTTGACTTATAAATGATTAGTAAAATTAGTCAAATAATTGTCAATTCAGCTAACATTTTTCAGATCTCTTTGAATGAGTTATTCCCTCCCTTAATTATATGCCTGAAAGAGATATATTTCTATATTCAGCTGTGTAGGATGTCATTTTAAATTCACTTTACATGGATAGGGTCTTATGGAACCAAGTTTTGATTGGGCATAGTGGAAATACTGGCAATACAAACTTAACCTCAGTCAAGAGTAAAACTAAGAGATCAAAAGATGAGTTTCCATCAGGTTAATGTAAAGAGACAAGTTCTAATTTTTGTGGAAAGACCTATAATGTATGAGGCACATTGGAAATATAAACAAGGTTAATAAAAAGAAAAACACTTTCACATTATTTATTCAAATTTGCTGCATCCTTTGATTTTTACTATGCTATCTAACACGGACAGTTAATAAAGTCTGTCATTGTATTTCTCTGTTGATACCTGTGCAAATATCTATTTTCTCTATTTCTAATAGTAAGGTGCTATATTAATAAGTTCTTAAAAGTGTGTGATAACCTAGTTTCAGTTTAGAGATATGATAATATGTTGTGAAGTTCAAGTTCAAGATCCTACCTTTTTTTTTTTTAAGATTTATTTATTTATACAAGAACCAGGGTACAGGCCAGATATGTGGGAGGGTGAGAGGATTCACCAGAGACAGAGTGGGGAACAGATCAGGCAGACTGACTGAAATACACTGCTAAGGGGAGCAGCAGGTGAGACAGGAGAGGTCTGATCACCATGTGGGTATCTCCATGGCCAGTGGGGATCGAACTGGCACTGCAGAGGCTGCAGACAGATTCACAGTGCTGCGCTCAACCTCATGGGCCACCAGGGAGGCCCAAGATCCTACCTTTTAATCCAACGTTGCAATTAAAAAAAATACCCATGCACTTTCATTCATGATCATCTCATATCTTTACTTTTTACTGCTCTTGCCAGCCTTTAAACGCTCATTGAAGGTTTTTTTTTTTTTTTTTTAGGGTAGTTTGGAGGAATGCCTGGTCTACTTTGTTTAGTCACAAGGCCCCTTTATCTAATCTAGTACCCACAAAAGTGATCAGTGCCAATATATATTGGCTACTTTGTCTGTCTTGCTACCCATCACCATATCACTCCCCAAAGTTTTTATTTTAACTATTTTTTTTTCTGTCTCTTTGAGTCAAAGGATTACTAAGACTATATACCCTTTACCTATATTTCCTTGGCTGTTACTTCCCACCTCCCAGAGCACTGGTCTCCACTGTATGATTTAGGCTTCCTAGGAGGTACCAATAAACATTCTATTAGGGAGCCAAGGAAAATTCTAGAACTACTAATTATATTTGTTTTTATCTCACCTTAAATTATTTTTGTTTATATCCTATAATTATATCCTATAATATTCTATAATGTGTAATTACATAGTATAGGTATAATTTGCCAATAAAAAAACTGCATGTGTAAATGGTTTATTGAATGAATAGAAATCATCAGGGTGTGCCACAGATCTGATGATCTGCATGCCAGAAGTTTATTGGGGAGTACTCTCAGAATCAACACCTGTTAAGATTGAAGGTGACAGGCTCTCACACTTGGATATATTTAGCAACATGTAGATATATACTGACGTGTAGTGGGTAGAAGCCAAGGATACATCTTAATATCCTGTAACACATAGTGTAGGTCCCACTACAAAGAACTAGTCAGCTCAAAATGTCAATACTACAGGGTTTAAGAAACCTGGGGTGGAAGGAAAAGTTGGGTAGCAGTCACAGCCAAGATTTTATTTCACTCTATGGGTAGCTTTGGAGATGAGAGGGTCCTTTACAGTGTCCAGCATGGACCAGTGATACAGACTGTCTCCAGGAAGAGGACATGACTCAGAAATGGTATGTTGTAGGAAGCTGTACAATTGCCTACAACATGTATTTTTGTGTGTAAGTCTTCTTTTTCTCAACATTACATCTGTGATATTCATGTTATTGCTGCACGCAGCTATAGTTAATTCTGTTTATTGCCGTATACAATTCCATTACATGAATATGTCACGTATTATTCACCCATCCTACATATATTAATAGCTGAGCTGTTTCTGATTTTTGCTTCTTACAAATAATGGTGTTGTGAACGTGCATGTATTCATATAGGGTATATATCTAGAAGTAGAAGTTCTGCTTCATTGCTTATACATATTTTCAAATTTAATGGCTCATAGCAAATTTTCTTTCAAAGTGGCTATACCAACTTATACTCTCAGAAGAGTAACTGTTCAATGTCTTTGTGAAAACCTGGCATTATCAATTTTTTAGTGTTACCATTTTAATGTATTTGAAGTGGTACCACAATGTGATACATTTCTCTGATGACTGATGAGGTTATCATGTGTTTGAATCATTTGGAAATCTTATTTTGTGAAAACCTATTTAAGTCTCTTGTCCATTTTTCTATTGTGTTGCCTATTCTTTTACTAATCGATGGATATAATCTCTCTATTAGTTATGTTTTGCAAATATCTTCCCCTAAAGTATCTTAAAGGCCTGTTAGTTAACAGATAAAACATATTAGTTATGTTTCGCAATCTTCCCCTTAAAGTGTCTCTATTTTGATGAAAAGAATTCTTCATTTTAATATAAACCAAGTATTTCATTTTCTCATATAGGGTTACTGTTTTTCATTTCCTATTTAAAAAATACCCTGGATCATGAAAATATTCTCTTATATTTATTTTTCTCTAGGAACATTATTGCCTGTCTGTCATATTTAGACACAGCAGCTACTTGAAGTTGATTTTTGTATGGTGCATATCCAATGTACCCAGAATCATTTATTCAAAACACTGAATCGTACTATTTTTCAGGTCTACTTTGTCAAATATTGTATCCATAAATGCAAAGGTCTTTTTCTTTTTTTGTAATATTTTGTTGGTATATTTTTCTTTTTTTTTTTCCTTAATTTTTCTAGCTATAAGAAGTCCTGATATCACAAAGAGCAAATCATCTTATCTTGTTTTTCCCCCTCAAAAGCGTATTGACAGATTTTGCTATATTGTACTTTTCATTATTCAGTTCAAAATATTTTCCAATTTCTCTTAGGAATTCTTCTTTGTCTCTCAGATTACTTAGCATTGTGTTGCTTAATTTGCATGTATTAGGGAGTTTTGTAGACATCTTATCGGTTTCTCATTTATTTTCCATTTAATCAGAGAAAATCCTCTGTGTAATTTCAATCCTTTTGAAATTTATTAGACTTGTTTTATAGCCCAGAATGTAGTTCTTTTGTGAACATAACATGTGCACTTGAAAAGAATGTGTATTCAGAAGATTTGTGATTTAATATTTTACAAATAACAATTAAATCAAGGTAATTAGTAATGTTGTCCAGCTTTCCTATAATTTTACTGATTGTTTATTTCTACTACTTGGTGAAGATGGGATTTGAAGTCTTCAGCTGTGTTGGTAGAGTTTATTTCTCCTTTTCATTTGGTCAATTTGTGTTTTATGTATTTTGTTACACTGTTTTAAATTCATGCACAATTATGATAGTAACATCTCCCAACTAGATTAACACTTTTATCAGTATGTAATTTCTTTATTTATCTCTGATAATATTCTTTGTGTTGAAGTCTACTTTACTTGATGTTACGTAGCATTTTCAGCCTTTTTAAGCTCTCAGTTTACATGCCATATCTTTTCCATCTATTTGAGTTCAAGCTATCTACCACTGCATATTTAAAATATATCTCTTGTAGACAGAAAATAGTTGGGTCTTACTTCATTTTTAATTAACTCTGACAATATCCACCTTTTAAAACCAAAGTATATTGTAATTATTTACATAATTGGGTTTAGTTCTACCGTTTTACTTTGTGTTTTCTGTATGTCCACTCTATTTTCCTTCAGCATATTTGAATAGTTTTAGTAATTCTAATTTAATTTACTTGTTGACTTTTCATCTGTACCTCTTTGTGTTTTTATTGGTTTCCATACTAATTAAAATACTTATCTTTAACTTTTATAGCATACTTATAAGACAAATATTGTACCATTCACATATGTATTGCAAATGCTCTTTTCAGCATGTCATAAGATAATGTTTTAATTTTTAGTTAGTCATGTATTTGAAAGAAATTAAATGGAAAATTCCTTTTTATTTTTAAAAAGAAAATTCCTTATATTTACCCACGTGACCAATAAATTACTAAGTTCTTGAAAATATCTTTCTTTTTAAATATATCTGTGATTTTTTTTTATCCTTTTGTCAATTTGGCCCTTATAGTACCTTAAGATTAGATGATGCCTTCTCATTAGTAGGTTTTCCTTCACAGTCTCTTCCCAAATTTTCTCTCTCAAACATTGTAGTGAGGAATGGAGTGGTAATGAGGCATCCTGAATTCTTAAGAGAGTCAACATAGGAAACTTAATTCAGTGAGTTGCCTATCTCAGACAATTTTATGTTCTACGCATTGCCTTATATCAGCTTTGCACAAAGAAAGCACTCAATGAATATTTATTAGATAGTTGGAAGAACAAAGAAACTCTTTTATAATTATCCACAATGAAGGAGAACCTGTGTTGCTGAAACAAAGTTATTGCTCTGAAAACTGAGAATGACAGCTAATAAAATGAAGTTGTATATTATTGGTTCTCAATGAAAATAAACAGTAAACAAATCTGTTTCATTTTGTGTATAAAATAAAGATTTTAGCCAGTTACGAGAAACCTACAAAGGAGGGATGAAAGTTATGAATTTTTTAGAAATCTGTCCATGTATCATATATCATATCATGTATCATCATGCCCTGTTTTGCCATATCATATATCAATCATAAGGCAGTTTAATTTCAGACTGAGAAGAGCTGAAAGTTGGTATACATATTTAGGATATTAAAGTCATGCTTAAGCATTATTGCCACAAACATGGTATCAACTTCTGAATGGCTCCAAGAACCTGTTTTATTTGCTAAAAGATGCCAACTGAAATCTAAGTGGTATTTTCTTCTTTTGTTTTTTAGTCTTTATTTTCTTTGTGTGGAAGCAGGTACATTTTATGCTCATTTAGCTAAATAAGCTGCCGGAATTATAAACTAAGAGGAGACTCCTTAAAATGACTGATAGGAGGGGTCTCAGATTAACTCAACAGCTGGGTCTCTACAACTCTGACCTGCTAAGAAAAATGACCTATAGGGAGCGAAGGAGAAAAGGAGGACAGGACAGTTTAATTAAAACTGCTCAGGGTGGAAACTTTAATGAATTTCAGTCCCAGAGCTAAGCCGATCTCAAGACCCAAACGTCCTAAGGAACTGTCAATAATAAAGATGCAATTATCTGAACTGATTGCGCATGAGACTCAACTTGTTTTTGATAGTGCCACGTGTTATTTCCCAGGGCATAATAATTTGGCAGAGAAGTAACCTGGCAGAGTGTGCTGAAAATAGCTGCTTTATAATTACACTGCTATTTTCTATAAATCTGATAATGAGGTAATATCTGATATGCAAAAATTAATCACACATTCAGTGAGTTCAATATTAAATGTCGCATGAGTGAATTTTCCACTCAGTAGATACAACCCAGTCACAAAAACCTCCAGAAAACTGAGTTCAAAAAACCATTTATGGATCAATGACAGTATATATGCCTTCAGGTCTACAATATCATCCTTGTTAGAGAAGAGAAAAAAATTTCAGTAGACCAGACACAATCTCATGTTGCCCCTACAATGTCCAAAATGGATTTTAGGTAACTGGAGTGATTCTCTGGGAATCTAAGGAGTCCTGTATATTTATGTTGTGGTTAACTAATGCCCCTGTGTTAGTATCATACTGTTTCTGGAACATATTGCCACAAACTAAGTAGTGTAATAGTAAAGTTTATACATTCACAATTCTGGAGGTCAGAAGTCTAGGATAGGTGCATGGGGCTGCATTACTTCTTGGAGTGTTAGGGGAGAAACTATATTATTTCCCTTTCTTGTCCTTAGAGATTGTCTGCATTCCTGGTCTTTATCTCCATCTTCAGAACCATTAGAATAGCATCCTCTTTCCTCTCTGACCTCTGCTTCCGTCCTCACCTTTCTCTGATTCTCCTACTTCCCTCTTACAAGGATTCTTGTGATTACACCTGGGTAATCGAAGATAATCTCTCCATCTCAAGATACTTAATCATACCTGCAAGATCTCTTTTCCCAGGCAAGGTATCATATTCAAAGGTTCTGGGATAGGATGTAGACATCTTGAGGGCCAATCATTCAACATTTTCTACCTCCCCAAAGGGCCCAAACTGGAGACATTTAGGTACCAAAATAGAGACTTGAAATATTTTCTGCTTTCTTGATGTTGTGATAGCTACATCCATTGGATTGTGTCAGTTTTGAGTTACAGAAAAACCCTATAGAATGAATTAAAGGAGGTCAGGAGTTTGTCTCGTACAAGAGGAAGTCCAGATATAGGCCATCTGTGGTTTCTTATGTTCCCCTCTCTTGTTCTGGCATGCTGGGGTGACTGAGTCATGCAGGTATTCTACCAAATTTCCAGGTTGGAAAAAAGAAAAGCAGAAGGGGCAATACAAATAGCTTTCCATTCACACCCTGTTCTCTAGAACTTAGCAGCAGTGTCCCCCATGGCTTCAAAGAAGACAGAAGAGATAAGTATTCACTTTTTGATCTCTGCATTGAAAAAAGCAAATATGGGGGCCTCCCCGGTGGCGCAGCGGTTGAGCGCTGGGTTGCGAAGCTGCCCGCAGCCTCTGCAGTGCCAGTTCGATCCCCGGCTGCTCCCTGGCCACCGGAGGAGGGTCCCACATGGCGCGCAGACCTCTCCTGCCGCCCGCAGCTCCCCTCAGCAGTGTACTTCGGTCCTTCTGCCTGTTCTGCTCCCTGCTCTGGCTCTGGTGAATTCTCTCACCCTCCCACGCTTCTGACTATACCCAGTGCTTGTATAAATAAATAAATAAATAAATAAGATTAAAAAAAAAAAAAAGAAAAAAGCAAATATGAAGGGGGTCGGGTCAATAATCTGAACATTTTCTACAATAACAAAGACTTCTAAGACTACAACTTCCCTTCCTTCAAGCTGACAATCTGTGACTGGATAAGACTATCTCCCTACTCCCCTAATTTTCCATCAGAAATTCCAGTAGGCAACTAAAATTAACATTCATGTGTTTACATATGCTCCAAATAACAAATATTTTGCAACAATTTGAGCAGGACGAAACAATAGGATGGTTGTTGTTTCCTTCTAAACAAACTAGCTAAATTTGAGATAAAAATAATTTTATTTTTGATAGCTAGTTTTAAGATGCCAAGATCTGACAAATCAGCAAACCAATTATATTTCATTTAAAATGTAGCTATAATATAAAGCACTAAAACCTGAATCTTGGTGGTGAGAGAGTGTACTATAAAACATATTACACTGCTAATTCATAAAGTTTTTTCATAAAACTGTAAGCAGACGAACATCTTTTTAATAAGCCTTATTCTGCCTTCTCTGGGAATGCAGATGGCGGTTTGCTTTCAGCCTTCTAGAGGCAAATAAGGAAATGGAACTAAGTAGGTTTTAAATCCAAATGAATCCTTCATATGAAGAGATTCTCATTTGTGCCATCTGTTCAGGCTGAGCTGGAGATAAAATATAAGGTGTCATTGACACAATCCCGGGAGGATTGTCACTAAATGATCTTTCTTCAAATTTGCCTTCCATTCATGACAGGCTGCTTTAATTCCTTTCTACTCTGTTCATCATAATGTCATCTGCCTTACATTTCCTCATCCCTGACACAGATGACCACACTTTCCTCCAAGTGTTTCTCCAGCATAGATGCACTTTCAGAATTTTGTCTGTTATCTCAGGTGCCTGCTTTCCTTCCCCTATCTGCTAAGTGTGAGTATATTTGAAAATTTTATACCCAGTCATCTTCCTTAATCCCTACATTTTCTCCCTGGAAGAACACATCTACCCTTCAGTTCCCACTGATATCTTTATACAGATTTCCTAATCTTCTCTTGAGTTTTATTTCTGTTCTTCAAGGAGACAGCTGGACATTTCCAAGGGGACTGGTCCTGCAACAGTAATAAATTGCATATTTCACATATCTTGGAACCCCAAAATATTCTCCTGATTTTCTTTGTGCTGTTAAGGGCACTGTTATATTCTTAATCTCCCAGGTTTTAAAAAGGAAAGTGGTTTTTGATTTTGCCTTTTCATTTTAAAAAGAAAGCGATTCCCATTTTAAAAATTAACCATTTCTGGCAGTGCTTTCTTAGTAAGTTTGTCTCCATGTCTTTCTTTTTTTAATTCTAGTTTTTAACCACCATAGTTTTGGTCCTTGCTAGCATAAAATTAGACTGGGGTGATGGTTAGGTGACTGCTTACTACTGCCATCAGGCTGAGCCTGAGATTTGACCTTGTTTGCCACGGCTTTCAATGCCACAACTCAGCCACTGAAGATACACCAAGGTTTTCTAAGAGCAAGAAAAAAAATCCCAGGAGTCTTGGAACTTGACAAAATCCTAGGTTTACTCTATCATAACACTTCAGAGAGCAGATTTAATGGGAGGACAACAGAGAAGACTCCTTGGTGTATTGTTTGTCTGTAAAGCAGAAGTTCTGTTGTCTTCTTCAGACTCAGCCAAAAGTCAAAATAAATGGTTTCAGTCTAGAGGGGGAGCTTCTAATGAAACTAAGATACCAGTTACTTGATAGTCTGCATAGGTATTCTATTCGCATACCCTGGTTTATTACTTTTAGCTTGCTTGTGAGATTATATTTTATAATAACACATCAGAGAGTTTTCATGGATAATGATTGTTATGATTTTATAACCTGTATCACTATGTATAATATATTGATTATACAACTTGAGCAATCCAGACTAAAGAAACCTCTGTGTTTTTTGCCTCTATACTTTGTACTCTCTACATAGAGGAAGAACTCATCAGAGGCTCATAACCTACCAATCTAAAACAGGCACTAGCACATCATGGATAATGTGACATATTATGGACAGAAATAATCAAACTTGAAATGTATTCTGGGGCTATCACTTTGGAACACACCCTTTTGAAATCTATTGGAGCCACACAATTTCTGGTATTAACTTTTTGTTTATAGGCTTAATCCTGTAGCTTTCTGTTTGATAAACTTGTTTTTGTATCTTCTGACTAATTCTGTGGTTTTTCTGGGAAAGGGAAGTTAAGCCTTAATTATTGAATTAGCTAATGCTTTTTATAATTAGTGGAAAAATGCACAGTTACTAAGAATGTGCTAGTTCTTTACCAATGGTAGAATGTGTGCTGTAAATAGAAGCTCCATTAAATCAGAAATTTTACTATTTCTTTTATAGGAAATAGGAATATTTCTTGTTTTAAGAATTTCTGTACAATATACAATTCCCTGTTTCAAATGAAGCTGCCTAATCACTATAGCATTCTTGAAAAGTATAATGATTAGCAATGTAAAACTTGAAATCTTAATTTTAAGAATTGCTTTTTTATTGTAAGATATCTTTTAACAAATTTGATTGCTACTAAAATCTGGATGCATCTTATAATCAATCAGATTTTTCAGTCACCAGGGAGAAGGTAAGTTGACAAGTAGTGATCAGTCACTAGACACAGACAAACTTAAATATATACAAGCTATTACAGACATATGAAAAAATGTTCAACATCACTTGTAATCAGGGAAATGCAAATCAAAACTACCATGAGATACCATCTCACACCAGTGAGAATGGCACATATTAAAAAAACTAGCAACAACAAATGTTGGCGAGGATGTGGAGAAAAAGGAACTCTCCTGCACTGCTGGTGGGAGTGCAAACTGGTCCAACCACTATGGAGAGCTGTGTGGAGATTTCTGGACCTACTAAACATAGAGCTTCCATATGATCCAGCAATTCCACTCCTAGGTATTTACCCAAAGGACACAGAAACATCAATTCCAAAGAGCACCTGCACCCCTATGTTTATAGCAGCACTGTTTACAATAGCTAAGCTTTGGAAACAACCCAAATGCCCAAAAATAGATGACTGGATCAAGAAGATGTGGTACATATACACCATGGAATATTACTCAGCATTCAAAAAAGATAAACACAATGCAATTTGCAGCAACATGGATGGCACTGGAAGGGATCATGCTCAGCGAAATAAGCCAAAAAGAAAAAGAAAAATACCGGATGGTCTCACTCATAGCAGGAATCTAGAAAACTTAAATAAGGGACCAGGAAAATGAATATAAGAAAGTGAAAATCAAAATCAACAAAAAACTATGAACCAGAGACACTTTTTGGGGGGTGGGGGGCGGGAGGGGAAGGATTGGGGTCAGAATGGGGCGTTTGCAATTGTATGGGGGAATATAAAAATAAAATTTAATATTTAAAAAAAAAAAATATATACAAGCTATTGATCATTTGATTGCCATTTCAATGCAGAGCTTTTCATTAGTAACATCACACTCTGGTGTATTAAATTAAATTTTCATTTAAAAATTAAAATTATAAGTTGATTAAATTTGAATCCCCAGCTATCACTTAAAACTAATTTTAAAATTGTTATTATTATGCAATCCTGGAATAGAAATTATTTTATGTCCAGAAGATCATCTACTTTACCCCAGGTAAGAGATTGAAAGGCAAAGAAAACACTAAATTTGGAAGAATAGAGATTTTCTAAGATGGCAAATGTTGGTGTAGCCAATATAAGCATCCTGAAAATTTAGCACAGCCTCATGCATCTGTCTGTTGGATGGTCCCAGCTGGTTGATAAGCAGCTCTGTCTTAGCCCATCCCAGTAGAACTTGTGCAACCATTAGGTTTTAGCCTGTTCTGGAGCCATCACTTGAAGACTGGAAGCCTCATTGGGGATTGGCTGAATTCTTATTAGCTTAAGGGCTCAATAACAGGAAGGTTGGGCAAGCAATATTTAAGCTCAGAAGCCTTGTAATACCTATGTGCCAGTTTTTAAGATAAGAAAAATCAAGATGTAGGAATATGAGTTAGACTTGGCCAATTGGATTCCTTAATTTCTGCTAAGGAATATGAACCTGGAGGCAAGGATGCAAAACAAACATTCATGTAGACATTATATTTGGAAGCCAGATGATGGAGTGAGTTATTAATCCAGTTGTCTGGTGGCCAGTAGCCACGAAGTTAGTGCCAACAGTGTCCACCCAAGTGCCTGACTTTGGGTCCTCAGCAAATGCTGCTGACACAGCCTTGGCTATGATCTGCTGACTGGCCTCTTTGTTTTCCTGTCAATGTTTAAATATGATTCTCCAGCATTTTTATCAAGTAAATGAAATGCTCATACCCTTCAAACAATTTTTCTTTTTATATATTAAGTTAACCAGCAAGTTGGCAAACAAGAAGCTTGACTGTTCAGGCCTGGAAAGGAAGATAAGAGTGGTCTCTAGAGTTATTTCAATAGGAAATGAGAACAGGAATTTGAGATAAAAAATAAAGAACTCTATCTCATTTATCCCATTTCAAGGACTTGCTCTTCTCCCTGAGAGGTTGCTTTCAAACTAGAAAAGCAGTGATGGCAAGAGGGGGAAGAGCTCAACAGAAGCTCAGATGCTACTCATCACTGGCATTCAATGGCTTTACATTTCCTTAAAGTGAAATATTTGAACTCTGTCTTTTAAATCTTTATGTTACTAACTCCCAGTACATACTTTAAGTATGTACTTAATACTCTAAGTACTTTCGCTAATTCTTCTCATGCCTGTTTCCTTATCATTCGTGTCTCAGCCTAAGTGTGCCTTCCTCAAAGGTGCCTTCTCTGAACACCTAAAGTAAGTTCTCTCATATTCCCATCTCTTTTTTTTAAAGGACAAATGTTGTATTTTTTAAAAAGATTTATTTATTTATACAAGAACTGCGGTAAAGACCAGAGGTGCAGGAGTGTGAGAGAATTCACCAGAGATAGAGTGGGAAGCAGACGGACCAAAAGCACTGCTGAGGGGAGCAGCGGGTGAGACAGGAGAGGTCTGTCGCACCATGTGGGTATCTCCCTGGCTGGCTGGGAATCAAACCCATGCTGCAGAGGCTGTGATGGTGTACAGAGGCTTCACAGCACTGTACTCAACCCGCTGTACCACAAGGGAGGCCCCCATATTCCCATCTCTTTCCACACCATTTTATTTTCTCCACAGCACTCAGCATCTTCATATCTTTTTATTTGTTTGTTCACATGTTTGTAAGGGGTTTCTATTTCTCCACACCACCATCAGCCCTCTTTTTAAAAATTTCAGTCATTCTACATTATCTCATGACTATTTCATGACTTCATAGAATTCCCAAGAACTCAATCTGCTAAAGTTGCCATTCAGTTTATTATTTTTGGTAAGCTCTCAAGTGTATTGTAATTTCCCATAAAATTTAATTCCAGTAATAGACATTTGAAACACTAAATGATCACTACTATTTACATTGAGAGATATTCCATTGTTTTTTTTTTTTTTTTTTTTCCTTTTCTTTTTCTCTTCTGGCCTAACAGCCTACTTGGTAATTTGATCTGTACATCTGCTAACCAGGCCAACCTGACTTCAGCTTTTATCTGCTTTCCTGATGACTGTATTGAAAAACCTCTACATCTCTGCCATCTGGTGCCATTAACCTCAGAAATCTTAGACAGTCTGTACAAATACAATGTGTGTGTGTGTGTGTGTGTGTGTGTGTGTGTGTGTGTGTGTGTGTGATAAGACATATTCAGGAGAACCTTTTCCCTTGAAATTATTTTTAGTGACTCAGAAATGTTTAATTCCTATCCCCCATCCTTATTCCATTAAATTTCTGTCAGAGCATTAAGGGTGTAACTACTTTGGAGGTTATCTATACTCCTCCATAGTTTCCTTTTTTCTCTTGGTTTTTTCAGACACACACAGTTTGTTTCTTCAAATAGCAAAACATTTTCTAGCTCTGTTCATCTATTTTGGTGGATTTAAGAGGCTCCAGGAAACACTTCTCCAAGTGATATCACTGTTGTACTGTTAATTCCCTCTTCTAGTTAATCTTTGAGGTTGCAGCTCTGAAAGCGACTGTTAAAACACAAATGTAATCTAGGAGCAGTATCATGTTAAACTCTGAGCCCTTAAATTAGTTTATTAAAGGGCACATGGCTGAGGAAATGGGAAGCAGCACAATTTAGTGCTGATAGAAAAAGGGGAGAGGAAATGAGTGTTGCCAGATGGCTGTAATGAAAGCCCTGGACAGGGAATTAAACGTATAGAAAAACATACACAAGTGCAATATTGGAATCTTGAGAGTAATCTATGTTATATTTTGTAGTTTGTAGTATATAACATGTATCAACTAAAACATTTTTTTGAGTGGGTAAATGTTTTAAAATCACCAAATTTCTTTTCTTACTAATTCAAAGCTATGGATGCTGACTTCCTAGCAAAATGGACTACTCCAGTTGTAACAAATCCTCCATGTTTTAGCAGTTGCTCCAAAATTAAAATAGCATACGTCATATATCATTGATTTTGAGAATGAGAGTGAAGGAAACTTATAAATGGTCAAGATGTGCTCCTTCCTCCAGGGACGTGAACATCATTCAAAGAAATAAATATCTAACAAAGGACAAAATCAGCCAGATTTAGATGTGGATTTCTTGAGGACTTACCCATATACATAAATAGAGAGACACAAGCTGACTAATTTGAAGCAGTGACAAGAGTTGTGTGTGTGTTGCCAAGAGTAGTGGTTAATCAGACTTCTCAGAATAAGCCTTAGGACAGACATTTTTCACTGGGGCATGCTTTTGCACTTACTCTCAAGTCCTCTCCTCCCCCCATTTTACTTACTACTCATATATTTCTCTGCCCATTCATTCACCAATGACATTGCTAGGTTATAAGGAGAGAGTGGAAAACAGCAGATTTGACCCCTGGACTCATGGAGCTTCTGCTCAAATAGAAATAATGGGGCATTAAGCTGGTAAACACACCAACAAATACATGACTTTACTAGGAAGGAGGCAGTGATGCTATGTAGAGAGCTAGAGAGAGAGCACAGCTGAACTGGGTTTTGTTGGTGGGCACTGGGAAAAAGGTCACCTGAAGACCCAGGACCATCTTGTTCCAGACTCATTTCACTCTGACATTCTGGCCCATTTTCCTAAAAATCACCTTCTAGCCTCTCTTCTTCTGAAAATCCTCTGCAAAAGGATTCTGCTAGACTGCCTCAGATCTCTAAATTTCTAGAATCCTGGAATAAACTCAATTTATAGACACAATTTCAAAACTATCAATTTTCATACCTCCCTGTACAATGATGTTTACAAATAGCTTCTCAATAAGGAAGATCTAATTATCCAGCCTGGATGGCTTTTATAATTGAAGCAGCTACTTGATGAAATGTCTATTAGCATAGAATATTCCTCCTCCATGGTACTTTGTGTGACAAGGAGCATATAATAGCTTTCACAACTGTAGAGAATATCAGATTGGAAGAAAATAGAGGTTTTATTATTTTTTCTCCAACAGGTATGCTTTTGTCCTATGAATGATAGTTTTCACATGAGAGATAAAGGAAGACAGAAAGCTGGAGGGAGGGAGGAAGACAAAAGGGAAAGGAGAGGAAAGAGAGAGAGAAAACTAAATTGTTCTAGTATTTTATTTTTTTAAATTTATTTATTTGTGTATACAAGAACTAGAGACAGAGTGGGGAACAGAACACACAGATGGACTGAAATACACTGCTGATGGGAGCAGCAGGCAAGTCAGGAGGGGTCTGCAGTGCCATGTGGGTAGCTCCCTGGCCGGCAAGGGATCGAACTCATGCTGCAGTGGCTTCAGATAGTTTCATAGGTTGCTCTCAACCCCTTCTGCCACCAGGGAGGCCCTGTTCTAGTATTTTAAATACCAAGATTCTTATTGCTCCTCAGCTTTCCCTGGCTAAGCGATGGAATATAAATGAAATACAGTTGTACTCCAGTATGTTTAATTTATAAAGCTAGGCAAATGTCGCTCACGCCACCTTTTTGAGCAACTCATTTTTCTTTAACTACGTTTCGCTGTGCTCTCCTCCTCTGTGCACCGACCGGGTGATGGGGCTGATAATAGGTAAAGGGTTGTTTCATAACAGAAGTTTATGGTAACCTTGGCCTCATAAAGTCTTCCCCATGCATAGGAGCCACTTATGAAAATATATGAAGAAATTGTAGGTCTGGTGTGTCTTCGGAGGGTGGCAGCTGGTAGCGTAACGTTCTAAAACAGCTTGGGGGTTCTGGGCATGACCTCTGTGTGGAAGTGAAAAGACGCACCTGCACAGCTCAGCGAGCTGTCAATGAGGACATTGTGAATTAGAGCAGAGCACAAAGGGGTTGTTAACGTTAGAGGCTATTTCTCTGGTCCTTGCTAAACCTGGGAGGGTTTCTTTAGCACTTACCATCTTGAATTATAAGCTTATCTTAAAAAAAAAAAACTTATAAAAACATTTTGTCTCAAACCACTTCATTTAGAAGACATTTCTTATAGTTTAAGTTGCCTGAAAAGTCACCTTTTGTATCAGTGACTTTTGCTGTGTTGTTGAATATTTCATATGCTTTCCCAGACTTGATCTTACAGTGGCCAAGGAAGTCAGAAGTCTGGAGAAGGGATAGGAAAGGCAGATGTCAGTGCAGGCGCTGGCCTTGAAGAAGCCCCTCCATTCCACATGTTGTCAGGCAGGCATGCTCTCAGAGCTTAGCTCCCTGTCCCTGGGCAAGACACTGAAAATCGTCTTGCTTCAAGTACACTCCCATATTCTTGCTAAAATCTCTTATTCTTCTCTTGGTTACTCAGAGATATAACTGCCTGTGTTTACGGCAACAATTCAGCAGACCTATCAGTCTTTCAGCAACAAGAGATTTGATAATGAGGCCTGTTGTGGTAATATCTTTACCTCAGGATAGATAAATCCTTGTTTCAAAGCCTATTCACTGCTAAAGCAAAATTTTACCTTTCATAAAAAAATTCCTTTGATTGTTCAATCACTTGGTATTGTAGAAACCTGCAACATCTTTGTGCAATGTGTATGCCTAAATAGACTTAAATGTATCATTTTGTTGATATAATTGCAAGTGTATTTCGTCAGCGATAATAAGAGCCATACCATGTATTGGTTATTTATCCTTTACCACACTGTACACTCAGTGCCTACTATGTGGTCTTATTTAATCTTTACAATAACCTTTTTTTAAAAGGACTTATTTATTTATGCATACAAGACCTGGGGTACAGGCCAAAGGTGCAAGGGGTGAGAGGATTCACCAGAGACAGAGTGGGGAACAGAACAAGCAGATTGACTGAAATCCACTGCTGAAGGGAGCAGCAGGTGAGACAGGAGAGGTCTGCTGCACCATGTGGATCAGCTCCCTGGCCAAGGATGGTTGCTGCAGTGGCTACGGATAGCTTCATAGTGCTGTGACTTAACCCCTTGCACCACCGGGGAGACCCTACATAACCATTTGACCAAGGAAATTATTATTCTCACATCATGATGAGGAAGCTAAGATTTAGTAAACTGAAACATGTTCAGTTTGCTATCACTAGAAAGTAGTAAAGCCAGATTGCAAAACCTGGTCTGTACCCTGGTCACCAGCTTTAACCTTACAGATTTAACATTCAGTGACAGATTTGGGGAGATTATTGATTGTCTCCAAAGAAAGAGATATCTGAAATTAGAATAGCGCAGAATGTTCTTTCTAAAACATCAAGGAACAGGGGCCTCCCCAGTGGCTCAGCGGTTGAGCGCTGGGTTGCGAAGCTGCCCGGAGCCTCTGTAGTGCCTGTTCGATCCCTGGCTGCTCCCCGGCCACCAGAGGAGGGTCCCACATGGCGCTCAGACCTCTCCTGCTGCCCACTGCACCCCTCGGCAGTGTACTTCGGTCCTTCTGCCTGCTCTGCTCCCTGCTCTGGCTCTGGTGAATTCTCTCACCCTCCCGTGCTTCTGACTGTGCCCAGTGCTTGTATAAATAAATAAATAAATCTTTAAAAAATAAATAAAACATCAAGGAATACTGTTCATGGGCATCAGTTTTCTGACTGATGTACATCATCACAAGGTCAGTGTGTGGCTTATGTTATGCCAGCTTTTTTTTTTAACAAGAAATGTTGCAGGATTCTCATACTGGAAACATAAACTGGCTCATGATGAAGAAGAGTAAAGGTCACTTTTAAAACACCTCAGTTCTTTTAAGCTGTTTTTAAGTTTAGATATATATGTGTATATATGTGTGTGCGATGTATACTTCTGTACATATGTGTACATATGATATAACAATGTAAGCAGAAAACATTCAATAGTTATAAGAGCTAACAATTTCACAATGCTATCAGGAGAAAGCTTTCATTATTACTCCCATTTTATGTGCTAAAGAACAAACATACTGAAATATGTCAGTAGTAAACACTGGAATAGAACAGTGAGCATTTATTGGGCACTTAAAATGTGTCAGCCTCTCATTTAATTCTCATAATAACTCTATGAAGTGGATACCCCATGTTCCAGAAGATAAAGCTGAGACAGAGAGTTACATGGCTTTCCCAAGGTCATACAAAATAGAGCTAGAATGGACGCTAAGTATCCATCTCTAGAATATCCGCTCCCTGTCACTCTGTAACATGTTCTCTCCTTTGGTACATGCTACTGTATTCACACATTAAACATACCATATGTTGCTGTTATGTTTAAATAGTGTATTACCTTCATTTTCTGGAGTTATTTCTCATATCAAGCAAAATTCATAACCCTGGATTAAATTTCTTTAATTACCCTATCAGTTCAGTAGTATTTTTGGCTTTATTTCTTTCCAAACCAGACTATGATGTTGTATTTTTCACTGTATTCATTAATTTACTCATACAATCAATAAATGTTCATTCTGCAGAAACTACAGACTATCTGTAGTCTACTTTGCTAGGCATTTGGGGGAGTTGCTAAGACTATTAGAACATTCAAAAACCCAAATTCAATGAAGTTGGTGTGATGACATAAGGCTAATTCAAGTGACTATAGCTCAGGGTATGGTATTTCTATAAGATAGCTGAGAATTAGCACTGCAGGAACTGAAAGAGAGTTCCATGTTCATGAGGATAGAGGTCAGGAAAGATTCGTAAAGGAAATGGACCTGAGATGGAATTAAGGCTTTCCTAAACTAGGAATATATGTCACATTCAGAGGGACCTTGGTGATACTGTAAATAATTCTCCCACCTTAAAGGAGAGAACACTGTGAACCAAAAAGGTTAATTGATTTCTCAAGGTCACACTCTTCCATCTGTAACCCCTGCTTCCGTTCCAAATCTGAATGCTTGCTTAGTACTTTTCTCCAAATAGTTTTGACAGATTGTCCTGAATCCAGTATTGCTTACCTTGCTAACAACTTACTACGCCTAAATGGCAAATAAGATAAATAGACCTTTAGTAATTATTAAAATTATTAAAGTAATGCTGACTAGGCAAATTTGAGGTAGGGTCTGACAGATTTAGTGCCAAGTCAGGCTTGGAAGAGAAAAGGAAACAGCAGATGGAGTTTTAAGCTAGAAATGACAGCAGGTGGGAAACAGGTAATAGCAAACAGATGGGCCCCATAATTTAGAAAGACCACCAGCATCACATTTTCCACTGCTTTGTTCCTAAATAGTAATAAGATTCAACACAGTTCATTACAAAAATCTTATTGAGCAGAAACTCTTACAAGTTGTAAAGGGAATGTATAAAAACAAGGAGCCAGAGACTCAAGAAAAGTAGAAAATATAAAACAAGTACAAACAAAGGCCATATAATGCAAAAGAAGACAAGTGCTACAAGATAAATATAAATAAAGCATTCATGTAGAAGACAGCACTGAAGAGGAATTTAGTCTATGGGGGTAAAAGAGGCTGGAAAAGCAGAAGGAAATGCTCAAGATAAATGAAAGCTAAATGCTGGAAATGATCTACTTAATTGCATGTGATTCAATACTGTTATAGACAGGTAAATACATGTTCTGGGGAGCTAGTTTATAAGATGATGGGGGCTTCCAATCATCAATATGTGGTTAGGAACAAGTTACCTTAGCCTCTTACCTTCCATGTCTTCATTCCTATAATAGGTTACTTTCTACGATCATTTCTAGGTTTAGAAGTTAGTAGTCTCTAATCTAAATCTATTTAAATTTTTAGACTAATAGTCCCCAAAGATTGGGACAATATATATGACCAGTAGAATTTGGATTTTTAAATTGGTATATATTGCAATATTTATCATAATAATTACATCTATTTAACATAAGTTATACCAATTTCCATTTTTTTGGTGTTGATTTTCTCTGAAATATTTACAGTGAAAAATGTACACCAAGTTGTAGAAAAAACTTAAGTATTTCAATGATATGCTGTATTTCAAGTCACACAAGTATTGCAGTTCCCACCATAATATGCTATGCTTGTTTTGCTTTAAAATTCATTCATGGACTCATTCATTGAGAAATTTTTATAGAGTGCCAACTGTGTGACCTACTCTAGGTATAAACAAAAATGTTTGCCCTTGTGGAACTGACATCCTTGAGAGGTGAGATTGACAAGAACAATAAACATGCTAAATAAGTAAATTATATCAGTGTTGGTAGATGCTTAGTGTTAGAAAGGTTAGAGCAAAATTAAGGGGGACTAGGAGAGCAAAAGTTATGTTAGATGAAATGGTCAGGGCCATTGGGAGGGTAACATTTTATCAACACACTAAGGGAGAAAAGGGACCTTTGTATATCTAGCCAGAGAATAGTATTCTTTATTTACCATTGAGTAAATTTGATATTCCAAGAATAAATATTCTATCTCTCCTCTGGAGTCTGGCATCCTGGGCTTACGTATATCACAGTGACCTCAACAACACCAGGGGACACAGAAACTAGAGACTGTTGGGGTGGGAAGGAGAAGGAGAGTAGAGATGTGTTTTATTTGAAACACAGTTCGAAATGCCATAGAGATATCCTGAGGAGAACATCAAATCATTGGATATGGAGATCTAGAGTCTGAGGTGAACTTGGGTTTGAGGAAATAAATTTTGGAGTAATTTCTGTAACTGTAATATTTAAAAGTGTGACACTGTTTAGAGAAAAGAGATAAAATGAAGTTTAGAAAGC
The DNA here is from genome assembly GCF_014898055.3 of Talpa occidentalis. Classification (NCBI taxonomy): domain Eukaryota; kingdom Metazoa; phylum Chordata; class Mammalia; order Eulipotyphla; family Talpidae; genus Talpa; species Talpa occidentalis. The sequence continues at coordinate 31,082,927 of NW_023601653.1, forward strand.
TTTTTCTTTAAGGAATTGGTGATGGGCAAGGGGAGAGAACCCCCATATACTGAGTGTTCTCATGAAGGCTCACTTAGCAAGTCAGTTTAATTATATTATATGTTGCTTGCACAGGAAGTAAGCAGTAAATAGGTAATAAACATATTTGTATTTCAGGTAACTTTCCAGATGAACCATTAAAGCATAGTGGTGTTTAAATGTATGCTCTCTGTGGAAAATAATATACAGAAACTTTATGTAAATGAGGTGGGGAGGCTAGAAGAGACCATCACAGCTCCAAAGCCCCAGGAAGAGCGAGGCTCTTGTATTTCTAACAAGAGGCTCCCTCTCACCCAGCAACAGCTCAGCCAACAAGCTCTTGCCCTGGCCAGCAAGGAGAAGCCACTACACTTGGAACTCTTGGTTTCCTCCAGGAAACTTTTTATTTCTAACAGCTCCTCTAAAATCTATATAAGGGGGTTCTTGTCTCATTCTGGAGAAATGAATGCATGTTTCCCCCTGAGACTGTGCCTCCAAACTACTTTTTGTTTTTGTGTTTGAATAAACCTATTTTGCTGGTGTGATAACTGGTCGCTTATTCCTTTTAAGTCAACATTTCTAAAGTGAGAGATCTGAGTTTAAATATCCATAGTGTGGCGTTAGGTGACACACAGCTCTCTTCCCTTTGGAGACAAGGCACCTAGTGACATCTGCACCATGGAGTTGTTATGAGGCTTCAATGACATCATGTGTATAAAGGCACCTGAATGTAATACCTCAAAAAGTGTTGACTACCATTAAAGTAAAATAAAGAGGTAATATGATAGCTTAGAATAACAATAAATGAACAAATTTATGGTTGTTATTTTAAAATATGAGAAATGTCAACAATTTTTATGCAGAATCACTAGTAATGGTAGAAGAAAATTGAGCTCTTTAAGAACTTCCAGGATTCAGCAGACTCTTTTTATTGGTGCTACTATTATATAATTCAAATAAAACCAGTTATATGTTATTCTTTTGCCTCAAGTTTCTTCAGTTACAAATCTCTTTAATGTAGACAATGACTGTTAGCTGCAGAAAAATACATGTAGCCATACTTAACAAAAATTTACCCAATATTGGAAACAAGGCAAAGGGCAACTGTGCTATGTCAAATTTTGCTAGAGTAGTGTCCAGCAAACCTGACTTTTGGGGGTATATCTTCATCTGATTTACTATTATTGATTAAGGTCTAACATATTTTTAAAAGTTTTATTTTTATTTATTTATGCATAAAAAAACTGGGCTGTAGGCCAGAGATGCAGGGGGTGAGAGGACTCACCAGAGACAGAGTAGGGAACAGAAAACTGGATCCACTGAAATACACTGCTGAGGGGAGATCGGGTGAGACAGGAGAGGTCTGCTGTGCCATGTGGGTCAGCTCCCTCACAAGGGATTGAACTCATGTTACAGTGGCTCTTGATAGCCTGATAGAGCTGAGACTTAACCCCTTTTGCCACCAGGGATGCCCAAGGTCTAATATTTTTAAAGTTACATCTTGTAGAAAATGAGTAAGCCACAAAGGATTTCTGTCCAGTTGCACGGTAAATCATGTCCAAAAGAGAATATAATCATATAATCCCAAAGGTTACTCTCAATTGTCAGGTTGTACACTACATCAGTTTTGAATTTAGCAATTGTATTCCAGTATTCTTTCTTTTACTGACACTGATATCTTGTACCTTTTTTTTAAAAAAAATATTTCTGCCAACTTGCTTGTTCTTTCATTTATAAGATCAGTAAATCTTTCCCATGCTTACCATGGTTGTTTTGAGAGTTATATTTGTAGCTTTTTAAGATATGCTTTGGCATATAATGAATCAGTTGAGGTTTAAGCAAAAGCATATATATTCATAATATATGTATCTATTAGTGTGTGTGTGTGTGTATGCACAAATATGTTTGTGTTAATTATAGAAATTTGATCTTATGTTACCATAGTAACTGGTTAACAGAGCTAAGATATAAGGATGTAAAGTCGTTTATGTGTCTGGAACTGACCTGAAGTCCACAAGCGGTTGGGAAAAGAAGATGGATATAAAGCGAAGATAAGCTAGAAGAAGGAGAAGCAAGTCTTTCTTTCATGGAGCTAAACACGCACCTGGTCTGGGACTCAGAAGCTGATTCAGCAGTAGGAGCTGGCAAGGGCCCATCTACTCTCCCAAGCCAACAAGGTGAGCCTGCAGGTAAGTAATAACATGCATGCATTCCAACAGTGCTCGGTGTCTGTGCCCACCTTTCTTTCTTTCTTTTTTTAAAAAAGATTTATTTATTTATGCATACAAGAGCTGAGATACAGGCCAGAGGTGCAGGGGTGGGGGGTGGGGGTGAGAGGATCCACCAGAGATAGAGTGGGGAACAGAACAGGCAGACTGATGAAATACACTGCTGAGGGGAGCAGCGGGCGAGACAGGAGAGGTCTGCTGCACCACGTGGGTAGCTCCCTGGCTGGCCGGGGATCGAACTCGTGCTGCAGTGGCTGCAGATGGCTTCATAGGATGCATCTTAACCCCTTGCGCCACCAGTTGTGCCCACCTTTCCAGCATCAAAACATAAGATGGCTACGCCTTCATTTCCACTTCCTTTGTCTTGTGCAAAATGTCTCTTGAGACCTGTACTATCCTGGAAATCTGCCAGAAAGAAATTCTGAAAAAGATAGCGCCAACTTAGTCAAGTTGATGCAATAAAAATCCACCACACACTATCATAAGATTTGGTAGGGTGTGGTGGTTCACTCTTGAAATCATAGCCTAGAGTTAATGAACCCTGGCTGATTACAAATCTCTTTCCTAGTTGTCCATGGTAATAGGAATGGTAACAATAATTCAATTAAGAAAACACTGGCTTCCAAATTTAAGCTTATCAGTGGCAATGAGTTTAACAGGTGGAGGAATCTCTAGTTCTTATTTTCTTTGTGCCCCAGAGCAACCATTTTGAGAAGCTTGCTTTGTCCTCTTCTCTAGATACTAAAGAATTATGTTCTTGACAGTTTTTTAGTATGAGTTTTGCTTTCCAGTTTTCAAGCAAATGCACATATTATTTGAGATTTATTATATATGCCACTAACTTTAGTGACAATTATATATAACAAGTTAGTATTTTTGACATGTTTCAGATTTTTTTTTAAAAAAGATTTATCTATTTATACAAGAACCAGGGCACAGACCAGATAGGCGGGAGGGTGAGAGGATTCACCAGAGACAGAGTGGGGAGCAGAACAGGCAGACTACCTGAAATACACTGCTGAGGGGAGCAGCAGGCGAGACAGGAGAGGTCTGCTGCGCCATGTGGGTATCTCTGCGGTCAGTGGGGATTGAACCGGCACTGCAGAGGCGGCAGACAGCTTCACAGCACTGCACTCAACTGCCTGCACCACCAGGGAGGCCATGTTTCAGATATTTTTAAGACTAGAATTGGGTTGAAGATAGTGCTATACATTTTAACATTCTTGAACAGAGTGCCCCTTCATTCCTGCCCTAGCTGCTTGGTTTTGAAGCAATAGGAAACATTTTGATTAGATTGTCTTTTGATCTTTTGACCAGTCTTCTACTCCTTAGGAAGAAGGCAGCCCCTGCCCATCTGTTCACTGCTGAGGTGAAAGGCTTTCTATTACAGAGCTAGATAATAACAGCCAGGATTTGGGGATATTTATGCAGTGCTACTTTATTGCTATGGGAACTTAAGCAACTCTCCTTTCTGAGAACTATTTTCACAAAGAAATTGCTTCATGAGATTTCAACGAACATTTACTTTTTCATTGTCAGATAGTTCTGAAAATTTTACATCCTTCAGTGGACTATGATGACACAAGTGATCATACACACAATTTTTTTTTAAAGTCTGTCTTTTTAACCATTTTCAATTTTTTACCTGGGATTTCTTACTCCCCAATATTATTAAAAAAAATACTCATGGGGGCAAAAAGTAGCAATTGATGAAAATATGACATCAGGGCAAAGCTTTCTTTTTATTTTTACTTATTCAATGACAGTTCATTGACAAAATCTTATATTTGGTAAGAACAAATCAAGAGTACTTAGGTTCTAGCCTTATGATCTATACAGATTCTTTACATATCCTATCTTTAAAATGATTTGTAATTTCTTAGCTTCCACATAAAATGACCTAATTTTAGTTGTTAGTCATGTGAATTTACACAAAACATAGTGCCCAACAATAGACAATACTCAGTAGACACTTGCTGAATGAGAAAGGAAGGAACATATGGATGGACACAGACATTTAAAATGCATTCTTCGGGCCTCCCTAGTGGCGCAAGGGGTTAAGACACAACCTACGAAGCTATCGGCAGCCACTGCAGTGCGAGTTTGATTCCTGGCCAGGGAGCTACCCACATGGCATAGCAGAACTCTTCTGACTTGCCCGCTGCTCCCCTCAGCAGAGTATTTTGGTCAATCTGCCTGTTCTGCTCCCTACTCTGTCTCTGGTGAGTCCTCTCACCCTCCACACCTCTGGCCTGTACCCCAGTTCTTATATGCATAAATAAATAAATCTTTTTTAAAAAAACAAAAATAAAATTCATTCTTCTAATTTACAGCATCAGTTAGCATATCTGCTCCTAAAGCACCTTCTCTAAACTAAGAGTCTTATCTACATCAATGCAGCAGATAATGGTGGTGCTGAAAGATGTGAAGCAAACAGTCCCTGTGTTCCATCTCTAGCATTCCACAAAGGATCTGGGGTTCAGAAGTTCTGGTCCAACTTCAAGAGACTTCACTAACTATAGAACACTGAAATCATATTATTGCCATCACTAATGAGTCCAAGTTCACCTGAGGTCTACTTTTCATTGCTTCATCCCGAAGGACTATAAACCTTTATTTGAGTGCCAACTAGATCTCACCTCTTAAAAAGCCATAAACTGTCTGCTAATTCACTCTTCTGCTCACCCATGTTAAGAAAATTTTATCTCAATACATTCAATTCCCCATAATTACTCTCGATGTCTGTTCTTGCTTTCCCTTACTCTAAAGCATCCCATGTTGTTATGATAATCTAAGACTTCTATCTAGGTATCTAGCCAATCCAGAGTTAACTACAAAAATTGGGAAGGAAACACCCTCTTCTACCACATCTTCTACCATGTCTTTATTTCAAGCTGTAAAAATTCACTCTTAATTGGATATGTGATTATCTTTTAAATATGTATCTGAATAGCCATTGTCAAAAGGACAAGGAACAGCAAGTGACAATGAAGACATGGAGAAAAGGGAACCCTTGTATACATTGTTGGTGAAATGTAAAATGGTGCAATCACAGTGGAAAGCATTATGGAGAGTTCTACAAAATATTAAGATTAGAAATACCATATGATCATCTACTGACTAGCCGAAGAACACTAAAACTACAAAATATTGTTTTCCTATATTTACTGCAGCATCATTTACAGTAACCAAGATATGGACACAACAATCTAAGTCCCTTTTGAATAGTGAAAAAAGATGTGGAATACAAACAAACACATACACACACCCCTCAGCTGTTTTAAAAAAGAAATCTTGTCATTTGCACAATATTAATAGATCTTGAGACCATTATGCTGAGTGAAATAAGTCAGAAAAGAAAGACAAATACCACATGACTTCACTCATGTGGCACATTAAGAAACAAAACAAATGAACAAACCAAAACAAATAGATACAGAAAACAAATTGGTGAAAATGAATAAGGAGGAGATTGGGGGGTGAAGTAAAGGGAGTCAAGTGTATGGTGATGGATGGAAACTAGACTTTTTTTTTTTAAGATTTATTTATTTATCCATACAAGCACTGGGTACAGTCAGAAGCTCAGAAGGGTGAGAGAATTCATCAGAGCCAGAGTGGAGAGCAGAACAGGCAGAATGACGAAGTACACTGCTGAGGGGAGCAGTGGGCGGCAGGAGAGGTCTGCGCGCCATGTGGGACCCTCACCCAGCGGCCGGGGATCAAACCAGTGCTGCAGAGGCTGCGGGCAGCTTCGCAGCCCAGCGCTTAACCACTGCATCACCGGGGAGGCCCCTGGAAACTAGACTTTTAATGTGCTCATGATGTAGTGTTCACAGAGGTTGAGTTGTTCTACTGTGTATCTGAAATTCATATCATGTTATAAAACAATATTACCTGCCCCCCAACTTTGAGTGGCTTCCAATTCCTCTAAGGTCAAATTCTAATATGTGCTTCAAACCTCTGTATGTTCTTATTCCAGCTTAGCTCTCCAGCTCTGTGTTCTTCTGCCTCCCTGTTGCCTCTGACAACTGCCTATACTGCTCTCCATCCTCTGCTGTCCATCCACACTAACCATCTTTCCATTGCTGGAAGAGATCATGTTTCCCATGCTGAGAGGATAGTCACCAAATATACTGCACTTTTTTTTTTCACTTGTGGCAAAATACACACAACCTAAAATTCACCATTTTAACCATTTTAAAATAGGTATGTCAATGGCATTTTAGTCCATTCACAATATTATGTAACCATCACCCACTGTTACATTCCAGAACACGTTCATCACCCTGAAAGGAAGCCCCAAATAGGTCTTCTCTACTCCCAGTCCCTGGAACTACGAATCTGGTTTCTATCTTTGTAAATTTGCCTATTAAGGAATTTTCATATAAATGGAATCATACAATATGGTCTTTGGTATTTGACTTCTTTCACTCTGCATACTGTTTTCAAGGTTCATCCATGTTCCAGCATGTATCAGCACTTCAGTCCTTTCCATTACTGAATAATATCTCATTTGTGGCTATTGAATATTCTGCTCATTTGCCCAGAGTAGTTTTCCATCCTTCTCTTCACCTAGTGGTTTCCTGCCCAGCCTTCAGTGGTCAGCTCCATGATCACTTCCTCAGCAAATTTTCCTGAGACTCCCCTTAGATGAGATAATATGGTTTTCTAGGTCCAGATTTCTCTGCATGGCTCTTCTCTCTCCATCACTCATTAAACACTCATTTAGGGGCTATTTGATTAAAGGTTGTCTCCCCATCTAGAATCTAATATCCATAAGACAAAGAATCATATCTCTATCAGTTCTGTATTGTCTCTCTAGTACCCACTATAATCATAAACTTTGTAAAATAAATCTTGACATTATTTTCCATTAAAAAATAAGTAATTGCCATCTGCTAAGTGTTCTTTCGTTTCCAATGGCAATTTGAATCTGAATAGAAATAGCAGGGTCTTGGAGAAATTCCATGAAGGAATTTTCTTGGTGGGACTAAGATCATTGTGGAAGAGGGGTTCCTTCCTGCTGCTTGAATTGCAGAGCCCAGGGCTTCTCCACCTGTAAGTCCAGCTCTCTGGCCACTGTTTCATTCACACTAATTATGTCCTGTTTCCATTCCTCTGAATTGAAAATCAGGCATATTTTGTTCCATGAGCATTCTTATCTTGTCACTAAAAACATAGTGATGTGCTGTAAATAATTATCTCCCATCGAGCTTTCCTCCCCTATGTTTATAATACAAACTTGATTGAAATTTGATGGTTTTCTGTAATGTCTACAACCAGAAGATACTTTTCTCTGTAAATGGATAGTACTTGTGTGTTGGAATATACACTTTATTAACTCAATAGCACTTTTCCCAATTTTTTCCTGATATTTATAATAAGCTTAAAAGTAGTGTTTCTTATTTCATGCCCTTACTTTACCTCATCCATAAACCATATCTTTTGTGCAAGTGTTTGCAGTCTACACAATGCTGTCCTGTCTTTGAGTAATTACATCTGGAAAACTGCCAGTCATTATCTTCTTAAAGTGATGGCAAATTCTTCTCTAGTATTTACAGACAGATGACAATTAAATTGAGGCTTTGATACAGTAAGAGTACAATTTAACAAATTTACTTGGTGGCAGCATTTTTATTTAATTTTTGTATAATTACTCAGGAGAGAAATTTTCTCTAGAATGATACTTTTATGCCACAAATGAGCTGCTTGAATTTTTTCTCAATGAGGCATCAGATTAAGGGACAGTTGTGCCAAATAAGCTGTATCATTTGCATGTGGAATCATTATTATTTTAATTTTTGTTTATTATCTGGTTTGTTATGACAAACCAATGAAAACTGGATTTTTTGGGTGCCAGATACAGCTAAAACCTGCAAATGTTTTTTCTCCTCCAGGTGAGGGTGTGGGCCTAGATTTGGATAAATTTAATATCTGTTCTTTAAAGGTTGAACATAAAAGGATGAATCACAAATCTATTTCAAGAAATCTAAAAAAAAAAAAAAAAATGGGCCGCTGACTTCAAAGATTGTCAATAGCCTAATTAATTATGTTAATACAGTATATTAAAAAGGAATTATTTAGCCACAGAGGCACTGGGAAAACGTTCTCCCCAAGGGCAAGTATTGGTGATTTAGATCTATATATTCAAGAATGACTGAGATCTTGGTCCAGTAATAAAGACCATTGATTAATAAGCTCAAGTAATCAACTTCTAATTGTATGCTTGGCTGTCAGAATCTGATGGTATGTTTTAAATTAGCAGGCAAAATGTTGCTTATTCTGATCATAGATTGGCATTTCAGAAAGATTATCCATGGGAAGAGAATGTGTTGTATAAGTCAATATAATACTCTATTCCTCTTGAGTGTTGTAGTTCTCACTTTATACACTTGAAGATTGTTTCAACACATCTTTATGCTGTTTAAGAGAGTGAGAAGTTGTATCAGTTGTGGATTATAGACCAGGTTAAATTTCTGAGCTTGCAAGTTTGAGAACCAGGCCCTCAGCATTGGTAAATGCACCAAGATATAAGCCCAAACACGGGCACTTTTCTTCTCCTCTCAGTGGCCAGCTCTCTAGCCCAACACAATCTTTTGTTTTTTATTTATCTTCACTTTTTGATCTCCCTAGGGAAATGGAGAAGCCTAATAAGAAAAAGTCTTTAGAGTTACAGGGACCCAAGTTGGAAAATTCTTCCTGCCAGGTGTTAAGTGACAATCGGTAACTGAAAACTTTTAATTCCAACTTTATCATATCTTTAGACTGGAAATACCATGTTGTCATTTGTTTTGGAATATTAAAACATTTTAAGTGTGAACCTAATATGGAGCTGATATATAGTAACCCTCAATGATTCATCTGACAGGCTTTTGGCTCATTGTTATTTTTTTTAAGTTGACGATTACATTCAGTTCTTTGGAAAGGTACACTTACAGAACTGCATTCATGGAATTCAACTAATATTTTTTTCCTGGAAAAAGACTACAAATGAATTCATGTATTTTGGTCATTGGACATTCCCACATGTCTAGACTTAGAAAATTAGGGGCCTTTTCATGTCAATGGTTCTGCCATCTAGATGAATATAGCAACAGTCTCAGAGCATGGGTATGCACCAAGAATCTGCTGAGACTCAACACATGAAAAAAAAAAAATTAGAGAAAAACAAGAACCATCACATGCTCACATGTAATTCGATTTCATATCCTGGGGTCTCTTAACCTCCAGCCTTTCCAGTTCTATTCTCAGAGTAACATGACCAATGTTCTCCTCAGATGTCTTTTAGGTTTCAATCCACGCACTATAGTTTTTAAGCCTGCTCTTAACATATAACCCCATGACTGGGAAAGAATCACTCATTTCCATTTACTGTAATAGGATAACCCATGAAAAGATCTATTTAAAGTTACACATTAGACCTGAAACTTTCATTTACTGAAAGTCTCCTTTCAAGCGGGCACATTTTTTTCTTGAAGGTGGGGCATTCTCTAATGTTGATGTTGGAAGGCTCCCCAAGTGAGGTCTGTGGCTTTTATAATTATGATGGCTCTCACTATAAACCAGTGGGCACTGGCCTGGCTAAATCTGCCTCAGAAAACGGTCTCCAGCCAAACAACCAATTTAAAGGTCAATGTAAATGCTAACATTATTGAGCAATAGTGGTAGAGGAAAGACATTCAGCAGCAGTGAAAGACTGGAGGGGAAAAAAATGTTGTTTGTGTACTGTTCCTGCACTTCTTCCCAGAAAATGTTTCTTGCGCTTCCTCCTTTTCAGACTAGGGATTTATTGTCTCACATTGTCTGGGGAGGAAAAAATTTGGGTTTTTCAATGTCAACACATCTTTGGAATTTGGGGTTTTAAATGCCATAATTGGGGCTCTAGGGAAAAATACCAGACGCCCTCATTACCTTAATGGTTTCTCCGAGCCTCTGGGCATGTGGCCTCATTATAGTGTGGAGTCTCTCTGGGGACTGTACAGGTGCCTTTTGAGGTTTAGGTGGACAGTGAGGAAGTGATGTCCATGGCGCACTCCTCAGAGAGAGAGCTGCTCTGCTTGCCCCGTGCATACTCAGTTGCTTCCACTAGTACAAGTGGAGTAGACATGGCCAAACCAACTAAAAGCCTTGATTATATCTCCTGAATGTGAGGGAACATGCCACCCAGGTCCTACTGGTGAGGATTCTTAACTAATAAAGAACAAATGTGCTTGCATGCAAACCCTCATACCTGCTCAAGAAGTCGCTAGGGCCTCACCTTCATGTCTTCCGGCTGTCGTTTTGATCTTTAGTGCAGTACTTTCTCATCTCGGTATGAAGTGATGCAATGCATTTCATACATATATTATCTTCATATCTTCATATTTCTCTTCTGGGCATGTTCTCATGGATCTCTCAAACTGAACTCATTATTTTCTCTTGAATCTTGTTTTCTTCTTATGTTCTGGGTCTCAGTAGAGAGCGCTGTCATTCAGCCATCACATTTGTCTTTATTCCCTGCACACTCTCCAAATCCCTTCCCTGACCAACCTACTTGCTCCCCAAGGCAATCCCATATGGCCCAGTCTATTTAGCACCTAATAAGTTAATTTTTTGTGTGTTTGCTTTGTGTCTCTTTCTACCAGCATATAAGCCCAAGAAGGCAGGGGTGTTTTCTGAGTATATTACTCCCTGCTATAATCCTACCCCATGCCTAGACCATGATAGCCACTCTATAAATGTTTATTAAATAATAAATCAATAATTATCCCATTGATTCTATTTCTGTAATAATGTGCAAATCACCTTTTTCATCCCTCATGCTACTACCCTAGTAAGAGTCAGGATAATTTCTCATATTGGCAGCTATGGGAGTATCTAGCTTCTGTGCTGGTTTTCACTCACCCTTCCCTAAATCTTTATCTGCCTTGTAGGATGGGGTCTTTCTGAACTGCAAATTGGCTCCAGTCACTGGTCTGCTTAAAACCCTAAGTAGCCCCACCAAACATTGTTTTGCCCACTTTTCTATAAGGGCCCCCCCGAGGCAGAGAAGAGAGTGGGCCTGGAAAAACAACCTGAAGTTACCCATCCTGAGCACAAAATGTCTAAGGAATCACATAATTTATCTTACAAATATGTGCAGATTTTGTATTCTACTCCTTTAGTAACAAATATTTTAAATTACTCACCACTAAGCGGAACCAGTGCTCCAAGAAGACATTTCATGTTTATCCTGTGGTTTTGGGATATGGGCCACACCAGGATATCCAAGTCTTGAGAAACACAAAGGCAGATGAAGGTCAGATAAAATAATTTGGTGCACAAGACCCTTCAAATTCTGGTGCCTGCTCTTCTCTGCCCCTCACTCCTTGTCATTCGCCCACATGCTGCTCCATGGGTCCAGCTTATTTCAGTGCCACCTGCGTGTCCAAGTCTGGGCTAGATCTACCTTCTCTGTTCTCCCTCAGGATCTTTTTCATCTTCTACTGTAGATTTTCAGTCCTTTTTATTTATTTATGTGTCTGTAGCACCAACCTAAAAATCCTTAAGGAAAGGAGATGTGACTTTTTCATTGTAACCCAAGCCTGGCACAGTGCCTGATGCATGCCGGCCACCCAGTAAACATCTAACAGAATGAATTGGTGACTGTGAGAATGGATTAATGATTGTTCCATTAGTAAATGCTCATTTAAAGCTAGAAGGACCCTTGTATATGGGAGTAAGTGATACTGTATTTCGGTAGCCTTTTCCCCAATACACACATGTGATAAGTTCAATTCATTTTGGGTTGCTATGAGCTCCAAAGGACTAAAAACAACTCTATTGTCCATAACCAATGCACCAATTCAAATTTACTGAGAGATATATAATTTTAAAAGAACTATCCTCTTCCTTGGGAACTTGAAGGAATTTTGAAGCCACAAAGATTGTCCCAGGTTGAAACAGTAATTGAAGAATGGATTTTAGATGACATTGTTCTTCCTGGTCTAAAAGGTACCTGTGAAACAAATAAAATATGTAAGAGCTTAGAGTTGAGCTCATGTTTAAGAAGACATAAACTTGTTCCATTGCCATAGAGAATTATAACTGTTCTACTCATCTATATAATGTGTTCTGACATTCACTATAAAATATCACTGGGACTATAAAATCTGAGCAGCTGACTTTTTTTGAATGACTGGTGAGCTAACTCTAGGGTTCAATATTAAGGAAAAAAAGTAGAGCAGCAATTTGGCAGTAATGTACAATTAGAGGGCCCCCTGTGCCTTCAAAGTCTTCTGGAATTGTTTTGGCTAAAGTCATATATCTGCATTTTATGGAGTTTCCAGTCCTGCATGACAGATGTTCATGAGGAAAGTTCTGCAGATGCAATCTTTTTATGGAGGGAAGTGTTTTGCACTTATTAAAAAGTCTGAATGGGTAACAGGGAAAATGAGGAGAAACAGGAAGCATCAGAGAGGGACCTGGCTCTAAGACCATCCCTAGGTACCTGATACATATAGCAATTGGCCAAGAATTGAAGTCAAGCAGCTGTGAGTCCTGTCTTCTGAGAGCTCACAGTCCCCAGCCAACACTGGTTCAAATACTTGATGAAAATAACTCGACCAACTATACAAACATTCAACAACTGCCAAAATAGGTTTCCTTATAGGTTGAAATAAAATGTCAAGCAAACACAGAGCAAACCACTCTACTGCAAACCTGAATATAAACTGAGATACCACCTTTAAAAATAATTAAAAATGGATTCTTCTTGAACTACTCTACCCTTCACTGGCCCACAGGATGTCCATTTCTATGCATGGGCGAATATTTAACACAGAGAAGTCATTATTCAGTGTTCACTACTTTTGCTAGTGTTTCCAGGCAGTAAAGATTAAAAAGGGGATAGTGTTTTAATTAATTATTGATAATGAATTCTTTATGTCTGGTTTGGCAAAGGTTGAAGTGGCCTATTTGCTGACTTATACAGGCTCATTAGCTAGAATTTCCTCTTGAGACTGCCTGGGGCAACTGCCATGGGGTCACAGTCATTCCTTATGCTGCTACTAGCTCTTTTCCAAATAGGTGAGACACCATGGAGCCCACCCAGATATGGGCTTCTCTCCATTCACAGCCACAGCACACTTGTCTTTATGCTACATTTTGAGATAAGATTTTCTTTGAAGGTTCTATTGCTGCAATGGTGTTGGAAAGCTACTCTTAATAAAGAGAGGAGGGAGGGAGGGTGAAAAGGTGGAAGGGAGATAGGAGGTAAGGAAGAAAAAGGAAGGAAGGGAAGGAGGGAGGGAAAGAGATAGATGGTATATCTAGAACATTATTGTTTCCTATAAAACCTACACTTTTTAACTATAAGACTTGGTGAATTTAAACCCCTTCTTCAATACCCAAATATAATAAAAATACTCCTCCCTACTCCAAAAAAAAAAAAATGACACCCAGATAGCTAATATCTGTCTGTTCCTCTTAATTAGGGATTATAATTAATTTTAAATTACGTGTGTGCATATATATATATATATAAATATTCCTGATGAATTCAACTGAAAATATATTAATATATTATCACCAATTTATTTTGTGGAGGCAGCTAAAATCTATGTCACACAAATTCATAGAAATATTATTACAAATGAATCCAGCCTTGATGTGATCTTTTTCCAGACTGAGGTTGGTGACTAACACCCAGCATTAAGCATGCATTTCCCAAATGTTATGACTGACAGGTAAGAAAACAACAGCAGAGAGCTAGCTGCCCATTTAGCAGCAGGCCAGAGAGGAAAGGATTGAGCTCTCCATTTCTCTGCTTTCTGGAGAGAAGATAATGTCTCTGCCTTCTATTTGCAGCATATTTATTTTCAGTTGCTGTGAAATGGAGTTCTCACAACATAAGATGCCCCCAAACCCCCAGTTATTAAGGAACCAAAACAGGCATCTGGAATAGACTCTGAAGTCACTTCTTCCTCTTATCCCTACAGTCCCTTAGACACTCACTGAAGATACAATGATCGTTTTTTATTTGTGAAAGTTCTAGTAAAAATGATACAGTGGCTTATTCTTTCCATTTTAAATGGCAATTTACATAAGTACATACTCATACACTTACGCTGCGTTAACTGTTAACTCCTTTTTAAAATATTCAAATACTTTCCAGAAAATACTTGAAAAATATTAAATCCTTTATGAATAGAGATTTCATATTCATTCCTTAAGCTTTCCTTTATTCTAATTCTTCCTTCTTCCATTCCTTGTCCTTTTTAGCTTAACCATCAAATGACTCTCCTGCTATTTTGCAGTTTGTGATAAGCAGTTCCTGTAATTAATAACCTTATCTTTCTACATATGAGAAAAACAAATTTAATGCATTTTAATAAGGAGGTTGGAGGACAAGGAGACATTTTATTGCCGTGTTGATTTTGATAAGACTAGAAATAACCTGGTGCACTGGTGGCTACATATAATAAGCTGTATTTGCATGCACATTTTTGTTATTCTTGATATGGGTACTTCCATATTTCTTATAGATATATGTATGGGTGGTTATTAATATAAAATTCTTCAACAAGCAAATCTCATTGCGTAACATGATGGTTTCAAGACTTTATCTTTAAATCTGATTCTAATTTTGTGTTGTAGTTCTCAGCTGACCAGCCTGCAGTGCTGAGAATCAGAAGACTTGGTTCCAGCTCTCCCCTAAATATGCTCTCAACTCAAGGAAAACAGCCTAGTGAGTCCTTCCTTACCTATAAATTGGGAGAGTGTATGGGTGTATTTGTGCCTAAAAGATCTCTTAAATTTAATCACTTCCAGATCCAGCGCTCTAAGATGACAGTTCATTTGAAAAAAATAAATGCCGACTTAAAAAAAAATTGCCTTTAAAACGTTTAAAATTAAAGATCCTTTGAAATATGAATAATTGTGTCTCTATTTACCTGGGACTAAATTTTTGTACTTCCAAAATGAAGCCCTTTTCTTTGAAATCAGGGAAGCTGGGGAGATCATGATGAGATTCTAACAGACTGAGCTCTGTGAGGCCTGGGGTGGTTCCTACCTTCCTTTCCTGTCCCTACATCCACTGACTCCTGCAATGTGGGCGTACCCATAATTTCATTCTGCTACAAGGAAACATCGTTGGTATTGCACAGAGTGGGTAGTTGTCTTGGGCAGAACCCTAGAGAGTCACACAAATAGACATTGTTAGACTAAAATCCTGGTCTCCCAGATTATGGTGATTTTTTGCTCAAATCTCACTGCAGAATGGAGGCCACCCCAGCAGGGAATGGTGGGGAATGGGGAGCAAAATGGGGAGGGGACCCAGTGAACTGTGGTGGAGGGTTATTGGTGCTTTGGTGGTGGCAATGATATACATACATTCAAAAGATATTACAACATATATTCAAAAGATATTAACCTGTACTCCTAAATCATATGTAGTATTGTAAACCAATGTTACCTCGATATAAAATAATACAATTAAAAAATAAAAAATAAATCTTACTTTTGATGCTCCCCGGACTATTCCTTCAAGTCAAGGTCATAAAATTAATATGAGGACCCCCCAGTACTCCTCAGATAGGGTTGCCCTCCAACTAGAGAAGCAGATGGTTAATTGAGTGGTGGAGATGGTCTCCACTGGGCTGTAAGCTCTTCCAGGGGAGGTGTCCTGTTTTATTGCATTGTGATGAGTGTCCTCTACCCACTGCCCTCTGCCCCCTTTGACCTCTTTTTCCTTTTACTATCAGTCTTCTTCTGTTTCCATTTCTATTGTTCCTTTACCCTCTAGGGCAGGGGGAGGACTTAAAATCTTTGTAATCTCCTATCACACCCAACACTGTGCCAGGATCGCCAATATTTTCCAATCTGTGACTCTGTGGAGACTCAATAACTATTTACTGATGGTGAATCACCTAGGCTGACTCCAGGAAAAGTGAGAAGTCTGGATTTGTTACCTTTGATAAACTCCTACTTTAGTCTCTCAATCTATTCCTCCCCTTTCGCCACCCCCTCCGGCCTCTTTTGAAAAGTATGAATCCCTCAGAGTCCAGTTGTCCTTGTTAAGACAGAGGTCAAGACCTGAGGCTGTGGGCTTTAATTATGGTTTAAGAAAACAATGCTTCACTTTGGCAGTTGTTCTAATTAGTGATACTCTTACTGGAAGATTTGAGCAGATAAAAGCAGAAGGGGTTTCTCTGCCAGCCTCTGCAGCCTTTAAATCCATCTTCAAATACCATAAACTACACCCCCATCTCTACTGCCCATCCCCTTTCTCAAAGGGCAAAGCTTTACTACATATAATAATGTATATTTTTTTTGATCTTGTATTTTGTATTCTATATCATGTGTGAAAATTATACTGATGAAGGAAAAGCAGATGTTTATTGAAATAATTTGTTCACCACAGTAAATTCTAATGACAAACAAACAGAACCATAAAGCTTATTTTTCTGAACATTTGGTCACCACCTCAACAAATAGCCTCTCTTTAAGAATTTATTGTAAAAGGATTTCACCTACATCTTTAAGGATGCTTCTTTCATTTATTTTTGGCAATTCTGAATATTAAATTTTACTGACATTTTGCTTTCTCCTATTTCAGCCAATAAAGGCAGCAGCATCATTGATTTCTGAATCATGTTAGAGAAAACATACTTATTTCTCTTTTTTCCTCCAAAGAAATAAAACCTTTATGTGCTCTGCACAGACTGAGGAGACATAACAATGCAGGGATTGTTCCAGTACTTGGTACTGCCTGACCTCAGAGGTAAGGACCATTATTCTTTCAAGCACTGTCCTCTAGTGGAGAAAATAAATTTTAGCACCTTTTGAACAAGAATTGCTGTTCAAGTACTGGCACTTGGAAAGTGGTTTTCACTAATCCATGCAATGCTTTTCCTAGGAGAAACTGACCCTTTCAACCATGTGAGTTAAAGTTAGCACCCAGAAAATTCCTGACAACTTGTGTACCTTTACCTTACAGTGTCAGGTCATCAGAAACCACTACTCAGGTGGGAGAAGAGGGCTTGCTGTCTAGGGCTCCTGAGCATCTTACAACTAAAATGCAAAACAATGGAAAGGACATGCAGGACCTTTTTTTTTTTTTTTTTTAATCCACTCTTATATAGGAGGGACTATCATGTTGACAAACTTGCTGAAATTCTGAAATTAATTGCTATGTGTGGCAAATGTGAATTTCTTGAATTTATGTGCAACTCAAGTCTGGTTGGATATCTAATGAGATAGTTCAGGATTTGTCTTTTGAAGCTTCACTGTGGAGTCCAATAACTATGTTTTTCAGATTGCTATTTCTTAATTTTGTTTGGAGCAATGCCTACCTTTGAAATCATGAGTCAATATTCAGCAGGGCCTATCAATTAAGGTTGGGACTACACTAGACTCAAGCGGACCTGGGTTAGCCATTCATTGGTTAGTGGATCATTTTAAACCTCAGTTTCCTCAACTGTGAAATGGGTTTCATAACAGCACTTCTTAAAAGAATTGAATCATGAAATCCATGAGATGATGCTTGAAAAATACCTTGCACAGTGCCTGACTCTTGACGTATACTAAATATTATGTATTCCTTTAAAATATCTTTTGTAATTCTTTGAACATGGCCTCTAGAGAACTCTTTATTCCTTAATCAAGCCCCAAGCCAATTTCCCAATAGAGTGTGTGGGAGACTAAGTCATTAGGATTCTCTTTCACCAGATCATCTTTGCTGAGTGTGCTTCACAGTGGACTCATGCTGCTTCCTCTCCATTGAATTTTTATGTTTAACACCTCCTTAGGGGACAGTTCCATATCAGGTGTCATTTCACATTAAGAAGCCAAATTTTGTGGCTGCTTATATACACTCAAGAGCATGAACACAGCCAAGCTGACTGTTCCCACTGTCATTTCCCAAAATAGTGATCCAACCTGCATGCCCAAAGGGGTAGGAACCACAGACTTGTCACAGGAGTACTCCTGGGGAACTAGGCTTCGGAGACAATCTCTGAAATGTTCCTACTTTTCATTACAGTGTAGATTGGTGTCTGGCATCTTTCAAGGTCGTGAAATAATTTGCAGCGCTCTCTACCACACACTGGTTCATCTGTTCATCAGCCAGGCCAGGTGCACAGCTGGGAGTGTTTCTGCAAGACAACAGTTCACTCAATCTTTCTAAAAGACAGCAGTTCACTCGTAGCCAAGCCCCTGACACAATCCTCACCTCTGCTTTTCTCTGAGAGGTGCCCTTAGTCTTTATTCCTGCTCAGTGCCCTGTGAAGAACGTTGCTGCCACTTGATCCCAGGGTTTCTTTACTGCCTGAGCCTGACCTGTCAGTTGACTTTCCGACTCTGCCTCATAAACAAAGCTCAGATTTCCCTGGGCTGGCGAAGGCGGGACTGTTGAGGTTAGATCAGGGGTCAGCAGTGGACTGAGAAACCAAGTATTTTTTTTGCAGAAGCAAAACCTCTACAAATTCTCCAAAGTGAGGGATAGTGACTTGTGCGTGAAGTGGGGAAATTCTAAATAGAAAACAAAAGGGAGGAAACAACCAGGCAAAAATCTTTCAAATCTGTCTCTCATAACTAACATCCTGGCACAATTTAGATGAATATCAAAGTGAAGTATAAGTATTGCAGTTATTAAAGCTCATGTACTCCAAAGAGAGTAGGGAAGTGGAAAGCTGAACATTCTCCTGATATTGAGCCAATTCTTGCGCCCAACCTAAGGACTTCGTGTTTTCTGGCTGGGACGTGGCACTTTCATGGACACTGACCTCACTACTACATGTGTTTTTACTTTTAAAAACAAGTGGAAACAGTTTATTGGTTCAGGTTTTCCTCAAGCAAATTTTTGGACTAGTTAGACTGCTCTCCAGAGAGTAATTTCTGTCTTCAGACATTATATTATTATAGGCCAATAATCCATTTAAATCGCATAGGTGGTATCATTTTCTATAGAGTAAAAGCAGTTATAAAGATTAACAATGGGGGCCTCCCTGGTGGCGCAGCGGTTGAGCGCTGGGTTGCGAAGCTGCGCGCGGCCTCTGCGGCTCCGGTTCGATCCCCAGCTGCTCCCCGGCCACCGGAGGAGGGTCCCACATGGCGCGTAGACCTCTCCTGCCGCCCGCTGCTCCCCTCAGCAGTGTACTTAGGTCCTTCTGCCTGCTCTGCTCCCCGCTCTGGCTCTGGTGAATTCTCTCGCCCTCCCGCGCTTCTGACTGTACCCAGTGCATGTATAAACAAAACAAACAAAGAAACCAGCAAACAAATAAATAAAGCATGCCTCTATAAAAAATAAATAAATAAATAAATAAATAAATAAATAAAGATTAACAATGAACTAGTTTCTCTTTTTCCAAGAAAACAGTTTACTCACTAGATTATTGGTTTGTTATAAAAGGAGACAACAGAGAAACAGCCAGATGGAAGCAATGCCGAAGATTAAGAAAGGGAGAGAAGGTGTGGAGCTTCTGTGCTCAGCCCAGGGACGCTGCTCCCCAATAGTGCCTTCACATGCTCACCAATCCAAAAGGCTCCCCAAACTCTGTCCTCTCAGGGTTTAATGGAGCCTTCATTAAATGGACAAATGATTAAATCACGGGTCATCGGCAATTGAACTCAACCTCCAGCCCCTCTGCCAGAGGTTAAGTGGTGCGGAGACTGCTCTTCCAACTCTAATCACATCTCTGACTCCCCGACAACCAGCCCCATCCTTAGGTGCTCCCTAATTCATTTCATTCACATAAAACACATCTTTATTGCTGTCATCATTTAGGAAATACCAAGGGCTTGGGGAGTTTTAAGGCAGAAAACTTCCTCAAATACATAAGTGATGAATATTTCAGTCATCTGAATGACTAAATATTTATTTTTTATCAACTGTTATATTGAAATCCACCCCCTAGTCTTTGAACGTAGATTTCTAATAACAAAACAATCATAAAACTCAACAGATACAGCACAAAATTAGTCATTAATGGCTACTCATCTACCATCATATTAGCTTTTCAGGTTTACAGGCTTCCAAACCTTGTCAGTTTCCAAAATTAGGGTTGTCTCAGCAACGTTCAACTTCACCCTTTCAGGCATCTGGTATACTGAAACCAAGAGACAGTATTAAATCTTGTGCTGAGCCTCTTTTGAGGTATTGATATTGGATTTCCCCTGTTATATAACCCATTCATTTGTTTTTTTATCCAGAGCTACTATTTTTACTTGTCTCCATTTATACCCATACTTTCTCACCTAATGAAGAGCTATTTTTTAAAAAAAATCAAGACAAATCCTTCATTAGAAATCTCTGAAAAATGGTAATAGTAATGATTCTGATAATGTATTTTTTCAGGGGGGTGACTAATTATGGAAAAGATAGTGAACTTTATTCCTAGTTATTTGTACATTAATATATTACACCAGTATTGGCATTGTTTTTCCCATACCAAAAGCTTATAATTAGTTGTATGTGTTAAAGGTATTTTCTTTTTCTTCTCTAACTCTTTTTCTTCTTTAAATCAAAACAAAAGGTAGCTAACTTCTCACGGGTTTATTAAATGCCTATAATAAAGCAACATGTTTATGTTAGAGTGAATCAATAGGAGAAACAATTCACCTTTAAAATAGCTCTCTTTTTTTAAAGATTTTATTTATTTATACAAGAACTGGGGTACAGGTCAGAGGCACAGGAGGGTGAGAGAATTTACCAGAGACAGAGCAGGGAGCAGAACAGGCAGACTGAAATACACTGCTGAGGGGATCAGTGGGCGAGACAGGAGAGGTCTGCCATGCCGTGTGGGTTTCTCCCTAGCCGGCCAGGAATCAAACCTGCACTGCAGAGGCTGCAGACAGCTTCACAGAGCAGTGCTCAGCCCACTGTGCCATGGGGGAGGCCCTAAAATAGCTCTTAAAGATAGATGGAAGAATGACAAATCTGTTATTTAATATGGAATTCACCCAAATATCATTCACTGCAGATGGTCTATTGGGAGATAATGGATGTGAATGACAGCAAAAGAAGAAGAAGAGATAAGAGATGGATAGAGGTTTTTAATTTTTTCTAAAGATTTATTTATGCATACAAGAGCTGGGGTACAGGCCAGAGATGTGGGGGACAGGGTGTGTGAGAGGATCCACCAAAGACAGAGTGGGGAACAGAACAGGCAGGCAGACTGAAATACACTGCCGAGGGGAGCAGCGAGTGAGACAGGAGAGGTCTGCCTCGGCATGTGGGTTTCTCCCTGGCTGGCCGGGGGATCAAACTCGTGCTGCAGAGGCTGTGGATTGTTTCATAGTGCAGTGTTTAACCCCTTGTGACACCACAGAGGCTTTGGATAGAGGTTTTTTTTTTTTTGAAGCAAAGGGACCAATGTGAAAGTCACAAAGGAATGTGAGTAACGTTAAGAAGGGCCTGTATTTTGGTGTGACTCTGTGGAATGGTAAAAAGCTATTGACTACTGAAATCAAGTGTATCTGAATTTGAAACCCAATTCAGGTTCTTCCTAGGTGTGAAAATTGTTAAATTCCTGAATGTCTCAGTTTTCTAATCTCTAAAATAGGCATGAAATATCTCCATTATAGGGAAGTTGAAGGATGAAGGATGAAGCTATTATATATGCACAGTATTAGCTACAAGGCTTGGGACAAAGACAATACACAATGTATTGGATACTATTGTTACCATTAGCACCATATCATCAAGGGTAGACTGTAGTCTGTGAGAGGGAGGGGACAAAAAAAGAGAGAAGTCTACCTGTTTAGATTAGGAAGGATGTATCCCAGGTGTAGTAGATTAAAAATGTGGCCACAAATACCTCAGACCCCTTTATTCACACCCCCTTATAATGTGATGTTGCTGTTCCTTCCATTGGGAGTGAAATCTAGTTTTCCAATTTCTCTAATCCTGGCTGGTCTTGTGAGTTATTTTGACCAATAGTGTATGGGAGAGGGAGCATTCTGCAGTGAGCTGAGACTTCCAGAAGCATTTTAAGTTTTCCCTTTTGCTCTCATGACCTCTTGCTGCTTCCTGGGAAGATTGTGGCCAGCCTGCTAGAAAGCCCACTGGAGAACTTAGAAATTTCACTGCCATGCCGGTATACAGGATATGCTGAATAAGATGTTCCTGAAGTCAAGTGGGGAAGAGAGATGTTAGGAATGATGGTTAGTTAAAACTTTATGAGGATTTGGAATATAACAGAAAACAGCAAGGATAGAGCAACCTTTCTGATATGCAGTCTTGGAAGGCTCTAATAGTCTACAGAATCTTTCTTGAAATTCTTAATAATTTTTGAGCAAAGAATTTGCATTTTTACTTTGCACTGGATCCTATAAATTTTGTAACTGGTCCCAGGGAAGGAAGTCAGTAACAGCTCCATGTCCTATACGTTGGGGTGAAAATGGAGTATATTTTTGATTGTGGCAGCTTTGGTTCATACAAGGCCAACTTGCTCACTCAGGTGAAGGGGTTGAGTCAGCAACAGTCAAGCTTTGATAACTCTATTGCTACAGTTAGTGGCAGACTCACACAATAGAAGCATCAAGAACAAGAAAAGTATTCCTTTCTAATCTCCTGCCTAAAAGCTACCTGAGTGGCCTCCAATGAGTCAAGCTTCAACTTTCTCATTCACGAAATAAAATGATACTTCTGTCCCCATACAGGTCACCGGATTGCGACAATTAAGAGGACATGTGAATGAAGCACTTTAAATTCCCCACAAAGGAATGCATTCAACTAAATAGAAGTACTAAAAATAATTCTAGTAACAACCCTAATCCACATGCGGTGTCCTCAATCTAGGTCCTTCTAAGGTGAGTGTCATACATTCAGATTACTCAGAGTCAACATGCCTGATGCTGCGTGAAGAGAAAAAGAGAAGATAGTAAATAGATAAGCATTTAATAAGATAGCATAGGATGTAAACTTCCTGTTTATTTACAGTCTCATAGTTTAGATCTCCTGTATCTGGTCATGCATCCATCAAACTGCTCAGGCACCAAGCAAGGTGCCAGGAAAAAGGAACCAGTAAGAGTCCCTGCCTCCAAGGGTCTCACAGTGTGTAAAGTGGAGAATGAGAACAAAGGAAAAACAGCTGGAAGATAATGTGACAGTGCTCAAATAGTCATAATCCAAATGCTAGAGAACAGGTAGGAAAAAACAATTTATATAGCATGGATGAGAGAAGGAGGGTTTCCCTGAGCAAGTAACTTCGAGTTGCTAAGAATTAATTTTGACTTTTTAAGAAAAAATAGAATCAGTATAGAGTAAATTTTCAGGTTTGGAAAATAAATCCAAAATTTGAAAATAATCTCACACTGACAATGCCAAATACACAAGGGCTCCATATTTAACACCATATTATTTTTGTTTCTAAATAGTCAGTCTGGATTCATTGTTTCTTCATGATTTGATACTCAGTCACTGTATGACCTTGGCAGTTGTCCCAAACATCAATAGATATTTGAATTTCTTAAACCTCTGAACCACAGTTTTTTCTAAAAATGGGAGATTTAGAAATAGATGGTATATAAGGGTGCTTTAAAATAACTTATAAGAGACTGGTTTTTAAATGAGTATATAAGGATTTACATGTGTGAAAATATTGGCATTTCAGTGTGCCTGTTTGGGAGACTGTACTTCTATCCCAATGGTGGTACCATTGTTTAAAATATTTTTTGCAGCTATTCTTTGGAATGAACTTAATGATTTGAGGACTTCAGTGTCAACCACCAAGGGATGGGGGAAGTTTCACTTCAGGATAGAAAACCGCTTTGGAGATAAGACATCAGAGTTTACATCAGGCACCTATCTGTCTATCTCTCTGATCCTCAAATTCTTTATAAAACAGGCCTATAAGCACAGTCTGAGGAACCACAGAGGTTCATGCGAAATTGCTACTACAAAGCATAATGAATTCTTGATTTATGTATGAGCCAAAAGTCATTTAGACTATGCCAGGTAAATAAAGCAGATTCTATTTGGAGACTTAAATGGGCAGTGATTTTTGAGACTTTTTTCTTTAATTTGTACACAGGTAATTTAACAAGATAACTTTTTAGAAAGTAATGGCTTCCTTGTTGGTATGAAGGTAAAATGCCCCAAGATGACTTCTTTCAAACATTACCAATGTAAAAACAACCAAAATACCAATGCTAGAGTCATCATTTATAAAGTGTGTTTTATATATGATTTCTAAAATGACCGATGATGGGATTTAGTGTTGCACCTCATTTTTACAAAGGGGAGAGCTATTGCCAAACTGCTCAGTGATACATTTGTATGGGCTTTACTCTTTTAAAAGTGCTTTGTACAAGTCACGTCATTTGAGGCTAATAGCAGCACTGCGAGGTATATTTTAATTTTATTCTCAGTTTACAGATGAGGAAATTGAGGATTATCTGTAAAGTGATACTAGGCCAGTTGTTAACCTTCTTGAGCCTTAAATTAGCTACAGAGCAGAGTTTCAGCCCCACAAATCCTGAATCTAAAGTCCTCCCATGCTCACACACATATTTAGACTACTAGACATCTTCATTTCACTGATGAATTTATTAAAGGTATGTCAAGCTTGTCTGGGTGTCTGAAACTATCCGAACAGCCGTGTTTTCTCACTCCCCTGAGATGCCAGGGATCTGTAGTCATGACAAGTTTTAGCTCATTGAGATGGGGCTACTTCTAAACCTGAGGTACCACCAGGTTGCCATGTGGCACAATGGCTAGTGGACCAGACCCTCTCTGGGGTCTGTGACATGACTAGAAACAGAGGTTTGACTTTCTTCTCCTGACCTATTCCTTTAATGGTGCTTAAGCACTGATCTTGAAACAAGGCACCTATCATTAGTAGTCACACACCGTGTTGAAAAAGTCAATGAGGTGGGGTTCCTGGTGGCCTTCTGGGCCCCAACTAGAACTCATTCATCTCGGGTTTGCTTGATTCCCCTATGACTCTCTTGCCTTCTTTCTATTCCCATGCTCTTCCTCTTTTTGTCACACACTCTAAGTGTCCACAGATGTCAAGTGTAGAAAAAGACATGTGGTGTTAATGCTTTAGTGCTGGCACAAAGGTACTTCCTGAAGAAGATATGGCCCCTCACAAAGTTGTTTTGTGGGCTGCCCATCTATATTTATCACTTCCCAATGCTGACTTGCGGTTCAAATGGCCTGACAACTTTTGAGCTGGCATCATGCCACCCAGGTTATCAGTCAACGGGCCATCTCGCCATATCAAGTGCGGCTGTTAAGGGCAGGAATCCTGGCCAGGAATTTCTAAACTGCTGTCTGTGAAGAGGTTCTATGCATTTTGGCTGAGGAAAACTTCCAAAAATAAAAACTAGATACCGGGGCCATTTGTTTGGACTTTGTAGAAGAGTTATTAGTCATTGGGGGAAGGGATAGGATGGCAGAGCCAACAGCACAAAATTAAATCTAATTAATCACTCCTAAAGGCAGATGAGACCTGAATCCACTCTTTCCAGAATAACTTAGAAATCTAGGAAATGGGGAAAAAACATTTTTAGCCTTAGCTCATTGTATTTATTTTTTTGGAAATAGAGCAATCCAGATAAAAATAAGTGCATAGCAAATAAACAATGTAGTAATCTGAAGAGCATGTGTACTCTTTCTTAGAAATTAGATGGACAAGGATCAGATGATGTTTGTTTCAATCTTAGTAATTTATGTACTCCATGTGGTGTTTGCTAATTTAGATCTTCCTGATGCATGAGCAAATCCACCTTTTCAGTTTTGACTGTGAGTGGTTTTGAGGGTTATAATCCTTGGAAAGTTGTAAGGTTTCTCATTGGAAGGGAAGTGGGTGGGTTATTTTTTAAGCATAGGCATTTGAATCAAACAAAATTAGATTTAATCCCTGCTTTCCTACCAAAAAAGTTATTTTCCTTCTCCAGGCCTGTTTCACCATCCATTAAAAATTGATAATAGTAATACATCTTCCTAAGACTATTATGAAGAATAAATAAGAAATTAGATGGTGATTTTCCTGGCATTTAGTAAGCTCACAATAAATATTGATGACTAATTGACCCATTATAGACATGACTCATATAAGCATATTCATTGCGGCTTTTTATGCCTGTTATATTTTTCCCGCTTTCCTAGCAGTGTGCTAAAGGCAACTTGTACTGACTCGTAAAAGCCAATTATGAAACATTCAGGAATTTTGAGATTGGGCTATTAAATACTATCAATATTAAAAAATAGATTAAGGCAAACATGATTAAATAAATTACATTAAAGCAAAGGTGGCACTTAAACCTCATCAATTCTTTTTTTTTTTTTTTTTTTTTTTTAAAATATTAAATTTTATTTTTATATTCCCCATACAATTGCAAACGCCCCATTCTGACCCCAATCCTTCCCCTCCCGCCCCCCACCCCCCAAAAAGTGTCTCTGGTTCATAGTTTTTTTGTTGATTTTGATTTTCACTTTCTTATATTCATTTTCCTGGTCCCTTATTTAAGTTTTCTAGATTCCTGCTATGAGTGAGACCATCCGGTATTTTTCTTTTTCTTTTTGGCTTATTTCGCTGAGCATGATCCCTTCCAGTGCCATCCATGTTGCTGCAAATTGCATGTGTTTATCTTTTTTGAATGCTGAGTAATATTCCATGGTATATATGTACCACATCTTCTTGATCCAGTCATCTATTTTTGGGCATTTGGGTTGTTTCCAAAGCTTAGCTATTGTAAACAGTGCTGCTATAAACATAGGAGTGCAGGTGCTCTTTGGAATTGATGTTTCTGTGTCCTTTGGGTAAATACCTAGGAGTGGAATTGCTGGATCATATAAACCTCATCAATTCTTAATTATTTTCCAATCACCTGCACTCTTGAGGTTATTTATGCCTATTTTTGCTGTATGGTTAAAAATACTATATAATGGTATGCTACTATCACTTCCCAATTTGTGTTCAATGACATCCCTCTAGTGGTTTAAAATCGGCCAAGTGGCTTGAAAACCAACATCCCTCTAGTGGCTTCTATAAGCCATTGCCCTATAGAAACAAGTAAATACTATAAATTAAGACCTTTTCCCCAAATGTCAGTTATTAAACACTTACCAGCATACACCACTGTCTCTGGCCATCTGAATATGCAAATCAGTTTAAACAAAAGAATTAACCTTTGGGCCAAAGCAGGGTGGCTAAGGTGCAAAAACTTGTCACAAATCTAAGATAAATTCTAGTAAGGAATCACAAGAAAAGGAGTAGGCAGTAGTAGGCAGGACATAGAGAGCTGGGACAAAAAAAGAGACACGAAATTCAAAATGTACCATTTAATCCACCACCAGGTCGAGGTAACCATTGCCAATATCTCTGCAAAAGTGGTCAAGTTCCAGGAGCAGCCTCACCATGGGTGTCTCACCTATGGGTCTCTTACTTACTTTCTTCTCCAAGTCTCTCCTGTAAGTATCTCCTTCAGGTGTCTCTCACCCTCTTCCTCACTCCACCTCAATTTATGCATCCACCTCACTTCTTCCCAGCTGCCTCCCATTCTGCACTGCTTGCTGGGAAGCATAGTCCAATATGGCTGCATGTAAGTATGGGTGGGGAAAGTGGTTCCTGTTTACTGTGCTGTGATGCTCCTCTCATTTCATGGGAATGCATTCCATTACACAGTAAGTTACCATCTGTAAAGTTAGCATAACATGGGCATGCCGACATGTCATGAGAGTGTGGCAGGTGGCGAAATTTCCAATATATACTAATTTACTGTGGTAGCTAATTAACATTTACTGGTTAAATATAGTTGAGTAAACGAATTGTTAAAGAGCTTCTGTACTTGCAGGGGAAGAAAGCCACAAGGTCAAATTTCTTTGGCATAATTTACTTCCTAATTTTGTCTGAGTAAAACCTATGTCCCCTAATTCAATAATCTTTAGTCTCTAGGTATATTTTTTCTCCTCGGCAATTGCCCACTACCTACATAGACATGTTTAAGCCTCCATTCTCTCTGGACACTTTTATCTGACTTCCAAAATTCTCCAAGAAATCTCTTTAGCCTGTTTTTTCTTATCTAATCTTGTGATCCAGCCCTTATTCTCCAAACAGCCAAGCCTCATTCTTACTATTCTTTGATTGAGCTGTGCTCTTAATTTCCTCTTTCCTTTATCAACAATGTTAATCTCACCACTTTTCCATGTGGGAAAAAAATAATTTTTCAGTCACAATCATTCTTACTTTCTCAATATTTCTTGGGGATCATCTGGGCTTGCTTTTGATTTCCCCATCATTTGAATTTCCAAAGTCTTCTTTGGGACAACTCTGATTGATGCACTGTTTATTCAGTCATCAATGTGGATATATTTATCTCACCACCTAGAGGGTGAGCCTTTTGGTTGTTTGAATTTTCTGTTTCTGGTGCGGTAGCACTGTGCTAAACAAACAAGGTACACTTAAACTTTAAAATCTATTTCCACCCTCCAGGGTAATGTTTATTTGTCCTCTTGCCAAACTATTTTTTTTTTCTACCTTTATCTTTTCATAGAGTTGAGAAAAAATTGCAGTCTTGCATTTCAATATTCCAGAAATATCTGGTTGACATTTAATATAAAACCAGTAAACCTTGGATTGTTCATTAGATAAAAAATAGCATAAAGTCACTAAATACCTCATGAAATTTCATGAAGCAAGAAATTGTTCCTACTAGAGAGTG
This sequence comes from Talpa occidentalis, assembly GCF_014898055.3. NCBI lineage: Eukaryota > Metazoa > Chordata > Mammalia > Eulipotyphla > Talpidae > Talpa > Talpa occidentalis. The sequence continues at coordinate 31,111,801 of NW_023601653.1, forward strand.
AAAGATACTTTTTGATTACACAAAGATTCATAAAGAATGAATTACATAAAAGTAAATCTAAAGACCAAGATTGACAAGTCAATTTGTAGTTCTATATCGCTATTCAATGACTGTAAGAAATTGGACATAATTTATTCAAAAACTTTGTTATTGAAACGTGCCTTAACTTTCATTTGAATGAGTAAAGGAATCTATTTCTAGTGAACAGAAGAAAATTTATGCCTCAAATTTGTTTCTACTCCATTTTCATAGTAATGTTCAGGAGATCAGGGCAAAATTGGGAACATTAATTAATGCTCCTCAACTTATATTGATTCTTCTCTTTCTTCCTTTTTGTGTTGGCATTTTTCAGGCCCCACAGTTTCTGTCCAATTTGGAATTTTGGGATTCTTTTCCCTTTCAGTGCATTCCATCACCCACAGTCCAGAATGAGCCAGAAGGAAGTGTTAGGAGTAAGTACCAAAGGAAGGCAAAGGAGTGATTTGGAATTTTCTAACTGACCTCATTTTTTTCTTCTTTCTCTTCTAAGGCTTGCATTTTTTAAAACAATGGAGTTAAAGGATATATGTAGTAGAACCAACCCAACCATAAGTTGGTTTAAAAGAAAGTAAACATATAAAGAGATAGAAAAAAAATGACCTTTAATGTCGCACAACTGCAGTGGGCTAATAGGTGGTGGATAGCCTTATGGTTCAAACAAATACCTTTTCATTCCACATATTGAGGTTTATTTACAACTTTATGAATCAAGACTTATATCACGTTCATAAAAATTTATACAAGATTGAAAATCAGTTTGTAGAAGAGTGCAGGAAACAGGGAATTGGGTATCATCAAAATTTAATTGACTTCCAACATGTAAATTTTTTCATAGTAGATCGAGACGGCATCTTTAATTGAAAATCCCCCTGGTGTTTATGAACTTGAAGCAGGGATAACTACTTGTACTTTGTAGACTTTAATCATTCTGACCTGATCTAATCAGAAAATCATGAGCATATTCTTTTATAAACATGAGGATTATACAGCAGCCAGTAAGCAGTCCCAATGGGGATGCCCAGTGAAAGGTAATAGAATGAAGAATTCTGTTATATCATTTCTGCTTGTTAAGTTGCCATCTCAGAGTCTAATATTTTTATGTTTTGCTTTGCACTTTAAATAAATTAAGTCAAATCACTTCAAATAAGTTATTCTAAGTTTATGAATGGAATAACAAAATCTTCCTATTTTTACAAGTTCTTCCTCTGTCTCATTCCCTTAATTTTGTTTTCCTACTTAACCTTTAAAAAATAATCAAATGTGTTTCTTTATAAACTGCTCTGACCTCATTCCTGATTTTTTTGGTCAGTTTTTGTCTATTTTAAAATGAAGTTGCTGGCCCATTTAGAGATAAAATTGTCTTACTGACTACTTCTACCCTTGAAGTAGGATAGAATGTCAATTTAGTATAGCAACACAAATGGAGGAACTCAATGTTTTTGAGAATCAAAACGGGAAGAACCTTTTAAAGCCATTATAGAACCCCTTCACTTGTAAATAAAAAATGAAGCAAATCTCTTTCCGATTAAATAAAATATCTGATTTAATAATCAGACATTTTGCATCTTAGCGCCTCAAAGTTGAGCTCGGGTTTTGTGGGTAAAAAAGCAGCCAGAAGAAATCTGTGATTCATACTCCAGCTGCTGTTTTTAGTCTCCTGTTTCTGGCTTGCTTTCTAGCTCTCATACACAATTTCAGAATTGATTTCATTTTGTTTTAACAAGGGATTTTTCATATATAAAAAAAGCATCATACTTAAATATGAATATAAAGAAAGCTACCTTACAATATCTTTTGTTTTGTATTTTGGCTAAAAATAAGTCAGAAAAAAATTATTCATGGGCCTCCCCGGTGGCGCAGCGGTTGAGTGCTGGGTTGCGAAACTGCCCGCAGCCTCTGCAGCACCGGTTCGATCCCCGGCTGCTCTCCGGCCACCGGAGGAGGGTCCCGCATGGCGCACAGACCTCTCCTGCGCCCGCTGCTCCCCTCAGCAGTGTACTTTGGTCCTTCTGCCTGCTCTGCTCCCCGCTCTGGCTCTGGTGAATTCTCTCACCCTCCCGCGCTTCTGACTGTACCCGGTGCTTGTATAAATAAATAAATAAATCTTTAAAAAAATTATTCATTTTGGTGACTTTTTTTGTAATTCTATAGTGCAAGTAAAAAAAGTTTATAAGGCATTTGGGGAATACAATGAGGAATTAAGTTGACCTCTGTTATCTAGTTGAATTCTCTAAATAATAATTTCTAATAAGTGGAAATTGGATATATTTTTAGAAAGGAATATACCGTAGGACTCCTGAGCACATTGAGTTTGTCCCATTTATGGATAGGTTTGATCTTTTTATTATGATAAAGTTTCAGTTTAGCGTCTTCCTGCTGTCTCTCCTGAGAGCAGAATCATGAACTCTGTTAGAATCTGCTCTTATTTTCTATCATTTCTTTTATGTTTTTTTCTTAAATAAATGTTTTTTTCCGTTTCATTAGTAAATCATGCTAATCAGACCTATTTTATATGAGCATATTTTAATATTTTCTGGGATTTTCCCTTATTCCTATCCTAGTCTAGCAGGCAAGAGAGCAAAGCCATCTCCACAAACTTAAAGTGTAGTTTATGCAGGGATCGGCTGCCTGAAGGTAAAGTCTGTCTTCACACCCACAGATGACCATGGAGTCCAATAAAGAAGATTTTATAATGGATACCCAGGCTTTGCATTTCTGCAGTGCATTATTTTAGAAGAAAGGGATTAAATCTTGCCTTGCCTGCCTCTAGCATCAGCACATGTTAGGGTTGGGATAACTTAGAAGCTTTCGAGAATAATTCTATTCTTTTTTTAAAAAGATTTATTTATTTATACATACAAGAACTGGGGTACAGGCCAGTGGTGCGGTGGTGAGAGGATTCACCAGAGACAGAGTGGGGAACAGAACAGGCAGACTGACTGAAATACACTGCTGAGGGGAGCAGCGGGTGTGTCAGGAGAAGTCTGCTGCACCATGTCGATAGCTCCTAGCTGGGGATTGAACTCATGCTGCAGTGGCTGCAGAGAGCTTCATAGGTTGCATCTTAACCCATGCACCACCAGGGAGGCCCCAAATAATTGCATTCCTAATGTCAGTGACTCATTGTTCTACCTATATAAACTAAATTCAAACTTATGTTTATTAGATCAGCTCTCACAGAGCAAAGTCTGTGCCTACATCCTGGGATCTAATCCTCACTTAGAATATCTAACAAACTCTGTCATTGAGACTTTATTTCTGGTTAATAATTTATAACAGGGCAATGTTACTTAAACCCAACAAGCTCTGAGCAACAGATTCTACTATGGGTTTCCTTTAAATTATCATCTCTTTCTTAATATGTACCAGAAACTTGTTGGATTTCTTACTCTAATGTGTATCATTGGTTCAGTAACTTCATTTCATTTATTTCTTGTCTGATGTTTCTGTTTTTCACTAGAATTTCTTATTAGACACAAAAACTGTAAACAAAGCAAAAAATAAGCAAACAAAAACCAAAAAGCTGTAACTTGTCCCTAACTCAGTGGTGTTTTATATTCATGAAAAGGAATGCTTATGTCTCTAAGACTATGGTGGCTTAAGAAATGCCATAAATACTGCATTCTTGTATACACTCAATCTTTAGCTCCTCCCAATCCCCCTTCCTATTAACACTTCTCCAACTTTAATGTGGTCTATGATGTTCTTATAACTTTAAATAAATAGATTAGGAAATTTGTAAAAATGTTTGAGCTTTATAGAAGATGGAGACATCTTTGAAATCAAAGGAATTTTTTATTTATTTAAAGAAATAGAAGTCCTTTAGACAATGATCCAGCAAACCAAAGTGTGGTTTTCTTAAAAAAAAAAAAAGTTACTAGTTACTACATATGACATGGATGCTAATAAAATGTCCCTTGCCTAATGAGCAGCTGTCATTATTAGTTAAGCTGATTGAAATAAGAAAGCATTATAGCCAGCTGCAAAACACATTCATGAGTGTTGAGAGAAACTAGCAGATGGTATTTCATTTGCTATAAATATTTTTAATTGAAATTTACCTCCTGGTTTTCAATTTGTGTAATAGCAGGGAATTTTTAGTTAGTTACTTTAGGAGTAAAGAGATATCTTTCTATTCAAGAATAGCTTTTTAACTCTTTTATTGACAATAATCATCAACAAAAATGGTGATATCCTGTTGATTGATAAGAAAATGAGCTGCATGATGAAATTCTCATTCTTTTCTAGAACTATCTGCCCCTCCAAATTTCAAAATTTTCTTTATTTACTTTTAATACTTGTATTTCCTGATAGAGTGCTTGCTTTCCATCAGGAATTCTTATTAAGAGTGAAAATGGGGCCTCCCTAGTGGCGCAAGGGGTTAAGCACTGCACTATGAAGCAATCTGCAGCATGAGTTCGATCCCTGGCCAGGGAGCAAACCACATGATGAGGCAGACCTCTCCTGTCTCATCTGCTGCTCCCCTCAGCAGTGTGTTTCAGTCAGTCTGCCTGTTCTGGTCCCCACTCTGTCTCTGGTGAATCTTCTCACCCCCTGCATCTCTGGCCTATACTCCAGCTCTTGTGTGCATAAATAAATAAATTTCTTTTAAAAAAAGGAGTGAAAATAGTAATTTGATATACTTTAGAGGTATTTAAATGCGGCCTGCATTAGAGATATAATATACACAAATTCTCTTACTGAGATTCTGCCTTTTTGACTTCTAGGACTCTCTTCCTGTCCTTCAGATCATTCATTTCCACTCAAACACTGGTGCTTTTTAGGATCTGGCTCCCATAAATTATACTTTGCAGGCTCTCCTCAGACATATTCAGCCTCTGTTGTGGTATTAATCATTATCTATAACCTAATGATGCAAAAATCTTCTCTAGTCCTGCTTTCTCTTCTGAGCACTAAGGCTATACAATAGTTTTCTCCTAAGCATTTTAAGCTCATTAGTTTCCCTACATCTACTTCTCCTATTTTCTTTCCTTTTTTTTTTAAGATTTATTTATTTATGCATACAAGAGCTAGAGTACAGGCAAGAGATGGCCTGAGGATTCACCAGAGACAGAGTGGGGAACAGAACAGGCAGAATGACTGAAATGCACTGCTGAGGGGAGCAGGGGGCAAGGCAGGAGAGGTCTGCTGCACCATGTGGGTACCTCGCTGGCTGGCCAGGGGATCGAACTTGTGCTGCAGAGGTTGCGGATAGCTTCATAGGTTGCATCTTAACCCCTTGCCCTGCCAGGGAGGCCCCTCTCCTTCTATTTTCTAATCTCAGATGATGGCTTCCTGACCCACTGTATCACTGAAGTAAAACCCTTGGAGTCACTTGAGACTCCCCAACCCTGTGTCCCTCACATTCGTGACTACAGCTTATTCTCCATGTTCTGATGATTTTATGCTTAAGTAATTCTCAGTTCGGTTCCCCCCCTCTGCCTCCAACTTCATCCATTGATAAACCTCTTTATCTGGAAAGGGAATGTTCTTGCCAAGAATGTTAAAATACACTCCTAACTGGTTTCCCATATCCATACATTTGACTTCTCAAATTTATCATTTACCTAAAATGAAAACTGACCACATTACTCGCTTGGGATTCAAGATTCTCCATGACATAGACTCAGCCTATCTTTTCTGCCACTCCCCACCTCATACTCCAGGTTGAATGGTACTGAGTTGTTTTAGTCCCTCCTAACTCGTGTACCTTAAACATGACTTCCCGGTAAAGTCTTCCACAGAACTTTTCTCTAAGATTTCATGCTCTTGATCATTTACCTCTAGTACAACAGCTATCAAAATATATATTATAATGATTTCTTTACATGTTTGTAACTATGGTTGGGAGATTCTTTGATCAAAGGCAATGTCATTTTTTCTCGTGTTAGACTGGTAAGTGAACACGTAAATGTTTTATATTTTTAAATAGGATTTTAAATAATAAAATAAGCTCAATATTCTTAGAAGTCTTTATATTAACTAGATGATTATGGAAGACAGAATTTTAAAAATACTGATTACTTTTATTTTAATGAGATAGGTACTTTATTAGTGAAAGAAGGGAGAGAGCTTGTGTGGCTCTAATTTACACGTGAATTCAACCAAAAGAATTTATACTTTTGGGTGGAAAATGATCATTGTTGGAAGCACTTCTCACTGGTTTACTTAATTTACCTCCAGTGACCTACGTTTCAAATATCTTCATAAATGAATAACTGTTATAATATATGATCAATAAATCTATTACAATATACATAACCTTTCTAATAAATTTATTTATGAAGAAATTTTAATTGAAACTTTTCTGGCTGAGAAAACAGGACTTAGAAATCTGAGTCTTGACAGTCATTAATAAGTATGTGGTTGAGAAACTGTTTGCTTGTATAAGTTGTCTTAGCATACTGGGAGAAATACAAAGTTTCAGAAAAAAGAAATACTCCACTTAGTCTAAATTTCTCTATATTCAGGAAGTACTCAAACCTTGCTCTGTCAAACCCACTTAATATGGAAACCTTTTTGTTACAAATATGTGGAAATGCTAGAGAAAAAGTAATACAGAATAGGGAGACATGTAAGCAAAAAAGAAAAACCAGGAAATTTGAGGCCCTGTGTAATGCTAATAATGTTGTAGCCAGAAATGAGTACACAGCAACATGGGGGCTTTATGTTTTAGCTATAGTGCTTGTAATTCGGCACTTAAGAAATGTAACATGATAAAAAGTTGCCCATGGGAACTCCTTTCACCTCCTTTTACAGCATTCATTCAATTGATTGTCTAACAGTGTGACAAATACTATGATGAAAAATTACTAGAAGAGTTCCTTGCCACCAAGGAGCTCCAAGGACTTCAAAGGAGTCTAGTGGACTGAGATTTCATCCAGTAAGACATATTACTGATAGTCACTTACCCATAAAGACTGATACAACTTAAACATGAGAATGGAATTTCATGTAAATATAAGCAAGCAAATCTTTAAGATATAACTTCTATCATGACAACTATATTTATAGATAATACTTAAACGAAATTTATCTGCCTATAATGTTTTATTTTGTTCTATTATAACGAAGTACCAGGGACTAGGTGGCTTATAAAAACAAAAATTGATTATTCCCTGTTTTTGAACCTGAAAAGACTAAGATCTTTAAAGTATCAGATTTAGTGCAGAGTGCCCAAGGCTGAAGTACTGTCTCTAAAATGTCATCAAAGAACTAAATTCATCCTCTTTCTATTCTAAGAGCTTTAGAGATAATTTTGACCTTCAGTTTCATGACAGCTGCTGTTCTTCCCGGCATCATAACCATGTTCCAAGCAGGAAGAATGGGAATAAGCAAAACAACAAGAAATATCTTAGTCCCCAGAAATTTCCATTTACATAACTTAGGCCAAAATTGAGTTACATAGCTTTTCTTTCAAGGCTGAGACTTGAACATATTCATTTCCTAGCCTTAGAAGTAGAGAAAATGAGAAGAGGGTTCAAAAAGGTGTCTAAAGAGCCATCCAAGGCATTGACTAAGGAAGTTATTGTATATTTACTTTGGAAACTATGAAAACCATAGGAATGTTTCTATGTCTTTGTGCATATGACTCACTCCCTTACTCTGTTAATGAAAGGTCTAAGACAATAATTTGGGGTTCTTGCTAATTTGCTTGGTTACTTCAGGCAGGAAATGATGGATGCAACCTTTTGACGTGGCACCTTTGGGGCATATTACAGCTCACTATGGACCAAAAAAGAGTAGTATCCTCAACCAGCATGGTGCACACACAAAAAAGAGTCCTTTGGAAAAAGAAAAGACCATATAGGGCAGCAGAAGGACTATTTTCCTAGGGTATTTCCAGTAGAGGTGAGTGAGCTTTCAGAATTCTGAATTGAAACTTCACAGCTACCCCTCTAGGGATGATGAAAGATGTAACTATTATCTGTACTTAGACCCCAGGAAGTCTTCAAATTATTCTAAATTAGTCCTCAAGGCTCTTGAATATGTCATTCGAATTGGGGAGATTTTAGTAGAATTCTATCATCTTATCATTGGAAGGGATCTTTAGAATTCGCTTAAGCTGCCCATACTTTCAAAATGTCTGAAATGGAAGCCCAGGAAATTAAGTCATTTGCACTGGGACACCCAGTGAGGATCAATTTGATCCTCTTTTTTTTAATTTTATCAGTTGGAAAAAGTAGGAACACAGCATTTTGCCAGAGCACTATGTGCTTCCTGGCTACCACACTTAACTACAAGTATTTGTTGAGTATCCTTCACCTCTACACTGTGAACTCTTCTGCAGATAGGAAATATGTCTGTCTCATTAAATATAGTATTTCTGGGCCTCCCTGGTGGCGCAAGGGGGTAAGCACAGCACTATGAAGCTATCTACAGCGTTTGCAGCACGAGTTTGATCCCAGGCCGGCCAGGGAGCTTACCCACATGGCAGAGCAGACCTCTCTTGTCTCACCCTCTGCTCCCCTCAGCAGTGTATTTCAGTCAGTCTGCCTGTTCTGTTCCCCACTCTGTCTCTGGTGAATCTTCTCTCTGCCCACACCACTGGCCTGTACTCCAGTTCTTGTAGACATAAATAAATAAATCTTTAAAATATATAGTATTTCTGAGGCCCACTATAATTTTAGGGATAAAGAAGGCACTCAATATGTTTTCATGGAAAGAATAAATGAAGACTAGATGGTCCAAAGGGTGCTAAGCAAAATTTCAAGGTTGTTGTTATTCAAATTGCTAGCAGAAATTGGGCAAAGGAGGCAATTTGTATTGGGCTAGGAAAAATTTTCCTACATATTCCATTCCTTTCCCTCTTATCACCTACTTTCTCAGGACTAAGGAACATTTAAATTCTTGTTTGTGTATCTGTGAGTGAAGGGAAATTTAGCTCTTCATTCAAATGTTCTATTACCTAAAAAGATATTGGTTACTTGAGGATGATACATCGAGAAATTCTGGGTGGAAATTTAGTCAAACATTTTTAAATTCATAGTGAAAGTGATTATAATAGTATCTGTCATGGAAAATCCTAGGGAATTGTCACTGAGCTGTCTTGGTGATAAGGGATATGTAACTAGAATTACCACATAGTTTCTTGAATACTGTATACCCAGCTGTAGCCAGTAATGAAAATACTTTATTTTATTTTCACCATATCCTTGGGGTCTATTGTTTTGAAACTGACTTACTTTTGGGAGATGGTCTAAGTGTGCTAAAAAGTACAGAGTTAATTGGTCTGTCTAATATCATTCTAGAGATGCTGATCAGATAGCCTGGGACTGGAGAAAACCCTTCAGTTGTAAATTGCTTAATCAGCAAGGCATGAGCATAGTTGGAAATCTTTCAGTTATTGGTTTCAAGGTAAGAATGCATTGTAGAAAAAGGAATCACTTATTGTTATTCCTAAATCTATTTATAAACCATTCTATTCACTGTAGAATGAGACACCATGGGATTAGGAGTGATACAGATTTTGAAAGACCAGAATGCTTATTTCAGTAACTCTTGAGAACAGATAATACTCTCTTCAGTGGTTAGAGAAAAAAAGGTTTGAATCTTCTTAAAGGCTATAGTTTCTACCACTTAAAGAGATTATCCTACAAATTGAATATTATTTTCTGTTTCCTGTTAAGTCTAAACAAATGACTCTTAACATTATGCTGATCATCCTAACCATAACTTTTTCTTGTTATCACTCATTTAAAAATATTGATGATTCTCAACTGCTCAATATTATATGTCTTATCTTGCCAAATAGTTTATGCTCTACAATTTATAATCATTTCTTTGAGTGTTTTTTAGCTTGATATCAATAATTCTTCATTAACTTAATCCACAAATATGTGATACACATAAAAAATAACTAAAAATATTAATTTGTGTGATTTTCCCCCTTCTATCCTGTAACCTTTCATTGAATTTTTTTTTTAAAAAATCAAAAAAAAATTTACAATTAAAAAAATTCTTCCTGAGTCCCTTTAGTTAAAAACATATCACTTACCCCCATTAACATTATGAGATTTTACAATGAGTTTTCCATGAACTGATATCTTGAGAACTCTTGGGGCATTGTAACCATAGTTTGTAAGCTGAGTTAGGTTTGCTGCTCCTTTTCTCCGTCCTTCTGACTCCTTTGCCCTAGTAAACTTTAATGACTACATCATTGACTTAATATTATTTCCAAAAGAATTCCTCTTGATAAATTATAATAGGTGCTCAGTTATTGTCAGTTACTACTGGCTAAATAAGAAATTTACTTCAGAAAGAGTTTTAAAAAGTCACCATTTAAATAAAAATACACTCAAACTGAATTCTAGTAATAATCATTGATCTAGTCAGCTGGGGTTGCTGTTGTAATATGCTGTAGACTAGTGGCTTATAAGCAATAGAAATTGATTTCTCCCAGGTCTGGAGGAAGGAAAGTCCAAGATCAAAGGAACCTGCGGATTCTGTGTTGGATGAGAGTTGGCTTTCTGGTTAAAATTCAATGTATGAAATTGGGGGAAATAAATGTTCATATCATAGCAGTGATCCTCACTTTCCCCAGATTTTATCTAAAGGCAAATAACCTCATTGAGAAGGAAATACATCAAATTTCCTCAATCACATGCAGATTCTGCATTAACTGCAATTATCAATATATATAATTATATATAAAGATATATATGCATGTGAAGATATGTTATATATGTATGTATAGTTGAATATATCACAACCAATCATGTGAAAATATTATTTTTATTTTTTTAAAGATTTATCTATTTATTTATTTATTTATACAAGCACTGGGTACAATCAGAAGCACGGGAAGGTGAGAAAATTCACCAGAGCCAGAGCGGGGAGCAGAGCAGGCAGAAGGACCAAAGTACACTGCTGAGGGGAGCAGCGGGTGGCAGGAGAGGTCTGCTCGCCATGTGGGACCCTCCTCTGGTGGCCGGGGAGCAGCCGGGGATCGAACAGGTGCTGCAGAGGCTGTGGGCAACTTCGCAACCCAACGCTCAACCACTGCGCCACCGGGGAGGCCCTGAAAATATTACTTTTCCTTCTTTACAATTGAGAAAATGAAACTGTAGAAAATCTGAGTAACTTGACCACAGTAACATTGCAAATAGGTTGCAGAATTGGCATTTCAATGCAAATAGTGGTCTGTATATCCAATATCTGCTTATTCAATGAATATTTATTAAGCATGTACAAAAGACATCATGACAAACCATGCTTTGGGTGAAAGAAGAGTGGTTTTTCCACTGGGAAATTTTTTTAATGAAAAAATGCCCTCTTTTACAGAATAAAATCAGTAACTGAATGGAAAAAAAGCTATTTCATTGTTTTTTCCTAATTCAAGCTTATTGTCCTTGAGCACAGCAATGGCCAGGTCTCAGGGACTGTGTGAGCAGATGGGGCTCAGGCAGGACAGCACTTATTCCTCCAGTGCTAGCACATGGGCTCCCAGCCCATGCCCCTTCCCTCTCCCTGTCTCCCCCTCCTCCCTGCAAAACTTCTAAGGTAGAAAAAAAACAACAACAACAAACCTTTATCAGATCTATTTCAGTGTTAGCAATGCTAGCGACATAAAGTCCCAAATGGAAAGACTTCTTACACAAGAAAGGCTAATTAGGTTGCAGATAATTAAGCTGTATTACAAGCTCAGGAGGAACATTTTCTTTTTTTCCCCCTGCTTATTAGTTTACTGCTGATGCACCAGGGAAGGGCCCTTAGAAACACTGTGACAGTGCTGTCACTTCCCCACCTCAACTGCATTATCTTCAGCTGAAATAATCTTTGTTGTGGTTGTCATTATTTGTCTTCTCCACTGAGAACAGAAACACCCTGGGCCTTGTCTGTCTCAGTTAGCATTCAGTGTGTTCCACGCCTAGACCTGGGCCTGATGTGCAATAGACAATACATTTATTCAACAAATAGGGATGACGCATGAATGAGTGAGTGAAGGAAAAAGGAAAAAATGCTCTATTTTAACAAAACTTTTATGAAGTTAAAAATTCTATCCTCTAAAAAGGAATTACCCCATTCATTTCACCAAACTATAATTTTTCCTCATTTCATTTCTCTGACTCTTCTATGTCATTTAGCAAAGTGAGGATGTCAAGAGATATATGACCTTATTTTACACATTGATAGGTATTTCAAACATTTATGGCTGTGTAACAAACATTCCAAGGAGTTGAGCTAACATCATCAAATATTTATCAATTCTGTTCTTGCATTTTGGGCCAAACAGTGCTTTTGCCCACGTGGTGACTACTAACGCTGCAATGTCTAAGATTGCTTCTTTATTCACTCACACCCAGCATGTGAGGGCTGGAAATCAGAAATGCAGGCAGTATGCTGTCTCTATCTCTCTACAAATTAGTTTGGTCGTCATTATAGTGAGGTTTTCTCTGAGTAGTTGAATTTCTTACATTTCTCCCTCCCAAGAGAGAGGAAGCAGAGGATTCCAGTCCTCATGGAGGGTTTATCAAGAGTTAGCAGAGTCATATCCAAAGCATCCTATTGGTCTAAGTTACAGGTCTCAGCTAAATTTATGGGGAAGAGAAATAGGTTTAATCTTTTGGCGTGAAGAGTGGCATGCCTATGTCAGGAGGGAGGCATTGGTAGGTTCTCGTTGGAGAAAAAAAGCAGTAACTCTTCTAGAGTTGCCTGTCTGACTACCTTGGAAATGCTGTCATTATATACCAATATGTGCCAGCAGGGAGGATGGGCAAAGCAGTGTGTGAGGTGGGCGGATGGTGCATCCTCCTTGCTCTGATTTGAGGCTGCTGGCATTTGAGATTTCTTCATAGCTTTGGTGTAGCAACAGCTCCAGCCAAGTCATGACTTTCAGACACTTACCTATCTGTCCTAAAATATGACTAATTACTATTATAATGATTATTCATCTTTATTAAACACCTGTCTTCTGCAAAATCAAATGAAATTCATAAAGATTTCCTCATTAATCATCATAGCATCCCTGTTGAGAGTTAGAAAAAGGTAGGTGTATCCTCATTTTGGAAATGAAGAAGGTGCAACAAAATGAAACTAGGAAAGTTAACTAAGACCACTTGCCTGGTCACCTGGAACAAAGGGATGAGGCTGTGCGTGTGTGTGTGCGCGTGTGTGCGCGTGCGTGCGTGCGTGTGTGTGTGTGTGTGTGTGTGTGAGAGAGAGAGAGAGAGAGAGAGAGAGAGAATGATAGAGCCAAAGAGGCAAGAAAAAAGGTTTTCTGGGAAAAAAGGGAAAAAGAATCATCAAACTTATTTTACTTTTCTCTTCCAATGGCACTTGGCAATCTCTTAAGTATCTCAGCAACAAATTTCTAGTGTAATCAAAGACTGACAAATCAAATCAAAGACCCCACAAATCATTGTAAGGAGATCTAATCTGAACCTAATTCAAATTTATTTTGCTTCTTTCTACTTTTTGTCTCCGGATGAGATGTCAGCCCTCGTGCATTGATAGGTATAAGTTTCAAAGGTGGTTGTGAAGATGCAAATGAAGAGACACACAGCACCTATTGTATAAGTAGCTCATAATGGACACCCAGAAAATGAGAATTATAAATTCTTTGGTCTCAGGGTTATTCGTATGTTAATTGAAATAAAGAGGATTTTTTAAGTCTTCTCTCTTTATATTTAGTGATTTAAAAAATCAACAGAATTGATTAATAGTTACTCGGTCTGCAAATAATTAAATTGTGTTGAGTTTGTAAATTTGGACCTAAGTCTATGACCTCCCACCAGTCACTTAGTGTCTTTGGGCATTAGGATCCTCAGCTGTATCTTGATGAAGTTGGATAAGATCATCTCTAAGATTTTTGTTTCGCTGACATCCTCTGTTTGTTGGAAGGATGGTCTTTTAATTCCCTACTCAATCCATTGTTTGTGACCATTTGCCCTCTAGTGGCAAGAATCAATCAAGAACAATATTCTTCTGAGAAAAAGTTTTGTAGTTTCAAGTCCACAATCTCAACAAATTGATAAATATTTTAACTAATGCTTAGACTTGTTCCATTATGATGTTAGTTTTATGTGTTTATAAAATTACCCTCCCCCAGATTAGCAGTTTATGACAATAAACATTTGTACAGTTTCTAAAGGTCAGGAATTCTTGAGCAGTTTAGCTGTGTGTTTCTACTCAGGGTCTCTTTTAGGATTCTGGAATGAAGAAATAAGTCAGAACTGCAATCTGAACCTGAATAGACTGGAGAATGAGGCCCCAAACTCTCACAGGGCAATTGACTTTTGGGGGGGGGGAGAGAACATGAATGTTTCTATGACACTTTTGAGGTCTGAGAGCCACTTTCTAGAAATGTAGAACATGGACTGTCTTTTCACTTATTACTTTGAGCTTCTGTTGTCACATGCAGTCAGAAGAATCTTGAGAACTAGACCTTTAAATAAGTACTAAAGCATACTAAAATGCTGGTTGTAGAAGGCCTGTGCTCATTTATTAAGGTAAATGAGCCCTTTGATCCCTGCCTCTCCTGGGGACCTCTTAGAACTGGGGACTCTAATGATCATAAGATCTTATCCAGGAAAAATAAGGGGAATGGATGCTGGACAGAGGGTCAAATTGAAGATGCAATGTTATCATCTAACATCATGTGATAACTTGTTTAGATATAAGCCCATCGAATCCTTAAAATAATCTAAAAAATTCATTTCATTGAGGGTCATCTGTTGTTACCATTTTCTGAAGGATGGGAGAATCATATTTAACAAATGACTAGAAATCTATTCTTGGAAAAAGTTCAAATATTCTCCCCAGTGTCATGTAAACAAGTAAAAGAATGTGGTTGGCTTGTTCCATTTGCATAAAATAATAATTCTCTGCAGTATCAATACATTTCACATGCCACTGATTAAATCTTGAATATTCATGTATGCATTAAAAAGCCTTCTGTTGCTATGGTGGAACCTAATATCATAAAATGTGTTCCAGCTTTCCTTTAGGGAGAATAACTAAAAATTAAATCAAAGCTGTTGCTTATCAATAAGAACAATAAGGAAGAAAAAGAGGAAAGATTGTCTTGAAAATAGTAGGTGAGGCAAGATTAGATTCCCAGTGAAATATTAATGTTTCGTGGGTCTAAGGCCTGGAGAGACTAATTTTCAGGCAGTAATGAGCAGTTAGACAGCAAGCATCCACTATATGTGTACGTCACATTGTTTGTTCAGGTAATGAGACAACAGAATTCTGGAATGACAGAATTCTGGGCAATGGAGCAGGATTGCCCACTGAGGAGTGCAGAAATGTTATGAACAGCCATCTGGAAATGTTGACAAGCTCTGCCCTAGGTGTTTAAGTAAAAGAGTGGAAAGTAACTTTCCACCTGATTAGGAGCAAAGCCCTACCCGTCCTTTGGAGTAGAATCACAGAAATTAAGAATACCAATGATCTGAGTTTTTCAACCTTGGTGCTATTGACAATTTTGGGCTGGATAATTTTTTGCTGTCAAGGGTTGAAAATTCTTGGGCCTTCCCTAGACCTACTGAACTATAAACTGAATGTGGGGCCATCCTTCGAGTGATTGTGAGGTTGGCCAAAGTTTGAGAATCAGAATTCTAACTTGCATTTTGCAGTGAAAGAAAACAGATGTTGGTTTAGTTCCTACCCGACATCACTAGCTGGTAGCAGCCAAAGTCACACACTGTGGCTCCTTGTTCAGTTTGCTAAGACAGGCCTTGCAGGAAGAGGTGGACATCGTGTAATGTTATTTCCTCCCAGTACCCACCTCTGTAATGAAACCCACACATGAAACATTCAGTTGCACAGCAAAAAAAAAAATCCAAGACTGAATTTGTTTCTCAAATGTGGTTTCTCTCTTAGATTTCCAGATTTCCTAGCTGTTCATACAGAGTGCTCCACTTTTTATTGACATTATTTTTGTAAACCTAGCCTACTCTCCCAGCCAGATTTGTGCCAGGAAACTGCAGAGATAGCACTTTTTTCTTTCCCCTTTTAGTGTTATTTGTGCACTTTCTGGAAATAGTCTAGCAGCTCTGGGTACACGTTTATGTCCAGATTTCCAAGGATGTTAAAATAAGGTAACTTGTGACTTACTTATAATTGTATTGTTATTTAAATTACCATTCTTTGAAATCACAGTCAATATTTTGGTGACCATTTTGTCATAGATTTACCTCTGTGCGCACACACAGAAGTTGAATATAATCAGGGTCACATGCATGCTATTTTATCATGGGAAATTTTTTTTTTTAGTCCTTTGAACTTCTTTCCTCTTCTTCTCTAATCACCTTCATCCCTAAGTTAGTCAACCGTATAAAATTTAATATGTACCATTCCCAGTTATTTTTCCAACACATAACACACACCCCCACACACTATTTATTACATTAGCACATAAAACAGAATCAAGTATTTAGAACAGTACCTGAAGCATTGCATATGCTCAAGTATTTTTAAATGAATGAATGATTTTAAATGGTTTGCTTTATAAAAATCACACACATAATTATTCTATATTTCTAATTCTGGCTTCTATCACTCAATGTCTCTAGGTAATCTTACCTCTCATCTTGTAGATTTAATTAATTCTTATGAATATTTGCAATCCCATGGTTGAAAGTAACATCAATTTATTTAACCACACTCTAATTTGATAGTCAGAATGCTTTTATTTTTTGCCACCATAAAGAAATAATAATTAACACCTATTGAGTATTTACCATATGTGAAGCAATTTTTCATGCATATATAAAGATAACAAGTTAAGGTTATTTTCCCTCTGTAGGGGCAAGAAGACCACAGTGCAGGTTTTCTGATCCCTTGCAGACCAGGTAAAGGAGGAGTCAAAGTCCTCAGTAGTTTTTGCAGGTTTTTTATTGGGGTTCACCAGGCATATGGCAGGCAGGGGTGCTGGGGGGCCGGGAGGCTGGCAGGCCTCCCAGCCCCCAACAAGTCTTCACTCTATCTGGGCTCTCTGGCCTTCTCTCTCTCTCTTGGCTTCTGCTGCTTCTTTCTCAGCTTTTCCTTTGGCTTCTGTTCTTCTTGGCTTCTACTGGCGTCCCCGTGCGCCGCCCTTAAAAGCACACTCTTAGCCCAGGTGGATCTCATTTACCTATGCCCACACCCTACACCAGGTGCCCACCATCAGCCATGCATTCAGGACCTCAAGGATCCATCATCAATCCTGACGGCGGGAGGGCAGAAAAGCCTGACATTTTTCCTTACTCTACACCCTCATATAGGAAACTGAGGAGGAGTAAGAAATGTACTAAGGGCTACATAGCCAATAGGTGACGAGCTAGTCAGTGTGTCACAGAAGAAATTTCACTGAACTACTTTCATACAAGGCAGTAATCTAATACAATTGTTCACACATCCTAATGGAATGCTGCTTTTTTTTTTTTTTTACTAGTTGACAGTTTCCCAGTAATGGAATAACTGTAGAAAAATATGTATATATTTTATATTGATAGCTTTGCAAAAAGGCACGAGTACAAAAATGCTCTTTTCTCCAGCAAGTTATCAAAATTTTAAAATTATATTATTCCTTTTCTGTCAACCTCATGAGTGAGAAGTGATATTGTGATATTTCATTGATACACACACACACACACACACACATACTTTTCTGAGGTTGAGCATCATATATTTATCAGCAATTTGGGCCTGTTCTACTATAGTTTGATGTATTAAGTTTCTCCAGAAACAGAACCAATATATGTATGAATGCATACACATGTTTTTATTATATCCAGCCTATGGAATAGAATAAACTATTTAGGACAGTGCTAGAATATTGAGTGTATACATATTTGTGTGTGTATATATGTGTGGGTACTTGTATGTATGGGTGTATATATATCTATTTTTTCTTTCCCCATGTAATTATGGAAGGTAGCAAGTCCAAAATCTGCAGGGTAGACCACTAGGCTAGAGTGTAGGAGAAGAGTTGATGCTGCAGCTCAAGTCCCAAAGCTATGAGATTGAATATCCAGCCCTCCTTCCAAGACATTTGCAACAGCTGAAACTTTTAGTATAATAGACTTTCTTCAGTTGCTGATGGTTATACTGATTGCATCTGAAGTCTAGCTTGCCACTTACTAGTGACAGAATTCTTTAAAATAAAGATAAAACTTGCTTCATAGGGCTTCTGGGAACACTAAAGGAATCATTTCTCACTTTATAGCTTTCCCCTATCATTCTATTATACAGATTTTTCTTTTTCTTTTTTTTTTTTTAGCAAATTTTAAGACTATAGTATGAAATCACTACCTGTCATCTATAAAATACACAGGATGAAAGCAAAAATCTTAACATAATCGTGTGTCTTGGAATCATTGGTCTCTAAGCAACAGTCTGCTTTATAAAATGTACCTCATATAGGAATATCTAAATTTTTTTAAAGATTTATTTATGCATACAAGAACTGGGGTACAGGCCAGAGGTGTGGGGGAGTAAGAGGATTCACCAGAGACAGAGTGGGGAACAGAACAGGCAGACTGACTGAAGTACACTGCTGAGGGGAGCAGCGGGTGAGGCAGGAGAGGTCTGCTGCACCATGTTGGTAGCTCCCTGGCTGGGAATTGAACTCGTGCTTCAGTGGCCACGGATAGCTTCGTAGGTTGCCTCAACCCCTTGCGCCACCAGGAGGCCCCAGGAATACCTATTTTTTTTTTTTAAGAATTTTTAAAAAAGATTTATTTATTTATTTATTTATTTATACATGCACTGGGTACAGTCAGAAGCGCGGGAGGGTGAGAGAATTCACCAGAGCCAGAGCGGGGAGCAGAGCAGGCAGAAGGACCGAAGTACATTGCTGAGGGGAGCAGCGAGAGCGGTCTGCCTTGTCATGTGGGACGCTCGCCTGGGGGCTGGGGATCCAACCGGCGCTGCAGAGGCTGCGGGCAGCTTCACAGCCCAGAGCTCAACTGCTGCGCCACCGCGGAGGCCCGAATACCTAATTTTTTATAAACGATACAGGAGACGAATTTCAGATAACCCTTCCCTTTTTCATTAGTGGAAAGTAGTTAATCTTATGCTACAGAAAAATTTTGAAATGGCAAGCAGCAAGACCAAGTATCAAAAGGAGTCTTAACTTTAGAATGTCTAAAAACTTTTAGATTCCTAGAACTGTAGAGAGTTGTAGCGGTGATAAACGGCACAACTCGATACTTCAGAAGTGTTATTTAATTAATTATTACCCCTCTGACTTGAATAGAGAAATACCCAGACCCTAGAAAATTACCGTCAGAAACAATAACATTAAAAGCTTACCTTCCAAAATATTGTCAATCTTAGAGATTTTTTGCTTTAACTTAATGCAAGTGTCTCACAGATTCACAATAAATGTTCGCTATTATCATCCCTTCTTAATGTGGAGTATCATATAGTCTCATATTTATACCACCAATTTAGTTGATGACCATACACTTATTGAATGAATGAAGGATATCAATGATAGTCCCGTTGCTTCTGGGCAAACCCTTGAATGTGGCGTCTCAGGTTAGTTACTGTTATCACTAGAAAATTACTCATAAGAACAATTTCTATTTCCAACAGTGCTAAACTCTAATTCCCAGAACGCAGTCTCCGTGATTGCTGGGCATCCTGTGAAAAACCTCCAGCTCTAGATTCAGCGCTCCAGATAAGCAGTGTAGTTTCTGCAAATATGGTAACTACAGTCCCAGCTCACAGTCTCCATGGTTGGTGGGCATCCTGGGAAAGAAAGCCAGCATGCTAAAAAGAAACTTCTCCAAAGAGGAAATGCAAATGGCCAACAGACATATGAAAAAATGTTCAACATCACTTGCAATCAGGGAAATGCAAATCAAAACTACCGTGAGATACCATCTTACACCAGTGAGAATGGCACATATTTAAAAAAGTAGCAACAACAAATTGTTGGCGAGGTTGTGGAGAAAAGGAACTCTCCTGCACTGCTGGTAGGAGTTTAAACTGCTCCAACCACTATGGAGAGCTGTATGGAGATTCCTCAGTCTGCTAAAGATGGAGCTTCCATATGATCCAGCAATTCCACTTGTAGGTATTTACCCAAAGGACACAGAAACATTAATTCCAAAGAGCACCTGCACCCCTATGTTTATAGCAGCACTATTTACAATAGCTAAGCTATGGAAACAACCCAAATGCCCAAAAACAGATGACTGGATCAAGAAGACGTGGTACATATACACCATGGAATATTACTCAGCATTCAAAAAAGATAAACTCATGCAATTTGCAGCAACATAGATGGAACTGGAAGGGATCATGCTCAGCGAAATAAGCCAGAAAGAAAAAGAGAAATACCGGATGGTCTCACTTATAGCAGGAATTTAGAAAACCTAAATAAGGGACCAGGAAAAAGACTAACTACAATAAAGAAAAAAATCAAAATCAACAAGCAACTATAAACCAGAGACACACTGTGGGGGGGAGGGGAGGAGGGAGTAGGATCAAAACAAGGGGGTTGGGAATTGCATGGGGAATATAACCAAGATGAAAATGCATACATTGTGCAAAAAAGGAAAAATGATTAAAAAAAAAAAAAAAAAAAAAAAAAACTAGCACACCGATTTTTCTCTTTCAGCAAATAACCCGGCTAATTTCTGCAAATACGGTAGCTCAGTTCGGCGCGAACTGAGACTGCGCAGATCTTTACCTGAGTTCAGCGGAACTCATTTTGATTACCGGGGTTTTCGAGGGAGGATTTAAGAAACGGTTCACTTCCGGTGCCACCGGAAGTGGCTTGAAGATGGCGTCCTCCTCGCTCAACGGGGTGGGCAGAGCGTCTGGGAAAAGCGAATTTCGTAACCAGAAGCCGAAGCTAGAGAACAGAGGTGAGTTTGCATGAAAATCGCAGCCTGGGGTTTTTGTGGATGTTGAGTTGGGGTTTGTTTCTCGCAGCCTGGGAACGTGTAACTCCGCCTTATGTCTGTTTCGCGAAGCTGAGTACCTGCATTTGCTGACGACTGGCGGCGCCGGGCCAGCGTGGTGCCGTCCGCAAGTTCCTAACTCATCACTTTTGCTAGAGGCCCACCCAAGGGGCAGGTGTTGCGGAATCAATATTCTGTAAAAAGAGATGAGAATTCAGAAATGGCGGGCGGCGCTGCAGGGCCGTGCATGCACGGCGGGGCTGGAAAACATTAACAAAATAAGGAATAGGAGGAAGGTGGTTCTATCAGCGAATGAACGCTGATAATGAAAAGTGAGACAGTGATATGGAGAAGGAACTATCGAACGGGTCCTTAGCGCTCGTTGTCAGTTAATGACACTTCGGAACCTTTTTTCTTGTTTGTCCGATTGCTAAAATATTAGACTACAAAGTTACTCTTCTTTAGATTGCCCTACTTAAATTGCTGTCTTGCTTTGTAGTCTAGTGTTACCCATTTCCTTCAGTGTGAAAGACAGGAAGCGCTGCTAGAGAGATGACCTCGGGCCTGCTCACCCTGTCTTATACTGGAAGTGTTAAAAACCTTAACCTCTTCGTTTTATAGGCATTGGAGAGGTGTTGTAGGTGTTTTGTTGTTTTTTAGTATGTAATGTGCGTAACAGTACTGTATATTTAGGGGTTGTAGAATATAACCAACAGTCGACAAAAGTGCACTCAGGTGTTGAAGTAGAATAAGGCAGCACCTTCTCCCCAAACTTCCCTGTCAGCATCTCTCAGATCATATTGTTTTCTGGGACCTGAAGTTACTTTTATGAATCCTGTTGATCCATTTTTTTTTCATAACTGTTACTATCTATGCACAAAAATGTTCTAGTTTTGTCTGTTTTTAAATTTTATATGATTGAGAGAGGGCTGTTGGTATCCTCTGTCATGCTGCTTAGACTTAATTTTGTTTTTATTATTTGGGTAATACTTTTAGCTGTTATTTATTTTTTTTCACTGCTATATGATGTTCTCTTGTGTGAATATATTCTAATTTACATTTTCATTCAGCTATTGGTGAACAGTTCCCATTGCTGTTTAAAACAATGCTGCTATAAACATCTTTGAACACATCTCCTGGTTAACATGTTCAAGGGTTTCTCTAGGTTATGTGCATAGAATTGGAATTCTTGAGGTTTAAGGTATGTGCAAATATTTCTAGATCTTTCCCAAAGAAGCTCTGTTTGTTTGCATTCCCATTAGTAGTGGATGAGGGTCTTGCGTTATATTTTTTAAATTTTTATTTAAAAGGGTTTTATATTTATTTTTGTTTTTTGTATTTGTGTCATTTCAGTAAGTATGAAATGGTATTTGTTGATTTTAACTAAAACTTCCCTGATGCATGCACATTTCAACTGTTTATGGGCTGTTAGTACTTCTTCTATAGTGAAACTTTTTATTAGCCAGGTGTTTTTTATTGTTTAAAATTTACAGTCATTGAGATGTTTAAATTGAGTAGAGACATGGACGGTGTTATATTTTAAGTAAACACTATTGTAGACTTTGAGGGTTTTTTAATTTTATTTTTTAAGATATTAGAAAGTAAATGGTATATGAAGACTAGCTAGTTCTCTGTGATTTGAGGCAGAAATAGCGAAGTGGATGTGAGTATAAGAACTAGAAAGCAAGTTTACATACTCGAGTCAATAACATGAACTATAAACACTTGCTTTTTAAATTAATATGCATAAAAATCTCCTGATGATAATCTTAAAACACAGATTCTTGGGCTTCATGACAGGATTCTGATTCAGTAGGTCTTACATGGAGGCCAAAAATTGCATATCTAACAATCTCCCAATTTATGTTGATGCTGCAGTCTGTGGATCATATCTTTAAGCAATGCTGAAATAAAGTATAGCAATGGAAACTAAGAGGTTCTTAAAATTCAGGACTAGGGTTTTAAATAAACGATTGATGAGATAATTATGACCCTTAGGAGGCATTTTGTTTTAATGAAAAGAGACCTAAATTGAATGAACTGTGTGTTCTCTTTAGGCATGAGGAGGTTACAGAAATAAGGCACTTGAGAACTCTGGAAAACTTAAAAGCTCAATACCAGTGATTATTAACTGAAAGTACCAGTATTAACTGAAAGTACCAGAATCAGCTTTTCAATGTTTTAGGTACATGCACACATTTATACACACGTACAGTTATTATATTTTACTTATATTTTTAAAAAGTTACTTATATTTTAAAAAGTCATGTAAACAAATGATATTTGAATCTTCAACTCTATACAACATAGTGCAATAGAAGTTCCTTGAGTACCCACTGGCTGCCAGGCATCTGCCACTTAGTACCAGTTGAAGGAGGAGAGCCCTTCCCTAAGGAATGTCTTACGAGGAGGCTGAAATTTATGCAGTTTTAATACAATGTGTTGATAATGACAGAGGTATATTCTTTGACTATTGAATAATTTAAAAATTGCAGAGGAAAAGGAAATGTAAGGAGAGTAATGGGAAATTTGTGGATGAATAACATGTTCAGAAAGTGTCCAGAAGAAAGTTAAAATCTGGTATGTAAATTTTTCCCCCTCTGTAGATGAATCAGAACTCCTTACTGTTCCTGATGGTTGGAAGGAACCAGCTTTTTCCAAAGAGGACAATCCCAGAGGACTTTTGGAAGAGAGCAGTTTTGCCACTTTGTTCCCAAAATATAGAGAGGCTTATTTGAAAGAGTGCTGGCCACTGGTACAGAAAGCCTTGAATGAACATGTATGCAATTTTTTTTGCTCTTGCTTATACTTTAAGTAAGTGAATGTGTGCTGATGGATTTTTATTAAAAGGTACTAGCTTAGCTGGTTAACTTGGTTCCTTTGTTATCTTAAACAGCCTAAGAAAGTTAAGTATTGCATTCATTTCTTTTTTTATTTTGTGAGTAATTTAGTACTTTGAAAATTCACATGTCTTTAAGTTTTTAGGGGGTTGCATACACTACCTGAGACTCTCTTCTGAACTTCAAATTTCAGAACGTCTGTTCTATGCTATGATACTTGCCACATACCTGTAGAATTTGAACTGAGACATGGTCCAAACTAATTACATAGCTTTTCATTTTAAGTGAAATGAGTGTGCTTTCCCTGTTTGTTGCTGCTGCCATGCGCATAGGGCAGTGATTTGTTTTTGTATTTCAAACTCTTTAGTGAATTGCAAAGTCAATTTAGTAGATATAACAAGCCTTAAACATAATCACTGAATCACATGTGATAAGGGTAAGTGTCATGAAGCTTTTGGTTCATGTGTGTGTGTGTGTGAGTGTGTGTGTGTGAGAAAAAATGTATTTCTCAACTGTGGGAGTGCTCTGGAGTCCTTTGTGGTCATTGGGTATGAGGGTGGTCAGCAAACTGCAATGTTTTACAGTCTACATCTGGAATTGAACTTGTTTTTTGGGGAGGGGTGGAGGATAAACTCATAGAGCCCCATCCTTTTGTTGAATTGTACATCAGTCATTACACTGAAACATTTTTCAGATTATGTTCACAAGTCAGAAAATAGCGTTTGTATATGCTTTATTGAAATCTGGTTTTTCTTATTGAGAGTTAATGCATAATATTGCTAATTATTGCTTCTTCCTGATCCTTTGATAATTTGTATTTACCTTGTTTTTAACTGATACAAACCAGCTGGCAAAAACTTTGAAAGGGAAAGTTCATTCTCAGAGCAGATTGTTGTTTAGAGCTGGGTCTACAATAGGGAATTATGTAACTTTGCAGTTTTGCCTTCATTCTTGAAATATGATCTCATTTGTATTGATATGTACATTTAAAACTAGAGCTATTTTTATTCCAGTAAATGCAAAGTATTTTAGAGCCAAATATTAGTTTATATTTGTCTGAGTTTCTTTGAAGTATGTAAGTAATTAAGTAATCATTATTTAGATTAACTACCCAGCTTTGTTAAGGTGGGAACTGATAGAATTTGAGGGGTAGCTTATTGGCACAGAAATTAATGGTTTGATTAAGATAGGTCCTATAATTAGTTGAATAATTAATTGAAATCATTGTTAGTCAACTCTTTGCTTGCTGTTTCTTTTTGCAGCATGTCAGTGCAACACTGGACTTGATTGAGGGCAGCATGACTGTTTGTACCACAAAGAAGACTTTTGATCCATATATCATCATTAGGGCCAGAGATCTGATAAAACTATTAGCAAGGAGTGTTTCATTTGAACAGGTAAATTTAGAGTTACAGAGACTTTGCTTTGTTTGCATTAGTATCACATCCTCCCCAATCCCAATGCGTATATCTTCTCCAGAGAGTTTTTCTTTTTGTATCATCAGCCTGGGCATGGAAAAGAAACCTATTTGTAAAGAATATTGACAATATTTCTTTATCTTCCCAAAGGCAATACGAATTCTTCAGGATGATGTAGCATGTGACATCATTAAAATAGGTTCATTAGTGAGGAATAAGGAAAGATTTGTTAAAAGAAGACAACGGCTTATTGGTCCTAAAGGGTCTACACTGAAGGTACTTTAATCAGTGGAACACTTGATTATCTTTATTAGTTTTCAGTATACTGAATTTCAGCTTAATTTTCTTTTTTGATAATAGGCATTGGAACTCTTAACAAACTGTTACATCATGGTTCAGGGAAATACAGTGTCAGCCATTGGACCTTTCAGTGGCTTAAAAGAGGTGAGAACTATTTACTATCTTCACTTAATTTTCAGCAGAGGACAGATTAAATAATTTGGTTTTAATAGTTCATTCGATGTCTTGTTTTATAATTTTTTTTAGAATGTGCTTTGATTGATTTCCCATTGGTAAGTACTTTGTACTTAATATAATTTGAGGGCTATATTATTTTGGCTACAGAGTAGGCAAACTTTGGTGACTCCATCCATATCTGAAATAGGAGGTCTGTGCATCATCACCTCTTCCACCACAAATTTTTAATGGATATTTAATATTTTATGAGATCATATGAGAAACGTGATATAGTGACATATGCTCAAATGATTGGAGAATTGACCAGAGATCTTGTTATTTGCAATAACAAAATAGTTGGTAGATGTCAGACACTAAAAAATTTCCTGTAAGATATATTTTCCTTTATTTGAATTTTAGTTTCATGTTTTCATGAACATTTCCTTTAACTTGTCAAATTGAATGCAATGAGAAAAATCTATGGAGCAGGTGCAGTTTCTTTAACTTTTGATGATGGTGTAGTCACATTCTGGCTGGGGCCTGTAATGTAATTCTGCTGGACCTCCTTCTCATAAGTTACCTGCCCTTTTCTCATGGGGCAGTAATAGCTTAAATATATTGAATATTTCATAGGTTAAAGACTTCAATTCTTACAGTAGACTCTTTGAAATAGTTTTATTTCCATATTACAAATGAAAAAACTATAATAGGAAAATTGACTTTTCCATATGAAGTGGCAGTCCCATCGTTTGATCCTACATTTTTTGGTTGTAAATCTAACCCTCTTAGGCCAGAGTCATACAATTCCAGAGTGTTGTATTCGTTCTGTGTGCCACATTTTAGTAGTAAAGTTGGAAAACTATTGTATCCAAGGAAGGAAGATCTATAAGCCATTCAGAATGGTCAAAGGAACTGTCTTCAATTTGGTCACCATTACCTTATTCATAGGATATTTTTAATATGTAGATCCTTTTCTGCTAGTTCCTTAAAATCTTTGTGAGTAATTTTTCTCTGCAAATTTCAGGTTCGAAAAGTAGTCCTAGATACGATGAAGAATATTCATCCAATTTATAACATTAAAGTAAGTGTTATATTTTACTATAACAGTAGCTGTCCACTTTTAAATATAGAAATATTTCTTGAAATTAAGTCTTTTATGAGATATTAATATACAAAACAGATAAAGCTGAACTATTTAGGGTAAATTAGAAGTAGAGCTTAGCCCCCCGCCCCCCCAACTCTACCCTAGTCCTGTAGTTGCTTTCTCAAAACTTGGCTCTTTGTGGAGTACATCTTGAAAACCACTCAAGGGGGTACAATAGCATGTTATGGAGTTCTAACACAAAGAAAACCGGCTTTGTAGAACTTGTTTAGATGATGTCAGACCAGTTTTCTTAATTTATGAGCCTATGTATTATGTTTAAAGTTGTGATTTCTTAGAATCTGCCTTTTACTTAAAACTTTCAGAACTTGACTCTCAAATTTTAGGCATTTTAAGAGGTATGTGTTATATATCTTGTACACAAAGTTCATGATTATACTTGGAGATAAGCCATGGTTTCATGAGCTATTTTAAGATGGGTATTTGTTGAGCAGTCCATTTAAATTTCACAAAGTTAAGTTTTTAAGTCAGATTGGAGCAAAAAAAGGATTTTGTGTTATATTCAGACATTAAAGGTAGTCATCTGATGTCTGGTTTGCATCATTTGTTGTTTTGATATCTATAAAATTCAGCTGTGTGGAATTAATGTGAGAATATTGGTTTTGTCTGATCATGAGAATTTACTTTTTCTTTCCCTGTGATATTTCAGGTGCTACTAAAAGCTTTGTGGTTGCAGGGAACTTTGATAATTGAGAACTCTCTCTTCTATTAAGTTGAATTTTAAAGGTTTTAATGAAATAAGGCTAAAAGGCTGAGTTTGTCTCTTTCATTTCAGTTTAACAGTTCATTTCTTAATTCCTAGTGGGCTTTTGATGCTTGTTGTACATCTTTGAGATCACATGTTGTTTTAATCCTACAGAAGAAATTAAGAACTTCTTCTAGGTGTTTATAGGATCAGTATATACATTGTCTTAGCTTGACAAATAAGACTTTTGAAATTAATATTTTTACTCTGTTCATGTATTGCCATGACTAAAGACCTTAATGATTAAACGAGAGTTGGCAAAAGATTCTGAATTAAGATCACAAAGTTGGGAAAGATTCTTGCCACAGTTCAAACACAAAAATGTGAATAAACGGAAGGAAGCAAAGAAAAAGACTGTTAAGAAAGAGTATACACCTTTCCCACCACCACAGCCGGAAAGTCAGGTGAGTATATAATATTGAATTTCTTTACCTCAGGGTAAAGAAATAATTTATCTATTTGTCAGAAATTTTATTAATAGTATTTTGGGGGAACATTCTGTGTGTGTATTTAGGTGTGTAGAGCTATAAAAAGGCAATGCTAAGTGTAAATGGACTCATTTTGAGCCAAGTGCATGGGGTGGGGGTATAGGGGGCGCCACATTGTGAGTGTAAACTGTATCAGAGACACTTGGTGTCCCTGTTGCATCTAAATATTCTATGGAGAAAGATATAAGCGATTTAACCCACAATGCTCTATACTTAGCTTTAACATGTTACGTGTAACCCTGTGCTGTTGATGGTTCTAGTTTTGCAGCTTGAAAATTCTGATACCCTTTTTTCTAAGTTGTAAATGCCTCTCATTTTCTCAACTGTCTTAAATTTTCTCGTTTGCCTATCTCTGCCTCACCTGCCCAATAAAACTCTAAAATTTGGATTAGTGTTAAAATTTATCATCTTTCTGGAGAAAGTCATATTTTTGGATTATATCTACTATATATTCATGTTTCCAGCCTCAGATAGTTTAATATTGTCTGGTGGTCTGTCTTCTTCATTTCTCTTAACACTCTCCCACTCCTAACAGATGACATTGTATTTTATTTTACTGAAATATTGAACATCAAATTCTGTCTTTACTTATCTCCTGAGGAATCTTAGATCCTTCTCCCTGTTGACTGTATTTGTCTTCACTCTCAACTAGTTATCTGTGCTCAGCACATAAACATCCCTTTCTGTGCACTGTCTTGTTTTCTACACAGCCTTGTATTTGGAGTTCAGGAAAGGTTTGAAAAAGGTCAAAGAGAAAAAAGAAATGGTGGTAATCGTGGTTTAAAAAAAAACAACAGTGGAAGTGTTGGAACATGAGTTCTGTTCTGGAAAGGAAAATAAGTGAAGCCAGAAAGAAACTGATGCTTACAGGAAAGTAATTAGTTACTGAATCATGCTTCCAAACACCTGCTCCACTTCCTAGAGCCCTGTCCTGTTAGTAGTTATGATTGTATTTTCTCCCAAGCCTGTAAGCTTCTTGAAACAGGCATGTTTCCATTGACTTACTCTGCCATTTATTTACTGTGTGACTGCAGGTAATTTATTTAACCCATCCATGGCTTAGTTTTGCCATACAGAAATAATGATATGGTGAATAATACCTATCTCAAAGACTTATTAAGGATAATGTTAGTAACTAAAGAGTTTAGTAACTGTTAAGATGTTAGAACATTCCTTAAATATGTTGTATAAGTTTGATAGATCAGATAATATATATATGGAATAAATGAGCTGAATAGTTTTCTGTTCTTAGTATTTACTCACCAACTGCTGACAAATCTTGGTTTTCAATTTGTATGCCACTCCTTTTACTCCAGGCTTTTTTCTCTCTTCTTCATACTGTCTTATATACAACGCTGCTTTCCTTGCACTAATCTTCTCAGAAACCTTCAGTCATTTATAGGTCATCCTACCTCCTTCAGCTGAGATTTGAATTCCTTCAAGCTTTGCCCAAACTATCTTTGTAGTTTTCTAGTACACTTTCTCTATCATTGCCTTCCGCGTCTACCTAAAGCAATCTGTTACATTACCTACTTTCTGCCTCCATGCTTCTATGTGTGTAGTCCCCTCAGCTTAGGGTACTTTTCTTTCTTTTAATGTTGCTCCTTTATAAGCTAATGTTAGATATTTGCTCCCACTGTCTAATTTGCCCAAGGACATTGTGACTTTCTTAGGAAGTGACTTCTCATGTACATTGTTTCTAATGTCATTGTAAATACTCATTTCAATAGATTGATAAGGAATTGGCTAGTGGCGAATACTTCTTGAAGGCAAGTCAAAAGAAACGACAGAAAATGGAAGCAATAAAGGTAACATTTTTAGCTCACATTAATAACAAAGTGCAATTCTTACCTATAAATTGTGTTTACAAATGTATTTTTAAAATTAATAATACAGGCAAAACAAGCTGAAGCTCTCAGTAAAAGACAGGAGGAAAGAAACAAAGCTTTTATTCCACCTAAAGAAAAACCAGTTGTGAAACCGAAGGAAGGTAATGTTTATTTTTCAATTCTTGGCATGATGCGAAAGTCTATGTGAGAAGTAAACGCATACTACAAAGAGTCTGAATTGCTTTGAATATAAGTAAAGAAAGAGTCATTGTCAATCAGTTGGCTTAGCATTTCATTAATCACTAATCCAAGGACAAGATTTAACAGAGGTAGTTTTAATTTAGTAGCATCTAATGCCTATTTAAGAGTATCCTAGATTGATAGTCCTCGCCTAAAAGTCTTATCACCGTAGGTTAAAGTACACCAACAAAATCACAGGAAGGTCTTATTTAGGCACTATTAAAAATACACTCAGAAAAAACACTCAGTGTTTAACAACTTTAAAAATACTATATGCTGTTACGTAAAAGTTAAAAATAATTAAATATTATTTCCTGTTTGTAGATTCTATAAGCTATGTGCTTTGAAAGAGTCATTAGCTAGTTTAACTTCAGTTTTATAACCACTAAAAATGTTAGCTGTTTAGAGACTTTAAATCTCTGCTTCTCAAGATACTGGGTAGTTGGATGTTTTGTCTTACAGTTTTTTTTTTATATTCTGAGTGTTTTTAAAATAGTAGGGAAACTGCATTTTTCCTTTCTCTGTTTTGTTCACTCTGTTGGCATTGACTAGATGGAGGTCCTCTTAACAGAGCCCACCAAGTACTCTTATCTTTATTGCCAAAACCTTATTAAATAAAATACTACTGCTTATTCATTGAACTGGTATTAGGAAATCTTTTAAGTTTTTACGTGGTATTAGATTAAGGAGACTCACATAAAGCTTCATGATTAGTTAAAATTATTAAAGCTAGAAGGGCTACATGTGGTATTATTCAGGAAATGTAATTTAAAATTATTTTTATGTGCAAGATCGAAAATTGGCATATTAACAAATACACTCTTCTATACTTTAGAACTCCAGAGTAAAAAATCTAGTAAAAAGTAAAAAATTTAGTAAAAAATCTAAAGTATGATTTAAAGGAAAAAATGTATTTTTAATGTACTTAAATCCAGTAATTGGTTCAGACAGCTAAACCATGCCATTTTCATGTGTACTTTAATATTTTTCAAGTACAAAAACTCTGTGCTTAATGTCATGAATAGGTTCTTAGAAACTGATTCAAAACTGCAGAGTTTATAGCAGGCCAGCAGAAGCAGGTTGTCCTTCCTAGTGCTGTACATTATGATTTTGTTTTACCGTAGTTTGAAGATTGCTAACTTTCCTAACTTTCCTTTAGGCAGTTATTTTATAACATGACCTTTCAGTCATACAGTACTTTGAAATTACTATCCTATATAGACTAGTCTCTGTTCTATGTGGTATAGTCTACAGAATTACATGTATTATGTTTCTAATTTGTCTAGCTTCTTGTGAAACTAAAATTGATGTGGCTGTCATCAAAGAAAAGGTTAAGAAAGCAAGGAATAAGAAACTGGGAGCTCTTACAACTGAAGAAATTAAGCTTAAAATGGAAGTAGATGAAAAGAAAAAGAAGAAAAAAAAGTAACATGCCAAAAGAACCAAACTGTAAACTAGAATTTACTAAGCTGTCTCCTTTTGTAAAGGATTTTGATGTTAGGCCATTTATTGCCTTATCTATGAGAAGTAATATGCTAGTCACCTTTTTTCCTGAGTATTTTTGTTTTAAATAATTGTTTATATAAGCAGCTGTTCTTTATAAAGTATCCTCAGTGCTTTTTGAAAATTTTATACTTGAAAGTGGTATATGTGTCTTTGTATATATCACACCTTGCCTGTTCTGGCGTAAGCATGATTTTAGGAGTGATTCTCTTTAGCTTATGTATCTAAAGACTTTTGGAGATGTGGCTATTGTTATTCATCAAGTTCAATGTTTGACATCAATGGTTCCAGCATCTGGTTTTAAGGAAAATATTTTTCAGTGCTTTCTCTTCCTCTCTAATGACAAGCAAATGTTTAAGCTTATTACTTTTTGTAATCTCATTTTAGATTTTGTAAAGATTAACTTATAAGCAAAACAAACCCCAAAACAAGACCTCTAAATCATATCCTTGATCACTAGAGTCTGAGAAAGTAGTAAACCAGAAAAATTTCAAATTGCGAGAGCAAGGGAAATCAGTGTAGAGGTGAGGTAGTAGGCACAAAGTCAGGTAGAAGTGCTTTGCCATAGGGGGGGCCCCCAGTGGCGCAGCGGCAGAGCGCTGGGCTGTGAAGCTGCCCCCCAGCCCCAGTCAGCGCCGGTTCGATCCCCGGCCACCGGGCCAGGATGCCGGCAGAAGCGCCCTGCCTCAAGCGTTTTGCCATTGTTGCCATTGGGGGCCTCCCTGGTGGCACAGCAGCTGAGCGCCGGGCTGTGAAGCAGGTCAGCCCCAGCAGCGCCGGCTCGATCCCCGGCCACCGGGCTAGGTTCACATGGTGCACAGACCCCCTCCGCCGCCCACTGCCCCCCCAGCAGTGCACCCCGGTCCCCCCCCCCGCCCTGGCGAACTCCCCCACCCCCCCGCACCCCTGACCATACCCAGCGCCTGCATAAATAAAATCTTTAAAAAACACACACCAAAAAAGTTTTGCCATTGAGTGCCAGCAGAATTTAGGATCAGGCTAAATCAAACTTATTTGACAGATTTAAAGGCAGCGGCACAAAGGAGTTGGTTACTTAACTGGAAGGTTGCAGCTGTGGCAACCAGAAAACACTTAAATTCATAGAAACATAGAAGGTAAAGATGAGTTTATCCTATAGATTAGGAAGTTGAATCGTTTTGTTATTGGGCAGGGTGAGGGGTACCCTGGAACCCCCAAACCTGCCTGCACTATATGGGTTCTGCCATCTGCCACATCAAGACAGAATATACTCTAGTGAATAAAACCTTCAATAGAAAAGACTTAATGCAATTAGTGTGCAATAAAGAGAACTGATAGATAAAATAGTTTTTACACGAAACACCCAGTTACCTATCCCCTTGTGGGTAAATGCTCAGCCAAACAGGGTTGGTCCAAAGCAGGGCCACTGAGGCCCATTAGTTTACCATAAGTCTAAGGCACCTTCTGGTGGGAACCCATGAGAAGGGTAGAAAGGGCTAAACAAATCTGGAAAGACGAGAGCAAAATCAAAATCCAAGTCAAGATAAAGGCTGCTATTGTAGCCTTCCCCCAGGTCTCACCCATTATGCCCCCCAAGATCCTGGCATAAGTCCATGGTCGAGAAGCAAAGGCAGCTTCTTCACATGTCTCTTCGCTCCGTGTGCCTCTTGACTTTTTTTCTTCTCCATCTCTCCTCCATCTCTTGCTTCTCCTTAGCCAGGTCTTCTCTCCTTTTTCAGGTCTTCTCTCAGACTTTTCTAGTCTTCTTCCTGCCAAGTTCTACCTTTCTTAGGAGGGGACAGGTAACCTGGAACCTCCTTTTCCCTGGAGTTGCCCTATTACAGTTTGTTGTTTTGACTAAGTTCACTGCAACACTTTTTCCTTAAATGTTTGTTAGAAATACACCCAATTGTTGTAAAAAAAAAAAAGAAAAGCCACATAGGAATCTTTTTTTCCTGAAATATATTAGTGCAAAAGAACTTAGTGACAGTATCTTTGTTTGATAAAAATGGTAATTATAGCACTCAATAATAGAATAGGTGGACTAAGAATGAGAAAAAGAGACAGATTCTTATTACGGGGATATAATGGCCGATCCGGAGGGTGGTAACCTGTGAAACAAACTATAATAAATATTGTTCCATATAATGCAGTAACAATTCACATAGGTCTTAATGAAACAATTTAAGATTTATATACATACGTGTGACTTTGTCTCGCCTTGGGTTAGCTATAAAGTCAAAAAAGAAAGAACATTAAGAGAGTAGGTACTAATAAGGCTTTTGTTGCAATTTTTTAGAAACCAGGTCTAATTTTAACCATTTATTGTATATTTGGTTTTATTGCAGTTATTTTTTGAAAGACTAATGCAGTATTTTTTGTATTTACTATACTTTCACTTTTATCTAAAATTTTTATAAGCCACTACTATAAATGAAAAATAATTTGACATGCCATATATTTAGTAAATATAATTAAAACATTAGCATTTAAAAATAAAGAACTATTAGTAATAATATGAGTGATTTATTAAAATATTTTCCTGAAAATAAGTTCCTCCCTAGGAAGAAGAGTATTTATGATCCGTCAGAAATAAAGAGACAATGGCTTTTCATTCATCTGTGGTCATTTGGTTATCAAAGTTTTATACAGATTTTGACATGCAGAATCACTTATATGTGGAATATAAAAAACAAAGGGTCAGACAGAACAAACCCATCACAAATCCTAGCAGTCTGACTGTAGAATTGAGGCTACTAGCGGGGCAGGGGCAGGTGGAGAGCAGGGTGTAGAGGGGGCCCTATGGACTCTGGTGGAGGATTATGGGTGCCTTGGTAGTGGCACATCTGAAGAGGTGTGATCCTTTATCTCTCAATCATAATGTTGTAAAAACAATGTTATCTCATTAAAAATAAACTCTGGAAAGACAATTCCATATCTGCCATTTTCATGATATTTTATTAGTCAGACACCAGTTCTATACCAGCTGCTACTGGATTCCTGTGGTGGAATCCATCAAGGAATTACCTTTCAGAACTGGCAGCAACCCTCTCATACCTGTGACTGGGCTTCGTCTATGATGAATTACCATGAAGTTGCTGCTACTGTCTTAACTTCTTGGCAGTTTTATTCATGAAACCAACTCTAGTTATACTTGTTCTTGCATATATATATATTTCTAAATGTTGAATACTCAGCTATTGAAACAAATATTCATGGACTAGCTAAAATCACCTTGCATACCATTGGCATGCCTTGCACAATTTTTAAAGCCATCCTGATTTGGTCTCCATGGATGTTAAAATATCAATAGTATTTGAAAGACCACGAAGAATTTTTTTCCTTCCAATATTTGGCAAAATTTTTAGATATGCAGTCTGTAAAATAAAACCACATCTTCCCTTTATCTTTTGAAGAGTTCAGGGACTTTTTATTATTGGATTACAACTGTATTTTTCTGAATTTTGTCACAAGATTACAAGCTGTAGTTCCAAAATCAAAAGCTAAAACACCAGCAATCTTTGCTGTTATCACTGGTGGTGGTGGTGATACTAAATCTAAATTTTTTTAAAGGAAAGTAATTTTTTAGGAAACAAAATAATGCTTATTGTCAGCCAGACTGGGCAATTTGGATATAAAAGTGAATTAAATAGGCATAATTCCTACCTGTTTGAAATTTAAAGTTTCTTGGGGGAAGACAGTGGCAATAATAAATTGTCACAATTTTTGTCTTTGATTTTAAGTAAGCATCATGAGGATAAAGCATCGGGGCATAGAGCACATCATCTATGAGCATGCGTAAAAAAAAGAGTAAGCTCAAGATTTGGGGTTAAATGGGCCTCCCTGGTGGCGCAGCGGTTGAGCGCTGGGTTGTGAAGCTGCCCGCAGCCTCTGCAGCTCCGGTTCGATCCCTGGCTGCTCCCCGGCCACCGGAGGAGGGTCCCGCATGGCGCGCAGACCTCTCCTGCCGCCCGCTGCTCCCCTCAGCAGTGTACTTCGGTCCTTCTGCCTGCTCTGCTCCCCGCTCTGGCTCTGGTGAATTCTCTCACCCTCCGCGCTTCTGACTGTACCCAGTGCTTGTATAAATAAATAAATAAATAAATAAGCAAATGAATAAATCTTTAAAAAAAACCTGAATACCTTTAAAAAAAAAAAGATTTGGGGTTAAAGACAGGAGAAATTTGGAGATCATATTTGTTGAGTGCTACTGTAAGGCAGCCCCTTGTTCTAAATACAATTTTTCACCATTAAATTACTTTAAAAATCTGTTAAGAGGTACTTTCTACATTTCATTGTTGAGGAAATAGGTTCGGAAACTTGCCCAAGGTCACAGTAGTGGAACTAGACTATGAACTCAGGTATATTCTAAATCGAAAAAGAATGCTTTATAGTGTGGCAACGTGAAAGGAAGAATTTAGTTCCTATGCTGGACACCCTGGGAAGAGATTTGTTGCCTTGTGGATACAGGTTGCCAAGTTCTCTTAACAAAGCTAATATGACTGAGATAAAGAATGGCTGAACTAGGAGAAAGATGGCTGGTTCAGAAAACTGATCCCAGAAGTGGCTTTATCTAGAGTAAAGATGAGAATTCAGTGCTTATAAATCAGGAGAGAGGGAACAAACAGTTAAATCTTCTCATTTTAGACCTGAATGGGATCTTAGAAAATTTTGTCAAAATTTATGCAGGTAAGCTCAGCCTGCTTTTATCTTCCCTATACATTAATCACCACATCCCAGTCACGGAGTTCTGAGGAATTTCAGACACAGAAGCACTATAGGAAATTGCACAATTTAATTGAGTTTTTCCTTCACACCATGGGGGAAATATGCATTAAGAAATGGGAATAGAGAGTAATGTATGAGACAGGCCCATAAACTCTTGGCTAATTAAGTATTCATATTCAAAATTACAAAGCAGAATTTTGCTAGGAAGTTGAGAAAAACATCCTTGTAAGTTATCTTTATTGTCCTGCACTTTTCCTCATTAAATGCTGCCTGCTAGTGAGTACAGTGCTGCCCTGTATTTTTTATTTCATTAAAGATGCAAACCTTGAGTGCCTTGAGCAGGCAGTATCCCAAATTTTATTTTGGATAACCTTGTTACTCAAATTTTGATCTTGTTGAAATTAGCAAATCTTGGGTCTACAGTTTCCAACACCATAGTAATTTTTTTTTTTTTTTTTTTTTGGTATTGATTAGAACCAGTTTAGAAAGGGCATTTGCTAAATTTATCTTAAATATATTTTCATTCCTAGGACATAAGCCATTAGCTAGGTAACTGCTTAATTCCAAGTTATGTGAAAATAGCTGATAGGGTAAAATTAATGTTTGCTTTCTTGATTCTGTACAAAGTTAACAATAGTTTTTGATCACATTGTGTTAGTTATTCCTTTTACTTACTACAGAGATTGTCCAAACACGTGTCATTTTTTCTGCAGGCACTGCAAGGGGCTCCTTTTTTATAAGGCCAAGTTGGGTAATTTCCCCTGTAAAAGAAGAATGCTATTAATTAGAAGTTTGTGGGGTTTTTTTTTTTTGTTTGTTTGTTTGTTTGTTTGTTTTGGCAATTGCAGTTTACTGCAAGTCCTTGCCTGAATCCAGAAGAAAAGCAAGACAAATAGATTCAGAGGGTTGCTAAGAGAAGTAGAGAGAAGGAAGCAGAAATAGAAGCCTGCTGATATTTGCAGAATTCATTCTGTGTGTCTCTGTTACAAGTCTGTCTTATTTCATGTCATTTAATTACAACCCTGGAGGGAATTTTTTTTTTTTTAACAGATAGGGAAACTAAGACCCTTAAGAAATTAAGTAACTTGCCAGAAATGACAGTGTACCCAGCAGAGTCAGAATGAAACCTTGATTTGGCTGTATCCAGGGTAATGCTCCCTCTGCTTGCTGTCTGGCCCAGATGGTTGCCACCATCTAAAATGCTATCTCTGAAAAACTATGAAGACCTACATTTACTCTCCTCTCCTCCATGTAGCAAGTCCCCATAGTTTGCATTGTCTAGAAGCCATTTGGTTGGGTTTAGTACCTTCCAAAAGGAAAAGAGATATGGAGGACTTTCTAAAGTGCAACTTGTGCACATAAAAGTGCACATAAAAGATGTGATAAGAGAGAATTACAAAATTCTTATGCTACCACATATGCTAAGTATCCTTGAATGAAATAATCTTCACAATAGCCCTGTAAGGAAGATCCTGTTATTTATCCCCATTCTTTTTTTTATTTTTAAAGATTTATTTATTTATGCATTTAAGAGTGGGGTACAGGCCAGAGGTGTGGGGGGTAAGAGGGTTCACCAGAGACAGACTTGGGAACAGATAGGCAGATTGACCAAAGTACACTACTGAGGGGACCAGCAGGCGAGTCAGGAGAGGTCTGCTGCGCCATGTGGGTTGGTCCCTGGCCGGCCAGGGATTGAACTCGTGCTGTGGTGGTCACGGATTGCTTCATAGGTTGCGCCTTAACCCCTTGCGCCACCAGGAAGGCTCTATATATCCCCATTCTATAGCTAGAGACTGAGCCACACACAGAGTATAAGTAATTAACCAAGATTACAGATTAGAAAGGAAAGAATATCCATTTTACATTCTTGTGAATATTTTCAAAGTAGTAATGATGAGAGACTATATACGGATTTCAATTATCCTACTACTGTATATTTGGAATCATATTTGGAACTTTGTTTTAGGAAAAGAGTTCTTGACTTTTCTGTGTCACAGTAATCTTTGGTTGCCTGGTCGAACCTATGGACTTGTTCTCAATTTAGATCTTTTTAAAATGCATATAGTCAGCTGATCAACATGGCAGTGAAGAAACACTACGAGTAAGTTCTCCCATTAAAAACAACTGATAGGGAGAAAAAGTGGCAGGCCTCTGTGAGAACTGGTACATGTAAGATAAACTGGTGACCCTGGCAATCTACTCAAAGAGGAAAGTTGCAATAACAAAGGACAAGAAGAGAGGAAAGCATCAGAACCCTGCCACACTCCCACACCCACAAAGCCTGCACACTTACATGAACAGAAAGGAGAAAAAAAAAAACTAGAGACCAAGCAGGATAGTGTGCGGGAAGGAACTACTGCAGGCACCACACCCCGTGACCTGGAACTGTGGGGAACTGCCACTGAGGTAAGCTACCAGCACAAGGTAATCACAAACCTGGCACCATCATAGGAAGTTAGGGATTCCGTGGGCCACACCTAGGGCAGAATAAGGGAGAGATCTGCAAATAACCAAAGGCTAGCTGGTAAGCTTGCATGGATAAGTGCAGGCACGAAAAGAATGCGTGGATCATGGCTGCTCAGGTTGCTGTGCCCACAGCCTAGGACTGTGGGGAGATGCGTGGGAGCCACCACTGAAATGAATGACCTGCGTAATCCAAAACCTGGCACCCAGGCATGGGATCAGGACACAGAAGGAGCCATATTTGCGGTCACAGAACTGGGCTATCACCCACATTCCGGATCTGAGTGCTTCGGAACTGAGAACTGGGGCACAAAATTTGGGGCATGGGATCCCTACAATAGCAGGGCTGGGGCAGACACAGCACCCAGCACTGTTGAGGCACTGCACTGCCTCTCCTCCCCTCTGTTCCTGTAGAGACCTACAGGAAAAAGCATAGTTCTGAAAGGATACTAGGAAAGGTCTCTGGTGCTACCTAGTGATCAGAACAAAATCACCAACTACCTGATAGTTGGACATCAGGGACTCCAAAATGACCCTCGGGCTCTGAAGGGGTGGGTCATGCAAACAGGGGTGAGAAGGGAAATGAGGCACAGAGCAAGACTACTGAAGGCTCCACACGTCAGCGCACATTTTGGAACTGAGGGCTGGGCACAGGATCCAGGCTGTGGGACATGCCATAACAGCGGACAGCACACAGGGTGACAGCCAGCGTTTGGGAACTGAGCTAGGGCACAGAATTCAGGGCGTGGGGTCCGCACAGCTGCAGCATAGCACTGGGTAAGCACAGGGCAAACACAGAACCCAGCATGAGCAATAGCCCCTGTGTTGAGGTGCTCCCCTCTTTCCCTCCATTTACCAGAGAACTACTGGGAAAAAGTGCAGGTCTGAAAATACAGGTCTCTGGTACCACCTAGTGATCAGAACAAAATCACCAACTACCTGATAGTTGGAAGGCAGGGACTCCAAGACTCCCTTCTGGAACTGAGTAAATACAGAGGGAGGGAACCCTAAAGGACAGCGCCCAGCAACATAGCCACAGCATCACTACCATGGTGGAGTTTTGTCCTAAAAGTACTGGACTCAGTCTGGTAAACAGTTTCCAAC
Organism: Talpa occidentalis; assembly: GCF_014898055.3. Classification (NCBI taxonomy): domain Eukaryota; kingdom Metazoa; phylum Chordata; class Mammalia; order Eulipotyphla; family Talpidae; genus Talpa; species Talpa occidentalis. The sequence continues at coordinate 31,151,632 of NW_023601653.1, forward strand.
ACCCCAGAAGGAGCACCCCAAAGAGATGCCTGCCAATACCAGTGGCACAACATCCCAACACATAGAACTAATTAGAAAGTGAACAGCAGGGAGAAGGAAAAATTATAAATAACCAAAGAAGCCCTCAGGGGAAAGACACACCACAAAAAGAAATTCAGCCACCAGAACTCAACAACAATGACATGGAAGAACTTCTCTGCCAGATAGAGAATTTAAAATCGTCATGATTAAAAAGCATAAAAAAGATGAAAAGAGAATGAAATGAGTAAAATAATTAATGAACTGAAGAATGAAATTGAGTCCCTAAAGAAAGAAATGAAAGAAACGCAGATCATCAAAAGATCAATGGAGCTGCTAAAGAGCTCTGGGAAAAGCAATGAAAACAGAATCGATGAAATGGAAGAATGGATCAGTACTCTTGGAGATACAGAAAAAGAACCAAAAAAGAAAAGGAGAGAGAAGTACAAATGAAGAAGAGGAGGAGAGAGACAAAGGAACCAAGAAATTATTCAAGGAGATAATTGGAGAGAACTTCCCAAACATGAAAAAGGAGATGAATATAGACACAAGAAGCAAGAACAACACCAATGAAAATAAAACTACAGCAAGACACATAATAGTGAAGCTTGCAAGAGTACAGGACAAGAGTACAAGACAAGGAAAAAGATAATGAAACTGACAAGGGGGAAGAAACAGATAACCTATAAAGGAAAACCAATCAGGCTGACATCAGATCTCTCTGAAGAAACACTATGGCAAGAAGAGAATGGAGTAACATATTCAACAAACTTTAAGACAGCAATGCCAACCAACAATACTTTATCCTGCAAAGCTCTCCTTCCTCTATGAAGAAAAAATAAGGACCTTCTCAGACGAACAGAAACTCCAGAAATTCATTACAACTAAACCTCCACTCCAAAAAATTCTACAAGTCCTAAAGCCAAAACTGACAGAGGAATGAATAAGAATAAAGCAAGGAATAAAATCACATTTTTCTCAAGAGCACACAGATCATTCTCCAGAATTGATCCTATACTGGGCCACAAGACAAACATCAACAGATACATTAGATCAAAATCATTCCAACTCTCTTCTGTGATTGTAAAGGCATCAAACTAGAAATAAATCAGGAAAGAAAACAAGGAACCCTCCCACTCCATGGAGATTGAAATCCACACTACTGGAAGACCACTGGACTAAAGAGGAGATCAAAGAAGAAATTAAAAAAATACTTTGAGTTGAATGACAATGAGGACAACAATTTCCAGAATGTATGGGATGCAGCAAAAGCAATAAGAGGAAAATATATAGCAATACAGGCTCACATCAACAAACAAGAAAGAACTCAAAGAAACAACCTGATCTCAAAGAACTAGAAAAAGAACAACCAAAATAACCTAAAACCAGTAAAGGAAATAATAAAAATCAAAGCAGAAATAAGCAAAATAGAAAATTAAAAAACAATCTAAGAGAAAAATGAAACTAAAAGTTGGTTCTTTGAAAAAATAAACAAAATAGGCAAACCCCTAGCCAGGCTCACAAAGAAAAATAGGAGAAAACATAAATAGGATCATAAACAAAAGAGGAGAAATCATAACAGGCTCTGTTGAAATCAAAAGAATAATCAGATTATTATGAACACTTTTATGCAAACATTCAACAACCTAGAAGAGATGGACAAATTGCTAGAATGATATAATAATCTAAAGCTAGATAAAGAAGAAACAGAACACCTAAACAGACCAATTACAAGCAATGAAAATGAAGCAGTAATCAAAACCCTCCCCAAAAACAAAAGCCCAAGACCAGATGGCTTCACAAATGAATTCTACCACATGTTCAGAAATGAATTAGTGCCTATCCTACACAAACTCTCAAAAAATTGAAAAAGAAGGACTACTACCAAATATGTTCTATGAAGCCAGCATTACACTAATACCAAAACCAAACAAAGACAACACACAAAAGAGAAAATTATAGGCCAATCGCCCCACTGAACACTAATGCAAAAATCTTCAACAAAATCCTTGCCAACAGAATCTAACAATGTATCAAAGAGATGATACACCACAATCAAGTGGGAATTATCCCAGGGGGAAAAGATTAGTTCAACATATGAAAATCAATTAATGTAATACAACACATCAATAAAAAGAAAAATAAAAACCATATGATCATATCAATAGATCCTGAGAAAGCATTCAACAAAGCCCAATATCCATTTATGATGAAGGCCCTTGAAACTCTCAGGATAGAAGGAATATATCTTAACATGATAAAAGCCATATACAACAAACACACAGCCAATATTATTCTCATTAGTGAAAAGCTGAAGCCCTTTTCTTTAAGATCAGGAACAAGACAAGGATGTCCTCTTGCCACTGTTCTTCAATACAATTCTGGAGGCCCTAGCCAGAGCAGTAAGACAAGAAAAAGACATACAAGGAGAAGAAGGGAAAGAAGTAAAACTATCACTATTTGCAGATATGATAATATACATAAAGAACCCTTAAAAACTCCACAGAAAACCTAATTAAAATAATCAACCAGTTTAGTAAAGTAGCAGCATACAAAATCAACACACAAAAATCAGTAGCCTTCCTATACACAATCAATGTGAAGAAGAAATCAAGAAAAACATCCCTTTTATAATTGAAACAAAAAAAAATCAAATACTTTGGAATAACCCTAACAAAAAAGGTGAAGGGCCTATACAAAGAAAATTATAAAATTCTGTTAAAAGTAATAGAAGAAGGCACAAAGAAATGGAAAGACATTCCGCTGCTCATGGATTGGAGGAATTAACATTATTAAAATGGCCATCCTACCAAAAACAATTTAGAGTCAATGCTATTCTTATAAAAATCTAAGTAACATTCTTCAAAGAAATAAAATACTGATGAAATTCATATGGAACCACAAAAAAACACAAATAGCCAAAGTCCTACTGACAAAAACAAAGGAGAATGGAGGTATCACAATTCCAAACTTCAAGCTATACTACAAAGCCAGAATAATTAAAGCAGTGTGATACTGGAAAAAAAATAGACACACAGACCAGTGGAACCAAATAGAAAGCCAAGAAATAAAGCCACACATATATGGACAACTAATCTTGGACAAAGGAGCAAAGAATATGCAATGGAACAAGTACAGTTTATTCAATAAATGGTCCTGGGAAAACTGGACTAACACATCAAAAGAATGAAACTAGACCCCTACCTCTCACCGTGCACAAAAATCAACTCAAAATGGATAAAAGATCTGGACATAAGACCTGAAACCATAAAATACAAAGAAGAAAATATAGGTAAAACCCTACATACATACATCTCAGTAACATCTTTAAAGACTCATTGCCACCTTACCCCAGTGAGAATGGCACATATCAAAAAAACTAGCAACAACAAATATTGGCAAGGGTGTGGAGAAAAAGGAACTCTCCTACATTGCTGGTGGGAGTGCAAATTGGTCCAACCACTATGGAAAGCTGTGTGGAGGTTCCTCAGTCTACTAAAAATGGAGCTACCATACCACCTGACAATTCCACTGTTAGGGATCTACCTAAAGGACACAAACAACATTGATTCAAAAGCACACCTGTACCCCTATGTTTATTGCAGCACTATTTACAATAGGCAAAACCTGGAAACAGCCCAAATGCCCAAAAATCGATAACTGGATCAAGAAGATGGGGTATATATACACAATGGAATACTATTCAGCAATCAAAAGATAAATTAATGCCATTCACAGCAACATGGATGACGCTAGAAGGAATTATGCTCAGTGAAATACGTCAAAAGGAAAAAGAAAAATATTGGATGGTTTCACTTACAGGAGGAATATAGGGGGACTAAGTAAGACATTAGGGAAAAAAATAATACAGAACAAAAGAGACAATTATAAACCAGAGGTATCCTGCAGGGGAGGGAGAGTGATCAGAGGGAGGGACAGAGTAGCATAGGGGATGGTGGTGATGGTGCACGGGGGAGTTGGTGGAGGGAATTCTATGGGGACTACACCTGAGCGGGGAGGCAAACATTGTTTAAAAATGAACAGTGATGTAAAATATATATAAATAGTTTTTTAAAATGCAGAGTTAAATATATAGGGTTATAAAGGAAACTGCTTACTTTGATCATTAAAATGTGATAGAAGTCTAATTTCAAAACAGTGAACAAAAACTTGGAGATCTGCAGCAACTAGAACATAAAATGAAAATATCTGACATTTGGGCCTCCCTGGTAGTGCAGGAGTTAAAGATGGCACTATCAAGCTATCCCCAGCCACTAAAGCATGAGTTCAATCCTCAGCCAGGCAGGAAGCTACCCACATGGTGTAGCAGACCTCTCCTTTCTTGCCCCCTGCTCTCCTCAGCAGTGTATTTCAGTAGATCTGCCTGTTCTGCTCTCCATTCTCGTTGGTGAATCCTACCACCCCCTCACACCTCTGGCTTACACCCCAGTTCTTTATATGTATAAATAAGTCTTTAAAAAAAAGAAGAAAATATCTGACACTTACAGAGATCCAGGTAGTGCAAATGCAAAGTCACAGGTATTGCAATCATGAATGTGGAGTGTTTTCTTCATTTGTAATGAAATATATTCAGTATGGATTAGTAAACATCAAGATGTAACTTTAGGACCTCTCTGGTAGCACAAGGGGTTAAGACGCAAACTGTGAAGCTGTCCACAGCCACTGCAGCACGAATTCCATCCCCAGTTGGCCAGGGAGCAACCCACATGGCACAGCAGACCTCTCCTGACTCGCCTGCTGCTCCCCTCAGCAGTGTATTTCAGTCAGTCTGCCTGTTCTATTCCCCACTCTGTCTGTGGTGAATCCTCTCACACACCTCCCACATACACCTCTGGCCTGTACCTCAGTTCTTGCATGCTTAAATAAATAAATCTTTTAAAAAAAAAGATGTAACTTTATTCTTATTCATGTTCATGGGTTCCCTTCTAGCTCCAAAGTTAAGAACTTTTAAGAGACATTACTTTGGATTGTAATTTTATTGCAAAAACATCTCATTTCCAACCCAAAACATATGTTCTAATGTCATTTCACCTCAAGTTAGTTTAGATTGCTCCAGAAATTAATAGTACCTTTGTATTTTAACTGTGTACCAGGGAAAATATACCATGGAAAATTCAAAGGAATGTAGCAGAGATTCTCATAGCAATTATGATAGATGTCTGTTATTCATTAATAGATGAAAGTTAATCATTGCCATATAGTTCATAATTAAAAAGCGTAATACTCATTTAGTTGTTTAAGTGCTACCATTTGTGAGTTCTAGAGAAATGACAAATCATCTTGGGAGAACCATAAAAATGGAAGGGTCTTCGTTCGTCTAGATGGGAGTAAAACAAGGGGTCCCAAAACATTCTGTGCAATAAAGCAGAAAGTTTTAGTGTTTTCCCCTCTGTAGGGTAAATGGTTTTCAGGCTTTTCTGCCCTCCCACCATTAGGAGTGCCCTAATGCAGTTGTTACATTGTTGTAAGCTGTGTTGTTTACTTCTGTTGGCCATGGGAGGAGTATGGAGATAGTCACCAAGAGAAGCAGAAGCAGGAGAGGAGGCAGGAGAAAGGGGAGAAAGAAGCCCAGAGTGAAGACTTGCCCTGGGTTTTGAGGCCTGCCAGCCTCCTGGCACCCCCTGCACCCCTGCCTGCCATGTACCCCTGCCATGTACCCCATTGTTGCACTACATGTAAAAGCTCAATAAAAGCCTGAGAAAGCCACCAAAGGTTCCAGAATTCTCCTTTACCCGGTCTGCTTGAATCATAGAAAACCTGCTCTGTGGCCATCCTGCCACTATATCCTGGTTATCTGAGAGATAAAGGATTGGGGCCTAAGATTCTGGAAATGAAAAAAGATCCTTTCAAGGAGAGGACAGGGGTCCCGAAGGCAGTGGTGGCCTAAGTACTTAGGTACTGCACTAGGGTATAGTCGAGGTTGTCATTTCCTCTCTTCTAATTTACTCTTGAGGGAAGGTTTATGATACATTGTAGCTTTGCTCAGTGGGTCCCAAGGGAATGAAGAAGAGAGCCATGTATCTCAGATAAGGAGTTTCACAGAATGCAGATCAGAGAGATTGGAAGGAGCCAAGAGAAGGTGACAAAAATGTCCTCAAGAGTCCATGACTCCAGGGCCTCCCCTGGTGGCGAAGGCGGTTGAGCACCGCGCTGGGAAGCTGTCTGCAGCCTCTGCAGCGCCTGTTTGATCCCGACCAGTGGGCGAGGGTCCCACGCGGCGTGGCAGACCTCTCCTGTCGCGCCTGCTGCTTCCCTCAGCAGTACTTTCAGTCCATCTGCCTGTTCTGCTCCCTGCTCTGTCTCTGGTGAATCCTCTCACCCTCCTGCGCATCTGGCCTGTACCCTGGCTCTTGTATAAATAAATAAATAAATAAATAAATAAATAAATAAATAAATAAATAAAATCTTTGAAAAAAAAGTGCATGACTCCAGAGCTTGAGTTACAGGTGACTGGGGAATTAACCACTCCACACTCCATTGTGATGAAATCTCAGAAATATTGGGGAAGATATTGTACTTAGTGAACTGAAAAGATGTAATTAGAAAAATAAGCAGGCCATATGATTCACAGAAGCAATGGGGGCTGAAAATGTTTTGTGTATGCAAGAAAAGAGAATCTTAGAAGTGTCTGTGTATCCTCCCCCTAGGCCCTCTAACCCATTTTCCATACCTCACACAGAACGATCCCCAAATTTCGAGCAAGTTTTGCCACTTCTTTGCTTAATACTTGGATGGTCTCTCCTGTGATGCGAATAAAGTTAAACTTGCCACGGACAAGGCCTGCAACATCCAAGCTCCTCCACAACCCCCGTCTCATTCCTTGACCCCAGCACCCCATCTTCTCTCCAACCCCGAATCCTTGCATAAGAGCTTTGTTGCTCTTTTCCCCATCAGAGATCAGTTCCTGAAATGCTTTACCTGTCTGGTTCCTTTTCATTCTTATTTCCTAAGTTTAAATACATCACAGGAAGCCCTTCCCTGATCATTTTATGTCAAATAAGGACTTGCCTATTCCGCTCCCCTCCCCCAGAGCAGGAACTATGTCTGAGTTGTTCTGCAAAGCTCAGTAAACACTGACATTAAATGCCTGAGGTTGTGCATTCTTTATAGAAACAATGTAACTTTGGTTATAAGTTTTTACAATTTAATATTGTTTATAACTGAAGGCAAGGAAAGTGAGTCTACACCAGAAGAATTCACATTAATACCCTGTAGGGTAAATGGTTTTCAGGCTTTTCTGCCCTCCCACCATTATGAGTGCCCTGCCTGATGGGGCTGCAGTTGTTACACTGCTGTATTGTTTACTTCTGTGGGAGGAGTATTGAGGTAGTCACCAAGAGCAACAGAGGTAGGAGAGAGAAGGGGAGAAAGAGGCCAGAGGAACCCAGAGTGAAAACTTGCCTGCTGGCCTCCTTTCACCCCCCCTCCCCACATGTACCTGGCTCTACATGTAACAGCTCAATAAAAGCCTAAGAAAGCCACTGAGGGTTCCAAGACTCTCCTTTACCCATCTGTCAGATCAGAAAACCTGCTCTGTGCTCATCCTGCCCCTACATACCCCATAACAAAAATAATCACCATTGGCAGGCAATGGTACAATGTTGTGGTATTATTACCATATTCAAATAATCTCTGTCCCTGAAGACATGTTAGTCTTGATATTCTTAATATGTATTTTTGTGTGTGTATTTATGTAGTGTCTATGAAGCTTGCACATATATAGAGACACAAAAACTCACCCAAAGAAAAATTTACCAGGATGGTAATGGAGTAAATCTTGAGCAGAGCAACTAAGGGTAATATTAATTCTTATACTTTGTTTTAAAGATTTTCTATAATGAAAATAAACACTTCCAAAATAATTATTTAATATTTAGAAAGACTGATTTGGGCGGGCCTCCCTGGTGGCGCAGGCAGTTGAGCACAGCACTGTGAAGCTGTCTGCAGCCTCTGCAGCACCTGTTGGATCCCCGCTGGCTTCGGAGCAACCCACATGGCGAGCAGACCTCTCCTGTCTGGCCCGCTGCTCCCCTTAGCAGTGTATTTCATCCGTCTGCCTGTTCTGTTCCCTGCACTGTCTCTGGTGACTCCTCTCACCCTCCCGCGCATCTGGCCTGTACCCCAGCTCTTGTATAAATAAAAATAAATCTTTTTTTAAAAAAAAGATTGATTTGGATACTTACGCTGGTCCGTAGTTGCATATAAAATGGGCTGCATTGGAAAACGGAACACCAGAAACTCTAGGACAAAACTGTACTGCACAGCCAACTTTGTAACTATTTGCCCAAACAACCTGAAAGAAAATAGAAAATAAAGATTTTTAACAAGGGGAGACAATAAATGAACATTTGAGTATGAGTAGGCCTTCATAGACATCATCATGGAGCACTTAGGATTAACCTGGAAACAAGACTAATTATTAGGGCAAGGAAGAGGGAAAGAGACTACCATAATTTTCTTAGGGAATCAGGTACACAGGCTCACCAGGCAGGGAGGCTGTCATGGAAGGAGGCAGGCATAGGTCCGCAAGGGGTTTGGGCTGGGTGGTAGGCAGGCAATGGCGCATCCCAGACCCCACAAAACTTTACATTTTCTCTGGGCTCTCTCTGGTGTTCTCTTGTGATCTTGCCTCTTCTGTAGTCACAGAAGAGACTAATCCTCTCATAGCTGTCGCTGCCACAGCTTTTAGCATTGCCCCTAGGCTCAGGTGTGCACACTTGCACATGCATGCACACCCATACTCCAGGTGTCCCCAGTCAGGCACGCATGCCCATGCCCACTCTTCTGCATCAACACCACCAAGGCCACAGGTGATAGCCCCAGAAACTAGTGGCGTATAAAGCCTAATTGTTTCATTTACCCTACACATTATAGAGCAGCAGAAAGGCAATTAGAGCTGGGATCCAATGAGTGGGGGAGAGATGGGGGCAACAAGGAAGGGATTGTGGAGAAGCAGCGAGATCAGTGAATGATATGGGTCATTTTCATCTTAAATCACTTCGGTTGTTTGGAAGTGAATGATCTGCAGAGAGCAAGAGAAGAGAGGGAATTTGGGAGGTGATTTCAATGGTACATAAAGAGAGAAGAACACACTTTCCTGATGGTAGTACAGACCCTGAGAACAGATCAGGTTCATGGTTCTGCTTGGACATAATGCTGGAAGGATTTGCTTTGCTTTTGAGCATGGGGTAAGAGGGGAAAAAGTCAAGTTAGTATTTTGGGCTTGAGCAACATTTACATTAAGGGGGTAGATTAGGGTAGGAGGGTCAGGTGGGAGCATGATGAGGGATTCTGCTCTGCTGAGGTTGCTGTTGAGCTGTCTAATAAACATCCACCTGAAGATGGGCTTTGCTGCTGCAATAACCTCTGCAGGTCAGAAGACAGGTGAAGGCTAGAGAGAAAAATATGGCATCACAGGGCTAGATTAGATCACTTAGTCAAAGAAAATAAAGTTAATAAGATCATGGGATGAAGAAGAAAGGATGTTCAGCCAGTTTCCCGAAAAGGGTCAGAAAGGTTTTCCCCAAGTTGCCCAGAGAAGGCTTTTTCCAATGTGTCACCTTGGTATGGGGACCCAAGGTGAATTGAATCCCAAGTTTCCTCCTCTGGGGAAACTTATTTCTTAAAGAATGCAATTACTGAGTGTAGTGGGCAACCAGGCGCTGGGCAGGCAGGGGGCGGGGACAATGGGGGAAGGTGGCACAAGGGCGGCAGGCCTCCCAGACCCCCGTAAATCCGTGCTCTTTTCTCTTCGGGCTCTTTGGTGTCATCTCTTGCTCCCGCCTCTCTGTAGTCACCCGTCCTCTCGTAGACTTTCTCCACCACAGCTGTCTCCCACTGACTTAGTGGTTATAGCCTCAGGCCCAGGGGTGCACACTCATGCATGCCCACATCACACTCCAGGTGTCCATCAGGCACACGTGCCTCACGCCCACACTTCCAAGCACCTCCTGTATTCAAGGCCACAGGTGGTAGCCACAGAGGCCAGTGTCGTAAAAGCCTGACCAATTCACTTACCCTACAATCCTACCACCTGAGGGTTTTTCACTATACAATATACCCACAAGTTTCCTTCGGTGAATGTGAACCAGCAGCCATGACCCACAAAAGTAAACGATGCAACCGAATACAACAGAATACAACCAAGTCGAGGCACTAAGGTGTTAGGGCACAAACCCAGGGGCAAAAACCCAAAATTATTAGCACCAGCAGATGATCCTTCAAGCCTGCTGCCAAAAGCAATACTCATACAAGAGGGAACCACTAGTCACTCATGGAAGCTGCCTTCACAAGCCTGGAGCCTCAGGCTTCCTGGCCTTCTCCAGCTTTGGTCTCAGCCACAAGCCATACACGTATCCACCCCTAGAACGAACTCACACTCTGAGATTGGCAACATTCTATACTGTTAAGGGGGTAATCACTCAATTACCCCAGGATACCCCAGGGATACTCTCACTGTCACTGCAACACTTGGCCTTCATAGCCACCAATGAGACAAGCAGACTCCTGCACTAAGTTGGCTTTTTTGGTACATCTCTTGCATGGCTTCAGAGTACTTGGCGAGGACTTCCTCAGCCAGCCTTGGGCTGCTCACACGTCTGCCCCCGACCCCTCCCTAACCTGCCCACAGGGGCCCTTGCCACTCCAGGCTGTGGCCCTGGGAGTGCCAGGCCATTGAGGCCCACAGGCCACCCTTGGTTTTCATCTCCTGGGATGTACAAACGGTCCCTTCCACCCCCAGATCCCAGAGACATAACATCAACCTGCCAAAGTTCTCCCACCTTCTGGCAGAACCGTTAGTCCAAGTCCATCAGTTTTTAATTTCATGTCACCACTGGGCGAGCTCCCAATGCTGAACCCTGGTCCTCTTCCCCGGTAAATCTGCTGCCTCAGGGGTCATGGGCTGGTTCTCGGGGGTGTCTTTTCCTCTTCTGGATACCTTGCCCCAAAGTTCCCGGGCCTTGTCCACCTCCTCTGCGCCTGTAGCGTCTTTAGCTCTTTCTGCAGCTCCTCGACTTTGGCCACCCCCTGTGACGCCATGACGCCTCCAGTGTTGTCCTCAACTCCATTTGCAGAGCTGTGAGGGAACTCTTATCCCCGAGCCCTGCCTCCCAGCAGGCACGGTGTCTGTCCACTGTCTTCCCCACTGTGTGCAGAGTCCTCTCTACCTGCACCGGAGACTGTGGAGGCGCCCACAGAGAGGAGGCCGGCCGCCACGCCTCAGGTCTCCCCATCCCCTGCCCGGAGGTCTTCAGAGAGCTCCATACTCATCTGTGTGGCATCAACCTGCTGACTGTGCCAGCTGTAGTGCAGGCAGGCAGAGGGGCCTGGCTCCTGACAAATCTTTATGCTTTTCTCTCTGGGCTCTCCCTGGCGTCCTCTCGTAGCCCTTCTGCCGTAGCCATTTTGTCTGAGTGACACCACCCTTCTAGCTGCAGCCTCCAGGCCCAGCTGTGGCCACTCACGCATGCCCACAGCACACTCCAGGTGGCCACCATCAGGCATGCGTGCCCCGCCCATGCCCCCAGCGCCTTCTGCATTAGCATGATCAAGGCCGCAGGTGATAGCCACAGAGGCCAGAGGTACAAAAGCCTGACTAATTTACCCTACGCTGAGATTCAGCAAAAGCTCCAAAAACAAGCTTTGTATCAAAGAAACCTGCCTTAAGGCAGGGTAATCTCAAGGCGGCAAGGTTTTGTTAGATGAAGTTCCCCTCCTCTCTCCTTGTCACCCCTGCCCTTAACTCAGAATTTATATCCTTTTCTCTGGCTGAAATCAGGACTTGCATAATTTCTCAGCCCGCCCTCCTCCCCCCTCCTTTTCATTGTGAAATTTACTTTTTCCTTTGCTAACCTCTCTGATGTGGTTTTCACTATTTGTCCAACCCAAGAAGAACCAGAGGGAGGGGTTTCTTCCTTGGCACTCCACCAGCAAAGCAGATTGAAAGGAATGGTCAGTGACATGGGAGGAAAGCCATGAACAGAGACGCTTCAGAGAGGGAGCTGGGCAGAGGTGCTCCACATGTAGCTGAATCCAGTGCTGTCACGCATTTAACACCTTTACTGGCATTTTCGCCTTGACTTTTAAACATTTTCATTCTGCATTAAAATTCCACCAATTATCCAGTTGGCCTCAGCCAAGAGTGGTCAGTGTCACAGAAGCCTAAAGAATAAATCTTTAAAATGCTAGTGTCTGGGGCCTCCCCAGTGGCGCAGCGGTTGAGTGCTGGGTTGCAAAGCTGCCCGCAGCCTCTGGCAGCGCTGGTTCGATCCCCGGCCGCCGGTCGAGGGTCCCACATGGCGCGCAGACCTCTCCTGCCGCCCGCTGCTCCCCTCAGCAGTGTCCTTCGGTCCTTCTGCCTGCTCTGCTCCCCGCTCTGGCTCTGGTGAATTCTCTCACCCTCCCGCAATTCTGACTGTACCCCGTGCTCGTATAAATAAATTAATTAAAAAAAATACTGTTTAAAATGCTAGTGTCTGGTGATAAGGCAGCAGTGAAATTACATGCCTTTTTGCAATGAAATTGCACTTTAAAAGTATCAATATTTTTATGCAATTTATTTATTAATAATTCTTAAGCAATTTTGTGCCATCAATTGTGCCAACTATGGGAGAGTCAAAGGTAAATACGGTGGAGCCAGTGGGCTCCTTCACAAACTGTAGAGCATGAAACCCTAGCCAGGAGTTTTGGCCAAGAGAAGGGAAAGCTGAGGGCGCTGAGGAAATACTAAGAGCAGGCAGGGGAGAGGCTGGAGGCTGAGGCTGAGTAGCCCCTGCCCCCTGGGCTGAGCGGGAGTCTCCAGCAGAGGGCAGACCTGAGGCGAGGCCAGGCCAGTGTGGTTGCAGAAAAAGTATATGTTTAGTAAACCAACAGTGTCTCCAGATAGCATTTATAAAAATGCTCCCGCATTTATAAACAGAGCATACGTGTAAGTTATTCTTAGTACAGTCGATGACTCTATAGCACTTGTTGAACACCGGAGAGGTTCCTGACAGTGGGAGGCGTGGGCTTAGAGGGGTGAACAAGTCAGACCCGGCTCCCTGCCCCCCTAGCAGTTGAGTATGAAAGAAAGCACAGTGCAGAAATCAGCGTAGGAAACCGAAAGAAAAACTTGTGTGTTTATAACTGTTTTTCTTATGATGTTTGGGAAAACTTGAACTTTAATAACATTTCCTGTGTTAATTGTCCTATATACATAAACTTGTTAAATTAATCTGACATAAATATATGTATATACTCACACACACACAAACACACACACACACACAAGCTGCTGGGAGGTGATAGTCAAGGAAGGCTGCTGCTCTTTGCATTGTCTCCCTGTTTGGGAACGTGGGGAGGCTATAGGAAGGAAACTTGCTGGTTTCCAAGAGAGCAGTGCTCTCTTTTCTCAAAGGATGGCCCCCGTCCTTGCTGCTTCAAGTGGGGTGTATCGAGGAAAATTTCCCTTGGCACAGACAATGCCAGGTAACCACGTGCTTTGTCTCGCTGTGAGAGCCTCGCTTTATGGGGGCATTTAACATTTAATCCTTGTAGTTTTACTTTCCAATCCTATTTGCATTTATTTCAAAATGTTCTTAATTTCTGTTCGCTGCATTTCAAAGGGTGATTTCAACTGGGATGCTCTCTGCAGATTTCTGTGCCCATCTCAGACCTGCTGAATGACAGTCACTGGCATTGTCAACATCTATATTTTCACAGGTGATTCATAGGCATGCTCATAGGTGGCATGTTTTCTGTATTCCTTTTAGATCACCTTCGCTTATTTTATGATTTTGATCCTTTGGCAATTTTTTCTGTTGGGAGTTTTGTTATATCTTAAGTATACTTACTCTTTGCATCCTCCACCTCACCCCCACCCATGTCCTTAATGATTTATGCTTATCTTTTAGTCTACTTACATATTTTTAGTCTTTTTGTTCCAAGAGTGTGCAAATATTAGTTAGCATTTATTTTGTGTTTTAGTTGGTCTCTTTTTAAAAGTCAAGTTATAATTAATATAATTAACATAAAATCCATCTTTTTGCAGTGTACAGTTCTATGAATTTTGACAATGAACATAGTTGTGTAGCCACCACCATATTCAGCATCTAGAACATTTTTATCACCCCCAAAATTTCCTGTGCCCCTTTGTGATCAATCCCACCAACCCTCTTGGCAGATGACTAATTTATTTTCTGAGTCTGTAATTTTGCTTTTTCCAGAATGTCATATAATTGGAATCTGTTTAAAGGTAGCTTTTAGAAGCTGGCTTTTTTTACTTAATGTAAGAATTTGAGATTCATTTATGTTGTCTAATTCATTAGTCGTCACTCCTTTTTCTTGCTCAGAAATATTTATTGCACGTCTGCTCCAAATTATCCAAGTTGGTGTCTTTTAAAAAATTTTGTGGACATTCAGGTTCTGTGTTAACTTGTGTGCTCTGGAGCTGCAAAGTCTGCATTCCTAGCGTAGCTCAGCACCTCAGTATGTGACCTTGGTCTTAGCTTCCTCATCTCTTAAGTGAGGATGTCAGTACCAACCCCCATATGTTTATTTTGATGTTTAAATGTGCTAATAAGAAAGTACTTAGAACAACTTCTGGAACACAGCATACACTCAGCAAATGTTCACATTTTATTCTCCTATAATTAATTTTCTTCTCCTTTAAAATATATTTTTTAATCAGGGAGAATTCTGTTGTATACTTTCTTTTCATCTTTCTTAATAAGGTAATAATAGGAACTACTCATTGACAATTTACCTCATGCCAGCACTTTACATGAAACATCATGTTAACCTCATAACAAGTCAATAAATAGTAATTGCCCACCATTTTATAGTTAAGAATTGCACCCTGATTCTATTTGATGGCAAAGTCCTGTGAGGACAGTCTACACCCTCAGGAAGTTGCTTCAGATGGCTTCCCTTTTAACAGAACCAAGAAAGAGTCCCTATACCTTTTTCACAAAAACACTGTAGTTGGGAATAGGCATATCTCTCCCTTCTAGCTAAAAAAATTTCAAAAACATGGGGGTAGGGTTCAGGTGGGGATGAAAACAAAACTAAGATTAATATTCCAGGGCCTCCCTGGTGGCGCAGGTAGTTGGGTACAGCGCTGTGAAGCAGTCTACAGCCTCTGCAGTGCTGGTTCGATCCCCGCTGGCCTCGGAGCAACCCACATGGCGAGCAGACCTCTCCTGTCTGGCCCACTGCTCCCTTCAGCAGTGTATTTCAGTCAATCTGCCTGTTCTGTTCCCCGCTGTCTCTGGTGAATCCTCTCACCCTCCCGCACATCTGGCCTATACCCCGGTTCTTGCATAAAAAAAAAAAAAGATTAATATTCCAACTACATTTTTAGAAATATCATAGTTCATTTTAACACTCTTGTACACTAATGCCAGTCAAACAGGTTCAGTAATTTAATCTGTTGTTTCAGCAATGATTGCTAGGCAACCACAGCAAATAAGCAAGATGTGGCCAGGACAGGAAGCAGAAGACAGACTAGAAGACTGTGAAGCTGCTGCCTGGAGACTGGTTTCCATCATGGTGCCAACCTGAGTTAGGGTGAGGAAGCTAAAACCAGCTTGAGTAAAATCATTTGCTCTGAAGCTCTGAAGGTAGCTAATGAGTCTAATATAGATTTGGAGAGCAGAATAGCCACAGGATGGCCTGTAGAAGTTTCCATGTTGACCTATCCAGCGGAACTGGGACTACGTTTTTTGTTCTTCCTCCTTTTGTGGCTTGGCGTAGGATCTCAGCCCATCATTGAAAAGAAAAAAAGCTATGGAAGCATCAATTATTATAATAATAATAAGCCTCTGTCTGAGAGGCTTATTTTTCTAGGGTTTATAGACCCAAAACAACTACCTCAAATTTCATACTTGTAAATCATCAGTCATAATGCTCTTTGATTGTTTATAAATGGAACCAAGTCTATAGGAAGAGCACTTTTTTTTTTTTTAATATTTAATGATGCATACAAGGACTGGGGTGTAGGCCAGAGGTTGGGAGGGGGTGGGGGGGCTTGAGAGGATTCACCAGCGACAGAGTGGGGAACAGAACGGGCAGACTGACTGAAATACACTACTGAGGGGAACACTGGGTGAGGCTGGAGAGGTCTGCTGCGCCATGTTTGTAGCTCCCTGGCTAGGGATCAAACTCGTGCTGTGGAGGCTATGGATTGCTTCATAGTGCTGTGCTTAACCCCTTGCACCACCAGGGAGGCCCAGAAGAGAGCTATTTTCACAATTGTTCCAAGTTAGTCTAGACTGGTGTGTCTTACACCAATGTCCACATAGCTAAACTCTGCTAGTCCTATCTGTTCTGGTATGAGAGTCTGTTCCATTTATTTTGTTTATTTTAATCAAAGAGCCGCAACCTTAGCTTTATTAAGGACAAATAGAATCTGAAACAAATATATCATTTTTTCATTATATTTTGGAGTCTTCCAATGCAGTAGTAAACTTCCCCACATAGCAACACTATCAGGTAGAACCTGTCATCATTTCACAGAACAGGAAACACTGTTTCAGAGACTTTGATTTGACCAAGTTTGCATACTAAGTTTAACCCTTACCCTAGTGCTAATTAACATTAATCCTAACCTAATTCAAGCTTGGATTATAGCCTTAGACTTAAATTTTATCCTTACCTAACACTAGGTCTACGCCGAGACTTAATCCAAATTCTACTCTTAACCCTAAAGCTAACCTTCCCCACACCTGAGTTCTTGGTCAAGCACTAAAGTAGGCTTAATTCAACTCTAGCCTTAATTCCAGCTCTAACAATTTATTTATTTTAAAGTGTGCCTGTAACCCCTAGCGTCTCATATTCACATATGCACTGGCTTACTATATATTTTCTTAACATTGGATTTCAGTTTTCTTCTCATCCTTCAAAAGATGGTTTCAAGAAGGGATAGGGCAAATACTTACCTGAGTATAATGGCCACAGACTCTGGTGCATTTTCTATCTTCGAAGTCATAGTATTCAACTTCACTGTACCAGGATGTGATGGCTGATGACACAGAAAACGCAGATAGAGACCCAGTCCAGATGTTTTCACCCAGTGTATGGAAATTTGTATGTAGCTTCTGGGATAAACGTGGGTTATGTTTAAACAAACATTCTTTTGCCCATGTTTTTGCAATTTGAGCTAAAGCTGGGTCCCAACTCTGCAAAAATAAATATTAAATAATAAGAAGGTTAAGAATAGAAACTATTGGGGTCTCCCTGGTGGCACAAGTTGTTAAGACGCAACCTATGAAGCTATCTGCAGCCACTGCAGCCTAAGTTCGATCTCTGGCCAGGGAGCTACCCACGTGGTGCAGCAGACCTCTTCTGTCTCGCCTGCTGCTCCCCTCATCAGTGTATTTCAGTAGATCTGCCTATTCTGTTCCCCACTCTGTCTCTGGTGAATCCTCTCAGCCCCACACCTCTGGCCTGTACCCCAGTTCTTCTATGCATAAATAAATAAATCTTAAAAAAAAAGTACTGACTGGCACTGGTAAGTAAGACACATGACAATTTTGTTTTATTGAATGTAGAATCAGGTGAGGGACATAGCCTTTACTTTCACTGAAGGCCTATGTAAAACTCTGTGTGCTGTTTTTAATATTTTTATAATTTAATAACCACAATGCCTATATTCTAAGAAGATCAGTAAGGGTAAAAACCAATTCAGAGCCACAGAGCTGAGATTCAAACTCAGGCCTAACTGAGTCAAAATCCCATCCTTAGCCTAGATGACAGGCCGTGTTCCTGAGAAAGTCAGTACTCTGCTGGTCACACACACAAAAAAATTAAGAGATAAAACAATTAAAAACTTCACAAAATATGAGATAAAACAAAGTCACAAAAAAAGTCACAAATTTTAATCACACACACACACACACACACAAATGTATCTATAATCAGAGGAAATGACTTGTCCAGAAACGAAAATGCACTTTTGAGCTTGCTTCTAACAAGAGTTGAGTAGACAGAGCTAAGTTGGGTATGTTTTGATCAGACTGAATTTATTACACACATTAATCACAATGAAAAAGTCATTCAAGATTATGAAGGATTTGCTTCCAAAATCAAATTACATTATAATTGTTTCGACTGACTTATCACAAATACCGATATTTGCCTTACCATGTAGAGCATATCACTGGCTATCGGATTCACCTCTGAGCGGAACTTGTTATGCATTCGAACACAGTCTTTGATAAAATCTTCATTTTCAATATCTGGCAAAGTATTTTCTTTGTGTGCATAACTGGAAGCTAAAGAAATCACCCCAAGTATCCAAACACCTGTGATGTGCATGCTCAGTCAGGCAAGGAGCTGGGAAGCTGGAATCCAGAGCCACTGTAGTTCTGAGTCAGCCTGTCCCAGTTTTGAAAGCACAGTTCACTCTGCTTTGACAAAAAGGAAGCCAGAACGTGAGTACATCACAAGTTTGAACAAACGGTTTTGAACAAACCATATATGGTTTGCAGCTCATTTGTGCTCTTAACCCTATCTCTTCAGTGATTCCCAGTGACACAGCAACTATTGCAACACAGATTTTTACAAGACTGCATCAGCCTTTCTTTAGTTGGGGGATGTTTCCCAAGGAAATTCTGGCATTTCTAGAAATAACAAACTGAACGTTCACAAAGATTTCAGTGGTTAAATAAAAATGTATCTCTTAAATCTACAAATGTCTTACAAAATGCTTTTTGAAAGAATTTTTTAGAGACATATCAGCACTCTGTGGTTAAAATGTCTGGTTAACATTAGAACTTAGGAAAAAAACAAACATTAAAACTTGACGTGGGTCTCCCCGGTGGCTCAGTGGTTGAGCGCTGGGTTGCGACGCTGCCCGCGGCCTCTGCGGCGCCGGTTCAATCCCTGGCTGCTCCCCGGCCACTGGAGGAGGGTCCCACATGGCGCGCAGACCTCTCCTGCCGCCCGCTGCTCCCCTCAGCAGTGTACTTCGGTCCTTCTGCCTGCTCTGCACCCTGCTCTGGCTCTGGTGAATTCTCTCACCCTTCCATGCTTCTGACTGTACCCAGTGCATGTATAAACAAAACAAACAAACAAACAAATAAATAAATAAATAAAACATGCCTCTATTAAAAAAAAAAAAAAAAAAAAAAAAACTTGACGAGAATTCATTCATAGTGGCATGCAGGAGCATGTGTATATGAGTGTATGAGTGTGAGTAAGGGGGTGTGTGTGTGTACTCATAGGAAATCTAAGTGGGATGGGGAGTGAGAGAGAAAGGGAAGAAAGAAAGGAGGAAGGAAAAGAGGAGGAGAGAAAGGGAGGCAGGGAGAGAGAGAATAGTCAAAGAATACAGGTCTCCATTTTAGATTTTAATTTAAGTTTGTTCCTAACTAGCTGTGAGACTGTTACAGGGCAGGGAGAGGCGCACCCCAGACCCCGCAAACCTGCCTGCTCTAAATAGGTTCTGCCATCCTCTGCATCAACACAAAACAAATGAGACTTCAGTGGAAAGGAACTTTAATACAATTAGTGAACAATACAGAAAAGACAAAAAATATGGTTTCTAAATCAAGCACCCAAAGCTATCCGTCCCCTCGGGGGTAAAAGTCCATCCAAAAATGGGATTGGCCCAGAGCAAGGCCCCAAAGCCTGGGGACCCACAGAAAAGGATCAGTACCAACCAGACAAGTCTGAAAGGAAAAGATCAAAATCAAGACAAAAACCACCATTGTCGCCTTCCCACGGGTCTCTCACCCACATCTGTGTCAACCAGGCCACGGCCAAAAGGCAAGTGCAGTTTCTTCAGGCTTCTCAGGGCGCCATGTGTCCTCCAGGTCTCCTCCTGCTCTCCATCCAGCTTCCTTCCTCAATCTCCTCTGCAGCTTTTTCTCTCCCTGCTCAGCTCCACCCTCCTTTTGGGTGGGGCAAGAAACCTGGAACCTCCCCCTTTCCTGGGCACCACCCTGTTACAAGACCTTGCACAAATTACAAAACTCTCTCATAGGACCTTTTGTACCCCCTTAATTGAGTGGGCTTTGGAGTATCAAACGAACTAGATAATATATTAAGTGAGCACATTAAACTACTGTTCTGTGTATTCAATTTTTAAAAAAGATTTATTTATTTATGCATGCAAGAACTGGGGTTAGAGGGGTGGGGGGTGAAAGGATTCACCAGAGACAGAGTGGGGAGCAGAACAGGCAGACGGACGGAAATACACTGCTGAGGGGAGCAGTGAGTGAGACAGGAAAGGTCTGCTGTGCCATTTGGGTCACCACCCTGGCAGGCTGGGGATCAAACTTGCGCTGCAGTGACTGTGATTGCTTGGTAGCGCTGTCTTTAACCCCTGTGCCACCAGGGAGGCCCCTGTGCATTCAATGTAGCATCTGCTGTAACAACCTAGTCAATGCCCTCTAGGATTTCATGGTAGTAATGTCATAGGGCAGCCCTGAAACAAAACAGGGTGCCTGACTGTGGGTCCTCACCCGTGCGCTTAAAAGGACTTATCAATACTCTACTGCAGGCACACACTAAAGGTTAATAAAAGGTTTATTTACAAGGGAAGGGCAAATGAGGAAATGTGCAGCTCGGGGAGAAAAATGGGAGACTAAGTTTTAAATGCGTCCTACCCGATCCGCAGATCTGCAATCCCAAATGGCGCCCTGAGAGCTGGCCGCGAGCCAGGAGCCGGAAGCCAGGAGGCGAGCGAGAGACCCCAAGGCCCACGTGTTTGGTTTTTATACCAAACCTGGCTGCTTAACTCCACCCTCAGGTCCCAGCCACCTTCCCTTTGGTGGTGACAGGATTTGTCTTTCCCAATTTCCTGATGGCTTTGGTCTGGAGTGGGGGTGGAGTCCACAAGGCCTGCATGGGATTAGCTCAGAACATCCTTTCCCCCTAACAGTAAGAGCTGGAGATGGCCATAAAGACAGGCAGAGCTGAGGATCTGGACAGAGGACAGCATAAGGAGCTAAGGACTTATAGGCAAGAGAGCTTTGCCCATTCAGGAAGAGTAAAGATGACTTCCTATAAACTGCCACTGAACTAGAATTAGATTCAACTGAAAACTGACTGGAGAGATAAGGGAACCACATAAGATAAGCAGCTGCATACCTAGTGGTCAAGTTGGTAATACGTTATCAGGGCAGGAAGAGAGAAAGAAGGTATTGTTCCTGGAACAGAATCGGTGTAGACTGGTGGTGTGGGGATGAAAGAATTCACCAGAGACATAGTGGATTTATTGAAATGCATTGCTGAAGGAAGCAGCAGGCAAGGCAGGGGAGGTCTGCTGCCCTCAGAGAGGGTCCCCAGGCCCTATTTACATTCATGGGTTGGTGAGGGTGGCTAATCTCAGGTGGGTCCCTACTGATGATCTGAATTTGCATAACTTATCATCAGATTAAGGGATCATCAGCTTGATGGCCCAAGTTTTCCAGGGCAATCCTCTTCACTCCCTTTATCCATTCAAGCCTCCGAACCCTGCCTGCCAGGCAAGGAATGGTGGCTTAGTTTTTAAATTTAGTAATGATACCAAGACAGGCATTAAAACAAGACAACAATCCAAAGAGAAGCCACCTGTGCCAAGCCCCAGGTTATGAAATGGGCTCTTACTACCTAACTTAATCATCAATTCGGTCTCTCCCTGGAATGGAATCTTAAACCCGTCAGTCTGGATCACCTGGTGAGCACTAGTGAGGTAATCTGCCTGATAGACCCTTGTTGTCCCTAAAGAAAGGTGACCTTGCCACAACCAATCTACTCAGTGGAATTTTGATTTTTGAAAAACTGTTACAGGGCAGCCCCGATGTAAAACGGGGTGCCTGACTGTGGGTCCTCACCCGTGCACTTAAAAGGACTTATTAATACTCTACTGCAGGCACACACGAAAGGTTAATAAAAGGTTTATTTACAAGGGAAGGGCAAATGAGGAAATGTACAACTCAGGAAGAAAAGAGAAAAATAAAGTCTTAAATGCGTCCTACCCTTTCCGCTGCCTTGGAATCCTAATGGCACTCTGAGAGCTGGCCGCGAGCCACCAGCCGTGAAGCCAAGAGGAGAGAGCGACCCCAAGGCCCACGTGTCTGGTTTTTATACCAAACCTGGCAGCTTAACTCCACCCTCAGGTCCCAACAACCTCCCCTTTGGTGCTGATGGGATTGGTCTTTCCCAGTGACCTGATGGCTTTGGTCTGGATTGGGGGTGGATTCCACAAAGCCTGTATGGAATTAGCTCAGGACATCCTTTCCCCCTAACAAAACCACTGCATGTTGTATGTTGTTTATGGTCAGTCTCCAAATATTGCTTCAGGCAGGTAGGAAAACTGAGACCTGCTTTCATGGAATTTAGAATCTAATTTTCTTTCATTCTAAGGAGAAAATAAGAGATTAGGGAGAATTTTTGGATTCTGCCAGTGATTTGGATTTTGTAACAAAGATGATGGAAAGTTATAGGAGGGTTTTAATCTGTTGGCGGGGTGTGATTTTTTTTTAAAAATAACGCCAGTGTTTTAGAAAAGCAGTCTAGACACAGACCTGAGTCTAAATCAAATTTAGAAAAAGCCTTTATGAGCTGGCCAGCGGCCGTCCCTCTCATGGGGAGCAGCCCTGAGCAGGGGGTGATAAGGTTTTTAAAGGCAAAAACCATACCTGGGTGTTTGCAGCTGCCGTAGCAAGCGGGGGTACAGAAGCCAAACTGTGCTATTACAAGCAGCTGAGCTTTTCACCACATCCCATGTTTGAGGTACAAAGGGTGCATACATCTTATTTTTTTTTTTTTAATTAAGTTTCTTTTCTTTTTTTTTTTTTTTAAGATTTATTTATTTATTTATTTATACAAGCACTGGGTACAGTCAGAAGCGCAAGAGGGTGAGAGAATTCACCAGAGCCAGAAAAACAGGCAGACCGACGAAGTACACTGCTGAGGGGAGCAGCGGGCGGCAGGAGAGGTCTGCGAGCCATGTGGGACCCTTGCCCAGCGGCCAGGGATCAAACTGGCACTGCAGAGGCTGCGGGCAGCTTCTCAGCTCAGTACTCAACCGCTGCGCCCACAGGAGAGGTCCCATATCTTATTTTTGACAGGAACCCGGACTCTATTGTTTTGGCCTGGAATTTTCCCACAGCACTTACTTGTCCTCCTGAGCTAACTCAAGCTTAGGCCTTGTGTGATCGGCTACATTTCGCATTGCCTTCAGTTCACATTATGATACCATAATTTCAGGTTTTCAGGCCTAGTCTCCCAGCCAGGAATGGATTCCAGGCTGCAGTGGCAGCGCTGAGTCCCAGCCACTAGGCCACTAGGCCACCACGGGTTGGTGACTCACAGAGTCACAGCAGGAACTTCATTGATGCTCAGGCAAGTGAGCGAAAAGAGGCAGATTTGCTTAAAGAAAAAGTTTTTTGAGGAGAAAGGGACCAGAAATAAAGTGGAACTCCCAGGCTGGTGGAAACAGGGAGAGCTGAAGTGGAGTTGTGCCTCAGCGAATATGTATCTCTTTTCCCTAATTATTCTTTTTTTTTTTCTTTTTAGAGATTTATTTATTTATTTATATTTTTTTTCCTAAATTTTATTTTTATATTTTTATATTCCCCATACAATTACAATCCCCTTATTTTGACCAGCCCCACCTGTCTCTTTGTGATTGGTTAGTTCTCAGTGGTCTCACTCACTGCCCTAATGTCTCTGTACCCAGAACTAAGTCTCTGTTTCCCAGCCCTTATCTTAGCATACTTTTCTTTTTCATTCTTGTTCCAGAATATCCTGTTGCCCCTAGTCCTGGGGTGTTTGATTAGTGCCCTTTGGTATTTGTTTTTCTCGTGTGTGTGATTAATAGGCTTCAATCTGCGGTTGGCTCTCAGAGAGTATTATTGTAGTTGTACAAACACTCAAACTCAAACGGGTAAGCCAACCCAATGTTCCCCAAGTACTTTTGACTGAAGACACTAGACGTGATGTGTCTTAGTTGGATCTTCCTCCTGATACCGGAATTGTCAGGCCTAGTCTCCCAGCCAGGAACGGATCTCAGGCTGCAGGGCAGAGCAGAGCCCCAGCCACTAGACCCCCCAGGGTTGGTGTCTCACAAAGCCGCAGCAGGAACTTCGCAGATGCTCAGGCAAGCAAGCGAGAAGAGGCAGGTTCGTTTATAGAAAGAAAAAAGTTTATTGAGGAGGAAAAGAGCAGAAATAAAGTGGGACTCCCAGGCCAGGGAACCAGGCCTGGGAGGGGCAAGGAAGCCAAAGTGGAGTCGTGTCTTAGGCAATATATACCTTTTTCCCCTCATTATTCTAAAGCTGCCCCAGTCTCTTTGTGATTGGTCAGTTCTCGGCTGTCTCACTTAATTTGCTACTGAGTGGGGGTCTTCACATTCCTTATCTAACAGCTTTCTCTTTCCCCATTTGTTGCATCTTTAAATTTATGGCCCAGTCTTCTGGATGGGCATCCCTGCATTGAAGTTAAACAGCTGCCCTTCTAATGTGACCATAAATTAAACCACTCTCCATTTCTCCAATCTCCGCCTCCCTTTACCACCTGAAGGAAACCAGGACCAGCATTAACAATGTTCTCCTTGGTCCTGGCATGTTTGTTTTTCCTAATGGAATGGGTTACTTTTCCTTGCTTGTCCTTATCTCTGAAGCCTCCCTAAATTTTTCAGAGGTCCCCTCCTGCACTATCCCTAAAACTGCCTAATAACCCTAGCTTGCCCTTTCTCACTCCTAAGTGAAAGTCTTCCGGCTGTGGAAGTCTCTAGGCTCGAGGGTCCAGAGTCTGAACGTTCACGCAGGATGTCAAGCTGGTTTGCTGTGGGTCAACCTGGGGAGCGAGAGGAAGCTCAGTTTCGAGAGCAGCCTGAAATCCAAACAGAGCAGCAAGCTAGACTCAGAATGAGTAGCCTACAGCAAGTCCTTGGAACTTCTGGTCTCTTGGAACTGCTTTGAGTTTGCTTCAGAAATCTGCTCCTTTTATATACCCTCATCAGGCTCGGATTGGGACAACACCTGCTTTATCTGTCTTTAACCCTCAGGATGTGGAGCAACCACTTTTATACAAGGTGTTCACAGGCACCTTAGTATTTTTTTAGTTTCACTTTTGGTCTACATGTTTATATTATTTGTAAGACTTTATATGTTCATTAGAGTTTCACTTATCTCTGGATCCCTCCTTATTCCTCCGAGGCTTTTCCTATTTTATTCTAACCCTATGAGCCACTTGCCCTATGACTCATTCCCCCCTCTATGGACAGAACCCCTAACCACTGCTAGGGGAAGGGGCATTGATCTGATCTATAACTGCTTCCTACTGAACATGGGTATGGAAGGGGGAGTAGTCAGTGTTTCATTGCAGGATGATCTGAGGGATCTTGGAAGAAGGACGGTGGAGGTCCTTCCATTTGAAGGACCTTTTGGAGTTTGATGGCCTCCAGATGATCTCAATGAGGGCATTGAGGATGCAGGGCCAAAGCAAGAGAAAAATGAAAAAAAATTAGTAAGGGAACGATAAAGGGGAGCCGCCAGGACAGAAGTTGTTTTTTGAAGGCTATAAAGTGGCTAAGCCCTTGTCTGGCTTTGCTTTTAAGACTTACTTCCTTAGAATTGTTAATCCAAAACAGTTAAGTTTTATTAGGGAGGACACAAAACTCATGAGCAAGTACAGGACTCTATGGTATTACACAACCCTGGTGACTAGGGAATTTAAGGAGCATTGTTGGACTTTGGCTTGAGGGATATTGTGTAACAGGGTGGTACCCAGGAAAAGGGGAGGTTCCAGGTTCCCTGCCCCACCCAAAGGAGGTTGGAGCTGAGCAGGGAGAAGAAGCTGCAGAGGAGACTGGGGAAGGAAGGTAGCAGGATGGGGAGCCAGAAGGAGACCTGGAGGAAGCACATGGAGCAGAGAGACACATGAAGAAATTGCACTTGCTTTTTGGCCCTGGACTGGTTGAAACAGACGTGGGTGAGAGATCTGTGGGGAGGATCACAATGGCAGCATTTATCTTGATTTTGGTTTGTCTCTTTTCCTGTCTGGGTGTTTCTGATCCTTTTCTGTGGGTCCCCACTAGAAGATGCTTTAGACTTGTGGCAGGCTTTTGGGCCTTGCCCTGGGCCAATCCAGTTTGGGTGGACTTTTACCCACGAGGGGTTGGGTAACTTTGGGTACTTGATTTAGAAATGATATTCTTTGCCTTTCCTGTATTGTTTACTAATTGTATTAATGTTCCTTTTCATTAAAGTCTTATATGTTTTGTGTTGATGCGGCGGATGGCAGAACCTATTTAGAGCAGGCAGGTTTGGGGGTTCTAAGGTAGCCCTCTCCCTGTCCTGTAACAGATTCATAGGAAGATATGAGGTTCTTTTAATTGTACCCTAATAGGGGAGGCAAAGATACCTCAGCTGGGAACTGTAGTGTCCCAAACACCTGGAGGTGCTGTACCAAAATGACAGAATCAGTGAGAACTAGGGCTTCTGTACTATTCCTTTTGCAGCAGCAGCTAGAAGAGCCCATAGTGGCTGGGGAGACTGCTAGTTTGGAATTTAGTACAATGTCCTGTCCCAATGGAAGAAGTTAGGGAAACAAGACTAAAAATGTATAAACATGTGGCCTTGTAGTGAGCAAGGTAGCAGGGCTGTAAAGTGTCCTGGCTCAAGCTGGCCATCAGGACTAGTAAGGGGTACGATTGTCCAAAGAATTGAAGCAAGGCAGAGTAAGTGGCCCCTTCTTCACTGTGGGTCTGCTAATCCTAAGTGGCCTGTTCGGCCACCCTTTTCTTACCTGCAGTTCTGCATTCCTATACAAGGTCAGAACTGCCTGGTCAATCAGTCATATGAGCCAAATCTAACAACGTGCCTTTCAAAATCAACCAAGAGCTTAAAGCTTGATCACTCTGGGAAGGCTATCCATCACGAGGTATGACCAGGAATGCCCGAGGGCTGAGGACTGATGCATACATCAGTCCTTGCATACAAGGGGCCCCAGAAGCTGATCAGTGGAAGGCCTTGTTGATAAAAGATTTTATTGATAGAAGAATTATACAGCATCAGTTGTGAGGGGAAGGAGGACAAACAGAAACGCCTGGGGTGAAACTAGAAAAAACCGTGCTCTGTCATCTCTGGTATCAGGGGTTGTGAGTCTGCCCTCCAGGCATTTCTCATCTGCTGGATGACCTGGTGTTGTAATTGAGATCAAGCTCTAGATCCCCAGCCATGGTTTCAATCCTGCAAAGGGTTCTTCATAGTCAGAGGCAGCTGATGATCAAGCCTGTCCTCCCATTCTGTCCTGTGGTTTGGGCTGGCCCCCTCCCTCTCTGGAGAGCGGGACAGTCCCTCTTTCAGTACACTGTGCGATGGTGTTGTAGAGCAACCCCGATACAAAACGGGGTGCCTGACTGTGGGTCCTCACCCGCGCGCTTAAAAGGACTTATCAATGCTCTACTGCAGGCACACGTGAAAGGTTAATAAAAGGTTTATTTACAACGGAAAGGGAAATGAGGAAATGTACAGCTCTGGGAGAAAAGTGGGAGACAAAGTTTTAAATGCGTCCTACCCGATCCGCCGATCAGGAATCCCAAAATGGCGCTCTCAGAGTTGGCCGCCAGCCAGGAGCGGTGAAGCCAGGAGGCGAGTGATCGCGAGCCAGAGAGAGAGCAAGGCCCACATGTTTGGTTTTTATATCCAACCTGGCTGCCCAACTCCACCCTCAGGTCCCAGCCACCCTCCCCTTGGTGGTGATGGGATTTGTCTTTCCCAATGTCCTGATGGCTTTAGTCTGGAGTTGGGGTGGAGTCCACAAAGCCTGTATGAGATTATCTCAGGACATCCTTTCCCCCTAACAATGGCACTGAAGGCTTGGCCTGGGGACATCTTCTTTAGGAGCTTGCTGCTGAGGTGTCCTGGTTGCTGGCAGTGGAAGCAGCCTGGCAGCCCATTAAGAGGTTGAGGTCCCAAATGCCCTGGGGCGCAAGGGGCCTTGGGTGAATCTGAGGTGGCAGGGCACTGACTATGGTGACTGCCATATACTTGGCCCTTCTTTTGTTTTTCTCCCTTTCTTTTTCTTAGTCTAGCTAGTCCCCTCCATGTCATTGTAGACCTTGAAGGCTGTGTCCAAAACTGTTAAAATGGTCTTGTTAGGGGGAAAGATGACCTGAGCTAATTCCATGCAGGCTTTGTGGACTCCACTCCCACTCCAGACCAAAGCCATCAGGACACTGGGAAAGACAAATCCCGTCACCACCAAAGGGAAGGTGGCTGGGACCTGAGGGTGGAGTTAAGCAGCCAGGTTGGGTATAAAAAACAAACACGTGGGCCTTGGGGGGTTTGCTCTCTCACTCTCTCGCTCACCTCCTGGCTTCATGGCTCCTGGCTCGCGGCCAGCTCTCAGAGTGCCATTTGGGATTCCAAATTCCATTTGGGATTGGGTAGGATGCATTTAAAACTTTGTCTCCCACTTTTCTCCCTGAGTTGTACATTTCCTCATTTGCCCTTCCCTTGTAAATAAACCTTTTATTAACCTTTCACGTGTGCCTGCAGTAGAGCACTGATAAGTCCTTTTAAGCACGCAGGTGAGGACCCACAGTCAGGCAACCCATTTTGTATCGGGGCTGCCCTATAATAGTCTTAGATCCTTGATTTAGTGTCTGGAGCCTGTGCCTGATGTCAGGGCAAGACTGGCTAATGAAGGAGACCGCTAAAATGCTTATCCTTCTGCAGTCTCTGAGTCTAGATTAGTGTACCTTTCATAGCCTCAGCAAATCCAACCTGAAAGGATGTGGGATTTTTGGGCTTCTGAGTGACTTCCCTCAGCCCTTTTATAACTGAATGGCTTAACAATTGCCTTTTGCATGCCCTTGATACCGGAATTGTCAGGTCTAGTCTCCCAGCCAGGAACGGATTCCAGGCTGCAGGGCAGCGCTGAGCCCCAGCCGCTAGACCCCCCATGGGTTGGTGTCTCACAAAGCCGCAGCAGGAACTTCGCAGACGCTCAGGCAAGCAAGGGAGAAGAGGCAGTTTGTTTATAGGAAGAAAAAGTTTATTGAGGAGGAAAAGAGCAGAAATAAAGTGGGACTCCCAGGCCAGGGAACCAGGCCTGGGAGGGGCAAGGAAGCCAAAGTGGAATTGTGTTTCAGGGAATATATACCTTTTTTCCCTCATTATTCTAAAGCTTTACCAGTCTCTCTGTGATTGGTTAGTTCTCGGTTGTCTCACTTAATTTGTTACTGAGTGGGGATCTTTACATTCCTTATCTAACAGCTTTTTCTTTTTCCATTTGTTGCATCTTTAAATTTATGGCCCAGTCTTCTGAATGGGCATCCCTGCATTGAAGTTAAACAGCTGCCCTTCTAATGTGACCATAAATTAAACCACTCTCCATTTCTCCAATCTCCGCCTCCCTTTACCACCTGAAGGAAACCAGGACCAGCATTAACAATGTTCTCCTTGGTCCTGGCATGTTTGTTTTTCCTAATGGAATGGGTTACTTTTCCTTGCTTGTCCTTATCTCTGAAGCCTCCCTAAATTTTTCAGAGGTCCCCTCCTGCACTGTCCCTAAAACTGCCTAATAACCCTAGCTTGCCCTGTCTCACCCTGAAGGAGGCAGGTAATCATATGGTCCCTACTTCTATGACCAGAGTCTTAGAGTTGTGAACCCCACTGGGGTCACACCAGTGTCCAGAATAAAATAGCAAAAGCCTTGGAGGAATAAGGAGGGCTCCAAAGATAAGGGCAACGAATTCCAAAGGGGACTAATCAAACACCCCAGGACTAGGGGCAACAGGACATTCCAGAACAAGGATGATAAAGTATACTAAGATAAGGGCTGGGACACAGAGACTTTAGAGCAGTGAGTGAGACCACGGAGAACTAACCACACACACAGAGACTGGGGGAGCTGTAGGATAATTAGGAAAAGACGGAATGTATTCCCTGAGGCACGACTCATGTCAGCTCTCTTGCCCCCCCCCCCCCCCAGCCCTGCTTGTTTCCACCAGCCTGGGAGTCACATTTTATTTCTGTTCCCTTTCTCCTCAATAAACTTTTTCTTTGTCTAAGCAAATCTGCCTCCTTTTGCTTGCTCACCTGAGCATAAGCGAAGTTCCTGCTGAGGCTTTGTCTTCGTGAGACACCAACCCATGGGGGTCAAGTGGCTGGGACTCAGTGCTGCCACTGCAGCCTGGGGAGATCCATTCCTGGCTGGGAGACTAGCCCTGAAAACCTGAAATTTATGGTATCACTATGATGAGAATTGCCTTCTCTGGGGCTCAGTGGCGATCTTTTATGAAAGGAAAGAAAAATAATGTTCCATTCACCTTTCTAGGTTTTTGCCTGACATGCCTCTGTAATAAAAAGACAGATTAACAGAAGAAAATAATAATTTAACGGTATTTATACTTCCCAGATACATGGGAGATAGCCAGGAAAACTGAATAACTTCCTGAAATGGATAAAATAACTGGACCAAGAACATGACACTAGTAAGATACTGAGGTAGTGTCCATCTGATTGCAAATCCTTTTTGTAGTTGTAAAGAGGACAAGTTCTTTGAACTGACTGGGTTCAAGTCAAGTCCTATGTGATGATTTTGTGACTGCATCTTACTTCTCTACACCTCCCCTTCCTTATCTGTAAAATTGGAATAATAATAGCACCATCTCATTGGATAGGTATGAAATTATTATGAGGTTAATCTTAGAAATTGCCTGGCACACAGTAAGCCCTAGTTATATTAGCTATTATTATTACTTTCCTTCTATTACCCTAGGTATGTATGTATGTATTTAACTGGGACAGCTAAGACTATATTTAATCTAGATCTTCTTCATAATTTATAGCATTACATTTAACTAAGTTAATTTTGGGGAAAAAAAATCTTGAGACTATAAAAATTACTGCTATAGAGTCACAATAAATTTTAATGCATGTTATTCAGAAGGGATTTGGACTTGTTTCTTAATAGATTCTTTCTCTTATCATTTTTCATGCCAGTGCATTTGATATTCATTTGGACTGTCTAAATAAATTATTTTCCTAATTTTAGAAATAAGTGGATGGAATTATATGTTATAATACTCTCTATTTTATTTTCTAAAATTTATGTATTTATGCATACAAGAACAGGGGGATAGGCCAGAGGTGTGGGGGGATAAGAGGATTCACCAGAAACAGAGTGGGAAACAGAACAGGCGGATTGACTGATATACTACTGAGGGGAGCAGCAGGTGAGACAGTAGAGGTCTGCTGCGCCATGTGGGTCAGCAACCTGGCTGGGGATCGAACTTGTGCTGCAGTGTCTGCAAGTAGCTCATAGTGCTAAGACTTAATCCCTTACGCCACTAGGGAAGCCTCTAATTATTTTTTAAAACTTTTGGGAGATTCAGCTAGAAAATGATAAGTAAATGGTCTCCTTATACAAAGACTTTTCATACAAAGACCAGAGAAAAACTCCTATTAATAAATACACTAATTTCTTCTAGAATAATGTAGAATACAGGAATATTGGCATTTTAAATTATTAGATTGAAATACTTCTTTGCTGCTATGCTTTGAACACTATGCTAATACGCTATTTTTAACACTATGAAATATTTCTCTTTTTTTTAAAAGATTTATCTATTTATGCATACAAGAACTAGGGTACAGGCCAGAGGTGTGGGAGGTGAAAGGATTCACCAGAGACAGAGTGGGGAACAGAACAGGTAGATTGACTGAAATACACTGCTGAAGGGAGCAGCGGGCGAGGCAGGAGAGGTCTCCTGCACCATGTGGGTATCTCCCTGGCCAGGGATCAAACTCATGCTGCAGTGGCTTCAAATAGCTTCATAGGTTGTGTCTTAAGCCCTTGCACCACCAGGGAGGCTTAAATATTTCTTTTCTCTACTTGGAAATTGAAGAAGCATTTTCAAAATGCAATATTTTAAATGCTTTAAAACACAACATTCAGTGAAATTTAAAAAAATATTTATGTATTTTTTGCAGCATTGTTCATTTTGTACAATGTTTGATTTCTTCCCTTAGGTATAATCCCCATATAATTCCAACCACCAAATCACCTGTGAATTGTCACCATAGTCTCTTGTGCTCTTCCCTTCCCTGTTTTGACAGTGATATAATTTTCCTCAGTAACACCTAATAGAATTTCCCTTTTCTTTTTCCAACTTCCCTTGTCCTAGCTAAGTTATTTAACATGGTATCTAAAACTGCACCGGCAATTTAGTCTTTCCCATGTGTACAGGAGCTGTACATGCTGTTTATAGCTTTTTTATTTATCAGTTTCTCCGATGCTTGATTATTTACCAATCTAAAACTCATAGGGCTATAGGATGATTATCTTTGTATCCTGACAGTGGCAACAGATATGTACAGCTTTGAAGGGATTTACAGATATTATATATTCTGAAGGATATTTGTTTGACTTCCACTAATGAGTCCCTCACAAATTGAATGAGCCACCAATAAGTTTCAAGTGAATAATATTTATCATGTATCACACACTAGAAGAGGGGAGGCACACAACTTCCCTGAGCCATGCTCTTGGCCTGTGAGGGGTGGAGTCGTGATTTATGGGGTTGGTTAAAAGGGCAGGGAAGCAGGAGCAGCATCTTAGGCTGTTTTAGGTTGGGCTACACTGCGGAACGCGCCCACAGGTTACATGCTTCTTCATACTTTACATGGCTCATTAGCATCTTAAGTCTTCACCCAAGAGTGTGCATTTGGACATGCTAATGAGTCGTCAGGCAAAGTTAGGTCAGGTCCATTGCCATCTACATCTGCACAGCCATCAGGTTCAGCTGCTTTTGCTAGAAAACAGGAAGCTTCAGGGTGGAGGGTCTGCTTCTCATTGGTGATTGATTGACTGGCTGGGGTTTTGTGCTGTTTCTGTTGTCCTGGGGTCATAATAACAGGAAAGTTAGGCAAGCAAGGTCTAGGTCCGAAGCGTCCTGTAATGCAGTGAAGGAGCAGTGTTGGGGAGGGAGGGTATTGGTGGGTGAAAAATTACTAAGAACAAGAGATTAATAAGATCTCAAGCATAAGGGTGGGGAATTGATTAGGTGTGGGGAGAGATCAGCTATCACTGGTAGGGGAGATTCTATCTAAATTGACTTACTGGGATACTTGCTAAGACTGAGCTCTGTGGGTCTGGCAAGGATGGAGGGAACAAGATTGAGGCTTAGTCAGGAACAGGAATTAGAGAAATCTGACTAATTTTGGTCAAGGAAGGTGCCTTGTCAAGATACATATTTAACTATTTACTGTTTCCTCTTCCTTTTCATGCTAGTTAATCACCTCCTAAGCTCGCTGAACTTGAGACATAACATTTGCCTTTGTTGTACTATGACACAGAGTCAGCACCCAAACCAAATACGTAAGTGCAGAATCATTGCTGCTCTTACTTATAGTAGTCACTTTATAAAATATTAACTTGAAGGTATTAATATGAAAATGGAGTAATGTGCATTTCTAAACTCTGACACATTGCCAAACTTGTGTTTCTATAAATATTTCTAAATATTTTCTTTTGCATATTCATTTATTTTTTAAATATTAATTTTTACATGCATTTTTTTGATAAATAGCTTTTTTTTAATTAATTTGTTTATTTATTTATTTATACAAGCACCGGGTACAGTCAGAAGCGCGAAGGTGAGAGAATTCACCAGAGCCAGAGCAGGGAGCAGAGCAGGCAGAAGGACCGAAGTACACTGCTGAGGGGAGCAGTGGGCGGCAGGAGAGGTCTGCGCGCCATGTGGGACCCTCGCCCGGTGGCCGGGGAGCAGCCGGGGATTGAACCAGTGCTGCAGAGGCTGCGGGCAGCTTCGCAACCCTGCACTCAACCGCTGCACCACCGGGGAGGCCCTTTACATGCATTTTTAAAAAAGCTTTATTTTTTTTATTTATACAATAGCTGGGGTGCAGCCAGAGGCGCGGGAAGGTGAGAGAATTTACCAGAGACAGAGCGGGGAACAGAACAGGCAGACGGACCAAAAGCACTGCTGAAGGGAGCAGAGCGGGACAGGAGAGGTCTGTCTTGCCATGTGGGAATCTCCCTTGACAGCCGGGAATCGAACCTGCGCTGCAGCTGACAGCTTCACAGCGCAGTGCTCAACCCACTGCGCCA